>NC_090322.1:104538125-105186065 GCF_040869045.1 Eurosta solidaginis | reverse complement strand
TGCGGTCTTCCTCCTCATCAAAATACGCGCCAATATTTTTCCACAAGATCCTGCACTACGTTCTGCCCTTGGTTTATCTCCCGTTGTTGGTTTGGCAGTTTTCCAGAATATATCATTCCTTTCACAGGATAATAACTCTGTGAGTCTCATAACCACCATACTTTCAAACCATACTTAGCTGGCTTTGACGGAATATATTGTGTGAAGCGGGTGCGGCCTCTGTAAGGGAACAACTGCTCATCAACTGTTAGTGCTTCACGAGGAGTGTAAGCTGGTGCCAAGTTATGTTGCAGCATTTGCCAAATATCGTCAATAGCCGCAGTTTTGCTGTTGATGTCGCGCTGTTGTCGAGTATTTCCATTACTTACTTAATTGGCGCTTAACCGTCTAAACGGTTATGGCCGTCCAACAAGGCGCGCCAGTCGCTCCTTCGCTCCGCCAACCGGCGCCAATTGGTCACACCAAGGGAGTTTAAATCGTTTTCCACCTGGTCCTTCCAACGGAGTGGAGGCCGCGCTCTACCTCTGCTTCCATAGGCGGGTTCCGATAGAAACACTTTCTTGGCCGGAGCATCATCTTTCATTCGCATAACATGGCCTAGCCAGCGCAGCCGCTGCGTTTTAATTCGATGGACTATGTTGATGTCTGCGTATAGCTCGTACAGCTCATCATTAAATCTTCTTCGGTACTCGCCATCGCCAATGCGTAGAGGTCCATAAATCTTTCGAAGAACTTTTCTCTCGAACACTCCCAAAGCCGCTTCATATGCTGTTGTCATGGTCCATGCTTCTGCCCCATATAGTAGGACGGGTACGATAAGTGACTTGTTCGCCGAGAGAGGACTTTACTTTTCAATTGCCTACCTAGTCCAAAGTAGCATTTATTGGCAAGATTGATTCTTCGCTGGATTTCAGTGCTGATGTTGTTGCTAGTGTTGATGCTGGTTCCCAAATAAACGAAGTCTTTTACTATTTCGAAGTTATGGCTGCCCACAGTATCGTGGTTGCCTAGTCGCGTATGCGCTGACTCTTTGCTGGATGACAGCAGGTACTTCGTTTTGTCCTCATTCACCATCAAACCCATCTTTACCGCTTCTTTTTCCAGTTTGGAGCAAGCAGAACTAACAGCGCGGGTGTTTAGGCCGATGATATCAAATTAAATTGCTTTATACCCATGAAGCGATCGTACGACAACGCAGCTTTGTATATTGGGCAACGCGTCGCGCCCCATAATTCCATAGCTGGTTCATGGTTTGATCTTGTGAGTCCAGCATACAAAAGAATAGCTACAAAGGCGTCAAACTCTTTCACTGTCACTGTCTTCCACTCCTTTTTCTTCGTGGGATTCGCCAAATTCCATGCAGCTGTAACCTTCCTGCCTTTACGATTTGTTTCACGTAGCACTAAGTGTATTATTTCCTGTGTCATGATTGAACGCATTATTGTATAGGGATCGTGTATATTTCCTGTTGGTCCTGGTTTCTTCCTTGTGAAGTCGACCACGTTATGGTTACGAGTGCGTGATGTTGGTGGTGCTTTTTTACTCCATTGGGTGCCATCTTTACCAATATAGTAACTTTCATTCGTTTCCTGTCCATCATTTTCTTCCTCTTCATCATCGTCGTCATCAGTATCTTCATTTAGCTCGACGTATCCTTCAGTTTCGGCATCTGACTCTTCAGCAGGTTGGTATGTGCGATCTTCATCATCCTCAACTTCATAATTATCAATTGCAGCAATATCAATTTCTTCATCCATGTCTTCGTCCATAAAATCAGCAAATCTACTACCAACTGCACGCCTTTCATCCGCAGTCATTTGCTGGTAACGTCTACTACGGCGTACAACCATTTCAGCAACGTCGAAATTACTTGCATCTGCCATATTTATATTTTTGTTTCTATCACACACGATTTTACTCTTCGCTGTCTAAACTTTGACTGATTTGGTTTACGAAACTACAACTTCTTTTATACTCCTTCGTACGTCTGCCTGAACTCAAAGATATTAGGGATGATGATAAAACCAAAAAATTTTAAGAACTGGTATATTGCTAGTAGTATAAAATTAGAAACTGAACTTGAAAGCAATAAAGTTCACGTCTTCGAATTTTTCTTAGACCAGTGGACCAAATGGGGTTAGTTTGGACCAAAATAGCAACCGTGAAGCGGGAGCACGATGGCTACTTCGTCAAAATCAACGACAGCTCGCTAAGTTTAATTTCGATGGTCTTACAGTAAGGGAGTGTCACACGCGCACTTGAAACAGAGTACCAAAGAGTGCGTGTGACACGTGCTCACGGTTCAAGCATTGAAATCCATTGTGTACAATACCAAGTGTGTCAACTAAGCGATAAACGTCAGAATTACAAACAGCCTCCCTCACCTGATGCAAATCTCAGGTCTAGAGTTGTATTTTTGGAACATAAGAGTACTTTAAGCTGAGTTGCATTTGATAGTTTAATAAAACTTTGTAGCATTTACAAATGAAAAGTTTTCTCAAATGGGAGACGATTTTTTCTTTTTGACATATAGTCCGATTCTATATGAGAAACTGTCAAATTCATTCACACTTTGTTCAATACACTTTGATCTTGAGCACAATTCCATCATGGATCTTGAGTATATGATGCGATAAAATTGATAAAAATTTCGCTGAGAGAGCAAGGCAAATAAAACAAGGTAGAAGTGACAACTGATGCTGTTTTTATCATCATCCCTAATGTCTTTGAGTTTAGGTCTTTGTATTCAGAACAAGTAAATTATGTGTTGAAACAATAAAAAAATTATAATGATGCCCAAAACATGCATTTATTAATGAAATTCAGTACAAGTGGTGTAGTACAATTCAGTACAAGTAGTGGCCGAAGTAGGAGTAATTTCAGTTTGAAAAGCAAAAAGGTCCCTAGGGACCTTCTCACTCATCGGAGGGTTAAGATCCAACACCTTTCTTTATAATGCCTCGCCTAAATTATCTCCTAGGTGAAATGTCATTGTTGTGCTACATTTTATTGATTAGACAATTTTTGTGTTAAGAATTCTGTTGAAGTAAATTGAAAATTATTTTTGGTTTGTTGAGTGTGTGGCAAATTTTGTGCGCAGTATTGTGAATTTTTACCTCGCTCAGTGAAAAAGAAAGAAAAGTATGAAAATTTTGGCTACTGCATAAAAGGGACCAAACTTGAAAAAAAGGGCCAAGTGGACCAAATGGGGTTAGTTTGGACCAAAATAGCAACCGTGGAGCGGGAGCACAATGGCTATTTCGTCAAAATCAACGACAGCTCGCTCAGTTTAATTTCGATGGTCCTACAGTAAGGGAGAGTCACACGCGCACTTGAAACAGAGTACCAAAGAGTGCGTGTGACACGTGCTCACTGTTCAAGCATTGAAATCCATTGTGTACAATACCAACAGCCTCCCTCACCTGATGCAAATCTCAATCTCAAAATTTCGCTGAGAGAGCAAGGCAAATAAAACAAGGTAGAAGTGACAACTGATGCTTCCCAAGGCAGCCGGTTCTATGTAGGTACTGGAGCGACTCGGGATTTTTTCCGACCAAGGGCTGTCATTTCAGTGTAACCCTATTTAATTTGTTGCATCCCCCCCCCCCCCCCCCCCCCCCCCCACAAATTGTTATCCTCCCAGCAGATTCTTGCAGCTGGACTGCGCCATATTCACCTGCTATAGGAAGGTATCGAACCTAATCCAGGGCCAGTACCTGATCCCGGTCCAGAGAAATACTTTTGCTGCGTTTGCCGGAAAATAATATTTTTAGTTCGGTCACGCTCTTGTTAGTGTATCACGTGTAAGAGATGGTTACACCGGACGGGATGTTCTGGACCAGAACCCAAAACTCGTCGCCCCGTAACTTTTACAAATCTTTTGTGGCACCTTGTTCTTCACGCTCAAGGGCGTCCCATAATCTGCGCTTTAGCGCCGCCCCACTACTCTCTAGCAGCTCCACTGCTCAGCCAGCCACAAAAAGTACCCGCTGTTGCTCGCGCAGCACGGCGCCACCAGCTCATCCGGCCGCTCCTACCCATAACTGCAATCTCCGTTGCAGAGTAGGTAGCAATGTCGAGCATCAACCCCTTCCCGTGTCTTCTTCTGCCTCTCTTTCCGGCACTAGCACACGAGTAGGTCAGGGAAACAGACTCTTAGTCCCTACCACCTTGTCCACCGTTTGCCAACACAGAATATATATGTTTGCGACATCTGTCAAATGCAGTTCCTGCTTTGGACGGTGCCACTTCCCTAGATGTTCTAGTCTCCCCCGATGGGTTTCATCGCGCCGTGCTGCCAGGCCGCAATCCCAACTACACCGGGTACTCCAATGCTTACCCAAGGACGTCAAGTCCCAGAGCCACAACAGCACTTGCCTGCCTCAATTCATGCGTAGTCACCCATCACATACCCCCAGAGTGACGACGTCTTCCCCGTTGCACTTCAGAATACTGCAGTTAAAATGTAAGGGATTAAGTGGGAAGAGCACGGAGATAGTCGATTTTATGATGCGGCATAACCTCCGCATTGCTACTATTCAAGAGACTGAGCTTACGGCAAGATCTGCTTTGTAGACCTGCTCTGGGTATAACGTCCACAGAAGAGATCGCAATAGTGGAAATGGAGGCGGTCTCGCATTTATCACCCTCACCACTCAGTGTAATATAATCTATTCGATCCCGACATCGGCAGCAGGGACAGTGGAACGGCAACGCATATCTCTCCGGTCAGGCGATGCACATTTAGAAATCATCAACATCTACATCTCTCCTGTCACCTGTTACGCAGTGGATACTGCCCTGACTTCAGCGCATTACTCTCTGGCGAAAATCGCATTATCTTAGGCGATTTCAATGCCCATCACGATCTGTGGCATTCTAACCTACAGGCGGACAGCATAGGCGAGATGTTGGCGGACCAAATAGAGGTAACTACGTTCTGCACGATAAACGGAGACGCCCCACTCGTATGGTAGGAAGCTGTCACAGTTCGCCAGATATTTCAATCTTGAGCGCAGGACTCGTAAACTGCGTCAACTGGCAGTCGATGGTAACATTGGCATCCGCCGTCCTACCGATACTCCTCTCACTTGAGGGATATTTCGACTTCATTAATACTGAAAAAAGGAAATTCATCAATTTTAAAAGAGGAAAGTGAGAAGATTACAAAACGTAAACTGTCAATCGTTTTGCTGCCCTCCCTATCCCGACTGATGCCCGTCAAGGGGAGCGTGCTTTCCGCAAGGTCATTGAATCCAGTTCGGCTCGTTTTATACCAGCAGGAAGAAACCCGAAAATCCGTCCGCATTTTTCAGTGGAGGCCGCAACTCTAGCGAGAGAACGTGACCTTATAAGACAGCACGACCCCGGCAACCCCCAATAAGAGATATAAACCAACGCATCAGATTGCTTGTGGATGAACACAAGCGAGAGTAATGGGAGGTGCACTTAAAGAATTGTAACCTCTCCGCATGTGTTGGTAAGTTATGGTCTAACTTAAAGTCCCTATCAAACCCGGCCAAGCACAACGACAAGATATCCACCGCCTTTGACGATAAAGTGATAGGATGCGAAAAAATGCACGAGCGCTTTCTACAGACAATGTGTAATGCATTCTATGGTTGACACAGCCACACGGCTGGCCAAGACAAGCATAAAAACAGCTCGTCCCTAATTACCATCGCCGCCGAAGAGGTTGAATATGACATCGTTCATGCTAAACCATCCACAACAGTAGGCCAGACGGCATAGCCATACCGATGTTAAAAAAACTTGGCAAAGCGCATTGTAGCATTATGCATTACCCCTTTTTATGCCAATGCATTTCAGCATGTGCATCATGACCTCCTATGCGAATGCATTCTTATACATATTTAAATACCGACCATACACAGTCATATTGCACTCATATTACAATCTTGACCCACATAAATTACGTTCACTCCAACACAGCGGGAGTTCAACGTCATGTGAATACCGACAACAACAAGCATATCCATTTGCATTTGTTTGTAAACCCTTGCTCAATGAGTCGCACTAACAAGCACACGTGCCTGTTAGAATGCCCGATCGCCAGTGTCTGTTTGTCAATGGGACGTCATAAGAAATATTTGCTGACTTGGCACATATGAAATAGAATGTAGTTATTTCTAGTATGTAAATATGTAAATGTAATAGTATTGTAAGTAATTTTACTATAAAATAGAAAGCATTCATGAATAAAAATCAATCTGATGTCTGCGCTGAACATAAGCGATACTCAACTTATATTTTTGTTTAATTTTTCAAACAACTCACCACATGGCGATCCTGCCAGTCTAGGTCAAAATTGGCAAACTGCTAAAGATCTAGCTGGAGGAAAATCCTGGATATAAACCAAGCAGGATTCGCCTTTCAACGCACCACATGGCGATCCTGCCAGTTTAGATTAATATCGGCATAACTGCCATAATAATCTAACTGACTAGAAAATCCGCCTAAAGTGAAAAAGTAAAATTCAGGATTGCTTGCCAGTAAGGCAAAAGGGAAAAATTCTATTGACATAAACGCTCAAATTTAAGCGAGTATTCATACTGGTGGGCAAAGCCAGCCTTCGTAACAATCCAGGACATTTAAACAATATAAATGGTACTAATATTTGGCAACAGCAGAAATTGGAATTTCAACAAATGGAGCCTTTTCGTGCGAATTTTTAACAAATCTCAAGGTAAAGAAGATCAGCATTACCCACTGGCAACGAGCGGGCATAATTCAAGTGGAATAAAAAGGAGATACGTTAGCAAATAAAGATCATCAGTAGAGGAACAACAAATAAAGAAACAGTTTATATGTCACAAGGAAGCAGCAAGCGGAAACAACTAATCTTTTATAAGTATATTTTTAAATTTCTAGAATAAATTGAGCGGCCTTGAGACGCTTAACCATAAGCAGAAATTCCATTCTTGCTTAGGATTTTTTTAAATAGTAGGAGATTTTAGAATGAACAAATTTCTTTTTACAAAAAGTTTGATGTCAGCTTTGAAAATGACACAAACTAAACCGAAAAATAGAAAAAAAGCATAAAATCTAATTTTAGACAACACTCTGTAAAGTAAAAAAAAAATTAATTTCAATTTTAATAAAACTAGAAATGTCAAAAATATTAAGTTTAAAAATAATTTTTTTGAAATTAAAATGCCCTATTGAAAAAAAAATTTTTTAATGTTAAAATCTAAAAGAATTTTTTTGAAAAAAAAGGATATTAACGCTATCGACGAAAATGGCATAAAAATTAAAAATATTTTGTAAATCAAAGAAAAAATTAATTATATTAAAATGCTCAAAATTTTTTTAAAACAAATTTTTCTGTTAAGTACAAAAATTTTCTTAGACCTTAATAATGTTAACTAAACAAACAAGTAAAATTAGACAAAAGAAAATCAAAGTGTACTTAGCTATTAATTTGAAAAAAAAAAAATTTAATTAGAATTTTTTTTTAAGAAAAAATTTTAAATATCTAAATTAGAAATGAAAAAATTCTAAAGTAACACAAAAACTACAATTTTAGAAATAAATTGTTAAAATAGCTATTAATTAAATAAGGTAAATTTATTAAAAATTAATGAAGGTCAAGAGTAAAATGGAATGCATAGGAAAACAGAATAAAATTGAAAAATTTTAATAAAAATTAAATTTAGTTCGTTACTCATAGAAGCAGGAAGATAATTATATTTCAAAATGTCTTGGTGGACAAATATAGCCCAAGGCATAATGATAGAGATAGCTGGCTATGAATTCGGCAAAGGAACCTCTGAAGAGGAGAAAATTGACAACAAATTGGTAAAATATGAGCCACAAGCCCAAGTGGAGACAAAAACCGCTCAAAACATCACAGACATTTGGCTAGGTGCTTTAATATGCACGATAGAGCTATTAATCATAGCGATAGCCATTATACTTAAAAACTATATGAAATTTAAATATAGGCAATAGAATAACGTGCAACAGCGCGTCTAAATTTTTTTTCTCTACCCAAATTACCAAACCCAAAGCTGAGGAAGAGCAATAAACAATTCAAGTAAATCTCAAATAATAAATCTAAAAATGTTACAAGCGACAGTAAAGGCAGCCCTGCCTAAAGTGAACAGCAAATCAAAAATTTGCATAACCCCTCTGAATGCTCCTGACAAAAATGGTCATGAAGCAATAGAAAATTCTAGGACAGTGGAAATAGGCAAAAGCTAGGAACAAGAAAAAATACAAAAATTTTAAAACCAGCCCATAACAGAAAAAAAGAAAAGAATGAAGAAAAGTCACAAAGAGAACATATAAAAATATATGTGAAGCGCTATATAAATTTGCAGCAATACGACATGTCGCGCTCCTAAAATGGTAGCGTAAGAAATACAAGCAACCTGATTGTAGATGATAAAATTGACTTAGGACAATTACTTATCAGACTGTACACACGTTGTACAAATGCCGCCAATCCAGGACTTGAAATTTATAAGAAAAACACAGTTGTCCTGAAGGACAAATTGGTGAAAAATAATTGAATATTTTCTCTAGTAGGCAAATTTAAAATAATAAAAGTAGGTACCCAAGTTCTCTAAGATCAAACAATTGCACAAACCCAAAAAGGTTGTGAAAGTGACAAATCCCGGTATAAAAATAAATTCTTCATAAAAGTCCTGACGATTCTGTCTTGGTGGCCACCACAGAAATCGCATGACAAATAAGATCAAAGAAATTGCTGGAAAATTGAGAAAATATCAAAAATATAACAAGAACACTTAAAGATACGAAAAATTTTTGCATCCACTGTACCTCCCTTCTGCTCACTAGCTAAACTAAAACTTCTAATACTTAACCACATGGCTCTACCATCAGTTACAGCTCCTAAATTTCCTGTATAATTAATTAACATAATCTTAGTTTAGTAGAACTTAATAAACAATGAAAAACGTTGTTTTATAAAAATAGTCAAATATTTCATGTCTATGCAATTAGTTACAGACTTAAGTAAAAAAATAAAAAAACCCTTTCGTCTAATAGGAATAATATGCGGAATTAGAAAATCAAATAAATACAAACATTTATTGATTTTGGTTCATGTAAGAAAGCCTCGCTATTTCGAAGAGGTCATAATTTTAGGAAAAATATTTTTTACTTCAACTCCGGTAGAATAGAATAGGAAACATTTTTACTTTAACCTACACATATAATTCATAAGAATAGGTTTAAAACAGTATAGAACATTTGCTAATAACCACAATGGATTTGAAAAAAAAAACCAAAACTATCACACTATAAATATTCCAATTTACTCGTCATCAATAATGTAAACAAACACAAAAAAAAAACATATATAAATATAAAGTCACGCTGGCATCAAGTTACGGTTACTCCAAAATAATTTGTAAACGCATGCCGATTTTTAAGCGAGTCGACGCTCTTAAAGACCGGCTGTGCAAAATACACTTAAAATTCTGATATGTAAAACCAAACGTCAACACTTGATGCAAAACATTATTCATAATCACGAGCGCATAACCATACACACATACATATTAGGGCGGGTCGATTTAAAAATCGCTCATTGCTCTGTGAAAATCGTATTCTAGGGATCAAAATAAGAAACTTTGCCAAAGGAACCATACCTCTAAAACGAATTCTGATGTCCCCCAATTTGGGTCGAACTTTTGGGTAGGGGCAAATTTTGAAAAATCCCACTTTGACCCATTTAGAGTGCTCTAATCGAGTCCAAATGTATGACCGACCCCCACTAACTTTGGAGGCCCGACCCACCGATGCCAGTGGCACACCCCCTGGAACCCCCTGGGGGTTCACCATACAAACATTTCAAAAAATCGCCGGTTTTGCACTTTACATGAAAAAATCAGCTAATGGCTATGTGGTAATAAGGCCAATTGACCTTATGGCCGTTGACCTTATGTCACCACACCATCACATTAATGCATTGTCATCGGTCCTTGATACGTATGCAAAGTTTCAAATTAATCAGACTTCTAGAAACCGGTGAAAATTAAGCTTAAAGATTCCGTTAAATACAGGCCAAGCTAAAAAAAGCGTGCTAAAAATGAATTTAACTTAGTAATAGAAAAGAAATTAAAAAAAATTATTAGAAATTAGCGTTTTTACAACCCTTTTAAAACCAATGCATCACTGTGATGCATTTGCATGTCGTAAACATAGTTGTGTGGGTTTTTTATTCAACCGTTTTAAAAAATGAAGGTATCACTCTGACACAATTGCAGATCGTAAAATTGCTTGTGGTGTTGTTTTTTTAAGCCACCACAAGACACAGCAGGTAGAATTGAAATTACCATTTCATTCTTATTACCTCGTCTCGTAGACCATATATAACGCAACAGTTTTTGTGAATGCATTAAGTCGTTGTGAAGAACTCAAAGTGTGAAGTGCTAATTTCAGATAAAAAAATATTAAAAAAAAAAATAAGTGAAGTGACCATTCCAAATCAAAAAGTTTACAATGAATCCACCATCCTCTACACCGAAAGATGAAGCAACTACATCAACAACTATCGAAAACCCAATGAGTCATATACCCAAGCATGATTGCCTTCATATTATTGATGTTTCCATTATATAAGTATGTTTAATTTGTTCCAAAAACAATTGAACAAACTATTTGAATTCGCGTCATATCCAACAAGGATTTCGCCTGTGCAGCGCTACTGAAGACTTTCGAGAAATGTGCAAGAACACCAAAACTGTCGTATTACACCTTATTTATGTAAACACTTCGCTAAAACAATGGATTTCTAAATACAGTTACAGAAAATTGTTACTATTGTTGTTTTGGCCTAAAAATTAGACCACTAAGATAAGAGGAATGTTACAGTTATGGATTGTAATTTAGAATATATGAATCCGGCTCGATCGGATTAGCACCTTCTGCTTCTAGGCCGACTCCTATTATATCCCCTGACATATTTTAGTAAATAACAACTTGGGAACATTAGTAATACATCATGAATTAACTGCTAAACCGACTCTCAATGTCAAATCAACAGAGCAGATGGAAAGAACAATGGATTTTCAGAGATCGAAACACATTTAAAAGTATTACGATCAATTCCAAGTGTGACTGTTGTTGTTGTTGTTGTAGCAATGCTTCGCCCCACCTAATAGCTGCGCACGATCACAAATTGTCATCAATATCCTCTAATGGATGTCCAAGGAAACTTGCTGTTTCAACAGGGGTGGACCATAATGAAGGGGTGTTAGAGGCGTTGGTTCCACATTAAAATTAAAGAGATGGTTGGTGTCATGTGGGGACACATTGCAAGCGGGGCATACGTTTTGTATGTCGGGGTTGATTCTGGATCTGTAAGAGTTTAACCTGTTACAGTATCCAGAGCGAAGTTGAGCCAGAGTGACTCGCGTTTCCCTGGAGAGTATGCGTTCCTCTTCCGCAAGTCTTGGGTACTCTTTCTTGAGTACTGGATTCACCGGGGAATTACTGGCATAAAGGTCCGACGCCTGTTTGTAGAGTTCACCAAGGACCTGCTTGTGTTTTTTTTTGCTTCATACGGCTGAGTTCTCAGGTGCCGTATTTCCTCAAATTGCTTACCGAGATGACTCCTTAAGTCCCTAGGCGGTGTTGGCTCATCAATCAGATGTCTGTTGGGATGCCCAGGTTTCTGGGTATTCAACAGGAACTGTTTGGTTAGCATCTCATTTCTCTCCATGATGGGGAGTATTCTCGCCTCATAATGTAGATGGTGTTCTGGGGACATAAGAAGACAGCCCGTTGCGGTTCTGAGAGCAGTATTTTGGCAGGCCTGTAGCTTATTCCAGTGGGTAATTTTTAGGCTTGGCGACCATATAAGGGACGCGTAGCACACAATCGGCTGGACAATTGCTTTGTATGTGGTAATGAGCGTTTCTTTGTCTTTTACCCAAGTACTGCCAGCGAAGGATTTGAGGATTTTATTACGGCTCTTGATTTCCGGTACAATCTGTAAACTGTAAAACTTTTCATCAAACCCGAAACCCATTTAAGTGCGCAAAGTTCCTACAGTTCAACTATATAATGGTAACACTTCTCCCACTTATGTCCGGTTTTTCGATAAAAGCTTCAACTGCAGGGCAAGTTGAGGTCAGTTTACTTTAGACGCATTATTGAATTTTACTACTCATAACAGTTTAAGTTTTTAATTTTATTCGATGCCTAAAGTAATATAAGTTCGCACTGGTCCTTTGTATCCCTTTTGTATTGGCATTAGGTTGCACTGATATGCTGAAAAAAAACAGTCTGTAATGGCTTTCGTAGCAAAGCATTTGTTTTTCTACTCCTACTTTTCCAACGGGTAAACATTTTCCCTCTTCTGACCGTTGAAAATACATCCCTACCGTTTCAGATAGGGTACATCTTCTATCTCTTTTTATTTACTTCACCTGGTGATTCCACCATGTACATGGAACTTTTATTTATGTTTGTAGGTATGTCACCATGCTGCCACCTTGTATGGTTCCGCCATGCATGGTATAAATTGAAATTTGAGATTGTTCAAATAAAATGATCTTTGATTTAATTGTCTATTCATTTATTATTGTGAATATGTCGCAAACTCATTAAAATTTATGAATGTTCAAGCGAAATATATGTACATATAGTGGCTCACCATGATTCAATCACAAGAGGCATGATGGAATTATAGAAGGTGGCGGATGTAAGCAGTTTCTGGCTCTAACGCCGCCATCTTGAACGTCCTTAGAAATAAGAATGTGGTCGCTTTACAAAACTCCTTTTTTATTCAGAGGAAAAAATGTATGTAAAACTATACAAATCGTTTTTTCTGAAAAAATATACAACGGCATCACTTTTTTTCTGTTTAATTATATTGTTTACTTGAACAAAATTATTAAAAATCGCATATTTTCTGCATTTAATGATGGTAAGATGTTGCAATATTAATATAAACTCGATGATTAATGTTTTAAATATATTTTTGCATCTTTCCTTGTAGGTTTCGCCTTGTATGCACTGTCCGGAGTGTTATACCCATAATGTAATGACAGAAGGTGGAGGAAGATTAACAACCGACAATATTGAAAGTAGCGGTGATGGTTTAACAAGAATAAGTAGCTCTGAAAATGCACTGGAAACTTCTGCAACTACGTCAGCAGCAAATGCGACAGCTGAGTCTTTTGCGATTAATAAAATAACCGTAAAACCTGCGACAGCACTAATGCCGGATAGCTCTTGAAAATGGCGAACTAACGGATGAATGTTCAAACGAAAGTGCAAAGGCTATGGAAGCACAAGCTCCTGCCGTAGAAAGTCAACAAGAAAATGTGCTAGGAATACATATTAAATCAGAACAAACAAATAAAAATGTAGCTGCAATAACACCAACTTCTGCCACGTTTGGAGAAGCAGCAACTATAGCCCCAGTTGTACCTCTTCCACCAGCTACTTCTGTTGCCAATAAAAACACAGAAACTACCGAACATGACGAAACATTACATTACGCTTCCCAAGGCAGTCGGTTCTATGTACCGGAGTGACTCGGGATTTTTCCCGACCCAGGACTGTCATTTCAGTGTGACCCCATCTAATTTGTTTCGTCCCTCCCACAAATTGTCATCCTCCCAGCAGCTCCTTGCAGCAGGACTGCTCCTTATTCTCTTACTCCGGGAAGGCATCGAATCCAATCCGGGTCCGTCTCCTGACCCCGGTCCTGAGAAATGGTTTTGCTGCATCTGCCGGAAAAGAATCTTTTTAGGACGGTCTTACTCTGTTCAGTGTGTCTCGTGCAAGGGATGGTTGCATCGGACAGGTTGTTCTGGGCTTGATCCCAAAACCCGACGTCCACGTAACTTTTATAAATCTTTTGTGGCTCCTTGCTGTTCACGCCCAAGGGCGTCCCGTAGTCTACGCCTAAGCGCGCTTCCCACTACCTTCCAGCAACCCCGCTGCTCAGCAAGCCACAAAAAGTACCCGCTGCTGCTGGCGCCCCACGGCGCCAACAACTCAAACAGCTGATACCACTCATAACTACTACCTTCGTAGTAGAGTTAGTAGCAATGCTGAGCATCAGCCCCTGCCCCCGTCTTCTCCCCCCTCTTTTCCGGCAGCAATAGTGCAGGTCAGGGAAACAGACTCTTAGTCCCTACCTCCGTTTGCACCGTCTGCCAGCACAGAATATATGCGACATCCGCCCAATGCAGCTCCTGCCTTGGGTGGTGCCACTTTCCTAGATGTTCTGGTCTCCGCGACGGCAACCCCCCGACGGGTTTCATCGCGCTATGTTGTCAGGTCGCAAACCCAAATCATCCGGGTACCCCAATGCTTGCCCAAGGACGCCCAGTCCCAGGGCCACAACAGCAATTGCGTCCTGGCCTTCCACAACCCAGGCGTAGTCACCCGTCACTTACCACCAGAGTGGCGACGTCTCCCCTTATGCACTTCAGAATTCTGCAGTTAAACTGTAATGGACTAACTGGGAAGATTACGGAGATAGTCGATTTCATGAAGCGGCACAACATCCGCATTGCTGCGATTCAAGAGACTAAACTCACAGCAAGATCTGCATTACAGACCTGCTCTGGGTATAACTTCCACAGGAAAGACTGCGAGAGCGGAAATGGAGGCGGTCTCGCGTTTATCATACACCACTGTGCAATATTATATATTTGATCCTGGCATCGACCGCAGGGACAATGTCTTAGAACGTCAAGGCCTATCTGTCCGGTCACGCGATGCAAACCTAGAAATCATCAACATCTACATCCCTCCTGCCACCTGTTGCCCCAGTGGATACCGCCCTAATATCAGGGCCTTACTCACTGGCAACAATCGCATTATCTTAGGCGATTTCAATGCCCATCATGATCTATGGCATTCAAACTTGCGGGCGGACAGTAGGGGTGAGATGTTGGCGGATCAAATAGAAGAAACGACGTTCTGCACAATAAACGGAGACGCCCCCACACGTATGGTAGGAAGCTGTCACAGCTCGCAAGATATCTCAATCGTGAGCGCAGAACTCGTAAACTGCGTCAACTGGCAGCCGATGGTAACATTGGCATCCGACCACCTGCCCATACTTATTTCGCTTGAGCGTACCGCCGACTTCATCGTCACTGAAAAACGCACTTTCATAAACTTCAAAAAAAGAAAGTGGGAAGAATATAAATCCTTAACAGACAGCCGCCTAGCTGACCTCCCTATCCCGACTGATGCCCGCCAAGGGGAGCGTGCCTTCCGTAAGGTCATTAAATCCGCCTCGGCACATTTCATACCCGCCGGGAGAATTCCCGAAATCCGGCCCCACTTCCCGGCGGAGGCCGCAAACTTAGCGAGAGAACGTGACCTTATAAGACAGCTTGATCCAGGCGACCCCCAAATAAGGGATATAAACCAACGCATCAGATTGCTTGTGGATGAACACAAGCGGGCGAAATGGGAGGAGCACCTAAGAGGTTGTAACCTCTCTACCGGCGTGGGTAAACTTTGGTCCACAAAGACAAAGTTTCCATCGCCTTTGGCGACAAAGTGCTGTCGGACACGAAAAAATGCGTGAGCGCTTTCTGCCGACAATATATAATGCATCCTACGGTCGACAAAGATAGACGGAGAGCCAATAGACACGCACATAAACACAAATTCAGCGCGTCACCAATCACCATCACCGCTAAAGAGGTTGAGGACGCCATTGGTCGTGCTAAACCATCCAAAGCAGTGGGCCCAGACGGCATAGCCATGCCGATGCTTAAAATCCTAGGGAAAGAGGGTTTCAAATATTTAGCGCATGTCTTCAATCTGTCTCTTTCCACCTTTGTCATACCTGAGAAATGGAAAATGGCCAAGGTGGTCCCGCTACTAAAGCCTGGGAAACCAGCTAACATAGGTGAGTCGTATCGTCCGATATCTCTCCTATCGCCAGTGGCAAAGACGCTTGAAGCCATTTTGCTCCCTTATTTCCAAGCAAATTTGCAGCTAGCCCCTCATCAGCATGGCTTCAGAAAACTCCATAGCACTACCACCGCGCTAAATACCATTAGCACCCAGATAAATTGCGGTTTAAATCAATACCCCCACCATAGAACAGTACTCGTAGCGCTAGACCTATCAAAAGCTTTTGATACGGTCAACCATGGCTCGTTACTGCAGGACCTGGAAGGGTCTACCCTTCCCCCATGTCTTAAAAGGTGGACCGCAAATTATCTGGGTGGTCGGCAGGCATCGGTGCAATTTAGAAACGAAACATCAAAACCAAGGAGAATTAAACAAGAGGTGCCACAGGGTGGTGTCCTATCCCCACTTTTGTTTAATTTCTACATATCTAAGCTACCTTCACCACCGGAAGAAGTCACAATCGTTTCCTACGCCGATGACTGCACAATAATGGCCACAGGCCCAGGCCCAAAGATCGATGCGCTATGCAATAAAATAAACGGCTACCTCCCTGATCTCTCCAGTTTTTTCGACCCGATAAAGGTGTGCCGGGATAAGAGATAAAGAAACGCTCATGACTACATACAAAGCAATTAGCCAGCCGATTACGTGCTACGCGTCACCCATATGGTAGCCAAGCCTAAAAATCACCCACTGGAAGAAACTACAGGCCTGCCAAAATACTGCTCTCAGAATCGCCACGGGCTGTCTTCTTATGTCCCCAGAACACCATCTGCATAATGAGGCGAGAATACTCCCCATCAGGGAGAGAAATGAGATGCTAACCAAACAGTTCCTGTTGAATACCCAGAAACCTGGGCATCCCAACAGACATCTGATTGATGAACCAGCACCGCCTAGGGGCTTAAGGAGTCATCTCCGTAAACATTTTGAGGAAATACGGCACCTGAGAACCCAGCCGTATGAAGTGAAAAAACACAAGCAGGTCCTTGGTGAACTCCATAAACAGGCGTCGGACCTTTATGCCGGGAATTGCCCGGTGAATCCAGTACTTAACGAAAATTATCCAAAACTTGCGGAAGAGGAACGCATACTCCCCAGGGAAACGCGTGTCACTCTTGCTCAACTTCGTTCTGGATACTGTAACAGGTTAAACTCTTACCTATCCAGAATTAGCCCCGACATACAAAATGTATGCCCCGCTTGCAATGTGTCCCCACATGACACCAACCATCTCTTCAATTGTAATGTGGAACCAACGCCTCTAACACCCCTTTCCTTATGGTCCACCCCTGTTGAAACGGCAAGTTTCCTTGGACTCCCGTTAGAGGATATTGATGACAATTTGTGATCGGTCGCAGCTATTAGGTGGGGCGAGTATTGCTACAACAACAACAACAACAACGAAACATTACCAGAGAGTTTCTTTGACGATCTATTACAAAATGCTGATGATTTCACTGCAGCTGCATTATAAGCGCCTGTACCAGAAGCAGTAGCTACTCCAACCCCAGTAATTAAAGCCACACCAATTATCATTAATTGTAAAAAGTGAACTTTTTTGATGATTTACTTGTTGATCATGCTGCAGAGCGTCTTGAAGATCTTGTAAATAATGATTTAGGAAGAAAATATAGCGAGCGTTTAAAAGAATTACAACAACAGTGCGTGAAAGTGAGCTCTTCCAGCGTCGCACTAACGTAAATAGAGATGGGCTCATTATTGATATGACTGCACCATTGGGTTTTAAACCCATTAAATGTGGGTCAGAATTGTTAATAGGCTAAACTTAAACCTACTTAAATTTGTAATTTGTTTGTCATATCCTTTGTAGTGGAGAAAGATGTCGACAAATCTCGTCAGCAACCACCTCAGAATCTTTTGCCCGCAGATAAAATCAAGCATAGTAAATAATTAGTTGAACTGTATATAATCATAAAATTTTGGCTTCGGATTAAAATACAAAAAAAAAAAAAATTCCTTAATTCTAAATACCCAATATCAAAAAATGTTTATTAAAAAAAATAATCAAGTTACCGATTTTCTAATTGTTATCAAAGCAACCCCATTTTTGCATAAACATACTTCTAAGTGGGGGTCTTCCTATGCTATAAACGCCATCAACACATAGATAAACTGCGGATTGGAGCAAGAGCCCACCACCGAACAGTGCTCGTAGCGCTAGACTTATTGCAGTTATACACTAAAACACGGAACGAGGCTGCAAGACTTGGAAGGGTCCACCCTTCCTCTAGTCTCAAAAGGTGGACTGCAAATTATCTGTCATGGACGGCAGGCAACGGTCCAGTTCAGGAACCTAACATTTAAGCCCAGAAGAATTAAACAAAAGCACCCACAGGGTGGTGCTCTATCCCAGCTTTCGTTTAACTTTTATATATCGAAGCCCTCTCGTCACCTGAAGGAGTTACCATTGTATCCTACGCCGATGACTGCACGATAATGGCTAAAGTCCCGGCACACCTATTGAAGCGCTATGCAGCAAAATAAACGACAATCCCCCTCGCCTTTCCAGTTTCAGCGCCTCGCGAAATCTGACATTGTCAACTACCAAATCTTCGGCAACTGACTAACTTAAATAAATAAATAAATGTTTACTTATAAGCTTTTCATGGCAGAACTTCACTCGTAGTGCTTGCCAAATCACTGCCGAGGGGATGACCCCGCTTAGAAAAACTTTCTTCTAATTGAAAAAAACTTGTTTTTAAAATTTTAGTGTTGTCTTACCCTGGGCGTGAACACAGGATCTTCGATGAGGTAGGCGAAGCAAGCTCCTACCACACCACGGCGGCCACACAGGATCTTCGAAGAGGTAGGCGAAGCAAGCTGCTACCACATCACGGCGGCCACTGCTTATTAAAAAAATTTCAAATACTACAAAAAAAAGTTATAGCTCTTTAAATGTATAAAACTGGAATATCTCAAACCGTAAGTTTGTTGAATTAATAAATGTTTCGCTTGCTATCTATAAACAATACTCAGCAACCTAAATAGACACCGTCTCGGTCATGGTGAAGAAAAGCCTTTCAGGTGTCCCTTTAGTCCCCGAAGATTCCGTTGCAGCGAATCTTTGTCCACACATAAAACAAGTCATGAAAGATTCGAACGACAGCCTTGCGAAATTTGGGGTAAAAGTATAAGAAAATATGAATTAACTAAGCATCAACTTATTCATCGTAACGAAAAGCCGCATAAGTGTGCATTTTTTTGCCTTATCGCACTTACCTAAATTTATTTCAACCATTACTTAATTCTGTTATTATCAAACATCTTATAAGTACTAACAAGTGCTGCGATTTTAGCAATCCGCGTATTTTACTATTAGAGGGTGTAGAAGAAATGTGAAACCGGTTTCAGGGTAGCGAATATTATTTATAATATTTTTATTGCCGTTATTACCAAATATCTTAATCGTTATCATTGTCATAACCGCCATTATTCCATCTTCACTTATTCCAAAATGTGTACAAATAAATAGGTTAATTAATATAAACAAATTATTAATTTAATTTTATCTCAATTTATTAATTTCAAAAACTTGGTAAAAAACTTTGTAATAGAATATTCATAAGTATTTTGTAAGTAATGTTATTATACTATGTTCAAACAGAAAAATAAAATGAGGCTATTTCGATTTAAATTGAGTGGTGTTCATACAACTCTATTTAGCTTACACAATAGTAATTTGATAGCTGGTTGGCTCATCTCTACAGTATCAACATATCTTTGTTGAGACTGTCAAAATGTGCGTGTTGGTATTAGGTGAATGGAATGGAATGGAATGAAAACATAAAACTTTGAAATTTTTGTGTGTTGTAAGAAAATGTGTTCAATGTTTTGGTTTCATTTTGATTTTGCCATCTTCTTTTGACATGAAATGAAAGACATAAAATCGGCTGATGAGATGAGCCAACCATATAGTTCAGCCATGCATAACTGACGTTTAAATATACTCAATAAACACACTTTACAATGTTGCATTTGCAGTTTGAAACAATTTATTATGCATTTTTTTTTAAATTGGCAATTTATTATTACAATTTATTATATGACAAATTGCGTAATAAATTGCCCAAACAGTATAAATTGCCAATTTGGCGTGTGTTTGAACCTAGTATTAGTCTTATGTCAATTTTGATGTAAAGTAATTTTTTCTAACGTTACATTTACCTAAAACATAAATAAAACTTTAACGAATCGCCAATTTGATGGGTCAAATTAGTGGTTTTTTCTTAAAATTTCGCAACCTACATAGATACATGGAAATGATTACTGTATCTTTGAAGAAATTCGTTTCTACTAAACGCCAATCCTATTTTTAGAAGCTTGGTATCTTTGCGTTTTGTTCTCTGATTCTCTACCTAACCAACGCAGCGCTTGATTTTCCTTTTAAATTTAATTTTAATTTAAGCGGTAAAACGCATTGGAGAAATTATTGCGAATTGCGTGCGAACGGACGTGTATTTGTAGCTCGTAAATAGAATAAACATTATTAAGTCTGTGTGCTTTGATAAGCACTAAAAATTGGTGAAACTAGCAAAGTACTTAGTGACAGGTGATGTACCAGCATTAATAAAGTGCCTGTGAGATTCAATTATATTTAATTTAAATAAAAAGGTGAAACTATATTTTGCTTGTGCAGTTTTGTGTAATTTTTAAGCAGAAAATGGAAGAGTGCGGGAAATGTCGCAAAAAAATAAGAGGGGAAACAGGTGTAAAATGTGAGGGTGTGTGTGGTAAGGTTTACCATAAGAACATTGCGTGTGCATCTGGCCTTAATTGTTTGCAAGGTTGTAAACTTTTAAGATTTATTTGTGATGATTGCATGCCTTATGTTTCCAATGTTGATGAGGCTTTAAGGGTAATCTTGGCTATTTCAGAGGTAAACAAAGTAAATTTGAAAGAGCAAAAAAGCGAAATTGAAAAAATGTTGAGTGAGCATAAAAGGGAAATAAGCGCTTCCATAACTCACAACGAAAGAGAGTTAATGAAAAAAATAGAATGCTTGTGCTTAGAAAATAAGGATAAACTAAGTAAAGTTAGTATACAGAATGAGGCGTTCACTGAGCAAAAGGATGAAATTATTAATGAAGTTAAAAAGGTTGCTAATATCCCTAATGAGGCATTTAATAAACAGAAAGAGGAAATTATAAAAGATGTTAAGAAGGCTGCAAATCAGAATAAAGGTTTTGAGTGTGGAAATGTTTCTAAATATGCCACTGTTACAAAAGGCATCCCTCCAATTGTTATTAAGCCCAAAGTGAAACAAGCCATTGAGAAAACAAAAACGGATTTAAGCAAAATAGATCCATCCCATTTAAATATAGGAAGGGTACAAAACAAAAATAATGGCACGATAGTTATAAGCACTAATACAGCAGGCGACAAGGACAAAATTAGAGATACGTTAACAGAAAATTTGGATAAAAATGTGTATAATATAGCTGAGCCAAAAGTGTATTTTCCTAGAGTTGTGGTAGCTAATATTAGTGCAGAGCATACCGATAGCGAAATAGTTAGCCGGATCCTTGCGCAGAATGATACACTGAGGGAAGCTAAAATGAAATGTATTACAATTAAACGCGCTAAAAAAGAAAATAGAGGACAACATATTAATGCCGTTATAGAAATAGAGCATAAATATTATGATGTCATCCTGAGACATAAGAAAATTAATGTTGGATGGGATCGCTGTCCAGTTTATGACGGTCAAACTGTAAAAAGGTGCTACAAATGTTTAGGGTTTAACCACATAACTACCAATTGCACTCTGAAACAGAGATGTAGTAAATGTCTGGGAGAACATGGGGCAAAAAACTGCAAGGAGAGCATGCCCATTAATAAATGTGATAATTGCGTAGATGCCAATAATCAGCTAGGTTTTAAGCTCAATATAGACCATAACATAATGAGCCATGAGTGCCCAGTTTATCAAAGGAAGCTTAAACAGGAAAAACAACGAGTTGGTTTTTAGCAACCAAGACGTACAAGCCCAGTAATAAATGTTTTTGATTTGAAATGTGTCTACTTGAATATTTGTAGTTTGTTAGCAAATAAAGCAGAGCTTGAAAAAATGATAGAAGAAGTGGATCCGGACATTGTTTTATGCTCAGAAACACGTATAACTTCAGATATTCTTGATTCTGATATTAATATTGCACCGTATACATTAATTCGCTGCGACTCTCATAGTAGACATACGGGAGGGGTCGTTTTATTACTTAAAAAGGAAATCAAGTACAAAGTCAGGTTTAATCGATCAATTGATAGAAATGTATGGTGTGCTATAGTAAAATTAAAGCAAGTGGACACTAAGTGGCAAATAGGTGTGTTGTACCATTCCCCAAGTTCTAGTGACAGTGAATTTTTAAATCACGTAGAGAGTATTTTATCAGAAGTATTAGAATCAGGTACGAATTCCCTTCTAGTTGGAGATTTCAATATAAACTTAAATATTAACTCTTCGAGTAGCCACAAACTGGATGAAATTTGTGCACGTAGCGCAATGAAACAAAAAATAAATTTCAATACAAGAGTCGCGGAAACTTCTCAAACAAAAATTGATTTATTATATGCAAACGCTGATATACTGTCTTGTGTAAATCTTGAAGACCACAGAATATCCGATCACGAAACTATTTCATTTGCTATAAAAGTAAGTAATTCAAACCCGTTACGAAGAGTCATTTTATCAACATCCTGGGAGAATTATTCGGCCGATAACTTAACGACTCTACTGAGGAATTGCGATCTCAGTTTAATAAGAAGCATGAATGTCAACAACATGGTCAACTATATAAATACTTGTTTACTAGATTGTATGGGAGTACTAACGTTTTAAAAAAAACAGTACGGTAAAGTTAAGAAATAAAAGGTATGACCAAGAATTGACAGAATTCAATAAACTAAAATACCGGTTGCACTCACAAGCTAGAGCAACGGGTGACTATATCGTTTATAACATGGTCGCGAAGTACTACAAAAAACTAATCAAATTTAAAAAGGTTAAATACATGGAGAATAATATTGATATCAATTGTTCAGATAGGAAGCTAATGTGGAAGCATCTTAAGCATGCTGTAAACTTTACGGGGCCACAAGAAAAGATCTTGACGGTGATCGTAAAAGGTGTGACATATGATACACCTCGCGATATTGCTAAAGCATTGAACTCCTTCTTTATAGATAGCATTGTTGATATAAACAGGGAAATTGAAGTTGTTCAGAGTCAGAACGACTTCCAATTTACAACTAGGTCATGTTTAAAATTCGAAGAAATTACGGTTGAGGATGTTATACGTATAGCAAAAAGGTTCAAAAATAATCAAAAATATCGTACATGGGTTTCTTCTACGCAACCGCTATAAACAAATCCATGACTACTGGAATAGTGCCAGACATGTGGAATATTTCGACAATAGTACCAATTGGGAAAGGAAAAGATTCAATAATGGCAGAAGAACTAAGGCCGATAAACACATTGCCGAACATAGAAAAAATTCTGGAAATTGTAATAAAAAATCAACTGCTTAATTACTTAGAAAATAATAAAATCCTTATAAAGGAACAATCCGGTTTCCGAGAAAGGCACTCTTGCGAGACGGCGTTAAATTACGTCATATCTAGCTGGAAGGAAGAGCTGAGCCTAAAAAAACATATAGTAGCAGTTTTCATTGACCTGAAAAGAGCGTTCGAAACAATTGATAGGAATATAATGCTCGATAAACTACAAAAAATGGGGATTAGGGAAAATGAATTGCAGTGCTTTAGAAGCTTCTTATCAGACCGGAAACAAAGAACAGCCATCGAGTCAGTAGTCTCATCCGAGGCACAAGTGGACATAGGTTTACCACAAAGGTCGGTATTAGCACCAATGCTGTTCAACATTTACATAAACGATATATCATCAGCACTGAAATATAGTAAAGTCAGGTTGTTTGCAGATGATGCGCTACTTGAAGTAAATGAAACGAACATTTCAATAGCAAGGAGCAAAATGCAAGAAGATTTGGACTCATTGTATAGATGGCTTTGCATTAATAAACTCAAGCTTAACGTTAACAAAACTAAGTTCATGGTTTTATCTAGGACGACCAATAAAGGATCACTTAATTTAGATCTAAAAATAATGAATACGAGCATTGAGGATGTCAAAATATTTAAGTACTTAGGGATCCTGATTGACAATAAACTGAGGTTTACGGATCATATTGATTATATTGGTGCCAAAATGGGCAAACAAATTGGATTTTGGAAGCGATCGTGTAAACTTATTAGTAAGAAATATAAGTTGAAAGTTTATAGATCCTTCATAGAACCGCACTTCTTATATTGCCCTACAATATTCTTTATTGCCAATGAAACACAAGTAGACAGGTTAAAAATTATGCAAAACAAAGATATGAGATTTATATTGAAAGTGAGGTACGACACTTCCATAAAGAGTATGCTTGATGCACTAAATTGGTTGAGTGTGAAACAGTTGATATTTTACCATAGTATGAAATTTGTATTTTATATCAAGCATGGTAAATTACCAGCCTACCTAAGTGAAAAACTTGTTTATGTGAATGAAACCCATTCTTACATAATCAGGGAAAATAATAATTTTAGATTACCTCTTCTCAAAACAGAAATGGACAAGCAAAATATATTTTACAAAGGCCTGAAATGTTTTAATGAACTACCTAATCATGTTAAAAATTGTGAAAACTTAAACACCTTCAAAAAAAGTGTATTAGAATATTGCAAAGCCCTTTCATTAAGATAAAATATGAGCGTACATGGCAATCCAAATAGACACAGAGGAATCTTATGCATCAGGTCAAATACATATATCGCTCGCAATCGAATTAGGAAAGAATTCCTGAAAATATCGTCCTAGATAAACTAGGGTATTCATGTGAATCACGTATATTCCTACAACAATGATATATTATAATAAATTATGTTTACATAAAAGCTGGTACAGGGAGGATTGGAAACACGTCCTTTCCAACCGTCCGATAAGAGTGGCTCATTCTGCTGAGCTGCTAGCTTTTGGTTTGACCGGAATCAAATGCATTCCGACAGCATAAATAATAAAACTGTGTAATCATAGGTCTTCGAGTAGGGCAGGATTGAGAACACGTCCTTCCAACCTCCCAATGATATCGACTCCAAGACTCGCCCGTTGGGACCACCAGTTCCCGTGCTGATCGGAATCTCATGCATTCCGATACCCCAAACGCTAGAAATCCTATTATTATTAAAATGTATTTATAATTTGTCATAATCTAAGTTTTAGGCTTAAAACGCCGTAATAATAAATAAATAATAAATAATAATAATAATTCATACTTTTTCTCAATAAAATCGCTAATGATTGTTAAGCCAAAACAAAACATATTTTTTTTTTATTTAAATTATATTTAAAATCGTTTCTTTACCTTGCCATCCAATTCTAACATTAAATAAAAAAGTATGAAATTAAGTACGATTTTAAAAATTGGGCCCTCTTTTATGCCCCATTCTCTTGTACTTCCAAAATACAACCTGGAGCTCACTGGAGCTAAGGACGTTCGATATGACAGCTGTCAAATCTTCCGCCACCTTCTATCATTGCACAAGAGTTTTGCTCTACAGACACATTTTTTGACAATTGCAGCCATTTTGCTCTCAAATCGAATTGACATCCGTTAACTGTGTTGTTCCTTTGAGAATTTTCGAAAAATATTAGTAGTAGAAATAGGAAGAAATCAGTTTACAAATACCCGATAAGTACAGAACTGCATAATTCCTTAGAACATTTTTTTTTTTAATTTTATGGTAAATTTATTAACTATGCCATGATCTATTAGTGTGGCTGAACATAAGTTTTATGAAAAGTACGGTCACCAAGGAATTGTTCACTTTCGTAAACCTATGAACATACGAAACCTAAGCCAATTCGAAATTCATCGTTCAACGTCAAAAACTGGACTAGTGAATCGATTGACGTGAAAATGTCATTAGTAAATAATGGAGATGCCATAACGAAATGTGCTTTAGCACAGAAGTCGACTGCTAATACGCGTCCAAAAATATCGAGAGAGGTGACCTCGACAACAATAATCCGAAGGCGGAAAAGAAAAATTGTATCTCTGTCCGGAGATATTTGCAGTTGAAGTTGGCAATTGGCGCGTTGACCATAATTCATCGGCACGACTTTTCTCTTGAAAAGGGTCATGCCATCGACTCTCGATACCGCAGCTATGATAAGAGATTCGTAGAAGGTTATAGCCAAATTTGTTTTCCTTGTTATTTCTAAGCTAACATTTCAGAGAAGGTAGAACAAACTGAAGAAATTGCTGCGCACAGAATTGGAATATCTGGAAAAAACAGAAAGCATGATATTTAGGTATCGAATACACTATCAATCTCACTCCGATGGGAGGAACCAATGAATAACCCTGTGGTACTCCTTGATGTTGCCAAAGAGCCTCAGTCAACGAAACTATAAAGCGGTACAACCTTGGTAAACAATTGAGCAGCAATCAACTATTTTCAGCTCGATTTAATCGATTTTTTTTTGAGAATCGAATTGAAAAAATCGATTGTCCAAAAAATTCAATCGAATCCAGCTCTAGTTGTAATGTTGTTGTGCACTGAAAAAGATTTAGTGTACAAAGGGATTTTGCACGCATTTAATTTTGATCGCACCTCATTGCTGGACCGGCCAGGGTAATTTTTTATAAGCTCGGCTGAAGGCCGCCAACGAAACCCGGGGTAATTTTTCGGTTTTTCTTAACATCTTTTGAACGAGATATAACTTTATTTCCGCCTTATTGTTATCGACCTCAATACGCCTCTTTTGGCACCTCTCGATATTTTTGGGCGCGTATTTGAAGGCGACCTTCGGTTTATCAGGAACACTTCCATGAATACTTAATGGAAAAGAGCTTTCCGAATTCAGAATAAAAAGGTGAATACTCCCTCTGTAGCAGCTTAACTCTTCTTTCAAAGTCAAGGTCGGAATATAAAGTTCTAAAACAATAAGCCATTTTCTTTTATTTTCAGTTCATTGCGGCTGCTGAGTAGAGTATCACGCGATGTCGGCTGCCCGTTCGAAATCGTGCTATTTCAAAATATTTTTCAAAAATTTCCCAATTCAGGATTTGTCACAAAACCGCCTTATATTACAGTTAGATTGAAGAACGCTTCATCTCAGAATGCTTTTCATTAACTCCCTCTTATGACAAAAAGCATTGAACTTATGCTCATATAGAGATTTTTTGAAACAAATTTTGAGATAGTGTATTTTTGTATAAAATTCTAACGCAAGGCATTCTTCAAACAAATTCTGAAAGAATAACCAAACCAACACAACTTTATCAGTTCACGAAATATTTAGTAGAAAATGAATTATTTCCGCAAAAACTTTTGGCGTTTACAAATTTATTATCACTAATATACTACCAAAGATACTTTTCTACTGAAGGGGATTGAATTATTCCCCGTTTCCCTTACTTCGTAAAAGCAACCCGTCCAGATTTTTCACTTTGGGAGTGTCAAAGATCTGTCATCATTGGAGAACAAACCTCTAGTAATTGAATCATGGTGGCTCACATCTTATTTCGTGCAGCTATAGAACGAAACTGTTGAGCTATATAAAAATGAAACTAGTGACGGTGTCAAAAAAATTCAAATGCACAATTTAAATAAAAATATGCTTTTATTTGAAAAAAATGCTTAATTTTCATGCGTTTACAAGTTCGTGCTAATTATTTAATTAAAACTGACGTTGTATCAAAAACTAAGGTCACAGCTTATTTCGTGCACCGTCCCCTTCGAAAAAAGTACTTTGTTATTTAGCTTAGTACCTCGCATGATCTCCTTTTTGTTAGATAACATTTTCAAGACGATTTTCCATAGATGTAATTAATTTTTGAGCGGCCTCGCGTGGTATCTTATGCCATTATTCTATAAGAGTAGTTTTTAAATCGCTAATCTGCCTTTGCCGTGTAGCCGAGTCCAAAATTGACAACACAAATTTTCAATGATATTAAGGCGAGATACTGTTGAAGCGGATTCATGAGGTGTGGACAGTTCCATATTACCCATGACTGCACAATCCTGGATTTGTGTTTAGGGTTTTTGTATTGGTAATTACGAAATCGATCAGGTACACCTTAATTAGGGGCACTTTGCAACAAATTGTCTTTTGGTAAGATTTAATACAAATTTTTCTCCATCGATTTCGCAACTACCAAGACAAAGGCCCTTAACACAAACCCGGTACTGTGCAGGCATGAGTAATATGGAACTGTCCACTCTACTAACACAATCTCTCGCCTTAAATGTCATTGACAATTTGGGCCAATTTTGGACTCGACTACACGGCAAAGGCAGATTAGTAAGTCGAAGAAAGGCATAAAATACCACGCGAAGGCGCTCAAAAATTAATTGCATCTATGGAAAATCATCTTGAAGATATTATTAAACAAAAAGGAGGTCATACGAGGTACTTAACTAAATAACAAAGTAATTTTTTCTAAGGCAGGGGGCAGTGCACGAAATATGCAGTGACCTTAGTTTTTGAAATAACTTTAGTTTTATTTAAACACATGAAAATTTAATATTTGTTCAAATAAAAGCATATTTTTGTTTAAATTGTGCATTTGAATTTTTTTGACACCGTCACTAGTTTCCTTTTTATATAGCTCAACAGTTTTGTTTTGTAGCTGCACGAAATAAAATGTCAGCCACTGTAAATACATAAAAAACTGCCTACCAGCTGTGAATCACGTTAATATTTTTACGCTAATAAATAAAACAGATTAGAAGTAATATATATAATATTTATAATATTTTTTATATGTGGTACAATTAAGTCAGCTGCCATCTTTATAAAAAACCAAGATCAAATTTAAAACCTTAAGTAACATTTTTACTAACTTTTGTATTAAACACCCTCACTGAATGTGTAATTTTTTTATTTTTAGTATTAGTAAAGGAAAATTACGTGTTGAAAATCGTAATATATAATACACATATTGCTTTATTCCTTAGAAACCCAAGAGCCGTATGCGATAGCTGTGCTACTACAATATGACTTAGTTTTGATAGACTTGCTCACACCTGGTTTTCCATGTTTCGAATCGCCTTATCCTATGGACTTACATGAATCACCTGTTACATGTTGCACCTATTTAACTGATTGCCCCTCGGATTTGGTTCCTGCTTTTTATTCTGTAAGTTTTCACTCAACATCATCTTTAATTGGATTGATAACCTAAATTATACATTCTCAAGATTTCTGGAATGTATAATAAAAATAGGTAAAACTTTAACACAGCCTTTTAAAGTTCTAATGTTGCCCAATAACTTAATAGTTCCAGAAATCTTTTTACAACACGTCTGTACAATATTTATTTAAATTAAATGGGAAAAGTCCATAAAGGAAACGAATTTTCCGTAGGTTGGTCGCTCTACAACAAGTAAAAAAGCTGGATTTTCGGAAAGAGAATGGCCTATCAACGGCGGTGAATGGTTTCCTGCATCATGTAGTTATTCGGAAATCGTTATCACTGGACACCAAGATGGTACATTAAGATTTTGGGATGCTGGTGCAGGAACGTTACAAGTATGCATAAATTTACTTATTATACATTGCCGATGTTCTTGCAAAACCGGCTACTGACCATTTGTATCATAACTAAATCGAGTTAGTTAAAGAAATTATAGACCTGCTATTTGTACTGTAAAAAAAATCCGACAACAATACAACAATTCAAAGCAGGTTAGCACCCAGCAGGCATTTTTGTAAATGTGTTTAAAACTAATTTAAAGGAAACTTGCTGTGTTAAACGCGTATTAGTGTTTTCAGTATTAAATATATGTGAATTTTTAGAAAACATTTTATAAGCGTTGAAGGCAAATATCGATGAATAATTTAACTGTGAAAGTAGCTTAGAAAATTTTAAATTATTTTCATAAACGTTTGTTCATGACAGCGAATGGCTGCACTAAAGCCGCTTTTAGAATTCTCCAACTAATCGTTAGTATTGCAGACATTCTTAATTTAATGAATATATAAAATGAAGAATTTATATATGTATGTAAATACATATATTATATTTAATATTATTGAAATGGTTGATTAAATAAATATCGTTTTAAAAAAGCTTTGGCAAACCATTTATAACAAGCTTTCTTTTACATTTTATAAGCTTAAAATCAACGAGCCGTTTAGATTATATTACGCTTATTTCTAAACGATTTGTAAACGAAAAATCAAAGTTTTGTAAGCTTAATGTTTATTTGAGAAAACTTTTAAAACGTACATTACATTTACTTTCCTTGTTGGGTACCGTTTTGTGTTAGTTCAAAATACATACATATGTATTGGTTTTTAAATTTTCAGAAAACCTTTTGTTGGAAAAAATTTAATTGGGGGCACAATTTTAAAACAAATTATAGAAAAGGCTTTTAAGTTAGATTTTTCATTTGATTTAACAGAAAAGCTGAACAGCGATGTCATCACTAAAAGGACCCAAAAAAGGCGAATGTGTTTGGGTCCTTATAAAAATAAAACGCCTACTTTTTTTCTGGTGCAGTGCAATAAAGCCCGAGGAAAAACCGGCTATTTTTTATTCCAAATTTTCTTCTTTTTTTTGTGAAATAAATGCACGGAGATGAATGAAAAAGGTCACTTCTCCTTTTCATTTGTTAGTACTGTAACGAATTTAGTGAAATTCCGCTTATTCCAAACCTTCTGCTAACGTTCGAATCGCTTAACTGTTGAATAAATTACTCCAATATTCAATAATGCAAAATGGTCTTTATTGGACTACTTTGAGAGTACTTCACAATAACTCATACTTTCATTTTTATTTCATTTCATTTATTGAGCATTTTCTTTATATCTATGAATGTACATTTTAAATTAATATAAAAAGCAAACAATTTAATCTTATATGGGATATATATACATGTAGATATAGGAAAAGTTAGACATTTTTATGCAAAGTTTATCATAGTGACAAATGTCATTTCTATAAAATATAAACATACAGTGGGGTGGACTGTTAAATAAAGAGATTAAAATATAAATAATATTATTATAATAAGGGTACAAAATATTTATTTAAGTTACAACAAAACCCGTGGGTAAATGAAGGGAAAAGCAATTACCAGAAAAAATTATGGAATATTTAGCTATTAAAAAAGATTTATGTAGCTGGCCGGAGCAAAATTTCGTTTTCATTTTGTGAAAGGCCTAAGAGGAAGGACTTAACACTTTCTGTAAATTGTCGAAGATTCCGTATAGCACGAATTTCGGCAGGGAGTAAGTTGAAGAGTTTTCGTGACACAATTGTGAAAAACTTGCTTGAATTTGTGGTTCTGGTCGACGGTACAACGACTGTAGTTTGTGAGTTTTTCCTCAGGTTATATGCATCCGACCTCATACTTTGTAGGTAACCACATCTAATGAAAAAAATTGTTTAAACTTTAAAATAATACAGGTCCTATACTGGAAGATCCCTAGAATTCTAAATAGCTCTCTCGATGAATGCAACCGGTTAACATTAGATATTTTTCGAATATCATGTTTTTGCAATACTAGTATAGGCTGGATTTTGTTAAGGGTGGCGCCACCCCAACATCTGATTCCATATTGTAATTTAGAATGAAAAAGCGCATAATAAACTATTTAAGAATGAAATTAGAACAGGAAGTTCTTAGGTGATAAAAATAACGTAAAGAGGATTGAAGATATTTTTTTAAACGGGATATATGGTTGCCCCAGCTCATATTATGATCAACAGTTACACCCAGATATTGAAATTCATCAACATAGTCTATTGCGAATCAGTCCTTATTACAAGCCACAAGCGAGTAGAAGGTACCGAATTGAAAATCTTCACAAGTAATTGCGTGTTTAAATCAAGCTGCTTCAGATTCCTCAGCTTGCGCTGCTTTTATACTCTCACTTTTCTCGTTCATCCATTTCTCCTAAGGTCAGGTCATTTCGCGAAACTGTATTCCAGAGCAATTGTATCACTTGCTTGGCTATTAGCTATATATATGTATACCTATTTGTAGTTTATGTTTCTCTTATAGCCATATGCGGGTGTATGCGAGAGTATTACTTCGGCTGATGATTACATATGTTTGCGAGTATCTCTTCGTTGCCTTGTAGGTATATATGTATGTGTGTAAATGATGATTGATTTCTTTACGTACATACGAGTGTCTCCTTAGTATCAACATAGTGATACTAGTATCAGGTTAGTGATGCTAATATTCGTCACAGTACTATAAACCACATCTGTGTTCGCGGAAAGTAAACAAACAACTTATTAAATTGTATAACAATACCTAAATTTAAACAAATTAAAATAGTGGTTTGTGGCTTTATTCATACATATTAACGTGTGTAGTTATGTATATAAAAATATCTTGTGAAAGTGTAAAAAGTTATGTTATTACCATAGTAACCATATATTACTTTTAAATTGTATATAATTGTTTATAATAATAAGTGTATGGGAAACCTTCAGATACCATTTATGCCAAACTTTAGAGGTGAAACCTCTTTAGTTTCCGAATAAATGGATCCTTAGTGTATAACCAACCCTTCTATTTTACTTATTTCGTTTTTTTATTTTATTTTAAATTATATTATATAATAGTATATTGTTTTATTTAATTTAATTTTATTTTGTTTTTTTTTTCTACTTGTGTTATATTTTAATATTTTTTATTTTGTATTATTGTAATTTATTTTTTGTTTCCATTTTATTCCAATGATAGCGTCTTCATTGTAAGTTTTAAATGGTAACAAGAAATGAAATAGGCGTTATTGCTTAAAAGAGGCAATAACTCCCGCGGGCGTTATTTCTCCGGGACCTAATGCACTGCACCGTTTTTTCTTGCTTTGCTGTAGAGTTAAAGTGATATTCAGTAGGCGGGTTTTAAAAGTACCGTCGATATTTATGTTTGTTTGCATGTACTTTTATCTTATACTTTTACAGATTCTGTATAAATTAAAAACGGCTAAAGTTTTTGAGAAACCTAAAAATTCCCCTCCTGATAGTGGTATCGAGAATCCACTTGCTGTTCAGCATATACACCTTTGCTCTGAGTCGCGTCGGCTATGTGTTGCGGGTTCTGTTGGACATGTTATGCTTTTTAAATTTCGAAAAGCCGAAGTAACTTCTGAAGTTCTAACATTAGAAATTCCGATTCTTTACGAAAATTTCGATGACATATATGGCACAAGTCCAGAGTGTGATTTTATCCCACATCAAGTTCAAAAAACCGAGTCAAGTGAATCTGATAAGGTAAATATTCATAAAACAAAATTATTTACACTAAAATATTCAGTACCTGAGTGATAAAAAAAAGAATACATTTTATAAAAAACACCTGATGAAACATTTAAGCAATCTCCCTAGTTTGGGTGTGTTTAAGCCGCCAAATAATTACAGCAGTATTGCTACAGTGCTACTAAATTGATTGATACGTATGTTTCACTTTAGCTGGAAATGTGCCCAATGGCGCAGTGAAAAAAGTTATGTTACGTTTGATTTGCTAGTGATAATGAATAGATTATCAACATTTCATTCACGAACTGGCGACGTTGCCACTGCTGTAACAACAGCAGTTTGAACACACCCTTTCTTTGACGACCCTTTGTTATATTTCTGAATCATTTCTGGGAATTTGGACAGTTTATGTAATATAAGCAAATAGAATGAAGGTACATGCATATAAAATGCTTTATGTCAGCGCAACGTAGATGAACATATGTATATAATTATACCGAGTCATTACCGACCGAAGAGAGAGGAAAACTCCTCCACTAAGTAAAATACTCACATTGTAAGATTACATAATATATACTAAAAATGGTTAAAAGATTAAAGATATGGTGTTGTAAAACAAATTATCCGCTGAATAGGGTGAATTAGTTAGTAGTTAGCAAACCCGAAATATCAGATGTGCTGGAAACAAAGGTATAATTTTGACACTAACAACGAAGGGTCTCGTTAAGTTCAAAATTAGTTATACAACGTCTCAGAATGAGATGTTTAAAGTTCTTAGATGAAAATTAAAGTTTACTTCGCTTAGTAGAAATGGGTTGGAAACTTAACCATTTTGGAATTTAATCCTACAAATTATCCCGAGCATTTCCCTAGGACTAACAAGGAAATGATGACAATTTGTTAGTGTTCGTCGCGCAGGACTGCTATAACAACAATTAGAAGGGTTGGAAGTCATAATAAGTTTCAAATGATTATTGAAAATCTCTTAATGCAAAAAGTAAGAATTGATTGTGGACAGATTACACCCCATCCACATTAAACTGGCAAGTCGAACCATTTTCTGGGAACGGTTTCAACTTATGTTATAAAAATGAGTCACAATAAGGATTACTAAACTTGTTTTATTAACGCTAAAACACCTCTAGCTTAATTTACAGTTGCATAAATATGAAGATTAAAACTAAGTCTGACGTCCATCGTAACTCCCAAATCAACGAAATCATGTATTTGATCAAGAATGTGGTTGTTAATTCTATAGGAAGCAGGGTGTACAATCCTGCGTGAAAAGAGATTAAGTAGCATATAGCTCAAATAACACCAAGTGACTAGAGAGTCAAGATCTGATTGTAGCAAAGACCTGTGTTCGGACGATGCGTGAGACATTAAAAGCTTTACGTCGTCGGCATGCATAAAAACTGGAAAACTTAATTGTGGCAGAGATATCGTTTATGAACAGCACGAACAGAATTGCAGAATGGCACTAAGGAATTGAAGAATGAACTGGGAGAAGAGCTCCTCCCCCGACTTTGTTCAGTGTATTAGTTCAGAATACCTTATATTCATTACATACAAATTTAGCTACAGACACGAGGAACATTCCATTGAGCTGTTCAGAAGAGTTTCGAAGTAATTTGCAGAAACGTCAATTCTAAGGGAAGAAATATTTCTTTGATAGGAAAAATTTATTTTCTAATTGCTAAACATTTATTTTTGATTTTGGAAGTAATATAGTCTTTCAGATGTTGTTTGTTGTAGCGATAAAGACACTTCCCGAAGGTTTTGTGGAGTATTATCGATGTTGACGGTCCTTTGCCGGATATAGTTCCGCTAAAAATCACCATTATGGTACATACCCTACCATCTGATTAACTATTTAACATGACGATATTGAACCTTCTAGGCCATTCTGCCGTCCCCATACCGCCTAGATCAAAGAGGAACTTGGGGTCGACAGAGCCTAGCCTGCAAAAGAAACAGGATTTGCCACAGGTAGATGCGGTTTAACAATGGGCTGGAGGTGCTATAAATTAGACTTATCACAGCTTTTATACAGTCAACCACGGCACGTTACTGCAAGCTTGGAAAGCTACCCTCATCCCCATTGTTTTAAAAGGTGGACCGCTAATCATCTGTCTGATGGGAAGGCATCGGTGCAATTCGGGAACGTAACATTTAAACCCAGAAGAATTAAACAAGGGGTGCCACAGGGTGGTGTTTTATCCCCGCTTTTGTTAACTTTCTGCTTATCGAAGCTCCCTTCGCCACCAAGGGAGTTACCGTTGTATCCTACTCCGTAACTACAGGATAATGGCTACAGATCCCCGTCCCACTCATGTGGGGCTATGCAATTAAATAAACGACTATCACCCCGATCTCCCTCATTTCTTCTCGGGAAACCTGACATTGTCATCGACCAAATCATCGACAACCTTATTTACAACATACACAAAACAAACGTCGGCCACATTGGATATCCACGTCGATGGCATTAAGCTACCGACTGTCTTACATCCAAAAAGACTGGGTGTGACGTTCGATCAGGATCTATATTTTGGCGAGCATGCATACGCAATTATACCTAAAACCCAGAGCCGTAATAAAATCCTCAAATCTCTTTCCGGCAGCACTTGGGGTAAAGATAAAGAGACGCTCACTACCACTTACAAATCAGTTGGTCGGCCGCTTGTATGATACGCGTCCCTGATATGTTCGCCGAGTGTGAGGGTTGCCCAGTGGAAGAAACTACAGGCCTGTCAAATAACCGCTCTCAGAACTGCTACGGGTTGCCTTCTTATACGGCACCTAAAAACGCAGCCGTATGTAGAAGAAAAGCACAAAGAGGTCCTCAATGATATCCGCAAAAGGCGTCGGACCTCTATGCCGGGAATTGCCCGGCGAACTCCGCAGCCACCAGGGATACCCGCGTCTGTCTAGCTCAATTCGATCTGAATACTGTAGCAGGTTAAACTCTTACCTATCCCGAATCAAACCCAACAGACATAATACGTGTCCTGCTTGCAACTTGTCCCCACATGACATCAACCTGTCTTTTCAATTGCAATGTGGAAACAACGCCTCTAACACCGCTTTCTCTCTGGTCCACCCCTATTGAAACTGCATGTTTCCTTGGATTTTGATGACAGTTTCTGTGTAGTCGCACCTATGGGATGTGGCGTAGCACTGCTACAACAGCACCAAGAAGCTATATATTGCGCTGGCAGATAAATGTTGTACTCAAATCAGTTATGGATTCGAAGCACTCTCAGCGGGTTAGGGGACTTAGAATATAACCCGGCAGGTAAGTCTGTCGTAAGAGGAGTCTTAAACACCTAAATGATTTAAGGGGCTGTGTAGACAACCCTTTCAGGGGGTTGCAAGCGCAATTTATAGTTTCTGCAATCCAATTGTCAACCTCACCCAACCGTGGCGAATTCTGTCTTCAGAAGGTGAAGCTCCGACGACCCCATGCTCCTCATGGAACCAGGGGGTGGAGGCGTCATCGCCTAGAAGGTTCCATGTGGTCATAATAAATCGTTCTCGAGATGGTCGGCTTGTACCTCAATGATTCTAGTTGCTGGAACGTACTGGATCTATATTCGGAAAAGGACCGTCAACATAGAGAACACTCTCAAAAACCTCGGGAGTGTCTTTATCGCTCGAACAAAAACAACAACAAGTACAGAGGATAACAATTGGGAGAGGTTGAAGAGGACCACGAAAGACTTAAACCAAAAGGGAAAGAGGTGGACGTAGACGCCTCGACGAAGTTGTATGAGGGAGACAAACATTCCAATGGTGCTGCGATTCTTACAGATAAACCTCGCAACACAGTAAAGGGGCGTCGAGCCAACTTCTCCGAACCCTTGAGGGGCGTTCTTTTGACGTGACGCTGATCCAGTAGTCATATATTTCATCGGGAAGAAAGGTTTCTGGGCTCAGAGCGCACTCGTTTACCGTGCGCGATCAGAATGAGGGTGTGAGGTGAAGTCGTGGTAAGGAAACAGCTGCATTCATATATGTTAATTACACTACTGAGGATTTAGCAGTGGTGGCCGTCTGGCAGAAGAATAAGCTGGCATTTATCCTGGCGTCCTGCTATATGGACTATACTGTGGAGGACCCACCGGAGGAGTGCAAGAGGCTAGTACAAGAGGAAAAGCGCAAAGGGCGATTGGTCATAGGCGCGGATGCAAATGTGCACCATAATTCGTGGGGAGGCGGAAATACAGAAGCGGATCTCTATTTTGTTACATATTGCAAACCAATGTGGATCCAACATCCAGCAATATTCTTTATATAACAAAGAGCTCTGAACGTGATATATCAAGGTATGATCGGATGATCCTCGCTAGATCATCTTTCTCCGTCCATGTGTATATCAGCTTCGAGGATGCTGAAGGGCAGAAGGGCAGAGAAGGGAGGAACCTTTAGAAACCCTAGCTCAACGAACTGGACGAAAATCCAGAAACATGCTGAAATAAAACTGAGACAACACAAAGAAGTTGCCAATTTAGGGGAACTGTAGTTGATTTCTTAAAGACTGCGGTTAACAGAGATTGAGTTCTAAAAAGATTCAAAGGAAAGGCAAAGCCGTTATGGTGGATCAATGAGCTCAGGTTTCTTAAAACACAGGTTAAAGAATGACGTGTATAAGGATCTGTTAAGGTTCTACAAGCTTGAAATTTCCAGGGAGAAGATAGTCTCTTCGAAAAATTTCTATGTTGACATCGACTACTCCAGCGAAACAGCGCGGTTGAGGAAAGTCCTAGTAAGGGGAAAAATACTCCAGGGACTAATAAAGAAAGAAAACTTGGAATGGTCACGTTATAGTGAAGAGTCCCTTGTGGCGCTTTTCAACACATATTTCCCATCGGGAGATGACTAAGAAGATACAGCAGGCAGCAGTAATACTTCGATCACGAAAACGCTGGAATATAAGGAGTATGCCATAGGAGTCTTCTTAGACAGGCCCTGGCTTTCACCATTGTCTCTAAACGGGCGATGGCGGATGGTCTTGACTACATTGAAGCATATCCAGCCATAACCAGATTGATCGCCTGCATGTTAAAATGCAGGAAGATTACTTCACAAGGGGGTTGTATGAGGCCACGAAATCAGTGGACAGGGGCACGCCGCAGGCTGGCGTGTTATCAGCTCCGCTTAGGCACCCGTCCAACTTACTTACGGCGTACGCAAATGACGTTGTAACTGTCCCAAGTGGTAAGCCTTCCAAAAACTAGCTCTTATATGGGTCGCGCGCTTCGGGATATACATAAATGGGCATCCAATGTCGGGTTGACCGACAACACGAAGATCCCGCCTCTGGTCTTGATTACTTAGAGGTAAAAGCTCCCAAATTGGACCAGGCCTAAGCTAGGAGAGTTCTCCTGCAGGGTCACCTTGCACAATATATCAATGAATCATTCTAGACAGTAAGTTGTCGTGGAAGCTCAACGTGGAGAGAGTGAAGAAGGCCTCGACTGCACTTTATGCTAATTTAAAAATAATGAGGTGTACTTTGGGTCTATCTCTCTCTCTCATTAGGTATTTACAGTTTGTAAAGCCTATCCTATAGTATAGAATCCTTTTTTTGTGGACAGCTACACAAAAAAGAACCTACCGCATTAACAATAGTAGTAGTAGCTTATAGAGGTGATTGATTGGGCGAGATTATGAGAGGCAGAGAGTTGAAAAGGCGTGACCCAAGAGCGAGGCTGTAAAGTATCGCGGCTCGTGTGTAGGTCTTACAACCTTAGCCTAAAAAAGTTTCTTATATCATTAAAAAATATAGTTTAAATAATTTCGAACTAAAAAGTTAAAAATTATTTTCAAAGAAAAATATAGCACAAAGCGCCGGCGCTTTTTTCACAATAATACTAGTATTTTTCGTGCATTATTGCTTTAAACTTATTTTGAAAATTGTTTTTTACTTTTTAGTGCGATATTATTTAAAAGCATGTTTTTTTAAACTATATTTGTTTTTCACCCTTCTAGCGGCAGTTATTATAGACTCGCGGCAGTGGTTAAATATGTAGGTTAGGTTAGGTTAGCTTGAATTGGCCGGTCCATGAGGACCTCACATATACTGAATAAGTCCGTAGTGTTACCAGAAGTTTGTTTTACCGACCAAACTGAAAACCCCTATCAAAAACCAGGACCTATGTTATAAAATAACTTCGTCCTCTTGGCAAATACTAGAAGCTTCCTAGGATTTAAGCCACTTGTTGGCTCTAGGTCTGACAGCTGTATCACTCCTAATAGCTGAAATCTTAGCCTGGCAGGCGCAGGGCAAGAGCACAGAACGTGCTCGATCGTTTCCTCCTCCCGCCCGCACTTCCTACATCTGCTATCACTGACCAAGCCTAATTTAAAGGCATGTGACGCTAGAAGGCAGTGTCCAGTCAGAATACCCGTCATGAGTCTACAGTCCTCTCTTTTTAATGATAGAAGCAACTTTGTTAGTCTAAGGTTGTAAGACCTGCACAAAATCTACAGCCCCGCGCTTGAACCCACGCCTTTCCTGCTTGGTCGGTCATGTGCACCTCTCGCCTTCGCTTAATTTCGCCCAGTCTAATTGCGATGTCTACGGAGCAAGCTTCAAGGGATGCGCCCTTTTATTCCCATATGCCCTGGGACCCAATATAGATGTATGCTTCTCCCTGTCCCGATTCTCTACAGGGACTGCTGACACTGTAACACACATTTAGATGCTGTGGTATGCGAAATTATTGCCTTAATTGCTGCTTGACTGTCAATATAAAAGTTAACACGATTGCAGCTTGTGCTATTTTCTTCCAGGGTTTCTACTGCTTTGGTTACGGCTACTATTTTCGCTTGGAAAACGCTACAATAATCCGGCAGCCTGTAGGATCTGTTTATTTCCAGATCAGCACAGTATACCGCAGACCCTACTCCTTCCACTACTTTGGAACCATCTGTGTACACTTGTATCGCCTCGTCCGCCAACCGTCCACCTCTATTGTAGCTTAAGATCTCCCTCGAAGCGCAGATAGGGAATCAGGTAGTCTGTTCGTCTTGTGATTGATGACGCTATACTACTATGGCCATATGGTCGGCGCTCAAGCTGCCCGAGGCACCGAGCCTGGTTAAATATGTAACTCGCTGCAAAACGAGTTGTATTTAATAGCGGAGACACAAACCTCTATACTACTGTGCTATCAACATCAAATACCTAAGTGAATTGTAGATACTAAAACGGCACCATATTTGAGTTTTTTTTTTCAGTTTTTTTAAACTATATTTAAATTAACACGCTGGCGGCACCCAACATGTGGGATTCCCACAAGCTGAAGTTTACACATGCCGCTGTGTCAGCATAATTATTCTTCCCACAGTCCCATAGCCCACCTGCAGCTGCGTTAGCATAATTATTGTAAGCAGCATAATTGCAACCTAACACCCACTTCAAGGCCAAGCGCATTTCACCATAACGCGCAATAGCATATTAGTACCTCTGGCTAACATTAATTGGAGACGTAATGCGCTAGACGTTGCGTCAGAAAATTCTAATTCACACGAGTATGAAATAAGGCTATTGCAGAAGTGCACATTCCTGCAATGCACGAAGCCCGTGGGAAGTCAAGACCATGGTAGCTTGCATGCGGATGGCGCATGTGTCTGGCGACAGAATGTAGCTGCACGAAATGTTATAAAAGGAAGCAGCAGTCCACGCAGAGGCCAGTTGCGTTGGGGTTCTCCTACTAATTACTTTTATAGTGTATTATTAAATAGTGAATAAATAAACCTGTCAAGACTTTAACTTGAAAAGTTCTTCCTTGTTTTTTGTAATCAGGTCAAGTTGGCCTTTTAATTTTTTTAGTGTAAGGATCAAGGATCCTTTAAGTTTTATATTATTTAAACTATATTTATTTGTTTGTAACTCTCCTTTGCGCGCCTAGCCCAGAGACTTACAAACAAACATACACATCGCGAAAACACTTTAGCACACTACACATTTTTTATGACAACTTTTAATAACAAAATTTTTTAGCTTTTATATTCTACAATTAAAGACGGTGAGTGAAGGTATTCATGTAAATAGTATTAACAGGCAGCTATTGCTTACGTATAGGGTCCGCGTAAAATCGTGGCGCCCGAATGACGCCACAAAACTATAGCAGAATTAGGTAAAAATAAACAAAAAAACTGATTAATATTTTTAATTTTTATCTCAGTAATGGGTATATCCCCGTTATTTTTTACAACTTCAATAAGTCTCTTTGGCAGCGTTTCATATAAGCTTTTAATATAATCTTGATCTAACTTTTCCCACTCATCTTGGATAGTATTTTTTAAATGTTCAACATTCTTATATTGTCTACCATTTAAGTACACAGCGCGTGATAGTTTACCCCAACAATTTTCCATAATATTTAAAATAAGGGAGTGCGCTGGCCACTTTAAATTTTGAATATTATGTTCCGAAAAATAGTCTCTTACGAGTATTGCAGTATGAACTGCAGCACTATCTTGCTGAAAAATATAATTCTGACCACCAATTTGTGTTCCATACTTGGCTAATTGTTCGTCGATCAATTTAATGTAACTTTTACTATTTATTTTCCCAGAGATAAATTTTATTTTTGTCTTTCCTTCAAAGCCTATAGCAGCCCAACACATAACACTTCCTCCACCAAACTGCCTGCGACTAAAAATTCTTTCATTTTTTCTTAAATCGTGATAGTAATACTTATACTTATCAGGGCCATCTAAATTGAATTTCCTTTCATCCGAAAATATAACATGACGCCACTTTTTTTTCGATGCGATATGTTTTTCGGCAAATTGTAAGCGTTCCTTCTTGTGTTTTTCACTTAAAGTTGGTTTCTTCAATATTTTATTTCTGCTTAAATGCTTAGCATTATGTAGGATACGTTGAACATTCCTTACATTCGTCTTTATGCCAGCTGCAGAAGCGATTTGATTCGCTGTTAACGTAGAATTTGAAGCAACTCGCAAAATTGATCGTCTATCTCATGGCGGAACGATACAAGGTGGCAGCATGGGACAGCTGATTATAACCATTTTTTATTTGATTTGATACATCAACTTCCGGCGCAGTACGATTTTGACATTTGTCCATCGAATTAACAAAAACAAAATACATGGAATTTTTATTTATGTTTGTAGGTATGTCACCATGCTGCCACCTTGTATCGTTCCGTCATGGTCTATCTCTATCACTTATAGCTCGTGGCCGACCCCCAGGGTTTTTTTAATGTAATTTTCTGGATCTTTTAAGTAATTCATGATGGCTTTTCTAGATCTATTTATTGTATTTGCTATTTGTGACATATTACATTTTTGTTTTTTTAGATTCTTGATAGTGTTTATTTCATGGCATGTCAAGTTTGCAAAATTAAATTGCACGATCATAATGTGCGTCATGTTTTCCACATCGAAACGATTCCTTTCGTCCGTCCATTGCGGCTTTAGGAATGAAAACACTAGCTCACAGCTGGCGTTATGAGCTGAAAAGGAAAAAAAGAACTGAACGATTTTCAAATGCTCAGAAAAACAAACCACATTCGGTTCGCAGGTTATTTTCTCGTCTTACTTCGAATTTAGTAAAATCCGGGACATTTCGGAAATATCCGGGACGTCGGGACATGCCCTGGATTTCCGGGACACATGGTCACCCTACTCATGATAGCAGATGTAGAAAGTGTGGGTTGAAGGAGGAATCGATCGAGCACGTCTTGTGCTCGTGCCCTGCGCTTGCCAGGCTAAGGCTCCAGCTATTAGGAGTGATACAGCTGTCAGTTCTAAAAGCAGCAAGTGGTGGCATACGTCCTAGAAAGTTCTTATATTTGCCACAGGTACGGAGTTATTTTATAGCAAAGGTGCTTGTTTTTGATAGGATTTTTCAGTTTAGTCCTTAAACAAACTTCTGGTAGCACTGTGGACCCAACCAGTGTCATGAGCAGAGCTGCTCAACCCCTATACATTTATAGCACTTTTGTTTTTGTTTTGCCCTGAATCATAGGCACAGATACAATTTTACACTTCAAATATAAAAAAAAAATGTTCAAAGCATTATGCCCAAGTTTAATGCAAAGGCATTATCATATGATGAACGAGCACTATTATGGCACTGGAAAAAATTTGTATTCAAAATTGATTCATTAAGAAAAATAAAATTACTCCGGATTTGACCTCGGAATTTGAGATACTTAAGACTTGGAAACTTGCATACGCCTTTATTTTGACATTATGTTAATGGTACTAAAAGTCATGTATTAAAATTTAGTACCTTGCAAATAACTCGCTTCCTATGTCTTGCTCGAGCTTTCACCAAAATACCGAAGCTGAAAACTGCAGTAATAATTTACATATCGTAAAAAAACTGGAGGAGAATTTCTTACGCCATATTAATGATAATAACAACCGAAATGAATATCAGTCGGCGCTGAGTGATGTTTGTTGTGCCGGATTTAGAGAGTTAAGATTGTTGCTCTTGAGTATTGTGATGATATAGTGATTTACGAAATGTTTTAAGGAATCGATATATTGAACCCATTGTTTACTATATAGGAATAACAGAGAGGAATAACATAGTTAAATATAAGCAAAAGTCTTCTCTTAATTACTGCAACCGTAATGCTATATATTCTAAAATTAAGCAAAGTTTGTGTCTGTTTAAATATTTAACTTGACTTTTCTAAAAGATTTTCGTAATATGGCAATTAGTGCCGTTTGTCAGTGCTAATTTCACTACTCGACAAAAAAATCTCCAAAAATTAAATAGGCCTTTCCTAAAGAGAAACTTTCTCCTGATTCCGAATATGACTTCCATTTTCCTGTGGCAGATCTAGTTTCCGAGATATCGGCGAAAATATGAAAATTCCCATTTTTGCAGAACACTACTTCATATAGGTATGGCAAAAATTTGTAGTTTTCCTATTTTCGTTTTAAACTGTTGAATTATACATTGTACTAATTCCCATAAACATTTCTTGCCTTCACCTCCTTTCAGTATCTTCAGTAGTTTGGCCACTATGCCAAAAAACGTTAAAAAAAAATTTTTAAAAAAAATAAATTTTTTACAAAATTTCAGATTTAACCACTTTAAAATCGGAAAAATCTATGGACGAAAAAAAGTTAGCCCTCCTATGTTGTAGGTAATTTATAAACGAAAATCTTAAGCATACCAGGACAACAATCGGACGTGTCGTTGAGATTATAGCCCCGTTAACTTGCAAGCGTCTATCCTAAAATTTTCGTATTACTTTGATAAAATTGGCGAGACATTTCAGTTGGTCACTCTACCTTAGGGTCTAATAAACTTAAAAAGACATCAAGTATTTAATTGTCACTACTGTTTGTTGTAATTTTGTTTTGCAAATTGTAGTGCAAATTTATACATACTATATCGATAGATGTGTTTACGAAATGGCTTGTTGCAAAAGAGATTTTAAATGTAAAAATAATCCGGATGATTTTTGATTTATTTGCGGACATTATATTTTCGGAAACTCAGCTCGGAAAATAACTCATTCTGTCAAAGATGCATACTTTCATTATTTTGGTTTCAGTGTAAAAAATCTCGATAAATCTTGGACACCTCATTTTATTTTCGCCTCCTGTAGATTAACTTTAATGAGATGGGTATCGAGTAAAGGTCATAACATGAAGTTTTGTGTTCCAATGATGTGGACTGAACCCTTTAACCACGACCAGTGCTATTTTTGCGTGATAGACCTTAAAGGTAAAACGAGAAAAAAGAGGAAATTAATAAGTTATCCAAATGTGGCATCAGCTAAAAAATCAAAACTACATGACCATACCTTACCCATACCTAGGCCGCCTATAAGTTTTGAAGCCTCAAGCAAAAGTGACTCCGAAGCAGATAATTCAGACAGTGAACAAGAAGGAGAGGTCCCACATCTAGCCTCATAAGCCGAACTTGATGACTTGGTCAGAGATTTGAAATTATCGAAATTTGATAGCGAAGTTCTAGGATCTCCCTTCGATAAGCACTTCCAAATTTCGAAATAGACAAGACATTATCTTCTTTTTTTTACTAAAAGTGAAAATATTTGCTACTGGAATAATGTTCAAGGTTTATTTGAAGCACCAAATTAGAAAATAAAGTGATTGGCGCTTGTTTATAGACAGTTCAAAGCATAGTTTAAAAGCAGCATTACTCCATAAAGGAAACTCGTTACCGTCAATTGGCCACCAAAAGCTGAGTACGAACCAGGTGCCTTCAATATCGCAAACCCGCCTTTAGTAAATCCCGAACGAGTTATTCTGCCAGCACTTCACATCAAATTAGGATTAATGAAAAATTTTGTAAAGGCTTTAAATAAGGACGCGCCATCCTTCCAGTACCTAACGAAAATTTTCGCTAAAATAACTCAAGCCAAATGATCAAAATTTGTTGATTTGTTGACTTGTTAAGGTTTACAATGATTGCTACTTTTGAGCTTTTTGAAAATTTAAAATATAATCTCCGTTTTTTTAAATAAAGAAAATTTCTGTGTATATACAATTTTGTGCATATTGTGACGAATATTAGTATCACTAAGCGATACTACCATCACTAAAGGGCCCATTACTGATACTTAGCATAGACTTGACTTGACTCGGCGTAAACTTGGCAACTTAGCCAAGATTATACTCCACATAGCGCATACAATCTGGCATCATAATCAGCTTTGAATTTTATTGTTAAATAAATGTCAATTTGTGTGACAAAATGTCAAAATGAAATGGAAACTAACAAATGGCATCTCAAAATGTAAACGTCACTCAGAACTTACACAGAAAATCAAAATTCAACAGACTTCTAAGTCAAGTTAAGTGTTGCCAAGTTTTGAGTAATCAGTAACATGCAATGTTCATTTAACAGACCTATAAGTGACAGTTCTCAAGTCAAGTCAAGTCTATGCTAAGTATGAGTAATGGGCCCTTAAGCCGATACTAAGCAGTATATACGTAAACAAATCAATCATCATCTACACACATGCATACGAGGCAACGGAGATATACTCATAAACACAAGTAATCATCAGCCGAAGTAGTACTCATATATACACACGCATATGCCTATGCGAGAGGCTATAAACGACAAATAAACACGCACATAGCTGGTAACCAAGTAGAAGATTCTAGAAGAAGAAACGTCTAGACATTTGAACAAGGCAACAGAGAGTATAAAAGCAGAGCAAGCTGACTAATCAGTAATCAGTTTGATTTAAACACGCAATTGGTTGTGAAGTATAAGTGTTATTGTGAAGTACTTTCAAAATAGTCTAATAAAGACCATTTTGCATTATTTAATATTGGAGTTATTTATTCAACAGTTTAGCGATTCGAACGTTAGCAGAAGGTTGCAAATAGGCGGAATTTCACTAAATTCGTTACAATATATTCTGATTTGCACTTCAATATAAAAAATTTTGAGCAGCACTGGTCATGAGGGTTAAACTCACAAATTTTTTAAATTAAATCTGAACTAAAAAAACAACTTGCCGTTCTGTAAGTGGGCTTAAGAAAAATATACATATGTTAGGAGTTCTTAAATGTCATATAATTCTCCTTATTTTTATTAATATCTCACACCTATACAATTGAAAAGCATTATTACCAAATGGGAGTAAAGTACTTCAGAACACACATTTTCAACAAAAATGAAGTGAATACGATTTCACTCCCTCCTATTAGAAAAATGTTTGACCACAATAAGATATTTCACCATTGAGCCCAAATTTGAAATGCAATTTCTTAACAATTAAACAATTATTTTTTAAACAACATGTTGTTTTGGGAAGTAATTTGACTAAATTTTGCGCCAATCTCTAGAGAGGCCGAGCAAAGCTAGGCCAGCCAGGTACTGAATATTTTTATTTGATTATAACCTCTACAATTATGTATAAATATAATTTGTATTTCTTATTTACAGACTGACTGTCCCTTAAAAGTTAAAATAGGATTACATCGGAAACCACCTGGGTTTCAGACGCAATTAGTTTGCTTGACAACTGGTCCAAACAGAAGAAACGTTCAAATAACCTCTATATGCATCAACTCTAGTTATGGGCTGTAAGTTGAAGTTTAAATGTTTTCAAAATTATTTTGTTAGATGCTAGCAGATACTGCGCATGTTTTCCTAATAGAAAACATCGTTCGTTGTTGTAAACATACTTTTCGACATGTCGTCTGCGTATCAAAAGAGAGCAGATATCTATTCGTGTTTGAAACATTTGAAGTGGTTTATTTTTTTTGTTCTTTAAATATATAGTATATATCATATGTATATAGTATTTCCAATGTATATATATAAAATCTGCCTTGTAGCTGCGTTTCGGAGTCGGCATAAACTTTACCTTTTTGCATGTAATATAGAAGCATTAACTGTACATCAATGAGATTTTTATATTTCCTATTTTCTTTATAAAAATGGGCAAATGTAAAATTTATTAGTTTAAATAAAAAAAGCGCAGCGCAAAAACCTGTCCACAAAGAGAAACCATCAAGGTATGCATAGCTTTCGTTACATATTAGTATTGTGGCAAATATCAGTAATTCCGACACACAACTATGCCGCATGTTAGGAGAAAAATCATTCCTATTTTGAAAAACACAAATTTTTGGGTGTAGAATTCAGAATGAGACTGTTGTAACGCACACTACGAACGCTACTTGTGTTTGAATTTGTTATGTGGAGAGCCCCAACAGGCATCATGCAAACAAACTCAGATATGATCTCGTGAGAAAATGGACGAAATTGATTTGTTGGAAATATAGCGCGAGAGTCAGCATATGTATGTAAATTTAAAATTTTCTTTGCTGATATTCAAAGTGTTTTCAAAAACAAACGAGAATATTCTAGTTGGAATATTTATTCATTTTGTTGGTTGCAACAATTTTTTGTACTAATTTGTAAGTTAATAAAAAAAATAAGTGCGGGAGTAACCGAACATTATATTGTTACGAATATTAGTCACACTAAGGGGTACTGTCATCTCTAAGCCGATGCTAAGAGTGACTTGTATGCACATCCATAATTCAATCATTATGTATCTACATAAACGAATCAATCATTATGTCTACACATATGTACGTACACGCAGCGGAGAAGCAACGCACAAACACATGCAGATATCGCTTCCCAAGGCAGTCGGTTCTATGTACCGGAGCGACTCGGGATTTTTCCCGACCAAGGACTGTCATTTCAGTGTAACCCCATTTAATTTGTTTCGTCCCTCCCACAAATTGTCATCCTCCCAGCAGCTCCTTGCAGCAGGACTGCTCCATATTCTCTTGCTCCGGGAAGGTATCGAATCCAATCCGGGTCCGTCTCCTGACCTCGGTCCTGAGAAATGGTTTTGCTGCATCTGCCGGAAAAGAATCTTTTTAGGACGGTCATACTCTGTTCAGTGTGTCTCGTGTAAGGGATGGTTGCATCGGACAGGTTGTTCTGGGCTTGATTCCAAAACCCGACGTCCACGTAACTTTTATAAATTTTTTGTGGCTCCTTGCTGTTCACGCCCAAGGGCGTCCCGTAGTCTACGTCTAAGCGCCCCCCCATTACCTTCCAGCAGCCCCGCTGCTCAGCAAGCCACAACAAGTACCCGCTGCTGCTCGCGCCTTACGGCGCCAACAACTCAAACAGCTGCTACCACTCATAACTACAATCTTCGTAGTAGAGTCGGAAGCAATGCTGAGCAACAGCCCCTGCCCCCGTCTTCTCCCCCCCTCTTTTCCGGCAGCAATCGTGTAGGTCAGGGAAACAGACTCTTAGTCCCTACCTCCGTTTGCACCGTTTGCCAGCACAGAATATATATGTTTGCGACATCCGCCCAATGCAGCTCCTGCCTCGGGTGGTGCCACTTTCCTAGATGTTCTGGTCTCCGCGACGGCAACCCCTCGGCGGGTTTCATCGCGCCATGTTGCCAGGTCGCAAACCCAAATCATCTGGGTACCCCAATGCTTGCCCAAGGACGCCCAGTCCCAGGGCCACAACAGCAATTGCGTCCTGGCCTTCCTGAACCCAGGCGTAGTCACCCGTCACTTACCCCCAGAGTGGCGACGTCTCCCCTCATGCACTTCAGAATTCTGCAGTTAAACTGTAATGGACTAACTGGGAAGATTACGGAGATAGTCAATTTCATGAAGCGGCACAACATCCGCATTGCTGCGATTCAAGAGACTAAACTCACAGCACGATCTGCATTGCAGTCCTGCTCTGGGTATAATGTCCACAGAAAAGATCGCGAGAGCGGAAATGGAGGCGGCCTCGCGTTTATAATACACCACTCTGTGCAATATCACATATTTGATCCTGGCATCGACCGCAGGGACAACGTCTTAGAACGTCAAGGCCTATCTGTCCGGTCAGGCGATGCAAACCTAGAAATCATCAACATCTACATCCCCCCTGCCACCTGTTGCCCCGGTGGATACCACCCTAATATTAGAGCCTTACTCACTGGAAACAATCGCATTATTTTAGGCGACTTCAATGCCCATCATGATCTATGGCATTCAAATTTGCGGGCGGACAGTAGGGGCGAGATGTTGGCGGATCAAATAGAAGAAACGACGTTCTGCACAATAAACGGAGACGCCCCCACACGTATGGTAGGAAGCTGTCACAGTTCGCCAGATATCTCAATCGTGAGCGCAGAACTCGTAAACTGCGTCAACTGGCAGCCGATGGTATCATTGGCATCCGACCACCTGCCTATACTTGTTTCGCTCGAGCGTACCGCCGACTTCATCGTCACCGAAAAACGCACTTTCATAAACTTTAAAAAAGGAAAGTGGGGAGAATATAAATCCTTTACAGACAACCTCTTTGCTGCCCTCCCTATCCCGACTGATGCCCGCCAAGGGGAGCGTGCCTTTCGCAAGGTCATTGAATCCGCCTCGGCACGTTTCATTCCCGCCGGGAGAATTCCCGAAATCCGGCCCCACTTCCCGGCGGAGGCCGCAAACTTAGCGAGAGAACGGGACCTTATAAGGCAGCTTGATCCAGGCGACCCCCAAATAAGGGATATAAACCAACGCATCAGATTGCTTGTGGATGAACACAAGCGGGCGAAATGGGAGGAGCACCTAAGAGGTTGTAACCTCTCTACCGGTGTGGGTAAACTTTGGTCCACCGTAAAGTCCCTATCGAATCCGACTAAGCACAAAGACAAAGTTTCCATCGCCTTTGGCGACAAAGTGCTGTCGGATGCGAAAAAATGCGCGAGCGCTTTCTGCCGACAATATATAATGCATTCCACGGTCGACAAAGTTAGACGGAGGGCCAACAGACACGCACATAAACACAAATTCAGCGCGTCACCAATCACCATCACCGCTAAAGAGGTTGAGGACGCCATTGGTCGCGCTAAACCATCCAAAGCAGTGGGCCCAGACGGCATAGCCATGCCGATGCTTAAAAGCCTAGGGAAAGAGGGTTTCAAATATTTAGCGCAGGTCTTCAACCTGTCTCTTTCCACCTTTGTCATACCCGAGAAATGGAGAATGGCCAAGGTGGTCCCGCTACTAAAGCCTGGTAAACCAGCTAACATAGGAGAGTCGTATCGTCCGATATCTCTCCTATCGCCAGTAGCAAAGACGCTCGAAGCCATTTTGCTCCCTTATTTCCAAGCAAATTTGCAACTAGCCTCCCATCAGCATGGCTTCAGAAAACTCCATAGCACTACCTCCGCGCTAAATGCCATTAGTACCCAGATAAATTGCGGTTTAAATCAAAACCCCCACCATAGAACAGTACTTGTAGCGCTAGACCTATCAAAAGCTTTTGATACGGTCAACCACGGCTCGTTACTGCAAGACCTGGAAGGGTCTACCCTTCCCCCATGTCTTAAAAGGTGGACCGCAAATTATCTGGGTGGTCGGCAGGCATCGGTGCTATTTAGAAACGAAACATCAAAGCCAAGGAGAATTAAACAAGGGGTGCCACAGGGTGGTGTCCTATCCCCACTTTTGTTTAATTTCTACATATCTAAACTACCTTCACCACCGGAAGGAGTCACAATCGTTTCCTACGCCGATGACTGCACAGTAATGGCCACAGGCCCAGGCCCACAGATCGATGAGCTATGCAATAAAATAAACGGCTACCTCCCTGATCTCTCCAGTTTTTTCGCCTCGCGAAACCTGGCATTATCACCGACTAAATCTTCCGCGACCTTATTTACAACATGGACGTCCCAAATGTCGACCATTTTGAACATCCACGTCGATGGCTCTACGCTACCGACTGTCCTACACCCCAAAATCTTGGGTGTGACGTTTGATCAGGATCTACATTTTGGTGAGCACGCAGCCGCAATTGTTCCGAGAATTCAGAGCCGTAACAAAATCCTCAAATCCCTTGCTGGCAGTACCTGGGGAAAAGATAAAGAAACGCTCATGACTACATACAAAGCAATTAGCCAGCCGATTACGTGCTACGCGTCACCCATATGGTCGCCAAGCCTAAAAATTACCCACTGGAAGAAGCTACAGGCCTGCCAAAATACTGCTCTCAGAATTGCAACGGGCTGTCTTCTTATGTCCCCAGAACACCATCTACATAATGAGGCGAGAATACTCCCCATCAGGGAAAGAAACGAGATGCTGACCAAACAGTTCCTGTTGAATACCCAGAAACCTGGGCATCCCAACAGACATCTGATTGACGAGCCAGCACCGCCTAGGGGCTTAAGGAGTCATCTCCGTAAGCATTTTGAGGAAATACGGCATCTGAGAACACAGCCGTATGAAGCGAAAAAACACAAGCAGGTCCTTGGTGTACTCCACATACAGGCGTCGGACCTTTATGCCGGGAATTGCCCGGTGAACCCAGTACTCAAAGTAAAGTATCCAAAACTTGCGGAAGAGGAACGCATACTCCCCAGGGAAACGCGTGTCACTCTGGCTCAACTTCGTTCTGGATACTGTAACAGGTTAAACTCTTACATATCCAGAATCAACCCCGACATACAAAATGTATGCCCCGCTTGCAATGTGTCCCCACATGACACCAACCATCTCTTTAATTGTAATGTGGAACCAACGCCTCTAACACCCCTTTCCCTATGGTCCACCCCTGTTGAAACAGCAAGTTTCCTTGGACTCCCGTTAGAGGATATTGATGACAGTTTGTGATCGGTCGCGTCTGTTAGGTGGGGCGAAGCACTGCTACAACAACAACAACAACATGCAGATATCTGAGATGCTCCCAAAAGTATGCATTGTGTCGCTCACAAATACACGCGCATATGAGAGCTACACACGTGCATCTGTAGTTATAATTATATACCAGTAATTAAGTAAATTCTGGAAGCGCCTAGAAGATGCAACGAGGAAATCACACAGTATAAAAGCAGCAACAGTAGAGGTGCAAGAATCAGTTGGATTTAAGACGCTATCTAGCGAGCAATAGCAGTATTATTTTGCGAATTATAAGTGTTATTTTCAAGTAGTCTAATAAAGACCATTATCGCATTATTCAATATTGGAGTTATTTATTCAACAGTTTAGTGATTCGAACTTAGCAGAAGGTTGCAAATAAGAGGATTTCCAGTAAATTCGTTACAATATACTCAGCGTGAGCTTCAATTCCACATTTCATTTCAGAAATATTACTTTTCTACATAACACGTGGCACCGCCCGTTTAAAAAAAATATCTATTATAGTTTATTATTCTTGTCTACGACCCTTTCAAACTTGTTTTATATCTAAGTTGCCATGGTCTTTAACCGATCCCGTCCATTTTTACTAGAAATATTTTCTACTATAGGGAAAATCTGTGTACCCAATTTTATTACGATCCGTTAATTTTTTTTCGAGTTATGGCTCCCGAAACATAGAAAATTACCTAGTCATAAAAGGGGCGGTGCCACACCCATTTCCAAAAATTTTGGTTTTTTCCAATTTAATGTTATAACTCAATTTAGAAAGTAAAATTTTATTGAAACAAAGCTCTTTTTTGCTAAGATATAGCTTATTATTTTCGTCTACGACCCTTTTAAAAATCTTTTATATAAAAGTGGGCGTGGTGTTTAACCGATCTCGTCCATTTTTTTCTAGAAATATTTCCTGCTATAGGGAAAAGCTGTGTACCCACTTTTATTGCGATCCGTTAATTTTCTTCGGGCTCCCGAAACATAGAAAATTGTTTAGTCATAAAAGGGGCGGTGCCACACCCATTTTAAAAAAATTGAAATTTTTCCTATTTATTGTTATAAATCCACTTGGGAAATGAAATACTATTGATATAAAGTCGTATTTTGTAAAGATATAGCTTATTTTATTCGTCCACCACCCTTTTAAAAATCTTTTATATAAAAGTGGGCAACCTCTCTGAACAGAAACATGGCGTCACAAAATGCAGAACAGTTGAAAGACCAAGAGACACGCATAACTTTACAACTCGAAGCACAGGAAGAACATATTATAACGAATTTACTGCAATTCCTCTTATTTGCAACCTTCTGCTAAGGTTCGACGCACTAAACTGTTGAATAAATAACTCCAATATTAAATAATGAAAAATGGCCTTTATTAAAGTTTTACACAATAACACTACTATTGCTCGCCAGATAGCGTCTTAAATCAAAACTGATTCGTGATGCCTCAGCCTGTGCCGCTTTTATACTCTTCGGTTTCCTCGTTCACCCATTTCTCCTAAGGTCTAGTAATTTCGTGAACCTGATGCTACCAGCTATATACACGTATATTTGCAATTTGTATCCATATGCGTGTGTATATGTGAGCGGCTCATGATGACATGCGCATGTGAGTATCTCTCTCTGTTGCCCCGCACGTATGTGTGCAGACATAATGATTAATTTGTTTACGTACATACAAGTGTAGCAGCTTGCTTTATTGTTGTTGTGGCTTTATTTACTTAGTATCAGATTAGTGATGGGAGTAACACTTAGTGTCACTAATATTCGTCACAATATCTTATTAAAGCTGAGGCACAGGAAACAAAGCTCTCATCGCAGCTGCAGGCTTTTAGCGAACGACAAGACAAAATTGAGGCAGAGATGGATACTTTCAAAGATCGGATCCAGGAGTTGCAATTGAACCGTCCAATCACTTCTGCATCTAGCCTGAAGGTAAAATCCCCAACGTTTGATGGTTCTCTTTGTTCCAGGTTGAGAAGACGTCAACAGCTAACAACTGAAATGCCTAAGATAGAGTTGCTGCATTGTTCGTGGCGTTAAAAGGACTTTCTACTGAGATCTTACGCACCATTCCATAGGCAGAACGAAACAATTATGAAGCATTGATGACCGCTGTCGAACGACGTTATGGAAGCGATCACAGAAAGCAGATATACCAAATTGAATTGCAGAGCTGCTTCCAGAAGGCTAATGCATGAGTTCGCGTCGGGCTTTGAAAAATTCGAAAATTAGGACGCACACGCGGAATACACCGAGGCGGTACAAATTCAGAGCTTTATAAGGGGAATACGGGACGTCGAAGCGAAGTGAGCTACATACTACATACGCAAACTCAAAGCCAACAAAAAGCAGGAGATTTTTTGAATAGTAAGAAAGTAGCGTTTTCTTGTTTCTCGAAAGTCGATAACTTCGCAATATTTCAAACTTATTACACTTTTACAGATCTTCACCTCCATAATTCTTCTCTGAGTAAAAAATGATTAACAAATTAACGTTTACCAATTACTTTAACAGTTCGTTGCATTGTATTGAGGCACATGTGGCCTTAAAAATTTTCAAATGCAACGTGGCAGTTCTTATGCGGCTGAAATTTGGCACAGCATGTTAGACCATAATTTATTATATTTTGTCCGCCAAAGCAAACTTTTTTTTAACGGACAGCCAAACCCTCATATTAGGAATCTGAACTTGGTTATTATGCGACTGGTAAATAAACACAAACATGCTAAATTGGAGGAGCATCTAAAGAACTGCAACCTCTCTGCGCGTGTTGGTTAACTGATAAAGTATCCATTGCTTTCGGTGATAAAAATTTATCGGATTCGAAGAAATGCGCGGGCGCCTTTTGTCCAATTTGTAATGCATCCTTCAGTAAACAATGCCAAACATCGTGCACACAGACGCGCTCATAAACACAAACACGACGTGTCACTGTCGTAAGATCACCCCCACAGAGGTTGAAGAAGCCACCCAAAAGGCCAATACCTCTAAATAAAAAGGCCCAGATGGCATATCCATGCCAATACTAAAAAATCTTTGCGCTGAGGGATTAAACTACCCAACGCACGTTTCCAACATGTCGTTGAAGTCCTTTGTCATTCCTGAACAATGGAAAACGGCAAGAATAATTCCACTACTAAAGCCTCGTAAACCAACTAACGAATGCGAGTCATATCGACCGATATCACTCCTTTCGCCAGTAGCGAAGACATTGTAAACCATCATGTTACCTCATTTCACGGCGAATCTTCGCCTAGATACCCATCAACATGGCTACCGCAAAATGCATAGCACCACCGCCGCGCTAAAGGCCATAAACACTCAGATAAATTACGGACTAAATCAGAAAACACTTCATCACATGACGGTGCTCGTGGCACTCGACCGTCAAAATCATTTAACACAGTCAACCACGGAGTACCACAGGGTGGTGTCCTATTCCTGCTTCTGTTTAATTTTTTAATATCGTAGCACCCTTCCCTCACCAGAAGAAGTTTCCTATGCCGACGACTGCATAATAATGGCAACGGAACCAGACCCTTCCCCGTCTTTTTAGTTTCTTCACCTCGCGCAAGCTGGCGATAAAAAACACGGTCACTCTGTTTACCACGTGGAAGGAACAAATGACGCAAATAGTGGACGCGCACGTCGGTGGTGTTACGCTACCAACTGTCAGTCACTCAAAGATCTTACAGGTAACGTTCGATGTCGTTGTCGTTAATACAACAACAGGCGCATGCCACCGAAATAGTAAAAGGTAAAAAGCCACAACAAAATCCTTAAGACGCTTACCGGCAGCAGTTGCGGAAAGATAAAGAAACGTTTATACCTATGTACGAAGAAATTGGCCGGCCGATCATGTGCCAATTTTGTCGCCTAGTCTTAAAAACACATGCTGGAAAAAGGTCCAGGCCTGTCAAAATGCTGCACTCAGAACTGCCGCTGGAAGTCTTCTTATGGCCCCTGAACATCACCTATATAGCGAGGCTTAAGAGCTCAACACTAAAGAGCACAACGAAATGCTAAACAGGCAATTTTTGCAAAATTTTCACAAACCGGCACAACCTTGAAAGAACTGTTTGATCTAGCCCCGCCTCTGAGAGAGTTAAGGAACATCTCCACAAGCACTATGATGAGATCCGGCACCTGCCAACACAGCCGTTTGATACAGCCAAGTATAAAGGGGCCCTAGGCAAAATCTACACAACTTCGTTCTGGATACTGTAACAGGTTAAATTCTTAATTTTCCAGAACCATGCGATTTGTCCCCATATGACAACAACCATCTTTTCAATTGTAGTGTGGACCCTGCGCCTCTAACACCAACCTCATATGGTCCGCCCCTGTTGTAACTGTCAGTTTCCTTGGACTTCCGTTAGAGGACTTTGATGACAATTGGTGAGTGGTCGCGCCTTTTGAATGGGGCGAAGCAATGTTAACGCAACAACAATAACCAGGATGGTTCCAAGCAAGCCGCACCAACGTTCTTAGACATCAAATTGACACTGGAGATGCGAGGCCAATCCGTTAACCTCCTCGTAGTGTTCCACTGGCCAAGTAGGAAGTTGTGAGTCAAATCAAAAAATAAATGAGCCAAAGCGGCGTAATAAAACCATCAGCTATTCCAGGGAGCTCACTGGTAGTACTTCTGAAAAATAAGGATGGAAAAATTTGGTTTTGCGTTGAATACGGGAAGGCGAAACGTCACGAAGAAGGATAGCTACCAATTTCCAAGAATTCACTACACTTTGGACTCGCTATGTGGTACGAAATGGTTTTCCATACTGGACTTGACAGGCAAGTGTAGGTGAAAGACAAATAGAAAACAGCCTTTACTGTCATAGATGTTAAATGAAAGTTTACAGTGATGTCCTTTGGACTGTGTAATGCACCAGATGCGTTTGAGAGACTGGTGGATCAGTTATTGAAAGCACTACATTGGAAAACACCCTTGGTGTACCTAAATGACTTCATCGTATTGGGAAAGAATTTTGAGGAACATCTAAAGAACTTGTGGGAAGTTTTCCAGAGAATTATTGGTGCTTGTATGAAACTTGTCCCAATAAGTGTTCACTGTTCAAAAATGAGGTAAGTTATTTGGCCCATAAAGTAACGACGGAGGGCATATGCACTGCGGATGAAAAGATAGAAGCAGTAAAGGATTGACCAAAACCACAGAACCTGAAGCCGATCACTTGGAAAACCAGAGAGGAACTATTGCGTTACACGGAGAGCGCTGTTGGCAAAGGTAGAGTGCATTTAACATTCTCACAAGTACCTCTACTAGCAGCAATTCCGCGTCAGGACAGATCACGCAGCGTTGAAATGTCTCATGCAGTTCCGTAATCCAGAAGGTCAATTGGCATGGTGGATCGAGAACTTACAAAGCTTTAATTTATTAAATTTTGGTGAGCTCGAGGCATTTTAAAAAATTTAAACACAGTTTAAATGTTTGTATTTCGATTTTATTTGGTCGATATTTCGATCTCATTCTGAGATCATCCTCAGGAACTGTGGACAAAAACAACAATTAGTTAACATGTAAACAATTTTCAAACCCTAAAATACCACTTACACAATTGAATATGTTTTACCGACTAACAAGATGTACGAAAAAAGAAAGCGTAGAAGTCAAAAACAACAATTAGTTAACTTGTAAACAATTTTCAAACCCTAAACAATACCAATTACACAATTGAATTGTTTTACCGACTAACAAGATGTACGAAAAAAGAAAGCGTAGAAGTCAAATAAATATGAAAATATAAACAATTTAAAACACCGTAAGTATAAACAAAAATCTGCAAAAACAACAATACATAGAATGACGAACAAAAAGACATAATCATTTGCATTAACGTACAATGTGCATATATATTGGTCATCCCACTGCATTTGTTGTGTTGAGCTGCAATTCTAACTAGAACAGTGTTGTTGTCTTAAAACTAAGTCGCGGTAAACGCGCGCCAGCTGATCAGTGTCTATTTTATAATTCATTTTCGTGTCATTAGGGGTGTTCGTAATGTGCAGCATTTCTAAAGTATATCTTTTGCCGTAATTTTTCTTCTCATGTAAAATGGATACATTGTCGAAATCGGGATAATGCCCGGTATCCTTGCAATGTGATGACAATGCCGCCTTATTGTCAGAAAAACTGCTTCTTAATTTCACATTTGACCTGTGAGCGGAATCCTTGTCTTGAGTTTCTTTTTTGTTGTCCCCACATATACCTTATCGCATAAGTGGGACCCGTCACCATTACACGGAATCCTGTAAACTACATCAGACTTCTCTTGTTTGGGAATTCTATCCTTTGTATTGCTGTAGAGTTTTTTTAGCGTGTGTTTACAAGTTGACGCGATCTGATATTTATCTCTGTCATAGAGCATTGAAAATTTTATTCTTTTCGATATTCCTGGAACATGAACTACTGATTTGTATATTTTTTCCTCTCCTTTGGCTATGTTGGTTCTCTCCTTATCATTGGTTAAGTATGTTCGCAGTAATTGATTTACGGTTGTCATAGGGAAGTCATTCTTTGTCAAGGTTACTTTTATTTCGTCAATATTCTTTTCGTGAAAAATTGGGTCGCTAATCGAGAGAACTCTTCTAATGAAATTGCTTGCGGTATTTATAATTGTTTTTTTGTCATGTTTTGAATTAAAATTAATAAGTCTTCCAGATGCCGTGGGCTTTTTATACCAGTCAATCAACAATTTGCTATTCTTTCTGATAATAAGAGTGTCTTAGTAGGGTAGCTCTCCATCTTTTTCCGTTTCTATTGTAAATTGAATTGATTTATTGAAGATGTTAAGATCGTTGAGCATCTTGTCGACATCTTGTGTCCTAACAATCGCGAACAAGTCGTCAACGTACTTAGTTAGTAAGCGCGGTTTGTTGGCAGTTTCCATCATGAATTTGGATAGTAGTTCCTTCATGCCGAATATGATAGAAAGATGCAAACGATTGTTAACAACATTTCAAAATATAGAGTGTTGAAACGAGACCCTACTAGTCAATTACAAGAGAAGAACAATTGGTTAGTTCAAAAAATGTTTGATAACGGTGTTATCAATGAAATAGAAAAACAACGACTTTTAAGCAAAGGTGGGTTGACAACCTAGAATTTACGGTTTGCCTAAAATTCACAAGAAGGGACGCCACTTCGACCTATTTGTTCCTCTATCAGCTCACCGTCGTGTGAATTATGCAAATATGTTGTTAGCATATTGGAAAGTATAACTAAGTCGTCTAAATTTAATGTTAAAGATGCGATTGAATTCTAACGAAAAATAAATAATACCTATATCTATGATGATGAGATTTTAGTGTCTTTTGATGGAGTGTCTTTATTCCCGAGCATTCCAGTAGACTTGGCATTAAAGATAATATCCTCAAAATGGAATGAATTAAAAGACCATAAAAGGTTACCGCAAAAGCTGTTTTTAAACATAGTTAAATTTTGCATAATGGAAAATCGTTACTTTAAATATAATGAAATATATGAGCAACGGTCAGGAATGCCTATGGGATCACCAGCATCACCTGTCGTAGCGGATATAGTCATGGAGGAACTACTATCCAAATTCATGATGGAAACTGCCAACAAACTGCGCTTACTAACTAAGTACGTTGACGACTTGTTCGCGAGTGTTAATTCATAATTTATTGTAAAACAAATAAAGCACATTTCAGGAAATGAAACTTAAAAAAAAAACATGTAAACAAAACAAAAAAATACATGTAAATTTATATATACATAGCTTATGCCTATATGATACTTGCTTTTTTACTGTATTTCGAGCTTGAAATGCTGACGAAAATTTACGTCTAATTACCACAACAATTTTCCAATGTACCAAAAATACTGCCACAAAATAACCGACTTCGGTATGTTATCGTTTACTTAAAATTTTTTTTATTTTCACTCAAAATCATTTCGTTCACAAAAAACTGATGAAAATAGTGCAGGAAAATATTTGCGTGCTCATTTACTATATTTATTTCATAAACAAATTTATTTCTTGTCTGAATTTGTGCACAAATTTTTCAAAATTGGTTAGTTTGGTTAGTGTCACCTCTTAATGTTAATCCACAGTGTTGTGCTCGGCAATTAAATACGTTTACCTAATGCTCGCAGTATTTGGTTTCAATGCGAACATATTGAAATGTTGGTAGATTTTTGGGGTTTGGTGGTAGAAGTGGTAGAAAATGAAAATGGGTCAAAAAGTTGGTAGATCTACCAATAAAGTGGTAAAGTCCGTGTACTGTTCTAACCTATAATCTGAGTTGATTTCGCTGGAAAATATCTCTCATATCGAATTCATAGTAGATAGGCTTTCATTCGGTAGCTATAGCGAAATGTTTGTTGTTCGTACATACCACCTCGTTCGGATATGGATGTTTATGCTAGTCTTAGCTCGGCCATCTGCGATTTGCATTCGCAGTTGGGAGATAACGATCGACTTGTTGGTGTTGGTGACTTTAACATGCCAACAGTTAATTGGGTTAATATAAGTGATTCAAACTTTTTAACTCCCACTGCTCAACGTGAGTTTCTCAATTGCTTGTTAGCCTCATCTTTTTACAGATTAACAATGTTCAAAATAGTGAAAATAAAATGCTGGATTTAGTACTTGTGGATGGCTCGGTGGGTACTGCCCTTACGCAAATTCCACTATTATCCTCAATTTATGCTCAATGATCTGTTGGCTTCCCATGATTGGTCGGATCTCTATGCGTGCACTGATGTCGATTCGGCAATCTCTATATTTTACAATACGCTTGATGGCTTCTTTGATACATGCATTCCTACTCGCTATACCCTATGTTCGAATAAGCCCCCTTGGTTTTCAAGGCAACTTATCACACTTAATAACATTTAATCTAGGCTTTATAAGAGATTCAAGAAAGCTGGAGCATCTGCAGACCTCTCTAAATATCTAATAGCTCGTTCTAAATTTCACCGTCTTAATCAGCTTTGTAATAAAAATTACTTAAGTTGTTGTAAAGCCCAATTTTTTAAAAATCCAAAAAAGTTTTACAGTTTCGTAAATTCAAAGCGGAAAACTTCTGGGTATCCTTTCTCATTTACCTTTGGATGTAAAAAAGCTTGCACTGATGACGATGTTGCAGAGCTATTTTCAGAGTTCTTTAGGTCCACCTATTCCTCCAGCGGGTTTCATTCCGGTCAATACCCGTATCGCTTAGATAACTCCAATTCCATTATGAATCCTGCTTTTGATAGTGATATTGTTCTTCAGAGCCTTCAATCTTTGAAGCTCACCTTTTCTCCGGGACCAGACGATGTTCCTAGTTGCGTTCTTAGGTACTGCGCGGAAAACATGTATGAGCCTATTTTAAAATTATTTGAGCTGTTTCTGGTATCTGCGTCATTCCCGCCACTTTGGAAAAAGTCTTTTATTATACCCCTGCATAAAAAAGGTAGTAGGTCAAAAGTTGAAAACTACAGGGGTATTGCTAACTTTTCAGCCATTCCTAAAGTCTTTGAACAGATCGTTCCCAGTCAACTCCAATATCAGTGTTCTAGTCTTTTATCTCCATGCCAACACGGTTTCATTCGTCAAAGGTCAACCACTACAAATTTGCTTGTATTCACCTCTATAGTTATGGAAGGATTTTTAGCGAAGTGATACCGTCAACCATGAGTTACTTATTCTTTACTGGGCTTTCCGTTTCACCTATTAATGTGGCTGAAAAGCTATCTTTCTAACCGGACCCAAAAAGTCCTGTTCAAGTGCAATCTGTCGAAATCGTTCGGAGTTTCCTCCGGTGTAGCCCAGGGAAGTCATCTAGGCCCTTTGCCCTTTACCCTTTTCATTAATGACTTGCCACAGACAATATTATATTCCCATACTATAATGTATGCGGATGATGCAAAACTTTGCTACACTTACTGTCCTACCGATTTGAGTTCCTTGGATCTTCTTCAGGCCGACTTGGACTCATTCCAATGTTGATGCACAACAAATTTACTGGATTTAAATTGCTCAAAATGTAAGCATATAACATTTCACCGAGTGAAGCCAGCATTTATTTATTTATTTTTTTATTTCTTATTGTCTACCGAATAGTTCTAACAGACTCATTAATTAAAAAGTATAAAGAGACTAGTCTTAAAGCTACTTATCTCTAAACTGAAATTCAAATTTTTAGCATATGTATTGCATATTCGAGCGCATCTTGTGAGTGGCTCTTGAAACCATAATTGGTTGCATGAAAAATTACATCGAATAAACGAGTTGTCCTTAAATTAAGACTTGATGAGTGAACATGTATTAAATTAGAAATGAGTTCACAGTTGATTCTAGAATTCATCACATTATGCACAAAAATAATAGAAAAATAAGCCGTTCTCTCTTCCAAACTTTGTAGACCTAGCAACTTGCGTGTGCCAATATAGTTTGGAAGCCCATCAGGCCATGACAGAGGACGCGAAGCCATTCTAGTGAACACCCTTTGCACCTTTTCAATTATAGAAGTACGATTTTGATAGTAAGGGTTCCAAATTATACAGCAATAATCCAAATGACTACGCACTAAAGATATATACAGCGCTTTGAGAGTAAGTGGGTCAATAAAATCCACAGTGTTTCTGCGTATAAAACCAATCATAGAAAAAGACTTCGACACCACATAGTCTACATGGTTGGAAAAGGTCAACTTAGAGTCGAAAATAACCCCTAGATCGTTAATAGTATCTTTACGGCACAATTTTTGTCCATTTAGTACATAGTCACACGTTTTTAGCAAACATGATGACGCAACATTTACCAATATTTAGATGGAGATGATTTAATATACACCAATTAGAGAGATTATTTAGATCAGACTGAAGACTAGAACAGTCAATTGTATTTTGAATTTTTAGGAATAATTTAACATCATCCGCAAACATAAGACAACCCGCAGTTGAAAATTGATCAGCAAGGTCATTAATAAATAGTAAAAAGAGGAGAGGCCCAAGATGTGTACCTTGGGGGATACCTGACCAAGCATGTATGTAAGTTTGAGATCTAGCGGATTCAATTTGGACGAAAAGTTTTCGTCCCATAAGAAAACTTGAGAAAAAATCAAGAAGGTTTCCGTTAATACCGAATGCTTTGAGTTTTTCCAAGAGAATGGAGTGGTCTACCTTGTCGAATGCCTTAGAAAAGTCAGTGTAAACTACATCTAACTGTGCTTGGCTCTCAAAGGCGTTAACTATTTTGTTTGTAATTAAGACCAGATTTGAGCAAGTTGATCTCGAGGGTACAAATCCGTGTTGATGTATAGAGATATATGATTGAACGTGATCGTATAGTTTAGCTTTGACCATGTGATCGAAGATTTTTGCAAAATTACTTTGTTTTACAATGGGTCTATAGTTAGATACGTCATTTCGGTTACCCGATTTGTAGACTGGCAATATTGTGCAAAGCTTCCAAGCGTCTAAAAAGATACCTTTACTTAAGCACTTATTGAATAATTTAGCGATGGGAGTAGATATGATTGAGTTAAGTCCTCCATACAGAAGTATAATTCTTCTTATTAACGTACCCACTCTGGAAAATCGGAGAATATTACTGGGGGCATTGTTCATCCATAATCTCATTATAGGAGAAATTGAATCTCCGGACCTTCTCAGCCGCTTGTTTTTTGCGGTTCCCCCTAGAGTATCCAGACACTGCGTTCCTTTTTATTTACCCCTTTGTCGACGAAACTTTGCTAAAAATGATCCTCTTCTTATCTGGTGCGCGCACTAAAATGACTTGTATAGCTGTATCAGCCTTGAATGTTCTTTTGCCAATATACGTAATGCAATAATACTAATCTAAGAGATACAAGCTAATTTAATTTGCCGGCATTTATTTCTTCCGTAAAAAACAGGCACTATCTCGTATAAGGATGGAGGAACATTTATCAACATGTATCATTAAGAAGGAACAAGTCAGTACTGTGTTGATTGGAATCTGGCGCATTCCAACAACGTTAATAACATGCTTTTTCATGAGTCACTGACCGGAATCGTATGCATTCCGGCAGTATAATCTTATGGGTCAGGCATCGAGCTGATTGGAATCCGGTGCATTCCAACATCACAATTCATGTTACTTTTTTATGCCTTGTGATGGCGTATCCTCATTACACTACTCTTAGCACTGCCGGATTCCCATGACATGCTGATTGGAATCTTGTTTCATTCCAACAGCAAGTTTGGAATCCACTGCATTCCGAAATCATGTTGAGCGGAATCTGATGCATTCCGCTAGTATAAGATCTTATTTCTGCTCATATTACTATAACGTTAAATAATATATCTTTGTTTGTAATATAACATTGTTGAAATCTCGATATATCTTAAATTTTAACTTTTGAGTTTTATATTTATATATCTTTTATATATACCATAGTTTGTCGTCGACTTTAAATAATAATAAATAAAAACAAATACCCGTTGGTGGTTATGGATTATTTCAGCAAATAGCCAGAGGTATACCCAATCACAAACAATAGTAGAAGTGTTTACAAACAATTGGGTTGCAAGGTATGTAGTACCAATTGAGTTACATTCTGACCAAGGCAGGAATTTTAAATCAACTGGGTTCCAACAAAGACATTGGGCATTCAAAAAACTTGGACAGCTGCATTGCTTTCTCAGTCCGATGGTGTGGTGGAACTATTCAATAGAACCTTGGAAGAGCCATTAAGGAAAGTAGTGGATAAGTTCCATAAAGAGGGGGATACACACATATCCTAATTCTTGATGGCTTACCGATCGGCAGTGCATGAGACAACGGGACAAACAACACAACAAAGGTAATTTTTGGTAATGTCCTTGTAAGACAGTGACCCAAGATTATGAGGGACAAGATGAAAGCCAGATACGACAAAGCAATTAATTCGGAAGGTTTTCTGGAAGGAATTTCGAAATTTCACTGTAACTGGGAAGGCCCATACAAAGTTGTAAAAGGGATCAACGATGTTGTTTACCGCATACAAACCATTCAAAAACCACGAAACCAAATGAAAGTTCATTTGGAAAGGCTGGCACGATTATATGGAAAAATGTGTCTCATTGGGACGATCAGACTTAGGTGGAGGGCAATGTGACGAATATTACCATTTCGATACATCAATAGGCTGCTAGTAAATAAATGCACCACAAAGCAAAGCAAACAGCCAGACATATGTATATGTAAACATCAAAGCAAACAGAAACACATACATACATGTCGACAGCATAGCTACCAGCGAAGATAATATTTGACATACATACATGTATTCAGCAGCTAAGAGCGAGGAATAAAGAGAAAATCACACATAATGTAATCATCACCTAAGAGCCAAGTCAGTCGATACTGCATTGCATAGGGTGGTTATGAATCAGCTCTATGATGGATCAGGCACTTCGGGATGTAAATGCCTGGGTATCAGCAGTTGGGTTAACCGCCAACGCGGAAAAAACCAATCTAGTATTATATACTAGGAAGTATAAGGTCCCTAATTGGACTAAGCTTAAGTTTGAAGGGGTAACCCTGCAAGAAAAATATAGCACAAAGTATCTAGGAGTTATACTAGATAGTAAGTTGTCGTGGAAACTCCATGTGAAAGAGAGAGCGAAGAAAGCCTCCGCGGCACTCTATGCGAGGATGCTAGGATGCACGTGTGGCCTATGACCCAAACTCTCTCATTGGGTATTTACGGCAATTCTCAAACCCATTCTTTACCGCCACACAAAAAAGTATGTATACCAAAAAACTTGAGAGGGTATGCAGAGTATCAATGATTAGCATAACGGGAGCCTTCAAAACTACCCCGACAGCAGCATTGCATGCCATTCTACACATCTCGCCTGCAGACCTAACGGCCAAAAACATCGCGTTAGCAATGGCAACAAGGCTTAAACTTCGGGGCAGCTTGAGTGCAGGCCTTATGACCACAGCAGTATAGCGCCATCTAATATCGGGCAAAGGGAATATATGCTCCCGTGCCTGAGCTTCGAAAGAAATATTGGGGCCACAATTTAGCCGGAGGGTTGGTGCCGGCAGGGTGCAGAACATGCTATACACGTGTATACGGATAGTTCTAAATTAATTTAAGGGGTTGGGTCTGCTGTTTACTGTGTCGACCCAGAAATTAGTAGATCCTACAGGCTGCCAGATTACTGCAGCGTTTTTCAAGCGGAAATTATAGCATTGAAGAAAGCAGCAGAAATTCTGGAGGAACCGTGCTTAAGCTGCAGTCGCGTCAATTTATATATTGATAGTCAGGCTGCGGTTAAGGCAATAATCTCACACAGTACTTCATCAAGAAATGTTCTGGAATCCCGGTGCGCCCGAAGCAAGTTTAATTGAAGGGTCAAAACACAACCGATTTTCTCGTGGATTCTTATTTTATGGACCAAATTAAGTCAGAATCCAAAATTGAAGCTTTTTCTACCGAGCCGTTTTTGAGAAAATTTGATTTAAATTTTGAAAATAGCAAAAAATCAGTACTAAAATTTTTGATCTTTTTTGATTTGTGGTCCGATTTGGCTCATATTTGGAACACATAATACATGCAAGAATAGAAATCGACCTATGCAAAAAAATTGCCGCTAGGTGGCGCATGGATCGAGATATTCACAAAAATCGTATTTGTGGTCCGATTTGGCTCCTATTCGGAATACATTATACATACATGAATAGAAAACGGCCTGCGAAAAAAATTGCCGCTAGGTGGCGCAAAGATCCAGATATTCAATTTTTTTTCATAAGTCGATTTCTATTCTTGTATGTATTATGTGTTCCAAATATGAGCCAAATCGGCCCACAAATCAAAAAAGATCAAAAAAGTTAGTACGGATTTTTTGCTATTTTCAAAATTTAAATCGAATTTTCTCAAAAACGGCTCGGTAGAACAAGCTTAAATTTTGGATTCTGACTTAATTTGGTCCATGAAATAAGAATCCACGAGAAAATCGGTTGTGCTTTGACCATTCAATTAAACTTGCTTCAGGCAAACCGTGGAATGCAAACAAGCATTGGAAAAACTTCGCTCAGGCGGGACCATACATCTTTACTGGGTTCCCGGGCATAAAGGGATAGAAGGTAACGAAAAGAACGATGATTTGGCAAAGGAGGTTGCAACACTCGCTGAGTCGACGATAGACGTCCGTCCAATCCGTTTGGGAGAAATCAAAAATAGACAGGAGTTCCATATGATCCATCAAGCAGGAAAGGCGCGGACAGAAGCGCGGGGCCACCAAATTTCTAAGATCATGTGCAAAGCCTATGATATTAAACTCACAAAGTGGCTCATATCTCTGAAGAGAGAAGACTTAAGGCTCACGATGGGCATACTGACTGGACACTGCCTTCTGGCGTCACATGCTTATAAGTTAGACCTCTTCAGTAACAGCAAGTGTAGGAAGTGTGAGCTGAAGGAAGAAATGGTTAAGCACGTTCTTTGTTCATGTCCAGCGCTCGTCAGGTCAAGGCTCCAGCTATTAGGGGCGGCAGAGTTGCCAGATCTTGAGGCAGCAATTAAGCTGGGTTCTAGAAAACTGATAGTATTTGCCAAGAGGAAATTCTACCACATATGTCTTGGCACGTGATTGGGGTTCTTCAGTTTGGTCGTCAAACAAATTCTGGTAACATTATGGACACATTCAGTGTATGTGAAGTCTTTATTGTATTTTTGGTTGTTCTAATGGACTGTATGTTATTTTATATGTTTATACTATTTGTTTGTTCTTGTACACGTATTTAATTGGAGCGAGAACGTATACTCTGAGGCAAAAGCTTTCCAATTTCGGTGTGAAAACACCGCTTTTGCGCCTGCCATGTGTTAACTAGGGGTGAGCACTTGGGCTCTGAGGTATTGGCTGTGTGTTGAGCACCTCATTTTGCTATGAACAACCCGTATTCGGGATAAAAATGTTAAACTATGTCTTTAGAATATTTCACTAACTAGTTGAGAATTACAAGCGCACTCAATGTAAATGACAAACGAAAGAAAAATTCGAATGGTTTAAGTCACTTAAACAAAAACAATTTCTGATGTAAAAAATACAAAGACATCTGAAGAGACCTTTGGCAGGGTCAGAATAGCCGCATATATCGGCTATTAATTTTTTTTTCAGTTTTTCCATCATAATAAAATACACAAATTATTAAATAATAAACTTAATTGCCCATATTTTATTTTTATACAATCATTGTTATGTAAAAAAAAACGCTACAACTAAATTTTTATCAAAAAAACATAATTATTCTCCCAAACTTACACGTTTAGACTTTTTTATAGTTAAGCAATTCACAAGGTCTCCTATTCATCGCGTGTGCTATGCTTTAAGAAAATAGATATTATATTAACTATCAGAAATCGCGAAAATGTATAAAAATTGGGCATTTTATAATAAAAAAGTATTAAAACACGAATTTTTTAAAAAAAGTGTATACAAAAAATACAATTGTATCAAAACGACAACGCTGATCTATCATCGTGGGAGAGCGGGTTCAAATCTTACTCCCTGGAGAAAAGACTTTGAAGAGATTTATTGTTTTGTGTCTGACTACTCCCATATACATATTGTGAATATGTGGATCCATGAACTAATTAAATATACGTTTTTTCAATTTTAGTATGGCATATGGTACAGAATATGGACTTGTCGTTATTGATATTGTACAAAAAATATGTTTATTAAGTGCCGTGTGTCCTGACTTGTATGGTGCCAATGATCCCTATTCTAGGAATCCGAGAAGTCCAAAACGAATAGAGAATAAGGAAGAACAAAGTCGATCACCCAGTTCCGATCAGGTAAGTGTGCTAAGTGCTTTCATTTAGCATACAATTTTTTAGTTTATTTTATATTTTCTTTTGCGTCAAGCATTTTTCATATTGTATTAGTTTTTTTTACGAAGTGTTTTGTTCTCTTGAGAAAGAGGGTGTTTTCTACTTATCAATTTTTTTACTAGTTGCCGCAGGTAACGGCATTATGACCCACAAAATCAAAAATATGATGAGCGGGGTGCGGACTTTACCGAGACCTCGAAAGGCAACTGCCTGCTGCGTTCGCGAATGTTATTTTTTAGTTTTTCGTACTCGCGAAATTAACTATGAACACATGAGATGTCCTTATTGACCAACGAGTTCAACCTAATTCACAAAATTGCTTACTTTAGTAATATTAACCATTGATTTCATCACCAGTGTAAAAAGTATATATAAAGTTGCTAAATACTGTGCAGTGTCATATACGTATTGTAAAAAAATTCTTTAGTAGGTCGAATGCCATTTTGGTAGGTTATAAAATTGATTTTGGTAGAAGAAAAAAACTCCTTGAGTGTCAACCCTGATTTATAAAACTTTCAAGTTTATTACCCAATGCCATAGTTATCCACGTTTTTAGATAAGAAGTGAAGTTTCAGGAGCTATTTAAAAGAAATAAAGAAAAATTTATAAAAACATCCATTATAATTTAAGTCTACGTTTTAAGTTCCTGGCTTCATTTTGTTATTATTTTTGGAACTGGCATAAGTCCATTTGATGCGAATTTGGTGCAACTTATTACACCTTCTACTAACGTTTGTATCGCTAGACTGTTGAATAAATAACTCAAATATTCAATAATGAAAAATGGTCTTTATTAGCCTACTTTGAAAGTACTTCAAAATAACACTTATACTTCACAACCAATAGCATGCCTAAATGAAACTGATTGCTGACTAATCAGCTTGCTCTACTTTTATACTCTCTGTTGCCTTGTCCGCATATTTCTGAAAATGTCTAGACGCTTCTCCCTCCAGAATCTTACTTGGTTACCAGCTATATGCGTATGTATTTGTAGTTTATAGTCTCTCACATAGGCATATGCGTGTGTATATGTGAGTACTACTTCGGCTGATGGTGAGTATCTCTCTGTTGCCTTGTATATATGTGGGTAAATGATGATTAATGTGTTTATGCAGCTTGCTTTAATGTTGTGCCTTTATTGTGGAACCAACGACTCGTAACACCCCTCTTATTATGGTCCACCCCTGTTGAAACAGCAAGTTTCCTTGGACTCCCGTTGGAGGACTTTGATGACAATTTGTGATAGTTCTCACCTATTGGATGGGGCGAAGCACTGCTACAACAATAACTACAAGAGATTTGGGCTATTGAATAAAATTCTCGAAACTAATACATACAAAACTCAATATCATAGGGCAGATGTCTACCGAAAAGTGTAGGTACGTAGACGAGCATTTGATAGGTATCATGATCAAGACGATCCGAGTCTTACAGATAAACCTCCACCACAGTAAAGTGACGTCCAGAAAGCTCCTCCTGGCTCCTAAAGAGGGTTCGTTTGATACAGCGCTGACGGCTCTCATCTGGATTCAGCGCGCAGATTCAGCGTTTATTACGCAAAGACGGAAAACAGGGCTAGACCTGTAGTCATGGCAAGGCCTAAGCACTGAAAACCTAGAGGTGGTCGTAATGGATGGGACCCACAATGCTGGTGGATTAAGGAGGGTGCAAACGACGACTTGTCATAGGCGCGGGTGTAAATGCGTATCACAGGTGGCTAGCAGGGGTAGCGTTCATATATATATATTGGGCCAACGTCAAGTAATGTGATTGATATATTATGAGCTCTGAGCCTGATATATTAGGGTATGAATCGACAGGCCATCCTTCTCAGGTCATGCATATATCAGCTACAGCAGCCCCCTAAAGAGGGAAAAGCAAAGGCACCATGGCGTTATAAGGAGTTCAGGTTTTTTAGATGGGGTCGCCGTGGTGTGACGGAAGCGTGCTCCGCCTACCTTAAGGAAGGCGCTGGGTTGAAGTCTCTGGAAAAGCCATATCGAAAATTAAAAAAAAAAATTCTTCAAATTAAAAACAAATTCTTCCATGCCGGTTCGCCCCTTGCTTTATTTTATGTATTTAAGGGTAGTACGTGAAACTGATCATGTTTTACATCGCATTTATTAAAGTAGAATGTAATGGTTTGTTTAACTACGCTTTGACAAGGGATTTGTCATTTGCCCCAAAATGTTTTCAAAAATAATGTGGGAACTGAGAAAATTATGAAAAGAATTAAAGCTTGAGATCCTTTTAACAAGAAGTGTTTAGAACTTTAAAAAATTATTACAATTTGTTTTAGCATGTGCAAATCTCATTTAAATTCTTGAATTCCTGCAAATGATACATTTACTATTCGATATTCACTGGGTCAAGCAATATAATTAGTTGCATTTCTTTGCAAACTGGTTGAAATAAAGCAGTAGGTAGATTAGCGAATTGCATCGAAAGAAACAACGCAAAGTTGAGTTGGCTAAGCGGTTTGTGATGAAATCGCTTTGGCAACAGTCGACGAAAAAAGGTGACCTTATTTTGTGGACGGACAAATGAAATGAACATACTAACATGCAGAAAAACGAAAATAACAAAACAAGGTGGCGAAAGGATGAAATACATACAAACAAACAACTCCTTCCACAACCTGTATGTTTTCTCCGTGATGAAACTGTTTAGCTAGTTGAAGCGTTTTTTCAGACTCGCTTGCTTGAAAATTCGTCTAGTTACACAAGTCCAAAAAAACATAAACATTTATGTACGTCGCTTACAAAGTGGCCTGTAATTTTTAAAAGGGAGTACATGGACTCTATTTTGAGCTACAATAAACAGAAAAACGAACCTAGTATTGCGTAAACAAATCTTTTTAATTAAATTTTTTTTTGTTTTCCTCGCATTAAGGTGAAAGTTCCTTAAGACAATCCTTAGATCTCCATTTTAGTTGCGAATACGCCATTTCGACAGGCTTCGACGTCCTTTTCGCATGAGTCAAGCAATTTCGATGGAAATAATTGTTGTTGCTAAACAACGTGTTTGTTGTATCTTTTTGCAAAAATCTATCTTCAGTTAGGTTTGTTCGATTTTAAAAATTCAAACGGCCCCCGACAGAATAAATCGTTCTGTAAGCATATAATTTCAAATTTATTATTATAATTAAATGTTTTTCGTAATCAATGGTGCAAAAGTGTTCTGCATCGAATTATTTGTAAAAAAAAATACTGTATGTGCAAAAATCAGTTGTTTATAATGCCGTTGAGAAATGGATCGAATTGGGAATAAAAAAAAAATAATAAATGCAAGGCGCGATAACCTCCGAAGAGTTTTTAGGCCGATTTTCTCTTCCAATTTGGGTCGTGCTTTTAGTTTTTCCTACACGTTTTACACTGACTCTAATCAGCATCTTCAAGGCAGATGAGTTTTCACTGATAAGCTTTTAATGGCAGAAATACACTCGGAATGTTTGCCAAATCACTGCCTAGGGGCGACCCCGCTCAGAAAGACTTTATTCCAATTGAAAAAAAACTTGTTTCTAAACCTTTGATGTTGCTTTGCCAGGGAATCGAACCCAGGAACTTCGTTGTGGTAGTCGGAACACGTTACCCCACACCACGGCGTTTGTCAATAAATGTTATGAGTAGTATACTCACCACTTGAACGTGAGAGTACTCACGATAAGAACGTACCCGTAAAATAGTATTTACATATATTTGCTCAGAATGCCTTTCAATAGTTGAGTCACATTATAATTAATATTCATCATTTGGCACAAGAAAATTGGTATCAAAGCCGGCCAAAACAGTGTTTTTGCAACATAAATTAAGACCGAAATTTTTCAGATGTCAATGGATCAAAATGCAGCGCCAAAATTTAATTTTTGTTTTTCCGGCAACAATTATTTGTCAAGGTTTATTTTTTACGTTTCTTGATAATTATTATGAGCAATAAATATTTTATTTCTTTGGAAAGAAAAGTTGTAATTTTAATAGAATTTAGAGTAGATATTAATTATTTCGTTGCTTTGTAGTTTTTATTCTATAATGCAGGTAGAGGCGACTTTGTTCGTTCCCCCACAAAGCTCCTCTGCAACCTCTTCCTAGCAATAGATGACACTTATTGAATTGACCGGAAACCAAGTTTTTTATTGACCTGTTACACAAATACACTGGAGGCTTCAACCGGAGTGTACCAGCATTACCTATACAGCGAAGCGTTCGAACTCTCATTTGTGGTGTTTTGCACAATTTAAGGTATACCAGTATATAAGAAGTAAGTTCATTTTCGGGCTATCAAAAGTTATTTTGAGAAAGATGGCGGATGCTCTCAAAAAGATCCTGAGCATAGTGAAAACCTGACCGAATGAGTTCATTCCTGGTTGGGTTCAGTCTTTGCAATAGCCTAGGCTATCTGAGATCAGGCTGACGTGATGTAATATCATTATGCAAAGAGTCATCGTAGTCTCAGCTTGACAACAACGTTATTGTTGGTTGCAGTGTCTGGTGGTAACGTGCTCCGCCTACCACGCCGAAGATCCAGGGTTCGAGGCGCGGGCAAAGCAACATCAAAAATTTAGAAACCATTTTTTCAATTAGAAAAAATTTTTAGCATCTGCGATTGCTGCTCGGAAGTGATTTGGCAAAATTCTGAGTGTATTTCTTCCATGAAAAGCTTCCCAGTGAAAACTGATATGCTTTACAGATGCCGTTAGAAGTGGGCGTAAAACATGTTGGTCCCAATTTGGACAAAAATTAAAAGCAGCACGACGCAAATTTAAAGAGAAGCTCGGACTAAAAACTCTTCGGAGATTATCGCGCCTTGTATTTGTTTTATTTCAATGGACTTTATCTGGGAGTTGGACTAAGTAAGCAATTGAAAAGAAAAATCCTCTAAAAGACACTGACAACATAAGATGAGTGATTCTTGAGGTATTTGACAATGATATCGAAGATACATTGATGAGAATTATTTGGTAATTAAAAAGGGGCATCGTTATATCCCGATTAAGTCCCATTTTAGTGGAAGCATTACTTGTGGCCAGAATACCACGTGTACCAATTTGCATTACGATACCTTAATTTAAATGAAAGTTATTGCAAAAATGCATGTGAGGATGACCCTTACAACGGATATGCTGGCGGATCGTCCTAAGGGTGGGCAAAATTTTTAGTGCCACAATCGGAAAACTCAGTCTTCACGATTTAGTACATCCTAATTTGTGGAGGTTATAGTAGTATCAGGCAGCATATCGGCAAAACCTACCAAGCTACTTGCTTATCTCCTGATAAAAAAGCCCTAAACCAAATCTATGACTCAATGATCAATCAATGAAAACATGATTGTTGTCAGGCATAGCTCCAGACATTGGTTTTACAGACTCTTCAAGGTCCAAGTACTGGTTGGGGCTATCATCTTAGGCATCAAGAACTCAAACACCATTTTTCGCATGATCATGATTTGGAGGCTGATCGGAAGCACGAACGAAAATGCGACGTCAAAATTCAGTGAATGACGGAAAATTTTAAGACCGATGTGCAGAGTATACTTAAGTTATGGAGGTTACCTTCTTTTTCCTCATTGCTTAGCAGCAAGGGAGATGATGAGGCCGATTCTCCAATTCCATTAGATGGAACTTACCGTCGGACTATAAATAAATTAAATTGGTAATATTTCGGTTGGGAAATAACACTTGTCCAGGAAATTATGTACTACTTGCCAATGTGTTCAAACAAGGAGATAAATAGTTGGCTATAAAGCAAACCAGCGGTCAGTATGGTCAGACCTTGCAGAATATTGATGCCCACTATAATGAACAAAAGAAAATTTTTAATTATTTTCCTATTGCCAACGAAAAAAAGATGTATCATTCATAATGGTTATAAACACCGTAAAATAAACGTTGCCTTATAATCATGGTTCAATTATATGGTTGGCTCATCTCATCAGCGGATTTTATTTATTTCATTGCATGGTCGATGGGATTGTCAAAAGGAGATAAGCAAACTCAAAATGAAACCAACACATTGGCAACATTTAATTACACTTACAAAAACTGCTAAGTTTTATGTTTCCATTCCATACCATTCGCACCAACACCAATACACAGATTCTGACAATTTGAACAGACATATTTTGTTATTGTACAGATGAGCCAACCATATAGTTGAACCATGCTTATAATTAAAAAAAAAAATTTTATTTTCATTTCAAAATTATTACAAATCAAATTTTTTTCGGGACAACTTTTTCAATTTTTAAATTTGAAATAATAATTAAATTTAGTCTCTGATTAATTGCACTCTACCTTTATGGCTTTGTTTCTAAAAAGCTGATTACACTAGCTGTTAAAAATTCAAAACCAAAATTCTTTAATTATGCTCAAAGCCACATTTTCAACTGTCTTCTGATCCATTTATACGAAAAAGGTGTCAGTGCCAAAAAATGTTATCCTCTTTTTATTTTACTCATATTGTGCACAACAATGTGTTGACGAACCTGAGTGAAAATTTCTCAAGTGGGACATCCGAACATTTTTAAATCTCAATTTATGTTACAAAAACACTATTTTGTGTGCCAAATGATGAATATTTAACGTAATGTGGTTTCTCTGTGCTTAAACGCATTCTAAGAAAAGATATGCAAATACACCTTTACGGGTACGTTCTTATCGTGCGTACTCCCACGTGCGGGTGTTGAGTATATTGCAAGGATGCTTAACAAACGAGACGATACCATTTCGCTTCGTTAAAAATCAAAATCAACTTAAAGAAATGATTTCGTGTTGTTTGGCGAAAAACGAAACCGCTTCATTAACGTTATAAGACGCTATAACATTCGCAATTATATAACGTGAAACTTAAATATTACTGAACTTTACACATGTTATACTTTTTTGTCACAAAATTCATACAGAACACTTCTTTTTGCAAAAAAATTATAAGATTGAATAACGATTAATTCTCTGTCGATGGTCGTTTGAATATTTAAAATCAAACAAACCTGGCGGCAGTTGTAGATTTTTTTACATATAATCTGCGATACTTTACAGCCCCGCGCTTGAACCCACGCCTTTCCCGCTTGGTCGATAATGTGCACCTCTAGCCTTCTCTTAATCTCACCCAATCTGATTGGGACGCCTGCGGAGCAAGCTTCAAGGGATGCACCCTTTTTAAAATTTTTATTTGCGCCTTCGAATTGTTGTTATCGAGGTCAATACGCGTCTTTTGACACTTCTTTCGATATTTTTGGGCGCGTATTAAAAGTCGACCTTCTGTTCTATTAATTCCGTATGTTCGGAACATTCGTCTAAGAATTTGGGGAATCGGTTTATATTTGGAATATTATGTATATACTTATTTGATATATTCGGACCTCGTGAGGTAGTATCAAATGAACGTATTCCGAATATTCTAAATTAACGGTTTATTCGGAACGCTTCCATGAATACTTAATGGAAAAGAGCTTTCTGAAATTTCTGAATAAAAAGGTGGTCCTGTGTAGCAGGACCGCACAAAAGCTTAACTCTTCTGTCCAAGTCAAGGTAGGAATACAAAGTTCTAAGACAATAAGCCATTTTCTTTTATTTTTGTCAGTTCATTGCGGCTGTTGAGTAGAGTATCACCCCATGTCGCTGCCTGTTCAAAATCGTGCAATCTCAAAATATTTTTCAAAAATTTCCCAATTCAGGATTTGTCACAAAACCGCCATATATTAGAGTTAGATTGAAGAACGCTTCATCTCAGAATGCTTTTCATTAACTCCCTCTTATGACAAAAAGTATTGAACTTATGCTCATATAGGGAGCTTTTGAAACAAATTTTGAGATAGTGCATTTTTGAATAAAATTCTAACGTACGGCATTCTTGAAACAATTTCTGAAAGAATGACCAAACCAACATAACTTTATCAATTCACGAAATATTTAGTAGAAAATGAATTATTTCCCCAAAAACTTTTGGCATTTACAGATTTATTATCACTACTAATATACTACCAAAGATACTTTTCTACTACAATTTCACTGTTCACTGAAGGGGATTGAATTATTACCGTGTTCCTCAATTTGGGAGTGTCAAAGGTCTGTCATCATTGGAGAAGAAACCTCTAGTAATTGAATAATGCAACTTTACTTTGCCATCATTTTCATACTCAATAAAAAAACAAATACGAAACATCAAAGATACAAATCATTCATTGTCAAAATAATCGCACAAAGAATACGCAGTCAGTAGAGCCCTCATAAAAAATATCAAGTCCGGAATTCCCCTAACATAGTGTTGCAAGCTCGAAGCAGCAGCAGCGCCACGAAAAAAGTAAAAACCAAATAGAGAATTCCCCGATCGTCAATACTCAAATAAAATAAAATACTCAGATACAATGTAAAAAAATATTTTTGGGCTCGCGGCGTCTTGGCCCGGGGCCCGTGTCATTTTGCCCAGCCCTGCCACCCTATTGTTACGCCGCTGTCTCCTTTGGTGTACATAATTGGCGTCAGTTACCACTGCGAAAGGATGTCTGACCTGATTTGCTATGATGCGATCCAAATAACTTAGGTGTTTATGCTTCAACGCATGATGAGAATTATCTACCAAAGTGCAACTTCAAATGCCAGTACCTTGATTTTATAACTAATTATTTATATTCATTTAGTTGTCTTAAATTATTTCTATGTAAGTATTCTAATGGAATGCGCGGTTCCAGGGGGGGGGGGGGGGGGGGACTTTTGCTTTGTATTGACTGTAATGAAGTATATAATACTAATCTACATAGTAGTTTCTTATCACACAACGGATTTTTACTAATGTTTAATTTTTCTTGCTTTTTTACGTTATCACTATATATATTTAAAAAATGCCCCCTCCCCCTCCCCTAGAACGTAAAAATGCAAGCAAAATTAAAAATTAGTAAAAATCCGGTTTGTGATAAGAAACTACTATGTAGAATAGTATAATATATTTCATTACAGTCAATACAAAATACAGCCCCCATTCCCCCCCCCCCCCCCCCCCCCCCCCCCCCCCCGGGAACCTCGCATGTTAATGGTAAATAATCCCAATTCCTTATCTCAGGAAAGTTAAATGAATATCAGTCAGTAAAAGTTAAGAAACAAAATTCGAAATGCCTCAGAAAATTGAAAACATCCTCATTGTCAGGAGGTCAAAACACATAAAATACTAAGACAAAACAAACTTGATGTACTTTCATTGAAATTTTAATATAAGAAAATATTATGCAGTCCTAGATAATTTGAATGTTAGTTTGATTAGGGGATATATGAGTGTCTTAAACATGATTTATATTTCTTTTTATTTTTGGTTGGCATGTGGAGTATTGTAGAGTGTTAATAGCATCGATTGCTTATCCAAGTATTTATCATTGACAATGGTGAAATTATAGCCCAAGTTTTCCACATTTACTTATTATATGCTCGTAATAATTTTTTCTTCTTAAATAACGGATATATGTAGTCGAATGCAATATTCATAAGCATATTAAACTTTGGTTTAAAAAAAATTCACTATAAAGGTAAACCAGAAATTTAATAGAAATAATTCTAACATAACTCACAAAATGGAAGTATAACAATTGAACAGAAAATTAAAGCGTTTTCGCTCATATAAATTGCGATCGTTATACACTTTGTTGACACTTTTCGTGAAAATTATTGTTTGACAATGTATGAATAATTGTGGATTAAACAAGTGTGATATCTTATCCGTCAACTGCCTGACAGGATGTTCAATATGGCTACTTTTTAGCGTTTTGACAGGGTGTTCAATATGACGGCGCATAAGATCCGGCTATCTTCAGCGGGTGTTAGAAAGAGATACAGAATGAGATACATATTCGAGTTCAGCATCTCAAAAGCCATGGTGGAATAACCAGGTAAAGTAAGCCGTTAATTGTCTCGTTCTAAATTCTTCTTTGTTCTGTCATTCGGCTATCTGAAAATTTTTCACCAATGTTGTCCCCGAAAATGTGTTGCTTTTTCCATTTTTCAGGAGTAAAATATGCCACTTTTAGTACTTTTTTCACATAAACTATGAGGTGAATATCAATGGACCTTTACTGGATTTAATAACAGAAATTCATCAGTTAGGGTATCTTTGGTGTTCTCTTCCATAAGTAAGGCCGTGCTAAACTAATACTTCCATATTTTTGACATTATCATTATATACATACGTTTAATATTCATAAGCATATTAAACTTTGGTTTAAAAAAAAATTCACTTTAAAGGTAAACCAGAAATTTAATAGAAATAATTCTAACATAACTCACAAAATGGAAGTATAACAATTGACCAGAAAATTAAAGCGTTTTCGCTCATATAAATTACGATCGTTATACACTTTGTTGACACTTTTCGTGAAAATTATTGTTTGACAATATATGAACCATTGTGGATAAAACAAGTGTGATATCTTATCCGTCAACTGCCTGACAGGATGTTCAATATGGCTACTTTTTAGCGTTTTGACAGGGTGTTCAATATGACGGCGCATAAGATCCGGCTATCTTCAGCGGGTGTTAGAAAGAGATGCAGAATGAGATACATATTCGAGTTCAGCATCTCAAAAGCCATGGTGGAATAACCAGGTAAAGTAAGCCGTTAATTGTCTCGTTCTAAATTCTTCTTTGTTCTGTCATTCGGCTATCTGAAAATTTTTCACCAATGTTGTCCCCGAAAAAGTGTTGCTTTTTCCATTTTTCAGGAGTAAAATATGCCACTTTTAGTCCTTTTTTACATAAACTATGAGGTGAATATCAATGGACCTTTACTGGATTTAATAACAGAAATTCATCAGTTAGGGTATCTTTGGTGTTCTCTTCCATAAGTAAGGCCGTGCTAAACTAATACTTCCATATTTTTGACATTATCATTATATACATACGTTTATTTTTTTCCCAAAAAAATTTAAAAAGAACTTTGTTAAAACAAACTATTTGAATTCACGTCATATTCAACCAAGGATCTTCCCCTAAAAATTAGAACACTAAGATGAGGGGAATGTTACACTTAAGGATTGTAATTTCGAATATATGCATCCAGCTCCCTTTGGATCAGCATCTTATCGTTCTAGGCCGAATGCCACTGGGCTAGTCTATATATATATAGATATATTTGGTAAATAATAACTTGGTAACATTATTAATGCATCATGAATTCACCTGTCAAGAACGCTTGGGGGATCTTCTGATTAAGTTTGTTGTTATATATTAGAAGAGCATATTTTTTAATCCCGACTCTCAACGAGAAATCAATAAAGCAGATGAACATGTCAATGAATTTTAAGGGACGGAAACATATTAAAGACTATCACGATCACTTCCAAGTGTGACTGTAAAACTTTTCATCGAACCCGAAACACATTTCAGTTCCGCCAAAGGCAGAAAAGTACAACTAAATAACTGACGTACATATGTATGTACTTTTTATGAATAATACATGTTTCTTTTATGTCCAGTTTTTCAATGAAAGTTTCAACTGCAGTTGAAATTGAGATCAGTTAAAGTGGCCAAATTGAATTTTTTATTTTTATTCGATCCTAAAAGTAATGTTAACTCGCACTGGTCCTTTGTATGCAATTTTGCACTGATATGCTGAAAACAGCAATTTCTGTAATGGCTTTCGTAGCAAGGTATTTATTTTTCTACTCCTATTTCTTCGAAGCGGGTAAAAATTGTACCCTCTTCTGACCGTCGAAAATACATCACTACCGTTTCAGATAGCGTACATCTTCTGTCTTTTTTTATTTACTTCACCTGGTGATTCCACCATGCCCAAGGCCTTCGGGGAGTGTACTTATCGCTACAACAACAACAACAACATTACATTTTTTCATTTCCCTGGTATAGGAATTGTCAAAAGGAGATGGCAAACGCAAAATGTAACCAACACATTCACAATTATTTATGCCGTGGTGCTCAATTTTTCAAAAAAAAATAGCTTCACATCACTTTAAGTTATTGTTTTAGCAAAGTTTTATGTTTTCTCTCCATTCCATTCGCCTAACACCAACACGCAGATTTCGACAATCTGAACAACGATATGTTGTAGCTGTAAAGATGAGCCAACCATATAGTTGAACCATGATTTTCGTCAAAATTTTCCAAATGAATTAACCCTAAAACTCTTATACCATGGCTAAAGAGCCATATGTAGCTCTAAAGTAAACGCTAAAGAAATATTTTGAATTATTTCTTTTGCATGAACATTGATGCACATCGCTCATATATTATAGAATTTAAATTGATTTTTATGAATGTTCGTCTTTGCCGTACGAAATATCACTTTTTCTTTAAGAAGTAATGCACTATCAATTACTTCTTGGCAAACCACAGTTACTGTGTGGCCTTGTTCCTAAAAAACTTTAGAAATTAGTATTGGAATATGTCTACTACTTAAGAGCTGCGTACTGCAAAAGAAAACTTGACAGATGACATTTTTCTTAAGAATTTCTGGAGTGTCATTTTGTATAGATTCTTTGAATTTCTTTAGAGCTGCGTACGACTCTTCAGTCGTAAAACATTTAAATATTGCTTTATCTTCTTGGCATTGTAACTTGTAAACATTCAAAATATTACAATTTTGTTAACATGCAAGCAATGGAGCAATGTCATGACACACCTATGGACCGGCGGTATACGGTCCCTTAACCCAACATTTATCTACATATGTAAACGAAGATTTAGGTTCATTGAGCAGAAAATGGTGGCTGGCTTAAAATTTTAAACCGGCAGAGGTTTTACAGCAACGATGCTTGAAATAATTAGAGCTTATAGAAATTCATTGATGGCAAAAAATAAATATGCGGCCTACCAAACTTTATTTGAAACAGCTCGGTCTGACCCTGGAAACATTAAGACAAACATGGAATAGCCGTATGATCAAACCCGACAGACATGGTTCCGACTTTCTCTGCCTCTCCTCTGGCTAACCCTTTCCATCGTCTCTTATTTCCTCTCCACTCTACATTTTCTAGTTAACCTTAGTCGACCCATGCAACTTCGCTATCCCGTTCATTCTTCCATAAATCTTCCCGTTTTTCCTCTTACTTTCCTGCTCTTGCTCATATTCAAGCTTAAATATCACTATTACTCTTAATCTTACCCTCATATTATTTTTACTCTTCTCTTCCTTGTAAACCTCTTTTTACTAATTTCTCTCAAACCGTTACCCTTATTCTTACTTTTACTCTCACTCTTTCTTTTGGTCTCTACTTTTCCCCCAACTTCCTCTACTTTTTCTTCCTATTGCCTCTGTTTACATTGCTAAAGTACTAAAAAAGTAGCAAAAGAGTACCAAAACTTTTCCCTCCCTACTACTTTAAAATTCATGACCGGACTATGTGTGTATATGTGAAAAGCACGCTGAGTAAAACTAGTCACGTGTCAACTGGTTTCAAATTTGTCTCCTGAAGTGTTTCATGAGATGTTTGCTGTGGGTCAAGCCAACTTGCTATATTCGTTTTTCACAGGTGCTCTAGTCTAAACTGCTCTGCACATATTTTGGGTCCGGTAAGCAGACCTAGTAATACAATTTTCTAATAACTAATCTAATTAAAGTTCTTTTTTGCAATTTCTTCTCCTGTCTTACGCTTTTAATAAAATTAAAAAAAAAATGTTTGTGTCATGGAAAATTAGAAAAAGCTCTAGTTATTATTTAAAATTTTCCCTTACTAATTTATTAATGTAAAAATACTAATTGTACACAAAAATGAAAATAAAGAATTCTTGTGTTGTCAGTATCTAGCATTTTTGGCGAAACTGTTTGGAACCGGTTCCGGTTTCGGCTGCGCAAAATTAAACGGTTTTAAACGATTTCGGATTCAGTCCTTGCACGTACATAGATATATTGTATTAAGCTATCACTCTTATCAAGAAAATGTGCAATCATCAATTGGTTTACCCCCAGACAAGCTCCAAAGCTTCGGCCCACATCCAGAACGGCCCGGGGTTAGTTAAAAAAATTGGCAAAAATGTATGAGTTTAATCCTCTTAGTTAAAAAGTTAACTTGACATTCTGCAAGTGGGCGTAAGCATTTCATATACACAAATAAATAATAATAAATAGCCAAACTTGGTGGAATAAAGGAGCCACGAAGAGATATATATTCTATATTTGCAAATATTAAGTTCTCAGGGCGGAGTATAATAAATTATGGTCTAAAACTAAGGTGTTCAAAATTTCACTCGAATTATATAACCCTTTGAACTGTCAGCCTGCATTATAAAACGATATGTATTCAGGGTGCATCAGTTTTATCTGATGACCGTTAATTGGTTAATCATTTATTGCATGAAAAATTCACATAATTAAAGTATGTACATATGTAATTACGTTGTTATCGTTCATCGTGTGCTGACGTGTTTTTGATTTGCTCGATTTGTTTTATTTCCATTTTTTTGCGTTAAATTGTTTTTATTGCACTAATTATGGATGATTTCTGTGGCAAATGCGACAAAGGTTTTGGTCGTAATGACAATATTAGTGATGTAGTGGCTTCTGCAGGAAGCGTTTTCACCGCGGGTGCTGTAAGGGTGTCATCACTGAGTATGACGTTAAATTGGTGAAAGCTAATTTTAATGTTCGCTATTGGTGCCTTGAGTGTGTAAATGCACCGGATAAAATTTCTAAAGCCTTTGACGCAGTCCTCCCTTATCAAAAGCTTGCGCTGGAAGCCATCATTACTTCGTTTGAGGTCAAATTCAAGGACTTGTCCAACCAAATAGACAGTTTAAAATCTCTAATTTACAGTAATCAAGTATCTGTAAACAGTGAAAAAATTAAAAGAAACAACAAAAACAATGGAAAAAAGGCAATATAATCAAAGATAGTGCTAAAGCAAAAAGCGGCAGTGGCTGTATTGATGTATTAGCTGCCGAAATAAGTGCGCTCAAAACTGCAGTGAGTTCGTGCGCTTTTGTTTCCAAGGATAGCAATGATATTTGCACTTTTTCACCTGTGCCTACTTTTTCGCGTTCGCAGTATGTTTTGCCCACCCTCAACACTCCTCTGCACGGTTCACAGTTACTTTCTGCCAATAACGCATCGACCATCAACACCTACAGCTCTCGCTGTAATTATCTCCTCTTCGTTTTCTTCTATTTTTCTGCCACCGTCCGCTACTACCAGTGTTACTTCTGTTAAAGGATCAGCTGTGAATAATTCTGCTGCTGCTAATGCGTTTAATTCTGGCGCCGCTAATTTGAATAATGCCGAAGCCGCAAATGCAACTACATACTATGCCAGAAAAACTAAAAATTATGTGCCTCAGGCACAATATTCATGATGCAACTGGATGGTCTAAAGTGCATGATAGAGCTAGATGTTATTACAAAAAAGAAAAAAATGGTTACATATATCGCCATTTAAGCCCACTGTTTCTGAGGACAATATCATTACGTATGTTGCGAAACACTCAAAGATTGATCCTAAGTATCTCGCCTTCATAAAATTGGTCAAAAGAGCAGTTGAAATCGACAGTCTTCGCAGCCCAAATTTCAAGCTAGGTGTAACCTCTTAGTTTTATGATAGCCTTCACATTCCAAAAGTACGGCCGGCTGACATAAACGTTCGGCCTTTTGAGTTTTTTTCAAGACGGTCCAGATCTGAGGAATGTGAGAGGCTAATCACGTCGCCGAGAGTCTAAATATACAACCAGAACATGTCTGGGATGCGAATTTTGTATATGCTGTCACTTGCGTACGTGACTACAACATTATTGTTCTGGTGGAGACGTGGCTTAAGGCTGAGTTCTTTAGTGAGGAATTCTTTCACACAAGCCTATTTACAGTGTTTCGCAAGTATAGAGATAGTATAGTTACTGATACTACGCATGGTGGCGGGGTACTTATTGCTGTAAGAAATCATCCGGAAGCTGCCGTTATTGCCCTAAGAAACCCGGATTCTCTGCTTGACCAGCTATGTGTGTCGATCATCGGCCTGCAAACTATGCTCTACCTTTGCGTGCCTTATATTCCTTCTAATAGCCCGACAAATTGTATTGTGATCATGTTGATAATATTGCGAACTTAGATGTAGTTAGTAATAATGCTCAGCTATGCGTTTTTGGAGATTATAACTTAAGTAAAATTGTATGGTCCCCAATAGATGATAACACGCTCACTACCAGTACCTAATGTTAATAGTCCTCATGAGATCTACTGATGAACCGTTTAGCTTACAACTCTTGCAAATAAATTGTTTGGTTAATGATCTCAATAGAATTTCAGATCTAATTTCTTTATCAAGTGGCCTAAGGTATTGGATATCTGAATCTAAAGATCCCTTATCCATTACTGATTACTGATTGGTCAGAATAAGGGAAAACGTCAACGGGATGAGAACACCTGAATATTAATTTCATCATGGTCTATAATTGAACTGAAAAATTCAAAACATGTTGACGTGCATGGACTGTCCACATTTGTACTTAAGCAAATTCGATTTGCCAACCCTTAGGTTTAATAATCAATCTCTCGCTGAAGTTAGGCATATTTTTAGATAGTGGAAGGTAGCATCTGTTACTTCCATATTTAAAGCAGGTGATAAATGTGATATTTCAAACTATCGCCCAATTTCCAATCTATCTAATTTTACTAAAGTATTTGAGAGTATTGTTAGTAGTAAACTCGTCATTGAGTTTAAACCTTACATTTCCATCTCGCATCATGGGTTTGTACCTGGTAGGTCAACAGTTACTAACCTCTTGGTATTTTCGAACTATTGCATTTCGTCGGTTATCATCATCATTTCCTCGATTGGATCAAATCTTATCTTGCCAACAGAGTTAACTTTGTTATTATTGACAATGCGAGATCACCTCCTTACATTGCCACTTTGGGGGTACCCCGAAGTAGTATAGTGGGACCTTTACTATTTTTAATACTTATTAATAATGCCAGCTCCTGTTTCAAGTTCTGTCATCATCGTTTCTATGCTGACGACTTGAAGATTTTCATGATGGTAAAAAGTAGCACTGATATTGAAGTTATTCAACATAAGCTTAACTGTTTCGACGCTGGTGTAGACGAAATAAGCTAGTTCTAAACGTTGACAAATGCTGCTTTGTAACTTACCACAAAACGCGAACACCCCTTCAATCCTCTTATTTCATTTCGATTTTCGCTCTTAGTTCTCTTACGAAAATTAAAGATCTGGGTGGTCTTAGCTTTATTATATCTAAGCCTTATGCCGCCCTTGCCCTTATAAAACGGAATAGTCGTGTGTTTAAGGATCCCTACATGGAAAAAATACTTTATTATGCTTTTGTTAGGTCTAAGCTGGAATATATGGCCATAGTTTGGAATCCCTTCTACACTATCCATTCGAATAGACCCGAAAGTGTTTAAAAAAGGTTCCTGCACTTTGCTTTGTTCCAATTAAGGTTTGACTTGCCTATTCCGTCATATATTTCGCGATGTAGATTGATTGATATGCAAACTCTTCAGTTTAGAAGAACGATTTCTGGCCTCATGTTCCTGCATGTCCTCCTCAATGGGAATATTGATTGCCCTCCTTTGCTAGAATTCATGTTTACGTTACTCTGATCTTTTTCATATTGAATATTGTTGGCACAATTATGCTTAGTATGAGCCAATAACACGTATGCTGACTGACTTTAAATTACTGTATTAAATAATATTTTCCAATTTTTCAGATTCCAGTTTTTATATGGAACTGCGAAAACAATTTTCACCCTAACAACGATCTGCTTTCCCCCAAACTTCCCGCAATATAATTTTTTTCAGAGAGACAAATATCTTAGGAGATATTCGTGCACCGATTTGAGAAGTAGAATCACACCGTGATATGTTAAAAAATACACTAAAAAAGAATTATAAAAAATAATGGTTCTTAAAATTATTTGGGTTTTATTTTGGTGATTTATTAGGCTTTAAATAATTTTCACCAAAGTTGGGTGTAGTGCACTAAATTTTGATTGCATTAGACTTTCATTACTAACTTTTAAATTTTAGTGAAAAAGTTATAGCAAGAAGGTAATCAAGTTCCCATACTGTCTTTTAGGAATTTTGATGCCAATTTATTTATAATCCTCAATTTACTTATTAACTAAAAAATTAGTCGTTAAAAATTCAAATTTATAGAGAAATGTAGATTTAAAATTTGTTTTGTACTTCAAATTTCCAAAAAAGAAACAGTAAATTAATTTTCCAAGACATGAAAGAAGTATAAAATAAGTATTACTGCTTTTATTGTATGAAAATTAGTTATACATAGAAATGTCATATTGCAATACTAAAATAACATAATATAAATTTTTTTTAAGAAAAACTGTTCTATGAAAAATAGAGAAAAAAAACCAGTATATTTCATTTGAGTACTTTTAGATTCACAAGACAGGAAGGCAGTTTTCGTCTAAAAAGAGTTACATATGTGTGTGCCAGAATCACATATAATGGCTTTCCAGAAAGTCATTTAATAGGTCATATTCATTAATTTTTGTTGTGTACCAAATAAAACGATTTTCTAGTTAAAACAAAAGTAAAACTCACGCTTCATATAAATATCATTGATTTCACCTTACCTTTTCCACTTTACTACCTCTTTGCTATGGACGGCAGTATAACTGAGTGAGGCTGATATTTTTTGCATTACCAGTCAACTGTGAGTGAAGGCTGGTGCACTACCGGCAACTATGATTTTCACATCACATTTTTGTGAACAGTGTTTCGGGAACTAGATGTACCAAAAAATCCTAAAATAAGCCTTAGTAAAAATATTTAATGCTAAAAAACCAAAAAGTTTAAGATAACTTTTCACGACTTTTTTTAATATTTTTCTAAAACCCATAACAGTATAAAGTATAAAATCATGGAGGTAGAAAATTTAGGTTGGAAAGGGATTTCTCACTAATGTGTGCGGGAATTTTAAATTTTATCTTGGTTTCTGCTTAACGTGTCAGGTATTGAACAATACATTTAAGAGTTTTAGCTAATTGAAGGTATTTCTATTCAAATGTTATTATAAAAAAATGCTTGAAAAATCTTTTCTACCATAAAATAAAATTCAACCGAGTAAAACACACATCAAAATAGATTAATTTTAAGTAACTAATATCGTAACGTTATCTATATATATTTATATTTTGTAATAAGTATATAACCAGGCAGGGGCGTAGCCAGAAAATTGCCTTGGAGGGGGAAGGGGGGAAGGTGGAAGGGGTTAAAAAAAATTTTTTTTTTCAGTTAAATAAATAAAAATATGTTGTCTTTAGCTTTAACATTAAAGTACGTGTATTTAGAATATGATATGAAAAATGTTACATTAAAAACTCAAGCGCATGCGTCGGATTTTCTTTGCCATTTCATCTAAAACTTCATCAACGGTAACAATTTGATCACGGTGGATGCTTAGCGATGCACAGCCATTCAATCGATTTTCACTCATCGTGTTTCTCAAATAGTTTTTAATCAGCCTAAGAGTTGAAAAAGATCTCTCGTTTGTTGCCGTTGTTACTGGAGGCGTACACAAGATTTTCAACAACATGTGAACATTAGGAAAAGCCACAGAATCACATTCCTGTAATATTAATCATAGATAAATTGATAAAAAAAAACCGAAGTATCTCCTTCAGGAATAAGTAGAATTCATGCTTTTTGAGCCTATGTATGAGTTCTAACGTATACGAATATAAAATTCAAAAGAAAGAAACTGATCGAATAGGAAAAAATTTAATTTAAAAAGTCATATCTACACGGAAAAAACACTAATGGGTTTTTTACATTTTAAAATGTGAAAAACACATTATTTTTTCGTAATTGATATTAGAGAAAAATTGTAAGTTTACAAACGGCGATGGTTACTAGGACATGTTTCCGAATTTCACTTCTTCATCAGCTAGCTTTTCGGGAGCTGAGCGTTGAACTCGAATCTCCAACATTCATATCAGTGCAAGCATTTAGCTGCTACGCCATATGAATGTTCCGTTGTTCGCTGTACAATTGGTCTCTAAGAGTTGCCTTTTTTACAAAAACATTATTTTTTCATTTATCAAATAATTTGAATTTTACATTTTTGAAATGTGTTTTTCATATGAAAAAAATGTAGATATTACATTGTAATAATGTGTTTTCCACATGGAAAATAATGTCAAATTTGGATTATATTTCAAAATAGGAAATGTGTACTTCGAAAAAATGCTGCAAATTTAACATTATTTAAATGTGGAGAATAAAATCAAAGCACGAGAATTAGTATCGTTTAGTTCGGCAAACAAAAAGAACCGTAAGCAATGTTTATATGTATGTTTATATGTAGCTTGTCGCCGGGACGTAAGGGCAGAAGAATCATGCAAATATTCAGACGCATGGAGTTCTCATATTTGCCTTTTCATTCCGATGAATGTAATCGCGGTTGAGCCAAACGAGCAAACGCCTGAATTGATTATATTCACGCACGCAATAAGTTGGTTGATTTTAAATCAATAACGATTATGTTCGTTTAAACAAGTTGGATCATTGAACACGATTATGTTGCCGAATGTAATCGAACGTTGTTGTGTTCGATTTTTGCTGTTCTCTGGTATGTATGTAGATGGTCGTTAGGCAAATTTACAAGGAAACTTCTTTATGAAATTACAGTAAAAGTTAACATGTACATTTATATATTTAATAAATTGCAGAATTATTATGAAACAGAATATGATTAGATTATAAGTCTTCACTTCGTACATACATATGCTAGCATATTAAAAACATAATATCACCAACAAAGTAAATACGTAGCAGAATCATAAAAAAATTTATTAACATAGACATGAAAACATCAAATATTTGAATTGTAACGACCTAAAAAATCAAAGGCTCCTGAGGCACCAAGATATGATTCTAAGAATGGCAACAATATGGACTTTGTGCATTAAGATAAAGATATGGGTAAAGAACAAGGGAAGATATAGAAACAGTTTGAATATGTATGAAAAATATTACTACTAAATTTTTCTTCGCTGAATCCAACGTAAGTTTACAACCTCTAGGACTCAGCTTATGATTTTTTCTGTTTTTTTTTTATGAAAAACATTGGTTCGGCTTGCAAAATGCGTTCATTTAATCCATTAGAATTTATTTCATAAAGCCAAGAAAATTACATCGGCCAAGTGGTCGCTGCCAGAGTTGATGACCAGATTTATGGTGATGCTATCACGGTAGGTCGTATCATCCGTGCCGAGTAACTATCTGAAGGGCTTCAAGGTCTGAGTTTTTTATTCATATGAGTCTCGACTTAAATTAAATAATTAAAAAAAAAAAAATATTAGTTAAACGGCTTTATTGAAAACAATACTTACATTAAGTAATAATAATACTAAAAGATAGAAAATAATTAGGTATGTCTTAGGTACTAGTCATCACACTCCTCATCAATCTAGGGCGTTGATCGAACAAATAAATAAAAGCGTCGGTCGAGTCAAATTTCTATTGATAGTCAACCGCTCATATCTTTACAGATCTTGTTTTCATATATGTATAAATAAGACCAACTGAATCTTAATCACATTATGCTACGCATCAACTGAACCTTAATCAAGTTATGCTACGCATCACGTTTTTAGCCATTTCACGCGCCTAACGCTTTTACTTATTTGTCTGATCAACGCCCCAGATTGATGAGGAGTGTGATGACTAGTACCTAGGACCTACCTAATTATTTTCTATCTAGCACCTAGCATGAATTTTTTTTACTAAAGCGGTTTCTCTTGCTGTATGTCATATATGAGCCAAATCGGACCCCAAATACGATTTTTTGAATTATTTCGATCCATCGCCACCTATCGGAGTTTTTTCTTGTTATTGCATTGTCATCGGGTTCTGAACTATTTTCAAGCTTGTAGCTTATCGGGAAGTTATTTAAATTTCAATAAAAAAATTCGTAACGCTCGCTACACAGAGTCAAGCTAAATAAACCTAATTAAAACACCAACGATGATTGTTTGATCAAATACTATCTGGAGTTTATTAAGCTTTAATATTACATGAAAGTTTAAGCAAATTAGTTGCTCCTTATTGGAGTAATTTCCAATATACCACTATACGATTCTGAATTGTACTGTATATCTCGCATAAATGCATGAATATCTCGTAAGACATTTATCTGATTGAAAAACATGTGGCATGTAGAGCGACATTTTTTTTATTTATTTCGCAGTTCCATATAAATGGCTTAAAATAATATTCGAGGGGTACATAAGAGTGAATCATGTACCGTACTCTTGGAGAACTGCTCGTGTAGATTTGCTACCAAAGGCGGGGAAGATCGGTCACGTGTATCCCAAAGACTATATACCGATTAGCTTAGCATCATTTCTGCTCAAAACCTTTAAGAGGCTGATAGATGTGTACATAAAGTCCAACGTGGATGAAAAGCTGCTTTCCACAACACACCATGCCTGCACCAACGGCAAGTGGGTAGACACCGCATTGGATAGGGTGGTAATAAGCATAGAGAAAGCCCTGGAATATAAGGAATATGCTCTAGGAGTCTTCTTAGACATTGCCGGGGCTTTGAAAAATGTTTCTAAGTGGGCGATTATGGTATTAATTACATGGGGATTGTATGAGGCCACGAAATCAGTGGACAGGGGCACGCCGCAGGGAGCGGTACTATCGCCTCTTCTGTGGACGCTGGTCATCAACCAACTGCTCAGGCGATTCGATGAGGGCCCTTATAACGTACGAATTACGCAGATGACGGTGCAATTGTCATAAGTGGAAAGTGCCTTCCAACGATAAGCTCTTTGATGGATCGGGCGCTTCGGGATATTCATACCTGGGCATCTAATATCGGGTTGACAGCCAACAGGGGGAAGACGGATATGGTATTGTTTACAAAGAGGTACAAGGTCCCAAATTGGACCAGGCCTAAGTTAGGAGATGTGACCCTACAGGAGAAACCTCGAAGAAAATATCTATGAATCATCCTAGACAGTAAGCTGCCATGGAAGCTCAATGTGGAGGAGAGGGTGAAGAAGGCCTCATCGGAACTTTATGCATGTACGAGAATGCTGGGATGTACGTGGGGTCACCCTATTCTATACTATGGAGTTCTTTTTTGGTGGAAAGCCACATAAAAAACAATCGCTTTTATTAGAACAATTAGGAATGTGATATAAAATGTAAGATTAAAATTTTAGGTGTAAAGTTTTAATGTTAAAAATATATAATTATGTACAATATGGAATTTTTGGTCGCAGGCGAAAAAGCCTAATTATCGTTAAAGGTTACAATGAACTTATAAAGTGTTATATTTCTTTACAATTTATTTTTTACTTTTTAGTTAATTTTATTAACCAATAATAAAAGCTTATTTTAAAAAAAATTGTTTTCTTTAATTTTATTTTTTACTTTTTAATTCGTTCTATTAACAAGTAATAGAAGCTTGTTCTTAGAAAAGCTTTTTTGTTAAATTTAATTTAAATATGATTTTTTTTTAATTTTTTGTAGGGTAAAATATTGTTTAAATTAGTTATGTAATTGTTACTTAGTTATTTGTAACGTTTCTCGTCCTATCCATTTCTTTTAATGCATCAACATTACAAGGTTTCTTCGAAGTCAACTTGAACAGTCAAGTTCTTCTATTCGAGTGTTATCTAACCTAAAATCATAAATATAAAAATACAATTTTTTATCGCATTCCTTGTACATCTATAAAGTTATCGCCTTCAAGAAGTATTTCTGCCTTCCAGTTAAAATATTTCTTGTGCTGAGTGAAAAAGATTTAAATATCGACGTGCCTTCACAAACTCTCAATATCTCTCGGTAGGCTTGAATTAAGTAAGTGGCAAGTACACTTAATACAAAATAGATTAGTTTCATTCTTTTACTTAGTTGTCAATTCATTAAACTCCACGCTTCATCAGTTGCAAGCCTTGTCAAATTTCTTAGAGGCGCAAGTGCATTTGAAATACATACTTTTAGCTCTACTAGTGACAAAAATCTTTCACTAACCGACGGAAATATCTAGTCATTATTATTATAAATATTAAACAAGAGTTTTTTTTCATAAGTCGGCTGTTTCATTAACAATTAACGACAGTGTGTTTTCCAACACTTTTCTTTTTAATGCCTCGCCTAAATTATTTCCTAGGTGAAATGTCACTGTTCTCGTACATTTTTATTGACTGAGAAATTTTTTGTGGTGAGAAATCCATTCAAGTAAATTCAAAATTAGATGTGGGTTAACGAATGTGCTGCAAATTTTTTGGCCAATATTGTAAATTTTCACCTGAGTGAAAAAGAAAGAAAAGTACCAAAATCGTGGCAAGTGCCTAAAAAGGACCAAAATTGAAGAAAATGGACCAGTGGACCAAATGGGGTTGGAAGGGACCATTTTTGGTCCAAATGGATCCAAAATGGCAATCGTGGACGCCTTTTCGGAATATCGTTATAAAAGTGGACCAGGGTTGACTCTAGAATGCGTTTGTACAATATGGGTATCAAACGAAAGGTGTTAATGAGTATTTTAAAAGGGCGTGGGGCTTAGTTCTTTAGGTGGACGCCTTTTCGAGATATCGCCATAAAGGTGGACCAGGAGTGACTCTAGAATTTGATTGTACGATATGGGTATCAAATGAAAGGTGTTAATGAGTATTTTAAAAGGGCGTGGGCCTTAGTTCTTTAGGTGGATGCCTTTTCGAGATATCGCCATAAAGGTGGACCAGGGGTGACTCTAGAATTTGTTTGTACGATATGGGTATCAAATGAAAGGTGTTAATGAGGGTTTTAAAAGGGAGTGGCCCTTAGTTGTATATGTGAAGGCGTTTTCGAGATATCGACCAAAATGTGGACCAGGGTGATCCAGAACATCATCTGTCGGGTACCGCTAATTTATTTATATATGTAATACCACGAACAGTATTCCTTCCAAGATTCCAAAGGCTTTTGATTTAGCCCTGCAAAACTTTTTCATTTTCTTCTACTTAATATGGTAGGTGTCACACCCATTTTACCAAGTAGTTTTTTAACTTATATTTTGCGTCAATAGACCAAAACAATTACCATGTTTCATCCCTTTTTGCGTATTTGGTATATAATTATGGCATTTTTTTCATTTTTCGTAATTTTCGATATCGAAAAAGTGGGCGTGGTCATAGTCGGATTTCGGCCATTTTTTACACCAATACAAAGTGAGTTCAGATAAGTACGTGAACTGAGTTTAGTAAATATATATCGATTTTTGCTCAAGTTATCGTGTTAACGGCCGAGCGGAAGGACAGATGGTCGACTGTGGATAAAAACTGGGCGTGGCTTCAACCGATTTTGCCCTTTTTCACAGAAAACAGTTATCGTCCGAGAATCTAAGCCTCTACCAAATTTCACAAGGATTGGTAAATTTTTGTTCGACTTATGGCATTAAAAGTATCCTAGACAAATTAAATGAAAAAGGGCGGAGCCACTCCCATTCTGAAATTTTCTTTTATTTTTGTATTTTGTTGCACCATATCATTACTGGAGTTGAATGTTGACATAATTTACTTATATACTGCAAAGATATTAACTTTTCTTTTAAAATTTGAATTCAAAAAAATTTTTTTTTAAAAAGTGGGCGTGGTCGTTCTCCGATTTTGCTAATTTTTATTAAGCAGACATATAGTAGTAAGAGTAACGTTCCTGCTAAATTTCATCATGATATCTTCAACGACTGCCAAATTACAGCTTGCAAAACTTCTAAATTACCTTCTTTTAAAAGTGGGCGGTGTCACGCCCTTTGTCCAAAATTTTACTAGTTTTCTATTCTGCGTCATAAGTTCAACTCACCTACCGTATTCGGTAATGAATTATCGCACTTTTTCGATTTTTCGAAATTTTCGATATCGAAAAAGTGGGCGTGGTTATTGTCCGAAATCGTTCATTTTAAATAGCGATCTGAGATGAGTGCCCAGGAACCTACATACCAGATTTCATCAAGATACCTCAAAATTTACTCAAGTTATCGTGTTAACGGACAGACGGACGGACGGACATGGCTCAATCGAATTTTTTTTCGATACTGATGATTTTGATATATGGAAGTCTATATCTATCTCGATTCCTTTATACCTGTACAACCAACCGTTATCCAATCAAAGTTAATATACTCTGTAAGCTCTGCTCAACTGAGTATAAAAACCGCAAAAGAGAACTAAACGCAAAAGAAAACTAAACGCAAAAAAAAATTACCGAACCGGAAATGACCGGTTACTTTTACTGAAATTCAAAAAAAAAAAAGCTGAAAATTAAAATAAAAAGGGAAAAGGCCGAATATAACTTGAGGGCGCCGCGGGTGTTGTTGCGACGCCCCGTGCATAGCCCACCCTCAAATCCATGGCCACGGACGCACCTAATTTTCGGTGGCCCCTACCTGAATACCCTATATGCCTTCTAAATAAATGTAAACATCAGCATTCCCATTATTACAAACTTTTTATTTACAATTCATTAAAAAAAAAAAAAATCCGAATGATACAATTTTTGTTTATTTTGGTTTAATTAATATAACCCTACAGCTCATGGAAGCAATTTTTATGTTTCTACATATAAAACTTTTGTAAGAGGGAAACGTTAAGGAAGAATTCTAAGCTTTTAACGCTCTGTAAAACAAAATCAAGTGCGCACAAAAGTATGCAACAAAAAGTATTCAACATTGAGGAATAACAGCCTAACTTCTACGTTTGTTGCATACACAAACAAAGCGAAGTTACCTGCGTTCTTGAGGACTTAGGCTGTTATTCCCTTGTCAATACAAATCTTTACCGATAACTCTGTTATCGATTAATTTATCAAATTCTCGCAAAGTACTATTGCATTTTCATCGGAGTTATACATGTGTGCCAAATTTCAGCTCAATTGGACACCGGGAAGTGTATCAATTTTAGCTTGCAAGATTTCATTACATACAACAGTCAAGTGAAAGTAAATAAAAGCTTATAAAAATAAAACGGCTTGATGGTAACGACGCAGTTGTACTCTTTCCCTCTCTTCTCACCCCTTCGACTTTATTACGACAACATGGAATTCAAGAATTTAATAAAAAGTAAGTAGTAAGTAGTAGTAAAGGACCGTTTAGACGGTTAAGCGCCAATTAAGTAAGTAAGTAAGTAGTGCGAGTCGCTGTAGAATGGTTCAACGTTCAGGCTGATTCCTTTATTATGGAAAACTATACCAAAGAAATATCCCTTTATTTTATGTGATTTTGCGAAGACGCCTTGTCTCTTTCTTTTGACTTAATTATCGTGAAATACCCTGATACAACGGTTAAGGGAAACACTAAAAAACACGCTTTTAAATATTTAGTTTTAGTGTCTACATTCCACTTAGATATTTGATGTTGATAGCACCGTGGTACAGAGGTTCGTGTCTCCGCTATTAAGCACAACTCGTTTTGTTGCGAGTTATTTAACCACTGCAGTGAGTCTTCAATAATTGCCGCCAGATGGGTTGTTGTTGTAGCAGTGCTTCGCCCCACCTAATAGATGCCACCGATCACAAATTGTCATCAATATCCCCTAACGGGAGTCCAAGGAAACCTGCTGTTTCAACAGGGGTGGACCATAATGAAAGGGGTGTTAGAGGCGTTGGTTCCACATTACAATTAAAGAGATGGTTGGTGTCATGTGGGGACACATTGCAAGCGGGGCATACATTTTGTATGTCGGGGTTGATTCTGGATAGGTAAGAGTTTAGCCTGTTACAGTATCCAGAACGAAGTTGAGCTAGAGTATGCGTTCCTCTTCCGCAAGTTTTGGGTACTGTACTTTGAGTACTGGATTCACCGGGCAATTCCTGGCATAAAGGTCCGACGTCTGTTTGTGGAGGTAACTGAGGACCTGCTTGTGTTTTTTTTTCCTCACACGGCTGAGTTCTCAGGTGCCGTATTTCCTCATAATGCTTACGGAGATGACTCTTTAAGCCTCTAGGCGGTGTTGGATCATCAATCAGATGTCTGTTGGGATGCCCAGGTTTCTGGGTATTCAACAGGAACTGTTTGGTTAGCATCTCATTTCTCTCCCTGATGGGGAGTATTCTCGCCTCATAATCTAGACAGTGTTCTGGGGACATAAGAAGACAGCCCGTGGTGGTTCTGAGAGCAGTATTTTGGCAGGCCTGTAGCTTCTTCCAGTGAGTAGTTTTAGGGTTGGCGACCATATGGGGGACGCGTAGCATGCAATCGGCCGACCAATTGCTTTGTATTTGGTAATGAGCGTTTCTTTGTCTTTTCCCCAAGTACTGCCAGCAAGGGATTTGAAGATTTTATTACGGCTCTGGATTTTCGGTACAATTGCGGCTGCATGCTCACCAAAATGTAGATCCTGATCAAACGTCACACCCAAGATTTTGGGGTGTAGGACAGTCGGTAGCGTAGTGCCATCGACGTGGATGTTCAAAATGGTCGATATTTGGGACGTCCATGTTGTAAAAAAGGTCGCGGAGGATTTAGTCGGTGATAATGCCAGGTTTCACGAGGCGAAAAAACTGGAGATATCAGGGAGGTAGCCGTTTATTCTGTTGCAAAGCTCATCGATCTGTGGGCCTGGGCATGTGGCTATTGTTGTGCAGTTATCGGCGTAGGAAACGATAGTAACTCCTTCTGGTGGCGAAGGTAGCTTAGATATGTAGAAATTAAACAAAAGTGGGGATAGGACACCACCTTGTGGCACCCCTTGTTTAATTCTTCTTGGTGTTGATGTTTCGTTTCTAAATTGCACAGATGCCTGCCGACCACCCAGATAATTTGCGGTCCACCTTTTACGACATGGGGGAGGGGTAGACCCTTCCAGGTGTTGCAGTAACGTGCCATGGTTCACCGTATCAAAAGCTTTTGATAGGTCTAGCGCAACGAGTACTGTTCTATGGTGGGGGTTTTGATTTAAACCACAATTTATCTGGGTGCTAATGGCATTTAGCGTGGTGTTGGGGCTATGGAGTTTTCTGAAGCCATGCTGATGACAGGCTAGCTGCAAGTTTGCTTTGAAGTAGGGGAGCAAAATGGCTTCAAGCGTCTTGGCTATTGGCGATAGGAGAGATATCGGTCGATATGACTCTGCTATGTTAGCTGGTTTCCCAGGCTGTAGCGGGGCCACCTTGGTCATTTTCCATTTTTCGGGAATGACAAAGTTGGAAAGAGACACGTTGAAGACATGTGCTAAATATTTGAAACCCTCTTTCCCTAGGCTTTTAAGCATTGACATGGCTATGCCTTCTGGGCCCACTGCTTTGGATGGTTTAGCATGACCGATGGCATCCTCAACCTCTTTGGCGGTGATGGTAATTGGTGACGCCGCTGTCTATCTTTGTCGGCCGTAGAATGCATTATATATTGTCGGCAGAAAGCGCTCGCGAATTTTTTCGCATCCGACAGCACTTTATCGCCAAAGGCGATGGAAACTTTGTGATTATGCCTAAACGGATTCGATAGGGACTTTACGGTGGACCAAAGTTTACCTACACCGGCAGTGAGGTTACAGCCGCTTAGGTGCTCCTCCCATTTCGCCCGCTTGTGTTAATCCACAACAAGCAATCTGATGCGTTGGTTTATATCCCTTACTAGAAGACCCGGCAGACGTTGTCCTGCCCTAAATTTGGCCTATCTGCATACATTTGAATAAGCTTTTTCCGTCTGACTCTGCCCTCCCCCCTCTTCACTTTTTCCTAATCCTTTTATTCACTCCTCCCTCCGTCTTTTTCACTTCATCTATCTCCATCTTCGTCTCATTCTATCTCTTTCTCAATCTCCTCTCTTTTATCTTCTCTCAATTTCTTCTCATTCTTCTGAATCCCTTATTGCCTGTCCCAGAGGGTGGTATGTGTTTTAATCCAGTCCCACTCCGAGTCTCAGTCCCAGTCCTAGTCCTAATCCCAGTCCCAGTCCGTCTCTGGATAATGTATTACTCTGTACTAAAACACTCATCAACAGCTTTCATTTGATATCCATATTGTATAAACACTGTCTGGGCATTCACTGGCCCACGTTTTGGCCTATATCTCGAGACCCTAGGCACCCAGGGGTATGAAAATTACCCTCTACACAACTAAAGACCGTCCTGAATTAAAAAAAATGGCATAGTACCTCTAAATTGCACAGTGTGGTGTATGATAAACGCGAGGCCGCCTCCATTTCCGCTCTCGCGATCTTTTCTGTGGACATTATACCCAGAATAGGTCTGCAGAGCAGATCTTGCTTTGAGTTTAGTCTCTTGAATCGCAGCAATGCAGATGTTGTGCCGCTTCATGAAATCGATTATCTCCGTGATCTTCCCAGTTAATCCATTACAGTTTAACTGTAGAATTCTGAAGTACATAGGGGGAGACGTCGTTACTCTGGGAGTAAGTGACGGGTGAATACGCCTGGGTTGTGGAAGGCTAGGACGCAACTGCTGTTGTGGCCCTGGGACTGAACGTCCTTGGGTAAGCATTGGGGTACCCGGTGTATTTGGGTATGCGGCCTGGCAACATGGCGCAATGAAGCCCGTCGGGGGGTCGCCGTCGCGGAGACCAGAACATCTAGGAAAGTGGTACCGTCCATGGCAGGAGCTGCATTGGGCGGATGTCGCAAACATATATATTCTATGCTGGCAAAAGGTGTAAAGGGAGGTAGGGACTAAGAGTCTGTTACCCTGACCTAAAAAATTGCTGCCGGAAAAAAAGGGGGGGGGGGGAGAAGACGGGCAGGGGCTGATGCTCGGCATTGATCCCGACTCTACTACGGAGATGAGATTGTAGGAATGAGTGGGAGCAGCCGTATGAGTTGATGGCGCCGTGGGGCGCGACCAGCAGTGGGTACTTGTTGTGACTTGCTGAGCAGAAGGGCTGCTGGAAGCTAGTGGGGGGCGCTAAGGCGTAGACTACGGAACGCCCTGGGGCGGGAACAGCAAGTAGCCACAAACGATTTATAGAAGTTACGTGGACGTCTGGTTTTGGGATCTAGCCCAGAACAACCTGTCCGATGTAACCATCCCTCACACGAGACACACTGACAAGAGTATGACCGTCCTAAAAAGATTCTTTTCCGGCAGATGCAGCAAAACCATTTCTCAGGACCGGGGTCAGGAGACGGACCCAGATTGGGTTCGATATCTTCCCGGAGGAAGAGAATATGCAGCAGTCAAGCTGAAAGGAGTTCCTGGGAGGATGACAATTTGAGGGAGGGACGCAAGAAATTAAATGGAGTTACACTGAAATGGCAGTCCTTGGTCGGAGAAAATCCCCAGTCGCTCCGGTAAATAGAACCGACTGCCTTGGGAAGCGCCGCCAGATGGGTCTAACTCTCCTTTCGCAGCCTAGCCTAGAGAGTTACAAAGAAGCCTACATAGAAGTGAAACTTATACCGAGCCAGCATTTTTTGAAAATTTTGATCAAAAAATATTCAAATATTGTGATGATTAAAAACGTTCAAAATTAAAATCATTTTCTGTTCGAAAATGAATGTATCGTCGGGAGAAAAATGTACTCTAAATGTGATTATTCTTGAATAATCATTTATGATTCATATATTTAAACGCTTTTTATTCTTTTTTTCATCATATTTAATATTTTTGGAAATTGGGCTTTACTTATTTTGAATAATATTTGATTACTTTTCGTAATCATATTAAAGAACATGGTGATATTAAGGAATATTAATATTTTCAATCATATAATAATTTGCTACTCTCCATGTCTCTGCTAGTAACATTTTTAGCCACAGATCAATCAAAAAATGTAGCTACATATCGTTTTTAAAAACACAATTTAATTAATCAAAAATTTTCTTTTTTAAAACAAATGAACAAAAACATTCTCAAATCTAAATAAAATAAAAATATAAAATAATATTTAAACAAGTAAATATATAATAACAAAATCCCTACAATACTCCCCTTTCCAAAGAATCTATTTCAAATAAATTAAATGTAACTCTTTTTCTTTGTGTTGTAATATTATTGGTGTAAATGTCTGTGATAAGTGTTTCGACAGTCGCAGGTTTCAATCTGTCCATTGAAATGGTTCTGGTTTCATTATTAATTTCAATCCTAAAATATTTCTTATCTTTTCTAACTACTCTGTAAGGCCCTTCATACGGTTTTTGCAAAGAATGCTTATTTATAACCCGAACAAAAACAAATTTGCAACTCTGAAGATCCATTGGAAGACATATACCAGTGCTAAAATTGAAATGATGTTTCAAACTCGAATTAACATTTTTAAAACGCTCTTTAAGCCTACTAAAAATGTCTGCCGGAGAAACATTTTCAGAGATTGAAACAACAAGTTCACCAGGCAATCGTAAATTTTGCCCAAAAACCATTTCAGCTGGTGTAGCAGAAATGTCTCCTTTAAAAACTGATCGTAATCCCAATAAAACTATAGTTAATTCATCGCACCAATATCTGTTGTCACCTTTAGCCATCAATGAAGATTTCAATTGTCTATGAAAATGCTCCACCATACCGTTGGCTTGCGGATGATAGGGAGACGTTTTGATGTGTTGTCTTCCAAGTAATTTTGTTAATTCCGAAAATAAATGAGATGTAAATATAGAACCTCGATCTATAGTTATTTTTAACGGTACACCAAAACGAGATATATATTCATTTAAAAACTTTATTACAACTGTTGATGCAAAACGTCTCTAAGAGCATAAGCTTCTGGCTAGCGGGGGAACCTATCAACTATTGTTAAAATATAGCGATGTCCTTTTGAAATTGGTAAAGGTCCTACAACCTCTAGATGAATATGCTCAAATCTGGCTCTAGGGATCGGAATCATATTTATTGGAGACTTTGTATGACCATGTACGTTTGATTTTTGACAGCTAATACACTCATTTCACCAGTTATTGATATGTTTATTCATATAAGGCAAAAAATATTTCTTTACTAATAAACGATGTATAGCTTTGCTACCAGGATGTAGCATATCAAAAACTTTTTTGCGTAAACTATTTGGTACAAAAGGTCTAGGATTATCTCCCGAGATTTCACACCAAATATTAAAATTCAAAAGTGGAATTTTTATCAACTTCAGATTTTGAAATGTTTGTCAAGAAATCAGCTTATCAAGTTCACTATCTTGTTGTTGTTCACTCTGTAAAATTTTAAAATTAAGTTCAAAATTCCTAATTGTATCTATTTCAAAAGCACGTGATAACATGTCAGCTACAATATTTTCCTGACCTTTTATATATTGCATGTCACTGCTAAACTGTGCAATAAACTCCAGATGTCTTGCTTGTCTAGGACTTCGTTCAGTTTTTGACTTTAAGGCAAAAACCAAAGGTTTATGGTCCGTATAAACAGTGAACGATCGACCCTCCAATAAATAACGAAAGTGTTTTATATTTAAATAAATACCTAGCAATTCTCTGTCAAAAGCACTATATTTCATTTCTGCTTGGGAAAGCAGGCTAGTGGTTCGGACTTGTTATTAAAACGTTGTTGTATAACACCACCAATTGCAGAATTTGACGCATGTACCGTTAAAGATAATTTTGCATCTTTGTTAAAATTATTTAACAAACCCGTAGATGCAAACTTATCTTTAATACATTCAAAAGCTTTACTTGATTTGTCATCCCATACCAAAATTTTGTTACCCTCCTTTATTGTTTTATTTAATAGGTCGTAAATCATCCCCGTAAACTCAGCTAATTTCGAAATAAGTATATCTATGATATAATTCACCATGCCTATAAATTTTTGTATTTGCTTTATTCACTTAGGCCGTTCAAAATAGCGGATAGCTTCTACTTTGCTTTCAGAAGGTTATATTCCTGACTCAGATATACAATGTCCTAAAAGCTCTATATTTGATACGCCAAGAATGCATTTGTTTGGTTTGACATTCAAACCATACTCCGACAAACGCTCAAAAAGTATGCGAAGATCTTTTAAATGTTGTGTTTCATTTTCACTTGCAACTAGCAGATCATCAATATAGGTGAAAACAAAATCTAAATCACCAACTACTTCATTTATAAATCTTTGAAACGTTTGCGCTGAGTTCCTCAAACCAAAAGGCGTCCTTGTAAACTCAAACATGCCAAAAGGAGTAGTGATCGCAGTTTTATAAACATCTTCCTCAGCCATTGGAATTTAATTATATGCTCTAACTAGATCTAATTTGGAAAATATTTTCTTGTGCCTTAGATGCATATTAAAATCATGTATATGAGGCAAGGGATATCGGTCAGGCACCGTCACAGCATTAAGCCTTCTAAAATCACCATACGGACGCCAATCATTCACCTCCTTTTTCGGTACTAAATGAAGTGGTGATACTATAGAGGAATTTGATGGTTTACAAATTCCTGATTTAACTAAAAATTCGAATTCATTTTTAGCCCCTTGAAATTTGACAGGATCTATATTCCTAGGTTTAGAAAATAGAAGATTTCCCTCCGTAATTAGTCTATGCATAGTTGTATGTTTAACTGACCTACTATAATCTGGTTCTGCGATTAAATCTGGAAATTCTTTTAATAAATTCGTGTACTGATTGTCAACTACAAAAATTTCATAAAAAGGGGAGATCGCATTAACAGAAAGATTTATTAACGGATCGACTAAACATTTGTGTTTAATATCTATCATAAGACCATACTTAAACAGAAAATCAGCTCCTATAATCGGCTTCGAAATATCTGCCACTAAAAATGTAAATGAAAAATCACGCCTCAGACCTAAATTAAGTTGTAAAAACTTTTTCCGTAAGTCGAAATGGTTGAACCATTTGCAGCGCTTAAAACTATATCAGCAGATCTTTTCGTACTTGGAAATTTTGATACCGGTAGCACTGAAATTTCCGCACCACTACCGATTAAAAATTTCATTTTGTTGTTTTTATCAAAATTGAATAGACGACGTGTAAAAATATCCAAATTTCCATTGTTCGTCGTCGCAACAATGGACGAATCTTTTTTGTCGAACTCTTTTTACTTGCAAAAGCACATGGTTCTTCACATTTTTTAGCATTATTACCAAATCTGTAATGGTACTTACACAACCAATTTGGATTTTCACGTAACTTTGAACGATTTCTAAATGAGCTTCTGAAACGATTTCTATTTATGGAACGTAGTCTAAAACAATCTTGGTTAATATTCCTTTTAATTTCAGTTACTTCCAAAGAAATTTTTTCAAAATTTTGACACATAAAATGACTAACAGAAGCCAATTCAGATTTGTTAAATTGTTCCCATATGGTATCAGTTATACTTGAACTTGCGAAAATAACACTAATATTTTGTCGCAATTTTCTTAACCAAAGTTTTTGGAGAATATCCGAACTAAAATTGGAACCAGAAAGTATAAGCATTGATCTATAAAATTCCGAAGGCTTACGATCACCAATTTGGATATCTGATAAAATCCTATCCAATTTTGCATTTTCACTTAACGAATTTCTCTCAATTAAAATTTTTTTCAAAGCCGTAAACTTGTTAGTCTCTGGTGATTTTGTATGAAATCCAAATTAGTTACTATTACATGTTCATGTAATTTTAGTTGTTCCCTGAGTAATATTTTTTGTACTAAACTGCATTTCCGCATGAACAAACCACGCCATTCCGATTGGTATATGGATTAATTAGCTCTTCAGCATTATTTTGCAAATCAATTAGTGAATCATTAGTGTTATGTGTGCGTGTAGAGATGTGTATGTCATGTTGTGGCGAACGAAACATTTTCAAAAATGAAGCTTACAACTCAAACAGTTAACTCCTTAAATTGAGATTTGAATTTAAACAGATTTAAAATTATATATAAACTAATTTAATTAAATATGTTGAAATTCTATTTCATGTGGCAACTCTGTTTTTCATTTGCAACTTGTAATCGCATTTTTGCTTTGCGAAGTCATTCTTTATATTCGCCATTTTAACTTACGAATAATTCTTTTTCTATCTCTGTGTATCTAACCGACGTTGAAGTAAGTCGAAATATACATTCTTTATTGTTCAGAAGAGCGGCTGTTTTTATTTTAAATTAGAGGACCTCCAACAGGTTATGGGCCCAGCCCCTACATAAAGTGCTAAGAAAAATGAACAATTCCTCGTTTTTTAATGTTGAGAAGTTGGATGAGTCCAACTATGACGCATGGTGCGTTCAAGTAAAAAGTAGACTTGTATACAAGGAGCTCTGGGATGTGGTGTCAGGTGCACTTATGCAGCCAGCTACAGAAGCCGAAGACGCTGAACAAAAAGCATGGAAATCGAGTGATGAGAAGGCCATGGCAACAATTGTGTTAAGCCTAACGCCAATACAAATTGCCTACGTGAAAAAATGCAAAACAGCAAAAGAAGCATGGAGTGTGTTGCAGGATATACATCGACCAAAAGGCCCTGCGCGAAAGGTGTCTTTATTTAAGCAGCTACTGGATATGCGCATGGCAGAAAGTGATCAGGTACAACAATATCTAAGCAATTTTTCGAGTATAGTTGAGAAGCTAGCAGAAATTGGTATAGATCTGCAGGAGGAGTTATTTGTAATAATGCTCCTAGCTAGTCTTCCGAAGTCTTTCGAAAATTTAGTTGTCGCGTTAGAGTCACGCGATGAGCTTCCAAAGCTGAGTTTGTTAAAAATTAAATTGCTTGAGGAAGAGCAACGTCGAAAAATGAGTGTGTCGCCTATTGCAGAAAGTAGCGTGTAAGTTTTCATGGCACATGAAAAGGGTAAAAGCAGTGGCAGCAAGTCGTCGCAGCGAAGTAAATGTTCTAGAAATCGATCGAACTTAAAATGTTTTAGTTGTGGACGAACGGGTCATTCTGCTGCACAATGCAACAAAAGCAACAAAAACCAGGAACAGACAGATAAAACAAACGAGAAACCAAAAGCATTTACTCTGTTCTCAGCGTTTGAGTCAAACAACTTGCAGTCGAACGTGTGGTGTATCGATAGCGGAGCCACGTCGCATATGTGTTGTGACAGAAACATGTTCGATGAGTTGAATGAATACAATGAAAACGTTTTGTTAGCTGGTAACAAATGTATAGAAGCAATGGGAAAGGGAACAGTTCGGCTAAAAGCAGAAGGGAAAGAAATCCAGCTGATTGATGTACTTTATTTTCCTGTATTGCAATGCAATTTTATTTCAGTATCCAAAGCAGTGAAAAATAACCTTTGTGTTAAATTTGCAAAAGATTTTGTCACGGTGTATGAAAACAACGGCAGCGTAATATTGCGTGGAAACAAAGTTGGTGGTATATTTTTGTTCACAGAAAATAAGAAAATGTTATTCTTTGCAGGCCAGCAGAATGAAGCAATGAAGTGGCATGCACGGTATGGTCATTTGAACTATGACAGCATGCGAATGCTTGTAAGCAAAAATTTAGTGAACGGGCTTCAAGTAAATGTGCCAAAATCTATTCCGTGTGTTGTATGTATGCAGAGTAAATGTGTAACAAAACCATTTACATCAAGTTCAAATCGAGCAAGCGAATTACTTGAACTAGTACATACAGATGTATTTGGGCCAGTAAAAACATCGGCTGGTGGTTCGAAATACGTATTGACATTTGTAGATGACAAATCAAGATATGGTTTTGTTTATTTAATGAAGCACAAAAGCGAAGTTTTCAGTAAATTTAAAGAATTCAAGGTTTTCGCTGAACGTCAAACTGGGTGTCTAATTAAAGCCATTAGAAGTGACAATGGCACTGAATACACAAATAATTTGTTTCAGCAGTATGTAAAAGATTGTGGCATTTTGCATCAGTTCACGGTACCCTACACTCCGCAGCAGAATGGTGTAGCTGAACGCTATAACCGGACATTGGTAGAGATGGCACGGAACATGCTAATTGGTGCGAACTTGAGTGATACATTATGGGCAGAAGCTGTAAATACTGCAGCCTACTTGCGAAATAGGTCACCAACAAAAGCAGTCGATGATATGACGCCTTATGAGGCATGGTATAAAAGAAAACCAGTTGTGTCACATCTAAGAACATTTGGATCAGTGGCTTATGCCTTAGATAAAAAACCTAAAAGTAAATTCAATGCTAAGGGAAAAGCGTATGTAATGGTTGGTTACGGTAGTGCTACCAAGGGCTATCACTTGTATGATTCTGCCACAAGAGGAATTATTTTAAGACGTGATGTATCATTTATAGAACCAACTATTCCGAAAGAAAATCTAAACGTTGATTTATATATTTTAAAGTCAAATCAAGACAAGCCAGAAGGTGAATGTGTAAGCACTGAAGACAAGCTAAAGAGTGAGTGGGTTAGCACTGAAGACAAGCCAGAGAATGAATGTGTTAGCACTGAAGACAAGCTAGATAATGAACGTGTTAGTGCTGAAGACGACCCAGAGAGTGATTATAAATCTGCAAAAGAAGAAAGTGATGAAGAGCCTGCTACTAAACAAGTAGGACCTGGTCGGCCTAAGTTGGTGCGGTCAGGGAAACCAGGAAGGCCAAAGAAAAAATACCATTATGCAAATTTTCTCTATGATGTTGATATTCCGAATACAGTGGGTGAAGCCATGTCTAATGACCATGCAAGTGAGTGGCGTAAAGCAATGTGTGCTGAATATCAAGCTCTTTAAGACAACGATACATGGGAGCTAGTAGATTTACCAAAAAATCAGAAAGCTATAAAGTTCAAATGGGTATTCTCGATCAAGAAAAACAAGAACGGTGAAATTGATCGATTTAAGCCAAGGCTAGTAGCCAAAGGGTGCAGCCAAGTATATGGGGTGAACTATACCGATACGTTTTCACCTGTGGTGCGGTATTCTACGATCCGTACAATTTTCGCGTTAGCTGCAGAGTACCAGCTATACCTACACCATGTTGACGTTTCATCTGCGTTTTTAAATGGTATCATAGATGACGAAATATATATGGTGCAGCCTGAAACATTTACAAACAGCGAGTATCCCAATAAAGTCTTAAAGTTAAAGAAAGCTTTATATGGTTTGAAACAGGCAGGACGTCAATGGAATATGAGGTTGCATGACATTTTAATTAATATTGGTTTTAAACAATGTGTAACAGAGCCTTGCGTATATACGAAGCATCACGACGGGCACATCAATTTGTTAGCAGTGTATGTAGATGATTTGCTAATAGCCAGCACAAACAAGAAAGAGATGAGCTCTATTAAGCACGAAATTTCGAAAAGACTGCAAGTGGTAGATAAGGTTCCTGTTCAATTATTTCTTAGTATGGAAGTCGAAAGAGAAGGTGAAAGGGGCGCAATAGCTATACGACAAAAAGGGCAAATCAAAGAATTGCTGCAACAACATGACATGTTAGACTGTCGTCCTATAGCAACACCACTCGATCCTAAGCAACAAATATTATGCGCTGATTCTAGTTGCAAGCGCGTTGGCAAACAAGAGTACCAGTCGCTGATAGGCTCGTTGTTGTATCTGGCGTTGTGCACAAGGCCAGATATTATACATACAGTGTGCAAGCTTGCGCAGCATAATAATGAGCCACATAGTGAACACTTGGCAGCGGCAAAAAAGGTGCTAAGATATTTATGTTCTACGATTGATTTATCGCTCACGTACAGTAAGAAGGGAACGCCGATACAATGCTATGCTGATGCTGATTGGGGTGGAGAGTCACTCGAGCGCAAATCGTTCACTGGCTATGTATTTCTTTTAGCCGGTGGTGCGGTGTCTTGGGAGTCGAAGAAGCAATCAACAGTGGCCTTGAGCAGCACCGAAGCGGAATACATATCGTTGTCAACTGCCGCAAAAGAGGTTATGTTCATAAAACCATTTTTGGACGAAATAAATGTACATAGGCCTGACAAAATTGTTGTAAATGGTGATAATTTAAGCTCATTACATCTTATCAAGAATGCTGTATACCATACAAGATGTAAGCATATAGAAATTAAATATCATCATATAAGAGATATGTATCAGAAAAATTTAATTGAATTACAATATTGTTCAAGCTCAGATAATATTGCAGATGTATTTACGAAAAATCTAAGCAAGTTAAATCATAACAAGTTTGTAAAATTGTTAGGTTTAATCTAGTACATATAAAATATCTTCAAAGTTTTTTGAGTTAAATTATTAATTTGTGACTGCAAATGAATACCAGATTTGAGGAGGAGTGTTGAAATTATATTTCATGTGGCAACTCTGTTTTTCATTTGCAACTTGTAATCGCATTTTTGCTTTGCGAAGTCATTCTTTATATTCGCCATTTTAACTTACTTTTTCTATTAATATTATTTTTAATTCTTTTTCTATCTCTGTGTATCTAACCGAAGTTAAAGTAAGTCGAAATATACATTCTTTATTGTTCAGAAGAGCGGCTGTTTTTATTTTAAATTAGAGGACCTCCAACAAAATATATATATACTATTCATGTATTATAATAACATACATATACATATATGTATATTAATACATAAACTCACCAAACTAAAAATTTATTTCAGTTAAATTCTATAAATTTTCATGAAATCAGTTTCTTCTAAATTTCTTGTTTCTATTGCATTTATCAGTTTCCTATTTCCTTAAAATTGAATTCCGACCCCTGCCGTTGCAAATGTAGATGCTGTTGGTTGTTGTTAATTGTTGCTTAAAAACAGAACTCCGATAATAATTAAACCCTGTCACCATTCTCAACCAGTGCTAGCTCACTAAGCTTCTTCTTAAATATTGTTGGCTCGTATTTTATAGTATAATTACCTCTTTTATTAATTTTCTTTGATTGTTGAAGATTACTTCTTGCAAAATTAGCACCACTTTCTGTTCCGTGTTTAAATTTTAATTATTGTGATAGAAAACGAATTGGCGACGTCAAAAAAACAGCACAATTGAAACCATAACGATAATATACATAGTTCATCACAGATTTCTGTTTGCACTAACGTTATGCTCCGCTGTTAATGGCAGCAATTTTTATTATAATTATACTCAGTTGAGCAGAGCTCACAGAGTATATTAACTTTGATTGGATAACGGTTGGTTGTACAGGTATAAAGGAATCGAGATAGATATAGACTTCCATATATCAAAATCATCAGTATCGAAAAAAAATTTGATTGAGCCATGTCCGTCCGTCCGTCTGTCCGTTAACACGATAACTTGAGTAAATTTTGAGGTATCGTGATGAAATTTGGTACGTAGATTCCTGGGCACTCATCTCAGATCGCTATTTAAAATGAACGATATCGGACTATAACCACGCCCATTTTTTCGATATCGAAAATTTCGAAAAACCGAAAAACCGTTGAAGATATCATGATGAAATTTGGCAGGAACGTTACTACTATTACTATATATGTGCTAAATAAAAATTAGCAAAATTGGATGAAGAACACGCCCACTTTTTAAAAAAAATTTTTTTTAATTAAAATTTTAACAAAAAATTTAATATCTTTACTGTATACAAGTAAATTAAGTCAAAATTCAACTCCAGTAATGATATGATGCAACAAAATATAAATATAAAAGAAAATTTCAAAATGGGGGTGGCTCCGCCCATTTTCATTTAGTTTGTCTAGAATACTTTTAATGCTATAAGTCGAACAAAAATTTACCAATCCTTCTTAAATTTGGTAGGGGCATAGATTCTATGACGGTAACTGTTTTCTGTGAAAATGGGCGAAATCGGTGGAAGCCACGACCAGTTTTTATATAAAGTGCACCGTCTGGCCTTCCGCTCAGCCGTTAACACAATAACTTGAGCAAAAACCGATATATCTTTACTAAACTTAGTCCACGTACTTACCTGAACTCACTTTATCTTGGTATAAAAAATGGCCGAAATCCGACCATAACCACGCCCAATTTATCGATATCGAAAATTACGAAAAATTAAAAAAATACCATAATTCTATACCAAATACGAAAAAAGGGATGAAACATGGTAATTGGATTGGTTTATTGACGCAAAATATAACTTTGGAAAAAACTTTGTAAAATGGGTGTGACACCTACCATATTAAGTAGAAGAAAATGAAAAAGTTCTACAAGGCGAAATCAACAGCGTTTGGAATCTTGGAGGGAATACTGTTAGTGGTATTGCATATATAAATAAATTAGCAGTACCCGACAGATGATTTTCTGGATCACCTGGTCCACATTTTGGTCGATATCGCGAAAACGCCTTCACATATACATCTAAGGGCCACTCGCTTTTAAAACCCTCATTATTGCCTTTAACTTGATATCCATATCGTACAAACACATTCTACAGTCACCCTGGCCCACCCTAAAATGCTCAGTAACACCTTTCGTTATTTACCCATATCGTACAAACATTCTAGAGTCACCCCTGGCCCACCCTAATGGCGATATCTCAAAAAGGCGTCCACTTAAAGACCTAATGCCCACTCCCTCTTAAAATGCTCAGTAACACCTTTCGTTTGATACCCATATCGTACAAACATTCTAGAGTCACCCCTGGCCCACCCTAATGTCGATATCTCGAAAAGGCGTCCACCTATAGACCTAATGCCCACTCCCTCCTAAAATGCTCAGCAGCACCTTTCGTTTGATACCCATATCGTACAAACATTCTAGAGTCACCCCTGTCCCACCCTAATGGCGATATCTCGAAAAGGTGTCCACCTATAGACCTAATGCCCACTCCCTCTTAAAATGCTCAGTAACACCTTTCGTTTGATACCCATATCGTACAAACATTCTAGAGTCACCCTTGGTCCACCTTTATGGCGATATCTCGAAAAGGGGCCACCTATAGAACTAAGGATTACTCCCTTTTAAAATACTCATTACCACCTTTCATTTGATACCCATATCGTACAAACACATTCTAGAGTCACCCTGGCCCACCCTAATGGCGATATCTCGAAAAGGTGTCCACCTATAGACCTAAGGCCCGCTCCCTCTTAAAATGCTCAGTAACACCTTTCATTTGATACCCATATCGTACAAACAAATTCTAGAGTCAGCCCTGGTCCACCTTTATGGCGATATCCCTAAATTGCGTCCATCCATAGAACTATGGCCTACTCTCTCTTTAATACCTTCCATTTGATACACATGTCATACAACCACATTCCAGGGTTACCCTAGGTTCATTTTCCTACATGGTGATTTTCCTTATTTTGTCTCCATAGCTCTCAACTGAGTATGTAATGTTCGGTTACACCCGAACTTAGCCTTCCTTACTTGTTTTTTTGTTAAATTAGACATTCACAGCTTTCAACCATTGAATTAATTTCTTTGATGATGTTTATCTTTGTATTTTTGGGTTCGCTTTGCTATCAATGGCGCTAATGGCACCAATAACGAAGCTGTGCAATAGACCGAACTCTTAACACCTTTTTCTTGCCGGTAATATTTGTTCGCATTTTTCTTCTCGATTAGCACACTTTTTCATCTGTTCTACATGCATTTCAAATGCATTTTCGTTAAGAAAATTAAAGCGCTTTTTATTGTTTCTTAAAATTGTTTTCTTTTGTTCATTCAGGCAGGATCGCCATGATGTAGCCACAGATCAATCAAAAAAATATAGCTACATATCGTTTTTAAAAACAATGTAATTAATCAAAAATTTTCTTTTTTAAAACAAATGAACAAAAACATTCTTAAATCTAAATAAAATAAAAATATAAAGTAACATTTAAACAAGTAAATATATAATAACAAAATCCCTACAATATTCATGTATATTGAAGGTCAGAGCTGCTCAACCCCTATACACTTGTAGCACTTTTGTTTTTGTTTTGCCCTGAATCATAGGCACAGATTCAAATTCACACTTTGAATATAAAAAAAATTTTCATAGCACTTCCATATACCCTCACATATAATTTCGAATCATATGAAAATGCTTGAATTTCTTATGAAAGTAAAAAATTTACACTAACAATTTGACAACTAAAAATTATTCAAAAACATTATAGCACTGGAAAAAAATTGTAATCAAAATTTATTCATAAATAAAATTAAAACAGATAATTGACCGCGGAGCCGAAATATATGGGGCATATCAAAGTAAATAATGACCTATCATGCGTGCAGTACTGGGCCAATAGTAATGGCCTTTGCCTTAATGCTAATAAATCGTTTGTATTACCTATTTCTAAGAAAAGGTCGTCGATGTACTAACTCCTACTATATGCATTGGTAATACTGCTCTACAAACTGTTACTAAAATCACGAATCTGGGTTTCGTAATTAACTCAAACCTATCTTGTGTTGACCATATCAACTCTGTTGTTGGTAAAGTGTATGGTACATTGCGCAATCTGAGGCAATCTGCACCGTTTACGCCTCCTCAAATTAGAAGAAAGCTTGCCGTACAGCTTATATTGCCAATAGTAACCTACTCTGAGCTAGTTTACAACAAATTAGATTTATGATCTGCTCATAAAATTGAGATTGTCTTTAATCAGGTAACTCGCTACGTATTTGGGTTACGCAGGTTCGATCATATTTCTGCGTGGCGGTTTCAACTCTTAGGATGTGACATATTCGCCTATCAGAAGGCTAGAAGTGTACAGGTTGATTTCTACTAAATCCCCACCGTACTTATATGAAAAACTCACATTTGCTAGATCTCTCAGGTCATGTAGTATAGTTGTACCCAACTTCAAATTTGTTGTCTCTACAAGGCTGTTTTTCGTCAACACCATTCGTATATGGAACTCAATCCCAGCTGCAATAAGGAAAAATGTAAACCAAAGCAATTATAAGCGCATTCTTTTAAATTATTTCTCTAAACATTAATCTTCTTGATCTGACCATTTTGTTTTTTTTTTTCTTTTTTACTAATTTTTTTCCTAAGTCGTCTACTTTGAGTATAGTTTTAATTAACTGTCTTTAATATGTCTACTATATCTATATATATTTTGTATCACTACTACTATACTTTGTATAGCATCATTAATTTAGATTAACTTTAGTAATACTGTGTATCCCTTTTTTATCCCAACATTTTATTATTTTTGTTGTTTACGGCCTTTGAATTATAACTTTTTAAATATAAACGAGCCCTAGGCCAAATATTTGTATATTCTTAATAAAACACAATACGTGAATTTTTGATATACAATTATATTATTTAATTTGTCGATATTTCGACTTCAGTCTGAAGTCATCATCAGGACTAGGTACGAAAAGAACAAACATACATATTAAAATCATAAAAATACACATTTGCACAAGTACAGAACTTACATTTTTGAATGCAATATGTCGACTAGTGTAACAAAAATATAAGTGCTCTTATCTATTATTGTTGTTTTTGTTGATCAGCTGACTAAAGGCAGAGGCAATACCAATTGTACCAGATTTGAAGTTCATGCGTTTGTCGCTGGGTGTATTTATGATGTGCAGCATCTCTAATATGTAGCGTTTGTTGTAATTCCTCTCTTGCTGTAGAATTTCTACATTTTCTAAATTTGGAGAGTGTCCAGTTTCTCTGCAATGCTGTGTTAGCGCCGTTTTGCCATCATTAGGGTTCTTGCGATTTTTAATATTCGTTTTATGCCCGGAAATCCTAGTTTTTAGTTTCGATTTAGTAGTCCCCACATATACTTTGTCGCATACGTGGGACCCGTCACCATTACATAGAATTTTATATATCAAGTCCGATTTCTCATATTTATCTATTCTACTCTTGGTATTACTGAAAATTTGTCGCAACGTATTATTGTAAGTAAAGGTTAAATTACATTTCTCTTTGTCATAAATATTTGAATATTTTATTCTGTTAGACAGGCCTGACACATATGTAGTCGATTTATATATTTTATTATTTTCGGCATTTTTCTTCGCAGTGGGTTTCTTATAATAATCTCTTGTAAAGTTTTTTATTTTGCGTGTGGGAAATTCATTATTTTCTAGAACATTTATTATTATTTTAATGTTTTCTTTATGATAAACTTCATCGCTGATCGAGAGAACTTTGTTGATAAAATTTCTGGCCGTATTGACTATTGTAGATTTGTCATGTTTAGAATTAAAGTTAATTAATCTACCTGTCGCGTTGGTTTTTTATACCAATCAAAACATAATTGGTTATCTTTTTTATAACAAGAGTATCGAGAAACGGTAGTTTTCCATCCTTCTCCACCTCAATTGTAAATTTAATACTCCTGTAGTATCCATTTAGAATATTTAGCAATTCTTCCACCGTATCAGTTTTCACAATTGGGAAAAGGTCATCGACGTATTTGGTAAGCAAACGTGGCTTATAAGGGGAGTCATCTTCAAATTTCTCCAGTAATTCTTCCATTACAATGTCTGCTATGACGGGGGATGCTGGGGAACGCATGGGCATACGGCAACGTTGCTCATAAATTTTATTGTTTAATTTAAAATATCTTTTATCTCTAATGCAGAAACGAACAACTTCTAGAAAAAGTTCTTTTGTGAGTGTGGTGTGGTTCCTTATCTGGTTCCACTTAGATGCTATAATTTCTAAGGCATGATCTACGGGAATGCTGGGAAAAAGTGAGATGAAATCAAATGACACGAGACTCTCATCATCATATATGTATGTATCTTTTATTTTGTTTTTAAATTCAATTGAGTCTTTTACGTTATATTTGGACGATTTGGTTATGTTTGTGAGAATATTAACCACATACTTGCATAAATTGTACGAAGGGGAGTTGACAGACGAACAAATAGGTCTCAATGGGATATCTGCTTTATGAATTTTGGGTAGGCCATATAATCTAGGCGCATTAGTTTGTATTTCTCTTTTAAATCTATAACTTTGTTTTTAAACAATTTTTCTACAATCTCGTTATTTTTGTCTTGTAATTTATTAGTGGGATCTCGTTTCAATACCCAGTATGCGGAAATGTCATTTACCAAAAGTTGTAACTTCTTTTCCGACTTATCCATTAAGACGTTAACGTTACCCTTATCTGCATTCAGAACCAATAAGTCTTTGTTGTTTTTAGAAAAGTTTTGGCGCGCGCTATTTTTGTTTTTCTTAAGATGATCCCGTATTAGTGTTGTTAAATTATTCCTCTCAATCTCTTGCTGCTCTTTATCTTTTATAGTTTGAATGCAGTCTTCTCCGTCTGCTATCACCTTGAATAAAGGGAACCCACTATTTGTTATTGGCAAAGAGTATTTTGGACCTAAACATTTTATTTAATCTTGTTAAATACATATCTATGACACTGTTTGTTGTACTATAAAAGATATATTATCTTACTGTACTAATGTAATTTCTAATAAATGAAATGAAATTAAATGAAAAAATGAAATGAAATATGACCAAAGAATGTAAGCAAAACTGGGCCAAAACAAGAGGAGCCTATTCTAACTGCATATGATATTAATTAATTACCCTCGAGGAAAGTCAGTAACTAGTGATACAAAATTCTGGTTCAGAACTAGACCTAGAGTGCAAAATAAGTTCGTTAATAGCTAGCTTTTCAGTTATAAAATCTACAAAAAAACTGCTACCAGTTTTAGCGAGCTGCGGCTATATATGAGTATGCCTCTTTCTCAACACTATTCCACCAGTACGTAACTATCGAAAAAGAAACAAAAAGAAATTTGTATATATGTAGTTAGGAACTAGTGAAAAGTTAAAGCAGCGGAGACAATGTCCACCGCCTAGGACATCGCCATGTTAAATTCGCCAGTTGAAAACATGTAAAAGAGATAAATGGCGAACTATTAGTGGATCAGAATGCAGTAGAAATACACTCACTTTGAACTAGAGACTCTCCTTACGGGGTAGTTTCTGTGACTTTTTGTTCCAATTCGTAATATTATTTTTCTTGGTTATGAGACATTTTTCGACTGGAAGTGGAGGAACCGTAAAGTAAACATGCCTATCATTTACTTGTTAAACGTTTTATTAAATTCAAATGGTATTTCAGCACCTCAGTAACCTCTGTTGCTAATATATGTATGTAAATTTGAACATTTAAGCATTTCAAAAGTTTTCAAATTCAATTTCCAATGCAACATTCGCGGAAATCTCTACATTCACTTTTTATGACTATTGAAACCCAAATTCCGACGATTGTTATATTTATATAGAATATGTTCCCACAAAACTTGAGGCTAATGTAATTTTTCGCTACTTTCCGAATTAAATTTATTGGCTCTTGTATGTTGGTGATATAACTATTGACGTAATATTTTAAACAAATATTTTGTAACTTGAAACCAAATATTCAACTTTTTCCAACAATTAAAATTTTTTAAATATATTTTTTAAATACAAAAAAAGTTTCAGTGCACATACAATTTTGTACATGTATTGTGATTCGCCCTTCATTATAAAAAATATTGAGCAGCACTGATGAAGCTGCTTAAATTTTCAAGAAGTTGAATCTAGTAGTGTTCACGCATTTCAAATAAAAACCCTGTATGAATATGTTTAATTGAGTTTACTCAATGATACAAAGTATAATTTATTTTTAAAACAACGACTTGTATTCTTCTGCACAAATATTAAATACGTGTGTTCAACAGTAAGCGCGTATCTACAATGGATTTTATTCTATTTTTTCAATCTACCGTTAACTGACATTCCATTGGAATGTCAGCATTGCTAGCCCTCTACCGATACGTCACTCTTTTAAATTGTGTTGCAGAATCGGTAGTGGTGCCATTACAATCATGTTAAATGATGTTTTGGAATCATTTTTGAGTACGAATATGAGACTTTTCCATCATATTTAATCTTCTTCTTCTTTCTATATAATAATTACGTGTCACTATGTTTGTCCGCGATGGACTCCTAAACTACTGAACCGATTTTTTAAATTTGTTTTGCAGCCCGTGTGTAGTTTGATCTAACTTGAAATATAGGATAGGTTATATCTCAGTTTATATTGGCAATATTATTTTATTGCAATTTTTTTTTTAATGTTTATACGTAATAATAAAATGTTACGTATACGCAGCGGCACTTATATTTTCAGGTGGTGCGGATATACTTCCGTGTAATTGCTTGGTGTTTAATTAAACAACCTGCTGATCAATAAAAAATATTATAGCGAATGATATCAAGTATAGCACATCGCCATGTCCGTCGAGAGGGTTGGGGGTTACCCCCGGAACCGGGGTTTCTGAGGGGGCCCGTGATTTAGAAGTACTAAGACATTTTTTTTTAATTCAAGAGAGTCTTTAGTGGTTCTATGTGCAATTTTTAAGCCGAATTTCAAAAGCAATGAATATCTGCGTTTCGTTTTAATGTTATAGGTGAAGTGTGAAAAATAAAAATCTATATATAAGTTAAAATAATTTATTTAATTTTTTAAATAGTTTTATTTATTAATTTAAACAGGATCTACTGATACTAATACTATATCGTAGCGCACGACCTTCGCATTCTAATTGCAACCAAAATCTGATCAGCAAGAATTCCAATAAGAATTGGCCTATCGCTTACTTGCTCTCTGCTGTAACAAGAAACTGGTTTTCGCTATGAAACAAACATTACACAAAAATAGTGAGGTTACCGCTAGCTTACTCTATTCTACCATGCATTATGCTCTCCCAGAAGTCAACGTTGTTTACCGCAAACTTTATACTCTATTCGGTGAACATTATTATCATAATGAGAAAGAATTCCAATAAGAAATCGCCGTTATCATACAAACAGATAGCTCTCCCAGCAATAACCCACTCTTACATTGCAAGAGATGGCTATGCCGTTAAGTATTGTACTAGTGATGTTAAATTGTACATCACTTAATCTTACATTGCAAGTGATGATGATGACGCAAAGTGTTGTACTCGTGATGTCAAAGTGTGCATCACTTATTCTTACATTGCAAGTGATGATGATGTCGCAAAGTGTTCTACTCGTGATGTTAAAGAGTGCATCACCTACTCCTACACTGCAAGTCATGGTGATGACGTTATGTATTGTACTCGTGATGCTATAGAGTGCATAAGAAAGCAGATCGAACTACCTACATGGGTGGTCATTGTGACTTAACTCCTCCCCTTATAAATTAGGAACGTCCTCGATCCGGGATTTCTTGTATTTTGGTATATCTTCACAATTAATGTACTTTATACCACATCATTAAATTGTGTTTGAAATCCCTCCTCGGAGAGAATGTTACTACAAGAGGAGTAGCTCAGTTCGGTTAGAAAATTTAATGCATAGTAGTCAACCAATGGTGGCGGTAAGAAGAAATTTCCTGCATAATGTTTTTGATTGGCAAACTCGTGCCATATTACCTTTAGCTGTTTCCTTAGCAGTAAGCGGTAAAGGTTTCGTACTATTTTTCTTACATACTAGATTACATACATAAATATTGCTTACATTACATACATATTTCTTTCAAAACTGAATTGTTGAGTACAAAATCGTTATATGTATTTATAAAAGTTAAACTTCGTGAAATGCTCAGTTTACGGTCATTCGAAATCTTTGCTACGGATCTACGAATCTTTGCCGGATTAACTCAAATTATGAAGCATCATTTTACTTATTTTCTTAAATTTATAGTTGGGCATTATTCCAACACGTTTTGATTTAGATAATAATTCGAATGAAATTTTGTTGTAACAAAATTATTAAAAATGAATTTATTCCTGAATAAGTTGTTTTTCAATAAATGCTTTGATAGATAATTTATTTTTAAATATTTTTTTTGATTGAATTTTTCGAAAACCCACAGTTTACTAATTAAAATTTTCAAAAATTATTTTGTATGCACGTGAGCTTTGGAAATGTTAGTGTTGTTTCCTTTACATATTTATAATTCAAATAACAAAAAAAACTAATTTATTCGTCATTACAATGAGTTTTCTCGACTATGTTTACATTTATGTTAAATCAAGTATGATTGTAATTCGGATACAATTCAAACCTATTTCAAATTGTCTTTATGGACAACCCTCCCTTAATAAGAACCGTAGTTCCCAAATATTTTTCTATTGTCTGTTCTTCGTAAAGGGGGGTTAATTGGTTGCCAAGTCTGGCGTTACTCTTTACGATAACTTTGTCGCCCGCTTTAAATGAGCGTTCTACCCTACCCTTGTTGTGGGTTTCTAGATCTGTTTGCTGTGCGTGTCTTAAACGTGCCGATACTTCCTTGCTTATATTTGTGTCGTCAGCCGTAGGTTGAAATATGTCTATTAGCCTTTTGTTAGTTACCGAATGAATTGTTTTATTGTATTCGATGGTCAAAAATAAAATTAAATCCTGTGTGTCGACAATAGCCCTTTCCAATTTCATGCATCTGGCAATCTCTATCAATGTACTGTGAAACCGCTTCACTTGCCCATTAGATGGGCTGTGGAGAGGTGGAGCATTAGCAACTTCAATACCGAAACTGTTGGCAAGAAGGTATCTGACGGTATTCGAATTTAAAGACTTCTCATTATCGCAATAAAGAACCTTAGCGTTAGGAAATATGTTCAAAAGTTGTATGAGTTGGGGCTTAATGTCAACAATTGCTCTGGATGGTATAGTTTGCACAACCGCAAATTTGGAAAACTTGTCCAAACAAGTTAGAAAATATTTTGAATCTGTAGAAATAATATCAACGTGAAGGATTTCTCCTAAAATTGCTGGGATTGGTGTTTTTGCTATTATATGCTTTTGATGACGTCTATTATATTTCGATCTTGAACAGATTTTGCAGTTTCTGACCGCTTCTTTTGCTCGCTTTTCCAGTTTTGGAAAGAAGTAATCATTCAAAATTTGTTTTACGTTTTCTTGTGCGGCGCGGTGAGCGCGGTTATGTTCTGTTATTATGATTTCAAGTTGGTCATTTGGGTCAAAAATATCGGTCACAAATTTCCCGGCATATGTAAACTTGGTATTTGGGAATAATTTTACTATATCATGTTGGAAGTAGGCTAGAATAGGCAAGCTGCAATGAATTGCGTTCACTACGTTGGTATTGACAAGGTCTTGAATAGTACCTAAGAGAGTGTTTTTGTCAGGAAATTGAATTACATGTCTTGTTCTGTTTCCAAATATAATGAAAGTCCGTATAGATGGATTGTCAGACTCTTCAATAATAATCGGATTTTTGAAGCAATTTACAGGTTTTTCAACCGTCGGAATAGTATAACTCAATGACTGTTCGCTATGCATAGTTGCACAGTCGGAATTTGAGTTTTGTTCCAACATGTTAACCTGTTGTCGCGACAAAGCATCAGCAACATTATTTTCTTTTCCTGGTTTATAATGCAGTTTCGCATTGTGCTCATCGACAAACGCCTTCCAACGCTTTAGTTTCGCATTTGGATTTCTATCTGAAACTGCAAACGTTAATGGTTGGTGGTCGGTAAAAAAGTTTAAGTGGCTTACACCATACAGGTAATTTCTAAGATTTTTTAATGCCCATACAATAGCTAGAAGTTCCCTTTCGTTTGTTGCAAAATTAAGTTCATTACCCTTCAAAGTTCTAGATATCATAGTAATTGGTCTTCCTGAGATAAAACAGCTCCTAGGCCATGGTTGGAAGCATCTGTTAAGTCAAAAGGTTTTTTAAAATCAGGGTAAGCTAGCATTACATCTTCAGATATCAAAATACGTTTATCAAAAGCTTGGAACTGTAAAGAGTTTAATGTTATTTTTAATTTTTTTGACTGATTAGCACTGATTTTTCCGTTTTCACCTTTTAGGATGTCGGTCAGAGGTTTGGCTATGTTGGCAAAGTCTTTAATGAAGCATCTATAATAGCTTGCCAGTCCTAAGAATGATCTTAAGCTGTATAAATTTTCGGGGGCCGGGAAGTTTAGCATTGTATGTACCTTGTCTTGGCATGTTTTAATGCCTCCCCTTGATACAACAAAGATATTCGTTTTCATTTTTAAAAAATTGGGACTTTTCTACTGATACCCTCATGTTAGCATCATATAAGCTTTTTAGAACCAGTTCACGTCTTCAATGTGTTGTTCTTTCGTTTTTGAAAATATTATGACATCGTCTACGTAAACATAGCAGATTTTACCTATTTGCTCCCTTAGCACATCGTCTATAGCCCTCTGGAATATGCTAGGAGCATTTTTAGTCCGAACGGTAGTCTGCAAAATTCATATTTTCCGTTGCTTACAGAAAAAGCCGTTTTCTCTCTATCTCGTTCTGCAAGTTCGATTTGGTGGAAACCCGATTTTAAATCAATCGTTGAAAAATATTGTGACTGACCCATGTTAGACAATATCGACATTACATTTGGTATTGGATATTTGTCGTCAATGATAACTTCATTTAACTTTCGAAAATCTACAACCGAGCGTTTCTTCCTGTTGCCTAACTCGTCAAACCCTTTTTTGTCTACGACCCAAATTGGATTATTTTATAGGGATCTGGATGGTCTAATAATGCCATTATGTAGAAGTTCTTTTATTTCATTTTTCACAAAATCCGCAACACCTAATGGGTATGGGTAAAACCTAGAATAAATGGGCTCTTCATGTTTTGTACGAATAGTTGCGACTACGTTCGTATTATATGGTAAAGACTCGTTTGGATCAGCAAACGCGTTTGATCGTTTCCTAATCATTTTTAAAAACTCGGCTTTCACTGCGAGCGGTACATTATCATGTTGAACTTGTAAAATATGTATGTTTTCACATTTAGTAAATAATAACCTTTCTTTTCCAAAATCGTGAGTAATTTCACCTTTCTTCAGGTCGACTATGGCATTAACCTGCGTAAGCAGGTCAAGCCCGATTATAGCATCAAAATTGTTCAAAATTTGTAATATAACAAAATCAGTATTTATACCGAATAAGTTTATTTTACACTCTCGCCATGAACTGACTTAACTAAAAACGGTTTAGCTAATGGCACAATTCCCTTTAGCTCTTTAAAGGGCCTTATATAACTTTTTGAAGCCCCAGATCTATTAACATTTTTATAACTTTCTGCTCGGTCCCTATTGTTCTGCTCACCCAAGGGAGCAGGGTCCTTTCCCTAAAAAATTTATCTCTTCCGCAATATCCTCAATTTCGTTTTCTACATTTTCATCGTAAGAAACTTTATCAGCATTATCTTGTGTAATGTGATTTATTCTTTGAATTTTAGGCCCAGTACTCCTATCGAAATCGCACCGGCGCTTAGCTTGCGGTACTTGATTACCAGGATTTTGTGGAAATTGTCTTTGTTTAGAACTCTGGAAATTGTTTGGTTTAGTATGCTCTAGGGTCTGGTTCGGTGGATTTTTGAGCTCATAATTCGATGAGCGACGGAGGCGAGACGTTGACGGATCTACATCCATAGGTTCGGATCTCTCCTGTCTATTGTTGTGAATAGAACTATGTTTTTGCTGTCTATAGTAATTATTTTGGTAATGGGGATTTTTATGGTTGTTTAAATATTCTAGCTGATAAGTGTTATTTTCAAGAGGTCTTCTGTCAGCAAGTTGGCCTTTGTTATTGTCATCAAAACGCCTTGCAAAATGTGTCGCGAACGTGTAGCGTTCGTGATTCGCTTCTAGCTCCTGAGCAAGTGCCAAAGCAGACGGTAAGTCAGTTGGCCGTGAAGAAAATAATATGTCACAAAGCGGTTTTCTCAATCCAGAAATTAAACGCGTAACTCATCCGTTCTGTATTTTTCATTTATTGAATTCGCTAGGGGGCTTTCGTAGGTCATTATTGTTTTATTGGTAAGCAGAGTGAGCTTTCTCTCCACTTCGTCATAGAATTTTAAAATCGTCAGCCTCCCTTGCCTTAAAGTACTAAGTTCTTGTTCGATAAGATAAACGGGTCTTTTATCAGCAATGGTAAAGTCTAGCCTAGCTAGTATGGCTTTGAAATTTAATACAGTTTTAAAGGAAGCTAGGGCTGTGTCTGCAGGGCCCCTAATTTTGTTCCTTATTATTGCTAGCGCTTGATAGTGCCTTGCACTTCCGTCATACCTCTCATATAGTTTGTAGGCTATGTGCGTCGCTTGCCTCCATGAAACATAATGCTCTTGTTTGCCGTCAAACTCGGGCAACGATTTGACAAGGTCAAGTGTTTCGTCGCAATGGACATTCCCTACAATTGTCACCTCTTCAAAGGGTTCTACGTTTTCAGTCAGCGTAGTAGCAAACTTCTTAGTCAAGTCGTATAATTTTTTATCAAAATCTTCTTTCTGTGATTTTAGTGCAGCTGATATCGCTGCCGTAACAATAGCCGTCAGCTCGGTAGTGTCCATACTAATTTCGTTTTTGTCTTTTAAAACTAATTTGTCAAAAAGGTGGGCTAGTTCAGAGTCGCACATAAACTTCAAGTACAAAACTCGGTTTTAAAGGTTTTTTAAATAAACGAATACGTATTAGTTTAATGTAAAAAAAAAGAAAAATCAGGAAAAAATTCAATAACGTATTGAAATGGAGTTATGATTTTCCTAACAATTTAAATGTTTCCTAAAAAATACTGAGCATATTACTTACATGCTGTTATTTTGATATGATTAATATGGTAGTCAATTTAAACGTGGTTTCTCAAGAACCGTTGCTAGGTAGCCGAAATTAATTTGCCCATCAGATGTCATCCAAGGTAGTCTCATTTAATTTCGGCTTAGCTTACTGTACTTCACCGTTATATGTAGATTGCCATAACACAAAGATGTAATAACATAAAGCTCCGGTGTTTTAACCTTATTGCTATTTTAATGTGGTTTCTCAAGAACCGCTGCTATATAGCTGTAGTTGGTATACCCTTGAAACGTTAACCAAGGTTGCTCAAATTAACGGGGTTATTCTGTGTACTTGACAAATTGTCAATAAGTTGACAAGTAATCAAGATTTTTATCAAGCTGACAAATATTTCTATTCTGTGCATAGCTTGACAACTCTAAAAAGCTCTACGAACTGTGTTTTTCACCATATTGGGGTGAACTAAATTAGCTAAGCGTGGGGCAGTTGAGGGCGAGCAGTTTAATGTGAGTTATAAGTAAGTAATTTGATGTGCTTGTACGTGTATGAGTAGTGGCACAGTGTATGACGTACCCGACTCACACGTTTGGGGTTGCGGGTTCAAAGCCCACTGCAAGCAAGCATTTTTTAAATTTATTATTATTTTTTTTATTTTATAAATTATTATTTTAATGGACTGTATTTTATTTTCATTTAAATCAACGGTTTAGTGCAACAATCGCGAAATGGAAAAAACGTAAGAGCTAAATATTGTTCTTAATTTTTTGTAACAAATATTTTAAAATCATAGTTTTTCAAAGAAATCAAAAGTGGAACGTGCTCGCATGAGCAATTGGAGCGATATGTCTCATTTTATGCATCTAACCCCGAAATTGGAATAGGAAAAAATAATCCGCTGGGTTTTTTGCGGGTCATTTCGGCATGGCTTTGGGGACTCCCTCGGGGCATTTGAGGTTTGCCTCGGGGTCGTTTGGGGATCATTCCGGGACGGGTTTGGGGACTCCCTCGGGGTCATTTGGGGGACATTGCGGGATTGTTTTGGGGTCCCCATCGGGTGCATTTGGGGGGCGTTCCGGGATCTTTTTGGGGACTCTCGGGATAATTTGGGTGTCTTCCGGGATGATTTTGGGGACTCCATCGGGGTCATTTAGGGGTCGTTCCGGGATGTTTATGGGGACTCCCTCGGGGTCTTTCCGGGGTGGTTTTGGCGACTCCCTCGGGGTCTTCCCAGGGTGAATTGGGGTCCTGCCGGGATGTTTTTAGGGACTCCCTCGGGGTCACTTGGGGTCATTCCGGGATCCATTTGGGGACTCCCTCGGGGTCATTTGGGGGCCATTCCGGGATGGTTTGGGGGACTCTATCGGGTCCTCCCGGGGTCATTTAGGGGTCGTTCCAAGATCTTTTTGGAGACTCTCTGGGGGTCATTTTGGGGACAGAACCCACACATAACCTCGAAGGAGTCCCCAAAACCATCACGGAATGTCCCCCAAATGCCCCCGAGGGAATCCCCAAAACCGTCCCGGAATGATCCCCAAAAGACCCCGAGGGACTCCTCAAAACCTCCCCGTAATGATCCCCAAAACTGTACCGGAACGACCCCCAAATACCCCAAGGGAGTCCCCAAAACTGTACCGGAATGATCCCCAAATGACCCCGAGGGAGTCCCCAAAACGATACAGGAACGACCCGGGAGCACCCAATGGAAACCCCAAAACCCTCCCGGAATGTCCCCCAAATGACCCCGAGGGAGTCCCCAAAACCGTCCTGAAATTACCCCCAAAATCCCCAGAGGATCTTCCCACAATAATAGCAAAAGTAATAAATCTTCCATTTTCTCTCGATCGCACAATAACAGAATTCTAATTTAAGTTTATCCGTATAAATTAAATTATCAAGAGCGTTTGACTTATTGACAATTTGTCAGCGGAAAGGCTCTTTATTTTTTACATAGAATAGCAATTACTTGATAAATTATCAAACTTGACAAATAAGCAAGATGGTGAATTTGTCAAGTGCACAGAATAGGGCTGTTAGTTCAACGTTGCAGCATATTTATTTTAACTATGGTCGTAGTCACCCAGTATTTATTATATCGGGGTTAGTCTGTGTACTTGACAAATGCACACGATGGGGACTCCAAAACAATCCCGGAATGTCCCCCAAATGCCCCCGAGGGAGTCCCCAAAACCGTCCCGGAATGATCCCCAAATGACCCCGAGGGACTCCCCAAAACCTCCCCGTAATGATCCCCAAAGCCATGCCAAAATTACCCCTAAACGACCCGAGAGAGTCCCCATAATCGTCCCGGAACGACCCCCAAATTACCCCGAGGGAGTCCCCAAAACTGTACCAGAATGATCCCCAAATGACCCCGAGGGAGTCCCCAAAACCGTCCCGGAATGATCCTCAAATGACCCTGCGGGAGTCCCCAAAGCCATGCCAAAATTACCCCTGAACGACCCCGAGAGAGTCCCCATTAACATCCCGGAACGACCCCCAAATTACACCGAGGGAGTCCCCAAAACTGTACCGGAATGATCCCCAAATGACCCCGAGGAAGTCCCCAAAACCGTCCCGGAAAGATCCCCAAATGACCCCGCGGGAGTCCCCAAAGCCATGCCAAAATTACCCCTAAACGACCCCGAGAGAGTCCCCATAAACGTCCCGGAACGACCCCCAAATTACCCCGAGGGAGTCCCGAAAACGATACAGGAACGACCCCCAAATGACCCCGGGAGCACCCAATGGAAACCCCAAAACCATCCCGGGATGTCCCCCAAATGACCCCGAGGGAGTCCCCAAAACCGTGCTGAAATTACCCCCAAAATCCCCAGAGGGTCTTCTCACAATAATAGCAAAAGTAATAAATCTTCCATTTTCTCTCCATCGCACGATAACAGAATTCTAATTTAAGTTTATCGTATAAATTAAATTATCAAGAGCGTTTGACTTATTGACAATTTGTCAGCGAAAAGGCTTTTTATTTTTTACATAGAATAGCAATTACTTGATAAATTATCAAACTTGACAAATAAGCCAGATGGTGAATTTGTCAAGTGCACAGAATAGGGCTGTAAGTTAGTTTGTTTACTCCATCACTATAGATTGCAGTAGCACAAATGCAATAATTTTCCGTTGTTTCAATTTTGTTTTTGCTTCCATATTCAATTTAATATACGTGGTGACTTCCTAAACACAGTTGGTTGATCATTTTTTGTAGTAATTTTTTCCAATGTCACCAAAGGTCGAAAGTTAATGTCTTCTTTTAGAATTTGTTGCAATCAGCCCAATTAATTGTTTGTGGACAGCTTTTTTCCACCGTGAGTATCAATTTCAAAGTTTTACAACTTCTCGACTTTCACGTTTGGGCGCCAGTTAAAATAATTTATTTAATTTTTTAAATAGTTTTATTTATTAATTTAAACAGGGTCTACTGATACTAATACTATATCGTAACGCACGACCTTCGCATTCTAATTGCAACCAAAATCTGATCAGCAAGAATTCCAATAAGAATTGGCCTACCGCTTACTTGCTCTCTGCTGTAACAAGAAACTGGTTTTCGCTATGAAACAAACATTATACAAAAATAGTGAGGTTACCGCTAGCTTACTCTATTCTACCATGCATTATACTCTCCCAGAAGTCAACGTTGTTCACCGCAAACATTATACTCTATTCGGTGAACATTATTATCATAATGAGAAAGAATTCCAATAAGAAATGGCCGTTATCATACAAACAGATAGCTCTCCCAGCAAAAACCCACTCTAAGGCTGGATACATTGGTGCTTTATCGGTAACCGTATCGGTAACCTTATAACAGCTGATTCGACCAACCTTATGAGAATCAATTATTGGTGCCGCTAAGGTCGTAACCGTATCGTAGGCAACCAATTGGGTTTTGGTTTACCGTCGTAACGATAAACAGCTGAATGCGTTAGGGATACGGATACAGCGATACGACATACGGCACCAATGACTCCGGCTTTACATTGTAAGAGATGGCTATGCCGTTAAGTATTGTACTAGTGATGTTAAATTGTGCATCACTTAATCTTACATTGCAAGTGATGATGATGACGCAAAGACTCGTGATGTCAAAGTGTGCATCACTTATTCTTACATTGCAAGTGATGATGATGTCGCAAAGTGTTCTACTCGTGATGTTAAAGAGTGCATCACCTACTCCTACACTGCAAGTCATGGTGATGACGTTATGTATTGTACTCGTGATGCTATAGAGTGCATCAGAAAGCAGATCGAACTACATGGGTGGTCATTGTGACTTAACTTATATAAAAGGAAAGGCTAAAATGTGTGTTAGTTGGTCGCCGGTGTTTGAAGAGATGCGTCAGTCGATTTTGTTCAAACGTGGACCAGGGTACCCCTAGAATGTGTTTATAAAATATGGATAAAAAGTGAAAGCTGTTGATGAGTGCTTTAGTACAGAGTAATATATTGTAACGAATTTACTGCAAATCTTCTTATTTGCAACCTTCTGCTAAGTTCGAATCACTAAACTGTTGAATAAATAACTCCAATATTCAATAATGCAAAATGGCCTTTATTTAAGTACTTCACAATAACACTGATACTTCACAACCAATATCTTGCTTAAATCAAACTGATTGATAGCTCAAATGAAACTCTACTATTGCCCGCTAGATTGCGTGCTTAATCAATAACTGCTTGATAGCTCAAATCAAACTGAATTCCAGCGCCTCTACATTTGCTGCCTTTTATACTCTCTGATTTCAACGTTGCATCTTCTAGGCGCTTCCATTTCGAGAATCTTCTAGTCCATCAGCTCTCAAACTTCTCAGTGTAACTACAATTGCACGAATTTATAGCTTCTCATTGCATACTTTCAGGAGTATCTCAGATATATGCATGTGTTTGTGCATTGACTCTCCGCTGCTCGTATACGTACATGGTACATATGTGTAGACGCAATTTTTTTTTTTTTTTTTATGTAGATACATAATTATTGATGTGAATTCACGTCACTGCTTAGCATCGGCTTAGAGATAGCAGCGCCCCTTAGTTTTGCTAATATTCGTAACATTGCCCTCCACCTAAGTCTGATCGTCCCGATCAGACAAATCTCTCGATATAAACGCTGCTAGCATCGCCAAATGTACCACTCTTCTATTTCGTGATTTCCCAATTGCTTGTATGCGGTAGATGACATCACTGATCGTCTTCACAACTCTGTACGGGCCTTCCCAACTGCACCGATATTTGGATGGAACACCTTTCCGCCGGTGTATAGCAGTACCAAATCTCCCTCCCGGAAACCTTCCGAATTATTTTCCTTGTCGTACCTGTGTTTCATCTTACTACTCATTATCCTGGATCGTTTCCTCGCACTCTGTTGCTTGGCCAATGAACTACTTCGTAGAGTTTGCGCTTGACGGATTGGCTTCGCATAATCAGTATCGTTCCCACGTTTCACAACACTAGTGCGCTCCGGCTTGAAGCTACCCTCGCATTCTTTCTCGGGAATTCGTTGCTTCGTTTTCCTGCGTCTTTTAGGTTTTGTCAATGCCAGTGTTTCTCTCGCAGGTACTTTTGATTTTGCTTTATTTGGCCCATTCGACCTATTAATCTTTGCCTTTGACTTCCGTGGTTTTTGTCGAGTCTTCTCCACCAGCACTCGATTACTACTGAATCCTTTCCGCAAACTGAAGTTAAGTGGTATATCCTGGTTCTTATAACGCATCACCCTTTTCTGCATATCGATCTTTATGTCATGGTCAACCAAGAAGTCCACTCCAATTATGACTTCATCAACGATCTCCGCCACAACGAATTTGTGTAAAACCATGACCTTCCCAATTAAGACTTCACAGATCACTTCTCCCCGGACTTGGTTATACTCGCCTGTGACCGTACGCAACCTTGCTCCAGGTAACGGTTTTACTCTCCTGTTGGCTAAATCAGATCTAATCAAGGAATGAGATGCGCCTGTATCTACAGTCAGTACACGCTCCTTGCCATCCACATTCCCTCTCACGGTAAGACTGCTCGATTTTCTACCAATTTGGACACAGATATCACAGGACATTCAATAGCCGGGGTTTCCGTTCCTTACATCCGACACGCTCTTGCTCGTTTCCACCAGCTTTGCGTTTACGGCCACCCACATTGTTGGAACTATTAGGACCAAGATCGCAATGACGTGCAATGTGACCGGACTTCCCGAATTGGAAGCATTTGATAACTTTATCACTCCGCTTTTGCGATCCTTTCAGCGCCTCCAATATTGCATCTACCCACTCTGGCCTTTGTACTTCCACACGGCGTGCTTTGAAAACTGGCTTACACAGAAGCGACGCTATTTCCTGAATCAGAGCTTGTGACACCGTTTCTGCGAATGTTGGCTTTGGGTTTGCGTATGTAGCTCGCTTTGTTTCGGCGTCCCGTATGCCATTTATAAAACTCTGGATTTTTACCCTCTCGGTGTATTCCACGGGTGCGTCCGCATTTGCGAGATGAGCCAACCTTTCAACATCCGAGCCAAACTCCTGCAAAGTCTCATTAGCTCTTTGGTGACGGTTATGCCACTCAATTTGGAATATCTGTTTCCTATGCTCGCTTCCATAACGTCTCTCGACAGCGGCCATCAATGCTTCATAGTTGTTTCGCTCTCCTTCGGGAATCGTCTGTAGGATTTCGGCTGCTGGCCCTTTCAATGCCACGAACAGAGCTGCAACTTTATCTTCAGCATTCCAGTTGTTCGCTGCCGACGTCTTCACAAATTGGAGCTTAAATACCTGGAATGGAACAGAACCATCAAACGTTGGGGATTTTACCTCCAGAGTAGACGTTGAAGTGATTGGTCGGTTCAATTGTAACTCCTGAATCCGATCTTTCAAAGCATCCATCTCGGCCCCCACTTTATTTTGTCGTTCACTAACAGCCTCCAGCTGCGATGAGAATTTTGTTTCCTGTGCCTCCAGCTTTGTTGAGATACGCTCTTCTTGTGCTTCGAGCTGTAATGTTATGCGTGCCTCTTGTTCTTTTAATTGTTCTGCAATTTGTGACGCCATGTGTGTTTTCTGTTCTTCCAATTGTGTTTCCATCTTGGATGTTATACGGTTCTCCTGCGATTCTAGTTGTGATGCCATATATGTCTTCTGCTCTTCCAGTTGTGATGACATTTGTGGCGACATTTCTGAAATACGCGTCTTCTGTTCTTCCATTTTGGATGTTATACGGTTCTCCTGCGATTCCATATATGTCTGCTGTTCTGCCAGTTGAGATGACTCTGTCGATGTTTGAGCAGATATTGCAGCTAAAATCATTTTTAAGTCTGTGCCTGGTAACCGTCTGCGATGTTTCGTTTTTCTCTTCAATTTTTGTTGTCTCCTCGCCATCAAGATGAAAGACATACTCTTCCACATCAATTCCTTCTGCTTCCATTGCCTCTCGTAGCCGTGCCTGAAGTTCAAGTTGAACGCCGCTTGTATTCAATACACGGCTCTCCAACTCCTTCTTTAGTTGCTGGATCTTCAATTCACTGAACTTTGCCATGTCCTTGTTGTCCTCTGGAATTTATTCAACAATTCCTCTTATGACACCAATTGTAACGAATTTACTGCAAATATTCTTATTTGCAACCTTCTGCTAAGTTCGAATCACTAAACTGCTGAATAAATAACTCCAATATTCAATAATGCAAAATGGCCTTTATTTAAGTACTTCACAATAACACTGATACTTCACAACCAATATCTTGCTTAAATCAAACTGATTGATAGCTCAAATGAAACTCTACTATTGCCCGCCAGATTGCGTGCTTAATCAATAACTGCTTGATAGCTCAAATCAAACTGAATTCCAGCGCCTCTACATTTGCTGCCTTTTATACTCTCTGATTTCAACGTTGCATCTTCTAGGCGCTTCCATTTCGAGAATCTTCTAGTCCATCAGCTCTCAAACTTCTCAGTGTAACTACAATTACACGATTTTATAGCTTCTCATTGCATACTTTCAGGAGTATCTCAGATATATGCATGTGTTTGTGCATTGACTCTCCGCTGCTCGTATACGTACATGGTACATATGTGTAGACGCAATTTTTTTTTTTTTTTATGTAGATACATAATGATTGAATTATTGATGTGAATTCACGTCACTGCTTAGCATCGGCTTAGAGATAGCAGCGCCCCTTAGTTTTGCTAATATTCGTAACAATATTTTACCGCTGGGTGAGTAGGGTCTCGAGATATAGGCCAAAAAGTGGACCCCCATACCCCTAGAATGTGTGGGTAATATGGATATCAAGTGAAAGCTGTTGCTGAGAGCTCTAAAGTAATTTTCATTGTGATATTCGATTTAGTTGCATCAACCTGGCAAAACTGATAAATATGCATGCGAAGCCGAAATAGAGACATGAATTAATAACACCCACATACCTATTTACATACGTCCTATTCGATTTGCCTGAAATTTGGTATATAAATTTGCCTATATTAGTGTTTACGACCAGAGACGGACTGGGAATGGGATTAGGACTAGGACTGGGAGTGGGACTGGGACTGGTACTGGAACAAAAGAGATAGACTGAGAGAGAGATAGAGTGAGATGAAGATGGAGCTAGATGAAGCGAAAAAGACGGAGGGGGGAATGAATAAAAGGATTAGGAAAAAGTGAAGAGGGGGAGGGCAGAGTTAGACGGAAAAAGCTTTTTAAAATGTATGCAGGTGGGCCAAATTTAGTACAGAACAACGTCTGCGGGTCTGCTAGTACTATATAATAATCATATTTCATCAGCGGATGAAAGCATCAGGGAGTTCGAGGGCGAGCTATTTGAACCGCAGGTAATTGGCAATAATTAACTTGACCGATGGTCACCCACGACTACAACATCCAACATCATCTATGATCATCATCTTAAATAATGGTAACGTGCTGTTTTTGACAATCGGGATTTGTTTTCGACCTAACCATCGAACTTGTTGGGCTTTTGTATTCCTAGCATACCGATTAAGTTGCTATATCTTTAGCAGATACTTTCTCTTGACTACTGGAACTGTCATCCCCATGATTCTTCTTCATATGCCAGAATACGACTAAGAGGTTTATACATACATAAATAAATTCATGGTACCATATACCTCCAAGGAGATTTAATGAACGCCTCAGTTTATAAAGTATAGGCAATATTTTGATTCCGATGCAATTGTCACTACTGTTACCAATGATTTACTAATTTTCGACTTAGCAGGACCGATATATGTCACGAACTGCTCATAAAAATCAATTACTTTTTATACTCAGCTGAGCAGAGCTCACAGAGTATATTAATTTTGTTTGCATAACGGTACCTCGTAATGGCATAAACTAATTGAGAGAGATATAGACTTCTATATATAAAAATGATCTGGGCGAAAAAAGAAATTCATTTAGCCATGTACGTTCGTCCGTCCGTAAACAAGATAACTTGAGTAAATTTTGAGGTATCTTAATAAAATTTGGTATGTAACTTCCTGGGCACTTTCAGATCGCTATTTAAAATGAACGAAATTAGACTATAACAACCCACTTCTTCGATATCGAAAATTTCGAATAACCGAAAATGTGCGGTAATTCATTACCAAAGACGGATAAAGCGATGAAACTTGGTAGGTGGGTTGAACTTATGACGCAGAATAGAAAATTAGTAAACTTTTGGACAATGGGCGTGGCACCGCCCACTTTTAAAAGAAGGTAATTAAAAAGTTTTGCTAGCTGTAATTTGGCAGTCGTTTAAGATATCATGATGAAATTTGGCAGGAACGTTACTCCTATTACTATATGTGTGCTAAATAAAGATTACCAAAATCGGATGACGAACACGCTCACTTAAAAAAAGTTTTAAAAGTCAAATTTTAACAAAACAAGTAAGGAAGGCTAAGTTCGGGTGTAACCGAACATTACATACTCAGTTGAGAGCTGTGGAGACAAAGTAAGGGAAATCACCATGTTGTAAAAGGAACCTAGGGTAACCCTGGAATGTGTTTGTATGACATGTCTATCAAATGAAAGCACTAAAGAGTATTTTATGAGGGAGTGTGCCATAGATCTATAGATGGACGCCATCCCGCCATAAAGGTGGACCAGGCCTGACTCGAGAATTTGTTTGTACGATATGGGTATCAAATGAAATGTGTTAATGATAATTTTAAAAGGGAGTGGGCCTAAGTTCTATAGGTGGACGTCTTTTCGAGATATCGCCATAAAGGTGGACCAGGGGTTACTCTAGAATTTATTTTGTACGATATGGGTATCAAATAAAAGGTATTAATGAGTATTTTAAGAGGGCGTGGGCCTTAATTCTATATGTGGACGCCTTTTCGAGATATCGCCATAAACGTGGACCAGGGGTGACTCTAGAATTTGTTTGTGCTATATGGGTATCAAATGAAAGGTGTTAATGAGTATTTTAAAAGGGAGTGGGACTAAGTTCTATAGGTGGACGCATTTCGGAATATCGTTATAAAAGTGGACCTGGGTTGACTCTAGAATGCGTTTGTACAATATGGGTGTCAAACGAAAAGTGCAATAAGTGTTTTAAAAGGGAGTGGGCCTTTGTTCTATGGGTGGACGCCTTTTCGGGATATCACCATAAACGTGGACCAGGGGTGACTCTAGAATGCGTTTGTACAATATGGGTATCAAATGAAAGGTGTTAATGAGTATTTTAAAAGGGAGTGGGCCTTAGTTCTATAGGTGGATTCCCTTTCGAGATATCGCCATAAAGGTGGGCCAGGGGTGAATCTAGAATTTTTGTGTACGATATGGGTATCAAATGAAAGGTGTTAATGAGTATTTTAAAAGGGCGTGGGTTTTAGTTCTATAGGTGGACGCCTTTTCGAGATATCTCCATAAAGGTAGACCAGGGGTGACTCTAGAATTTGTTTGTACGATATGGGTATCAAATGAAAGGTGCTAATGAGTATTTTAAAAGGGTGTGGGCCTTAGTTATATAGGTGGAAGCCTTTTCGAGATATCGCCATAAAGGTGGACCAGGGGTGACTCTAGAATTTTTGTGTACGATATGGGTATCAAATGAAAGGTGTTAATGAGTATTTTAAAAGGGAGTGGGTCTTAGTTCTATAGGTGGACGCCTTTTCGAGATATCTCCATAAAGGTAGACCAGGGGTGACTCTAGAATGCGTTTGTACGATATGGGTATCAAATGAAAGGTGTTAATGAGTATTTTAAAAGGGCGTGGGCCTTAGTTCTATAGGTGGACGCCTTTTCGAGATATCGCCATAAAGGTGGACCAGGGGTGACTCTAGAATTTGTTTGTACGATGTGGGTATCAAATGAAAGGTGCTAATGAGTATTTTAAAAGGGTGTGGGCCTTAGTTCTATAGGTGGATGCCCTTTCGAGATATCGCCATAAAGGTGGGCCAGGGGTGACTCTAGAATTTTTGTGTACGATATGGGTATCAAATGAAAGGTGTTAATGAGTATTTTAAAAGGGAGTGGGCCTTAGTTCTATAGGTGGATGCCTTTTCGAGATATCGTCATAAAGGTGGGTCAGGGGTGACTCTAGAATTTTTTTGTACGATATGGGTATCAAATGAAAGGTGTTAATGAGTATTTTAAAAAGGCGTGGGCCTTAGTTCTATAGGTGGACGCCTTTTCGAGATATCGACATGAAGGTGGACCAGGGGTGACTCTAGAATTTGTTTTTACGATATGGGTATCAAATGAAAGGTGTTAATAAGTATTTTAAAAAGGAGTGGGCCTTAGTTCTATATGAGGACGCCTTTTCGAGATATCGCCATAAACGTGGACCAGGGGTGGTTCTAGAATGTGTTTGTAGGATATGGGTATCAAATTAAAGGTATTAATGAGGGTTTTAAAAGGGAGTGGCCCTTAGTTGTATATGTGAAGGCGTTTTCGAGATATCTACCAAAAGTAAGTTCAGATAAGTACGTGAACTGAGTTTAGTAAAGATATATCGATTTTTGCTCAAGTTATCGTGTTAACGGCCGAGCGGAAGGACAGACGGTCGACTGTGTATAAAAACTGGGCGTGGCTTCGACCGATTTCGCCCTTTTTCACAGAAAACAGTTATCATCCTAGGAGCTAAGCCTCTACCAAATTTCACAAGGATTGGTTAGTTTTTGTTCGACTCATGGCATTAAAAGCATCCTAGACAAATTAAATGAAAAAGGGCGGAGCCACGCCCATTTTTAAATTTGCTTTTATTTTTGTATTTTGTTGCACCATATCATTTCTAGAGTTGAATGTTGGCATAATTTACTTATATGCTGTAAAGATATTAACTTTTATTTTAAAATTTGAATTTAAAAAAAATTTTTTTTAAAAAGTGGGCGTGGTCGTTTTCCGATTTTGCTAATTTTTATTAAGCAGACATAAAGTAATAAGAGTAACGTTCCTGCCAAATTTCATCATGATATCTTCAACGACTGTCAAATTACAGCGTGCAAAACTTCTAAATTACCTTCATTTAAAAGTGGGCGGTGCCACGCCCATTGTCCAAAATTTTACTAGTTTTCTATTCTGCGTCATAAGCTCAACTCACCTACCAAGTTTCATCGCTTAATGAGTATTTGGTAATGAATTATCGCACTTTTTCGATTTTTCGAAATTTTCGATATCGAAAAAGTGGGCGTGGTTATTGTCCGATATCGTTCATTTTAAATAGCGATCTGAGATGAGTGCCCAGGAATCTACATACCAAATTTCATCAAGATACCTCAAAATTTACTCAAATTATCGTGTTAACGGACAGACGGACGGACATGGCTCAATCGAATTTTTTATCGATACTGATGATTTTGATATATGGAAGTCTATATCTATCTCGATTCCTTTATACCTGTACAACAACCGTTATGCAATCAAAGTTAATATACTCTGTGAGCTCTGCTCAACTGAGTATAAAAATCAATATCTTTACAGTATAAAATAAAGAATTAAAATTGAAACACCATCATCAGTTGCTCAACTATAACTAGCAACTGATGATGACACGTCGCGAGTGTCGAAACAATTGTTTTGCCAAATAAAGCAAACATATATATATATGTATATATATAGACATAAACGACTATAAGGTGTTTCAATTTTTTCGTTTACCGCTCTATATTAATAATTTAATCCTTACAGTATATAAGTAAATTATGTCAACATTCAACCCCAGTAATGATATGGTGCAACAAACTATAAAAATAAAAAAAATTTCAAAATCGGCGTGGCGCCGCTCTTTTTCATTTAATTTGTGTAGAATACTTTTAATGCCATAATTCGAACAAAAATTGACCAATCCTTGTAAGGGCCATAGCTCCTATGACGATGACTGTTTTCTGTGAAAATGGGCGAAATCGGTTGAAGCCACGCCCAGTTTTTATACACAGTCGACCGTCTGTCCTTCCGCTCGGCCGTTAACACGATAACTTGGGCAAAAATCGATATATCTTTACTAAACTTAGATCACGTACTTATCTGAACTCACTTTATCTTGGTATTAAAAATGGGCGAAATCCGACTATGACCATGCCTACTTTTTCGATATCGAAAATTTCAAAAAATGGAAAAAATGCCCTAATTCTATGCCAAATACGATTGGATTGCTGTTTTGACGCAAAATATAACTTTAGAAAAAACTTTGTAAAATGGGTACCATATTAAGTAGAAGAAAACGAAAAAGTTCTGCAGGGCGAAATCAAAAGCCCACATTTTGATCGATCTCTCAAAAACGCCTTCACATATACAACTAAGGGCCACTCCTCTTAAACCCCTCATTAATACCTTTAATTTGATACCCATATCGTACAAACAGATTCTAGAGTCTCCCCTGGTCTACCTTTATGGCGATTTCTCGAACGGCGTCCACCTATAGAACTATGGCCCACTCCTTTTTAAAATACTCTTTAATACCTTTCATTTCATACCCACGTCATACAAACACATTCCAGGGTTACCCTAGGTTCATTATTTGTTATATGTAAAAGTAGTGTCAAATCCGTGCGTTATGAAAGTAATACGTCATGCCGTAAAGCAACATTACAATTTAGAATCAAGATTTTTCAATTTCAAGAAAGTGCAAGGTCGTCCCTCGGCAGAGATTTGACAAGAACTCCGAGTGTATTTCTGCCATGAAAAGCTTCTCAGTGAAAACTTATCTGTCTTGAAGTTGCCATTCGGAGTCGGCATAACAAAATTTTGTGGTCCCATCCCGCCAACTTGTTGGAAAAAATAAAAAGGAGCATGACGCAAATTGGAAGAGAAGCTCGGCCCAAAATCTCTCCAAGGTTATCGCGTCTTGTATTTATTCTTATTTTTTTTTTTTATTTAATGAAGGCTTGGTTGCATTTTTTAATTTCGCCATTCGAAGTTTTGATAGAAATCTGCACGCGAAAGGGATGTGCAATAGAAGTAAAATTTTACAATTTACATATGTTAATGTAGTGCTTTGGTGTGAGCCTCCACATTTATACTGAGTACAAGTGTGTGATTTCAAACACATATTCGATGGTCCTTACACCAACTGTATTTGTAATTCAATTAAACACGATTTGTTTGTGGCCATAAAACAAGAATTTGGGCCAAATTCTGAATAAATTGTTTGCTTGGTCGCAAGTATTGGTCAAGAGAGTAACTACCATTTTGTGAAATGTGGAGTCAAGAAATCGCGTTGTGTGATGCAGGGTGAACTTTTAAAACTCCGAAAAATTTCAGCAAAGTCTTCAACCCCACCACGTCAAGTGCTCCCACTCGAAAACTCGATATCTACAAAATTCACCAAAGTTTGTGAAAGTGGGATTGTAGGAATGACCGAAATATGAGCTGATTGTGATGATACAGGGTATCAAACCCTCAGTGGGTTAGGGGGTTTAGAATATACCAGCGGCAAGTATGCCTTTCGTAAGAGGCGAAAAAATACCCAAATAATTCAAGGGGTTGTGTAGCAGAACACTTTCAAAGGGTTGTCAGCGCAATTTATAACCTCATCCAACCCAATTGTGAACCTTACCTACCAGTGGCGAATCCTGTTCTTAACAGCCGATGCTCTGGCGACCCCAAATACCTCATAGAACTGGGAGGTGGAGGATGCGATGGCCTAGAAGGTTGAACGTGGTGACATTAAATCGTTCCCGAGATGGTCGGGTAAGAACCTTAATGGTGCTTGTTACCGGAACGTACCGCATCTATGTATTCCTGGCAAAGGACCATCAACATCGATAACAGTCCTCAAAACCCTCGGGGAGTGTATTTATCGCTACAACTACAACAGTATACACGGAGTCCAAAATTAGCTTTACATTGAGCTTTTTTCATTAAATATTTAAAGCAAAGAATTTCAACGCAGAAAAAAGTGTAGATTATTCTCGTAGCATTTTTTCCGAACTTAAAAAGAAAAAATACTTTGCCCAATTCACAAGAAGAGCGATCGCTCTAACCGCGTCAATTACCGCGTGATCAGCCTGCTTTATATCACGTGCAATGTTCTATCTAGCGTACTGCGCGAAAGACGGAATCCCATTGTCAACAAACTGATTGGAACTTCTCAGTGCAGCAGCCATGTCAGAGTTGACGGATATAAATCAGAGGCTGTGAAGGATTGTGTCTATTGGGGAACTAGCATCAACAGCAAAAACAATGCCAGCTTATAAATCAAACGGAGAATAACTCTGGCCAAAAAGTGCTAATTTCGACTGAATAGCAATGAAAAAGTAAAGTCCTCTCTCGACGAATAAAAATCACGCTCTACAAGTTGCTCATCATACCTGCCCTGATGTATGGCTCGGAATCATGGACGGTGTCGAAATGGTTGTTGGAGTGTTCGAGAGAAACGTTCGGCGGAAGGTTTATGGTCCTTTCTGTGATGCCGACGGCGAGTATCGAGGGAGTTATAGTGATGAGCTGTATGAGCATTACGCCGATATGACGACAGTTCAGCAAATAAAACCCAAAGACTTCGCTGACTGGGTCATGTGATGCGAATGGACGAAGACGCTGTGGCCATAGAAGTATTTCAGTCGACACCGCAATTTAGAAGCAGAGGAAGAGGGAGACCTCTACTGAGTTAGGAGAGGCAGTAGGAGGAGACTTGACCTCCCTTGGTGCTCCCAATTGGCGTTGTTGTTGTTGTTGTTGTTGTAGCGATAAGGTTGATCCCCGAAAAAAAATTTAATAAATAGCACTATTGAAATTCTTGTGCATATAATATAACTATGTTTGTGTTCCCTATACATTTGTGAACAGGAAGCAATACAACAACATTCTGTGCAAATTTCATATAACAGTCGCTGTAAATTATATATACGAAAAATAAGTGTTGAAAATCAAGTTAAAAACATAAAAGTATGTATAACAGAAATTTACTAGTAGACATTCTATGAATTTTATGCGACATAACCAAAAATACAAAATAAAATTTGTCTACGATTTGTTAATTAATAAAGAACTCTAAAAAAAGAATATAATACTCTTAAAAGCAACGATTGGGGGTTATCCAAGCCACAACAACAAGAGCTACTACACCAAATTTGCACGCAATACACACAAGAACAGATTTAAAATGAAGACATCCCAATGAAAATGAAGAGATTTATAAAGAAAACCACAAAGCCATTGCATAAACAGCAACAACGATGTATTTAATTGATATCACGTCAAAAAAAACGTAATTGATTCCCTTAAAATATTTTTTTTTTTATTAAATTTAATTTTACGTAAGTACAATTTTTATTTTATATTAAATTAAAAATTTTGCAACTATAACATAAATTAATATTTTATAATTTTAAACCTTTTAAATTTTTAAATTTATTTTAAGATTATTTTTATATTCTAACAATTTTATATAAATTATTTAAATTTACTTATTTTTTTTTATATAAAAATTAATATTTTATTTAAATTGTTAACTCCCTTTCCAAAAAATTCTTAAATATTTTCTTATTTTCAAATGTTTCATTTAAATTTTTTTTTCATATGGTTCTACGTTCACCAATGCGAATTCGTAATTTTATAAATTCGGAAAATCAAAATAACAACTATACAAATAACACAATGACTCACAATACAATTCAAAATTCTAACATCAATACAACACAAAACAGCATCTCTAATATAACACAAGATACTTCAGCACAAGATAACTTTACAAATGTTTCTTCTACTAAATCTATTAAATTACCACAATTTTGGCAAGAATCTCCCGATACCTGGTTTTTACTTGTTGAAGGACAATTTGAAATTAACAATATCAATGATGATAATTTAAAATTTCAAAATGTTTTAGTTACTCTTCAACGAGATACAATATCTAAAATTTTAAACGTTATTAACCCTCCTCCTCTTTTCAATAAATATGATACAATCAAAAAAATTGTATGTGAAAGATTTTCTCTTAGTGAAGAGAAACGATTAGAACAATTATTTTCAAAAACTGAACTTGGTGATCGTTCACCATCTCGATTATTCAGATTTATGAAATCACGTATAGGTGCTGACTCCATTGTAAGTCAAGAATTAGTTTTTAAATTATGGATTCGTAAATTGCCACAAGAAATACAAATCCATTTAAATTCTAGTAACAATCAAAATAAAGATGAAATAATTATGTTAGCTGACAAACTTTTTGATTTAATCAACAAACCTCATTCTTCCAAATCTCCTGTAGTCCCAAGTATAAATAATAATATTTTAGAACAATGCGTTAAAAATTTAACTGAATTAACCACGGCTATTGATATTAATCAATTACAAATCCATTCAAAATCTAAAGATAGAAATAGATCTAAATCTCGAAATTTTTCAAGATCCAGAAATTTTTCAAACAATCGTAATTTTAATTCACAAACAAATATTTGTTGGTATCACAAAAAATTTAAGAATAACGCTCTTAAATGTATACCCCCATGTAATTTTAATCAAAATCATAATTCAAATTCCGAACAAAATTTAACCTGAAACAATCCATTATGACGGTGACGGATAATGGAACTATTATTAAACCTACTCGTCGCCTATTCATATTTGATAAATTCAATAAACTTAATTTTCTTATCGATACCGGCGCAGTTGTATCAGTTATTCCTTTTTCTAAATTTAAAATTTATAAAAGAAATTCAGATCTTACTTTGACTGCAACAAACGGTTCTTCAATTGAAACTTTCGGTACAAAACTACTTAAAATTGATTTAAGTTTAAGAAGAGATTTTGAATTTCCATTCATTATTGCGCACATTGATACACCAATTTCAGGAGAAAACTTTTTAGAAAAATTCGGAATTATTGGCAATATTCAAAATAAAGAAATAATCGATTCTACTACAAAAATTAAAGTTGCTGTATCTTCTGGATTTTCTGATATTTTCCCACTGAAAATTCCTATTATCGAAAATAAGTTTTCAAAATTCCTTAATGAATTTCTGTCTATTACCTGTGAACCAGATTATACTAAAAAAGTTAAACACCATACGGTTCACAGAATATAAACAAAAGGTATTTTACCATTTTCGAAACCCAGACGTCTTGATCCAATCAAACTTAAAATTGCTAAAGCTGAATATGAATTTTTAGTTAAAACGGGTATATGCAGACCTTCAAATTCTCCTATTGCATCTCCACTTTATCTCGTTCCTAAAAAAGAACCAAATGATTGGAGACCTTGCCGAGACTATCGAAGACTTAATTTTATTACTACACCAGATCGGTATCCTTTACCACATATCCACGATTTAACAATTGATTTAAAAAACAAAAAATGTTTTCCAAAATTGATCTTGTGCGTGCTTACCACCGAATTCCAATGACAGAAGAAGACATTCATAAAACTGCAAAAACTACCCCTTTTGGAATGTTTGAATTCGTAAGAATGCCCTTCGGTTTACGAAACAGTGCTCAAACTTTCCAACGCTTTATTAATGAAGTATTTTCTGATTTCGATTTTGTATTTACATACATTGATGACATTCTTATTGCCAGTGATAATGAAGATCAACATATAAACCATTTAAAATCAGTTTTCAAAAGACTTGAAGAATATAATTTAAATATGTACTATCGGTGTAAATAAATTAAATTTCTTAAGTTACGAAGGTGAAGGTGAAGGTATTAAACCATCTTTAGATCGAATTGAAATCATAACAAATTTTGAAAAACCAATTTCTATAAATAAGTTACAAAAATGTTTAGGTATGGTAAATTACATGGTAAATTAAAAACAAACTCAAACAATTAAATTGGACAAATGAAACCACAACAGCTTTCGAAAATGTTAAAAAACTAAATATTCAACATTTGATCGTGAACTTTTGGCAATTTATAATTCAATTAAACATTTTCTTGAAGGTAGAACTTTTACAATTTATACTGATCATAAACCTTTAATTCATGTTCTAAATTCTAAAGTAGATAGATCTCCTCGTCAACTACGTCATCTTGAATATATTGCTCATTTTACAAATGATATTCAATATATACGTGGAAAAGACAACATAGTTGCCGACACACTTTCCCGTATTCCAGAAATAAATGCAATTTCAACTCAAGATATAAACTTAGAAACTATATAAAGAACAACAAACTGATACATTTTTACAAAAAACCATTTCCGATCAAAATTCTAAAAATAATTTAAAAGAAATTTATATTCCAGTTATTAATTTAAATATATGGTGTGATGTTTCTCTACAACCTTTTCGACCTTATGTTCCACATTCTATGATAAGAATTATATTTGACAAAATTCACTCATTTTCTCATCCAAGTATAAGAACAACTAGAAAATTAATTCAAAATAAATATTATTGGCCTAACATGCGTAAAGAAATTAACGATTTGACTTCATCTTGTATCAATTGTCAAAAATCCAAAATTTCAAGACATACTAAATCTCCTATTCAAAAAATTCAAATACCATCAGGTCGTTTTGAACATATTCATATGGATATTATTGGACCTCTCCAGTTTCAAATAAAAATTGTTATTTAATAATTTGGGAAAAATTTAAACAACGTGAGATCAGGACGGACAAGGCGACAGCTGTTTCGATTATACCTTGTAAATCTCTTCAAGGTATAATCGAAACAGCTGTCGCCTTGTCCGTCCTGATGTCACGTTGTTTAAATTTTTCCCAAATTTTAAATAAATTATAAAATTAAAAATAGCTTCAAATAAATGTTCTTATACATTTAAAAAAAGAAAAAGCAATGCGGGCAATCCCCGATCAAATCATACAAAATTGTTATATTTTAACAATTATTGATAGCTTTTCACGTTGGCCTTAAGCTCATCCACTTAAAGACATTTCAACAAATGCTATAGTAAAAACTTTTATTCAAAATTATATACCATTAAATATTACAGTAGATCAAGGTTCACAATTCATATCAAAATTTTTTACGGAATTAACTAAACTTTTAGGTTCTCATAAAATTCATACATCTCCTTACCATCCCCAAGCAAATGGCATGATAGAGAGATTTCATCGAACTTTAAAAGCAACAATTATTGCATCAAACGACTCGATTCATTGGTTTGACATTTTACCATTCATTCGTCTTGGTTTACGAACTTCTATTAAAGAAGATTTAAAATGTTCATCTGCTGAACTTGTTTATGGCCAAACACTTAGAATACCTGGTGAATTAATTGTTTCAAATAGTAATAAAGAACATAATTTTTCTAATGACGCTCTTCACAAAATAAGAGAATATTTTTCGCTTGTTCGTTCTAAAGTTTTTCATCATAACAAAGAAAACTTTTTCGTTCCTAAAAAATTAGAAAATTGTGAGTAGGTTTTTGTTAAAGTTCTTCGTAAATCTAATTTAGAATCACCTTATGAAGGACGTTTTAAAGTTATTTCTAAGAAACATTAAACATTTACAATTCAATACAAAAATACTATTAAAATTTTTTCGATTGATTTATTTAAACCAGCAAATATACTTATTAACACTAATTTAAAAACAAATACAAATACATTAAACAACAAAAAACAAAAAAAGGTTACATTTAATATTAATTAATAATTTGTTTGTTTTAAATTTTCTTGGAGGGGGAGTAAATATAGTGTTAATTACTTTGTACTCTTTACTTTAATTTTTAAAATAATTTTTAATTGAGTTTTCGTGTTGACTTAAAAGTTTTTAAGTAACTTCAAAAAAGAAAATTCTTATTATATGAAAATATTTAAACTCCAAAATAAATAAAAACAAATTTTTAAAAATAAAATAAATATTTGGTTTATTACCAAACTGACCCCCTTACCCGCTGGGGGCCCAATTGGCGTCAGCTATGATGATGATGACACCCTGTGTGACGAGGCCTTGTTGCCCAGGCTCCGGCCATTTGTCCACAATGTTCACCGGATAAAGATTAAGCATTTTTCCCACAATGTCAACGGGATACAAATTAAGCATAGCGTTCAGTGCCAGTGTAGGTGTTGTACGAGGAGTGCGGTATGTAGTGCTTCCCATGAGACCATAACGCCATAGAGAAGATTTGGTTGACTTCCATATCGTACAGCCAATGTACTACCCTCGAAGAGAATGTCTGCCGGTTGCCCTTGGCTTTGTTTATATGTTTTTTGGCCGCTACTGACCTAAAGCAAAGTTTTCGCATGTAACTCCACTTTCATTCGGTGAATTTAGATATTACGGCTAAAGGCTTAGTCGATTCCCTCTGACGAATCTTTTAATTTTTTATCTATTTTAGATTGAAAAAATACCGAATGGTTCTTAAAGAAACTAAGATGGTGGTCAAAGTTATTTTATAATTCTTTTGTGTATCATCACTTGCCTAAGTCCATCATCAGCAAATTTTGGGAAATTTTATTTTTGTTTGCTTGCTGTGGTCTTGATATAGATGTTGCAAAACTAAAAGATGTTTGCAAAATACAACTTCAATGAACAATGCTAGGAGTAAATAATGAAAAGTTAAACCATATTTGCAATAAAAGAGTTTTCATGCTGAACTTAAGTACTTTAAAAAAAATTAAATAAATTAAAAAATATTTGGCTTTAGTTAGGTTAAAGTGGCACTTATTGGCGTTTCTACTTTAGAAACTCGAACAAATACAAATTAGCAGAGCGAAACCCTATTCGCTTGACTTCAGCATTTTTAATGTACACATACGCGTTTTAAAGATTATTGACTTTAATTAGGTACAGATTTTTTGTTTTAAAGTATAGATTTGGTCTACTAGTATATAATGCATACAAAAATTATAAAAAATTTCATCTCAGGCCTAAAAAGAAAAGTAAAATCTATATACTCCTTTAAAGGGATTACTGCTTCTTAAACAATTAGCTATTGCTATTTAAACGCGATGAACTTAAATGGGAGTGAAATAAAATAATTTAAAAAAAAATTCTAAGTTAAAATATTTTATTGAAAACAATACTTACATTAAGTAATAATAATACTAAAAACTAAAAAATAATTAGGTAGGTGTTAGGTACTAGTCATCACACTCCTCATCAATCTAGGGCGTTGATCAGACAATTAAATAAAAGCGTTGGACGCGTCAAATTTCTATTGATAGTCATAAGTGAGACCAACTGAACCTTAATCAGCTTATGCTACGCCTCACATTTTTAGAAATTTCCAAATATGAGGCAAATCAGAGCACAAATACGATTTTTTTGAATATCTCGATACCTGCTCCACCAAGCGGCGATTTTTTTCATAGGTCGCTGTCTATTCATGTATGTATTATGTGTTCCAAATACGAGCCACATCGGACCACAAATTTGATTTTTTGAAATATTTAGAGTTTTTTTCTTATTATTGCATTGTCATAGGGTTCTGAACTATATTCCAAGTTTCAAGTTTGTAGCTTATCGGGAAATTTAAAACACAAAATTCGTGCCGCCCGGTCGGCCGGCCTGTCAAGCCAAGCTAAATAAAACCGTTTAAAAAGACTTCCCCGACAAGTAAATATACGCTAGGAACTAATTTATTATCGCTAGAATGCGTATTAATATGTGTGTGACGAAATTTACACAATTTTGAAATGTGCGATGGTTACTTGGCTCCACATATGGCTCCATTAATTAAGATTATTCCGCATTCATAGATATTTGTGCGTTTTGATATTTTAGTATCTTTTGAGGAAAAGTGTCATCCTATATTGATTTTGGCATTAAATATAGAAATAAGTATTCAATGGAAGGAATTATTTACCACAGACTTTCATGTGGTTGATGTAATTTTGGTGATATTGTTGTACACAGAAAATAATTAACTAAAAATGCGTTTTGCGCGGATACAATTTTCGCCAGTTTCGTAGCTGTTTGAGATTAATTTTTCGGTTTGTTGTGAATATCTATAAATAAAATAACAATATCTTATTTCCGACTTCTGATTATTGAATTAGATTACAGAATTCTTGAATTCAGTTCTGCTGGCATTTCCTTTTGTGTCTTCTATTCCCCTATACATTTATATAAAATGTTATTGATTTCAACGTTGCTTTCTTTTCCGAACTCCTGGTCGCTGAGATTATAATTTTTTTCAATCAGGTTCAACGCAGTGTTCCTTTTTTGAGTCCCGGGATGGTTCGAATTTCAATTAATTATCCTGGACGAGGCTACAGACTGGGCATACCAGTTTGTTTTAATGCCATTATTGAATCTGTGGAGTTGAATATCCAAAAACGCCAACTTTGTATTTTCTTCTTCTTCACAAGTAAATTTGATTTTTCCATGTTGGTTATTGCGGCTTTTCAGTATCATTTCTACGTTCGTTTTCTTAATTATAGCAAATTTGTCGTCTATATATTTATTTATGTATTTTATATAGATTCCTTTTGATTTTAATTCGGCGATACTATAGTCTAGTATTTTGTCTAAGATATTAATATTTTTTAATTAAAAAATTTCGTCCGTCTTTTTGCAAACTACTGAAATTAAACGGACATATGGGTCTTTCCATGATCTAAACAATTGAAACCGGTTTTTCCAAACTCACGTTTTTTTATTCGATTCAATCGAAACCCGCATATGATATGGAAAAAAATCGAACAAACCATTACTTTCAATCGATACCAGGATATTTTCTAAAAGCACTAGAAGTTGCTTCTTTCGTCATTATTGCTTCTTACCACAGATTTGTAGATGGCTACCGAACTTCAATAAAGTCCAACGTGGATGAAAAGCTGCTCTCCACAACACAGCATGCGTACACCAAAGGCAAGTGGTAGACACCGCATTGCATAGGGTGGTAATAAGCATAGAAAAATCCCGGGAATATAAGGAGTATGCTCTAGGAGTCTTCTTGGACATTGCCGGGCCTTTCAATAATGTTGCAAAATGGGCGATTATGGATGGTCTTAATTACATTAAAGTACATCCTGCCTTAATCAGATGGATCGGCTGCATGTTAAATTGCAGAAAGATTACATCACAATGGGGATTGTACGAGGCCACGAAATCAATGGACAGGGGCACGCCGCAGGGAGGGGTGCTATCACCTCTGCTGTGGACGCTGGTCATCAACCAACTGCTCAGACTGAGGGACCCGTAAAACTTACGGCTTACGCAGATGACGTTGCAATTGTCATAAGTGGAAAGTGCCTTCCAACGATTAGTTCTTTGATGGATCGGGCGCTTCGGGATATTCATACCTGGGCATCTAATGTCGGGTTGAAAGTCAATGCGGAGAAGACGGATATGGTCTCGTTTACAAAGAGGTACAAGGTCCCAAATTGGACCAGGCCTAAGTTAGGTGGAGTGACCTTACAGGAGAAACCTTGCAAAAAATATCTAGGAATCATCCTAGACAATAAGCTTTCATGGAAGCTTAACGTGGAGGAGAGGGTCAAGAGGGCCTCAACGGCACCCTATGCATGTAAAAGAATGCTGGGGTGTACGTGGGGCCTATTGCCCTCTCTTTCTCATTGGGTTTTTACAGCGATTGTAAGCTCTATTCTATACTATGGAGTTCTTGTTTGGTGGAAAGCCACACAAAAAACAACATACATAAAAAAATTAGAGGGGATATGCAGACTATCGAGGCTTAGCATTACGGGAGCCCTGAAAACAACCCCGACGGCTGCACTGTATGCCATTCTGCACATTCCACCTGTAGACCTGGCAGCAAAGAACAAAGCATTAACGACCGCAACCAGGCTCGGTGCTTCGGGGCAGCTTGAGCGCCGACCATATGGCCATAGTAGTATAGCGTCATCAATCACAAGACGAACATACTACCTGATTCCCTATCTGCGCTTCGAGGGAGATCTTAAGGCTACAATAGAGGTGGACGGTTGGCGCAAGGGTGCGCAAATGGCGGACGAGGCGATACATGTATACACCGATGGTTCCAAAGTAGTGAAAGAAGTAGGGTCTGCGGTATACTGCGCTGATCCGGAAATAAGCAGATCCTACAGGCTGCCGGATTACTGTAGCGTTTTCCAAGCGGAAATATTAGCCGTAACCAAAGCAGTAGAAACCCTGGAAGAGAATAGCTTAAGCTGCAACCGTGTTAACTTTTATATTGACAGTCAAGCAGCAATTAAGGCGATAATCTCGCATAGCACAGCATCTAAGTGCGTGTTAGAGTGTAAGTAGTCTCTGGAGAGAATCGGGACAGGGAGAAGCATACATCTATAACCCAATACATATGGGAATAGATGGGAATGAAAAAGCGGACGAACTAGCTAAAAAGGCCGCATCCCTTGAAGCTTGCTCCGTAGACGTCCCAATTAGATTGGGCGAGATTATGCGAAGGCGAGAGGTGCACATGATCGAGCAAGCGGGAAAGGCGAGGGTTCAAGCGCGGGGCTGTAAAGTGTCGAAGATTATGTGTAGGTCTTACAACCTTAGACTAACACAGTTGCTTCTATCATTAAAAAGAGAGGACTGTAGACTCATGACGGGTATTCTGACTGGACACTGCCTTCTGGCGTCACATGCCTTTAAATTAGGCTTGGTCAGTGATAGCAGGTGTAGGAAGTGCGGGTTGGAGGAGGAAACGATCGGGCACGTTCTGTGCTCGTGCCCTGCACTTGCCAGGCTAAGACTCCAGCTATTAGGAGTGATACAGCTGTCAGATCTAGAAGCAGCAAGTGGCTTAAGTCCTAGGAAGCTTCTAGTATCTGCCAAGAGGACGGAGTTATTTTATAACATAGGTCCTGGTTTTTGATAGGGGGTTTCAGTTTTGTCGTTAAAACAAACTTCTGGTAACACTATGGACTCAATCAGTCTATGTGAGGTCCTCATGGACCGGCAAGTTCAACCTAACCTAACCTACCGAACTTCAGTTAAGCTCCGAGTGGCCATGCGGTAGTTGTTGTAAGGTGCACACATTTCAAATGAAAACATCTTTTATTTCACTTTCTTTGCCAGTTGGCCTCCTTTTAAATCTAACTTTGACCATGTGAATTTATTTGTACGGACATCAAATTCATGCGCATGGCCCTGCCTCAAATACATAAAACTAACATATACTTTATGTATTTTCAAACTGTTTTTAATATAATAATATCAATCAGGGCTGTCACAGAATTCAAAGGTTGTCGGAATTGGATTTGAAAACAACAGAAAAACTTCTTTGGTGTCACGTAATCCATTGATATCTGTTTTAATATGGAATCGGAACTAGTATCGGTTTTAAGTATCAGGGAATCTATTAATATCTATTTTGGTAGGAGTATTAGTACATTCATATTTTTATTCAGAGAAAGGTATAAGAATGCAACGTAAAATAGTATTATGGTCAAGTTTATGGAGAAATATACAGATATTGCGAGGCGCTTTACAAAGCCAGATACTTAAACCAACTGTTAGCAATCTTTGGTATCAGTAAATTGAGTCGCTAATTAGTGCAGACCCACCACAACAGAATTGGGAATTTTATATTTTGAACAGAAATGGTCTTTTGATTTATGTCGCTATTTGCAGTCCATTTCTAGTTTTATCCACTGAGGACAAATGGACTGATCCATAACCCTGAGCACCTCATCTAACATAGTTGATACTGTACTGCTGCCGACATTAATGCTACAATCGTTCGCGACTGATCCTTGAACTAAAAATCGCAACACAGCTGAAAGTGGCATCAGGGTCATTCAGAAAGACTCCTTGTTTAGGCGATAATATCCTAAGCATTTGCAAATTCTCTATAAGCATTTATAAACCCACATTAAAAAATATTTGTAATCATACTGTCTCGAGCAGCTCAAATGGGTTACAGCAATCTCTCAAAATGTTGCTTTTCACCTCGCAACATTCGCCTTCTAATAACCAAAATGCCACAACCGTAGATGTATTTTTTGTTCACTTAATTCTGCTTAAATTAATGCAATCATATGATTTCATAAAATTTTGCTTTATAAAAGCTACTTTAAAATCGCCGGTAAACTCATAAACAGACAAAACAGATGATTCGAACATCGGTTTTGTTTATATTTGAAAAGAACAAAACCAATATGGTTTCACGATATCAAAAAACGCAAAATGAACGTGAATTTCATGACAGCCCTGAATATCAACTTTGTTTACGATCGTAGTGTTTGTGCTCAAAATAAATGTTTGTTTTAATACCTTTTGAGGATTTAAAGTTACTTATAATATTTATAGTTTTCCTTAGTATCCTATACCCAAATAATTTCTAGCCTTCCTGTGCCCAAAACTTTTGTTTGAAATATGTTTAATTTGTTATGCACAACCGTAAAATTAATGAAACGATAATTACTACAACTTCTATAATGTACGTTGATGAATCCAAGGTATGCAAAATTATACTTTTTTATTTACTTAAATTATTGAAAATTATATAGCTGAACGACACCACTAGTCCTGACAGCCCATCCGTTGAGTTTATTCCCGAAACAAATGAGCCCTTATCATCTGACCAAAATCAGTCAAATTCATCTCGCCCAACATCACCCGAAATTGAATGTTTATCTACAAATACCATGTCAAAAAGTCCTATTCGTGAAGAAACATCAATACCGCTGAAAGATCTTCAGGATAGACGAAAGTCAATGTCATGGAAAACTTTTAATCTTAAACGTCAATTATCTAAAGTCAATCTGAAAATTGGAATTAATGTTAACATGGATATCGATAATATTAAAAACAATTCAGTATTTTATACTCAAACAGAAGAATCACCTGAAGAAATTGGTGGTAAAAGTACTTCCCCAAAAGACAAATCCATTAAAAACCAAACCAAAGAGTTTGCTAGTGATTCTAGTAATGAAGCTGATGCTGATCAAGTTAAATTTGACGGAAAAGAAATGAGTACTTTTCCAAAAACGGAAAGTACGAATGCATGTTCAGCTGCAAACGAGGATATACTCGATGACGGTGATATTTTTGACATTTCAAATGATGTGCCAATAAGTACAAAAAAAGTTGATTTCGAAAACGAACCTTTAGAGGACGGTCAAACATCGAGACCAAGTGATTTAGCACTTCATGGGATGGGTAATATCAGTCCATCCGAAAATGTCTGCGCTAAAACCGCTCGTCAAAAATTTAAAGAGAAACAAAGGGATCAACGACTACTATCTGTTCCAAATATTAAGTATCAAACTAGAGATATTCGCACAAGGACAAATAAAATTGATTCCTCACCGTCTATTAGCGGACATTTTTCCAAAAAAATATGTAAGTACTCTTCTACCAAAAGAAAATGTGTTACTGTTATTGATATTAGAGAAAACTTGCAAAATTTACAAATGGCGATGGTTACTAGGACATGTTTCTGAATTTCACTTCTTCATGAGCTAGATTCTCGGGAGCTGAGTATTGAACTCGAATCTCCAACATTCGTACTTTATTACTAGTGTAAAGGCAGATGCCTTTAACCACACAGCCAAATGAATGCCCCGCTGCTCGCTTTGCAATTGGTCTCTGTGTTGCCTTTTTGTTGCTATTCCTTTTATTCACCATTTAGGTACATATAATTCTGTATGCTATTTAATCCTAATTGTGTGGAATTTTTTTGGTGCGCTTAAGAACTTAGTAACATTGGATTTTTTCAGTGTTGCTTCTATTAGTATCACTTCCGCTGTTCACTATTATATCAATATTATCATCTGTATTTAATTAGCGAGACTTGCTCATATTGCTTCTTTACAATTGTTTTTTACAAACTCGCTTGAGTATTATCCATCGCCGTTTGTAAACTTTGGAATTTTTCTCTAATATCAATTACAAAAACAATTGTATAAAGCAATATGAGCAAGTCTCGCTAATTAAATACAGATGATAACATTGATATAATTGCTAACAGCGGAAGCACTGCTAATAAAAAAGCAATGCTGTAAAAATCCATTGTTACTAAGCTCTTAAGCACGCCTAAAAAGTTCCCCATCATTCGGATTAAATTGCATACAGAATTAGTATGTACCTAAAATGGTGAATAAAAGGTATAGCAACAAAAGGGCAACACAGCGATCAATTGCAAAGCGAGCAGCGAGGCATTCATTTGGCTGTGTGGTTAAAGGCATCTGCCTTTACACTAGTAATAAAGTACGAATGTTGGAGATTCGAGTTCAATACTCAGCTCCCGAGAATCTAGCTAATGAAGAAGTGAAATTCAGAAACATGTCCTAGTAACCATCGCCGTTTGTAAATTTCGCAAATTTTTCTCTAATATCAATAACAAAAACAATTGTATAAAAGCAATATGAGTATGTCTCGCTAATTAAATACAGACGAAAATATGTTACATTAGCTATAATGAAATTTATAAGGCCGGGTAAAGAAATTTTTTAAGTGACAGATTGTACACCACAATAATAAACGATGATGATAGGCTCAAAACGAACAAGTATGTTAATTCATATATATGTATATGAATATGACATTTGCATATATGTACATAATATATTATGAACGAACTATTTATTACGTACATACTTATGATCGTTCGTAGATATATTCTCATACTACAGATGGGCCTAAATATTTATTACCGATCCCTTCTATCACATGATTTATAATTTATTCTTCGTGTCCCGATTAAAGTAATGATTTGACTACACCTGGTCTTTTCCCTAAAGGGGTAGATATACTTGCGTAACATAACAGGACACAAAAACATTGCTCTCACAAATAATATCTGATCAATGTGAGTTTCGTGTTGATTGCATTGCATGTAAGTCTGTCTATTGCGTGACTCTCTTTCTCTTCGTTCTGTTGACATTAGCTGTGTTTTTGCTTACATGTATATACATATGCACTTAAACTTTATACGGACAGCTAAGTGCATAACTTTATCTGAACTTATGAAATTGTTGCGAATAAAATTAGTATAAGAAGTGTGTGTCTCCACTATACTCCACTTTCAGTTTTTATATGCGTTATACACTATCACCGAAAATATTTGTGTCTCCACTATTTCTCTATACACTAACTATGTGTACTTTTCGATCAGCTTGTTTTTAAGTCGCAAATGTAGATGTATAATATACATTTATACAGGCCTGACGAGAGGCGAGCGGGAAAGGCGTTTCTCAGGAGGCCCGGGATTTAGAGGTACTAAGACATTTTTTTTTTTTAATTCAGGAGAGTCTTTAGTTGTTTCATGTGCAAATGTATGTTTACATGAATCCGAAAGCGTAAAGATTTCGTGGTGACACTGATGAAGGTTCATCTTCAAAAAGTCTTCCAACAATACCACCAACTATGTATCAAAGTCCAGATTGTTTAAAGGACTCCGATATCGGTACCGTGAATAATGAGCTTTTGCTATCTGAAGAAGTCAACAAAATAATTCGTCGAGGTCATCAAAACTGTCCTGTTATTTTTCAACGCGATTGTCATGACGAGGCATATCCTAACTCGTTGTTAAACAGAATCTTGCCAAATGGAGAGAAAGTGGAGCGTGACTGGTTAGTGGAATGCCAGTAGCAGTGCGTTTTGTTGCCTACCATGTCCTCTGTTAAGCACCAATACTTTAAATCGACCTGAAATTTGTTGTCCTGGCGGATATTCGAAATTCCAGGTATGGAAGAAGCTATACGATAAACTGCCATCACACGAAAATACTCAAGATCACATTAAATGTTATATTCAATGGCGATCTTTACAAAATCGAATTCAAAAGAAGGCTACAATTGATACCCTTATCAATGAATAGCTAATCACTGAAACTCAAAAGTGGAAAGAAATTCTATATAGAATTTTGGACATTGTTTTTTTTTTGGGTGAACGAGGCCTAGCTTTCAAAGGCGAAAGTATATATCTTGGTGAACGAAACGATGGACATTTTTTGGGCATTTAAGATCTCATAAGCCATTATGATCCGATACTTAGAAATCATTTGGAGAAAGCTAGGATTTCACAACAGCAGCACATACGTTTACAAGTTCACTATCTTTCCCCAGACATTCAGAACGAGTTTATAGAAATTTGTGCAAATCACTTGAGGGAAACTATATTAGATCAACGCAAGAAAGCCAAGTATTTTGCCATTATCGTTGATGCTACGCATGATGCTAGTCACTTTGAACACACTACGTTCATTTTGCGCTACCACCATTTCAATTCGAAATCAACAAATTTTACAATTCAAGAACGGTTTTTGGCTTTCGTGGATTGTAACAAAAAAACTGGTCAGGAAATCGCTGATTTAATTTGTCATACTCTAGGTAAACATGAAATCCCATTAAAAGATTGTCGTGCACAAGGATACGATAACGGGGCCAATATGAAAGGAGCTTACAACAGAGCACTGCGTCACATTCTCGACAAAAACTCGAATGCTGATTACTCGCCTTGTGCAACCCACAGTCTTAATTTATGTGGTGTTGATGCTGCAGAATGTTGTACGGCTGCAATTACTTTCTTCGGAGTTGTACAAAAATGTTTTACTATTTTCAGCAGTAGTCCACAACGATGGGACATCCTCAAAAAAACAAAAAAAAAAAAAAATTTATCGAGCTCTCTTCATAGTCTTTCAGATAAAAGCCAAATTTTACTGCGCAAGCATACGGAGATGTTACCGGCATTCTCAAGTACATAAACAAGTTCGAATGTATCTTGCTGTCCTCAATTTGGTTCAAAATACTGACTACCATTAATGAAAGAAACGTGGTCCTCCAAGCTAGAGACGCCACCATAGATGTTGAGATCCGACATCTAGATGCCTTATTAGCTGATTTGAAGTTGATCAGAAACCAATGGGAAACAATTTTAAACGAATGCAAGACAGTTGCTATTCAATTGAACATCTCGCCAAAGTTTCCGGACATTCGAAAGAGAAAACCCAAAAGACCTTCTGAAGATAATTTAAATGAGATGATTACGGATGATTCAGAGTCTGATTAAAAAAAAAAAACATTCCTGATGATCGTTGATTCGGTACCCAGCCAGCATTGTTTGAAAATTTTTATCAAAAAACATTCAAATATCATACCCCCAGATGATTGAAAACGCTCAAATTTAAAAGTATTTTTTATTTCAAAATCAATGCATCGCCGTGAGAGAAGTGTACCTCAAATGTGGTTATTCATGAATAATCATTTATGATTCATATTTCTAAACACTTTTCATTCTTTTTTTCATCATACTTGATATTTTTGGAAGATTGTGCTTTACTTGTTTTGGAATAAAATTTAATTACTTTTCACAATCATTTTTTGATCATATTTAAGAACATTTTTCAATCATATTAAATTATGTTTTGGAATCACTTGTGAATACGATTATGATTCATTTTTCCATCATATTTAATACATATTAAATACTGTATAATAATCATATTTCATCAGCGGATGAAGGCATCTGAAAATTCGAAAGTGAGCTATTTGAACCGCAGGCAATAATTAACTTGACCGATGTTCACACACGACTACAACATCCAACATCATCTATGATCATCATCTTAAATAATGGTAACGTGATGTTTTTGACAATCGTAACTCATGGGCAGCGGTGGGCACCACTACATTTACACAGTTACCAAATTGAGTATGTGTTAGTAAACGCGAACGCGTAGCGAGCACGAAAGCAAAATCAATTATTTATTTAGTTTGGTTTCAATGCTTGAACGGTAAGCACGTGTCACACGCATTCTTTGGTACTCTGTTTTAAGCACGCGTGCGACACTTCCTTACTGTTGGACCATCGAAATTAAACTAAAAGGGCTGTCGTTGCTTTTGACGAAGTGGCCGTTGTGCTCTCGCTTATCGTATACATATATGGTCGCTTAGCAGGTGCTAAGCTCAAGCCCACCCCGGCTCATGGGGGATGTTGAAGCCGGGTCCAGGCATATCGAGCTTAACTTACCAGCGTTTCAAACACCACAAAACTTCCGTACACCGGTTCCATACAGTATGCTTTTTCTGGGAAGACGCATCTGGAGAACCTAAGATGTCCCAGGTATACTAAAAGCTAGAAAATAATTAGGTAGGTCCTAGGTACTAGACTCACACTCCTCATCAATGTGGAGCGTTGATGAGACAATTAAATAAAAGCGTTGGGCGCGTTAAATTTCTAAAAATGTGAGGCGTAGCATAACCTGATTAAGGTTCAGTTGGTCTTATATATGACTATCAATAGACATTTTACGCGTCCAACTCTTTCATTTAATAGTCTGATCAACGCCCTATATTGATGAGGAGTATGATTAGGTACTAGTACCTAGGGCCTACCTAATTATTTTACAAATTTAAGTATTATTATTACTTAATGTAAGTATTGTTTTGAATAAAACCGTTTAACTTAAACATTTTTTTTTAATTATTTTATTTTCAAGTTTTTGGTCTTTAGTTAATTGCCTATTATTTCTCACTCTATTTAGTTTATTTAGTGAGTCATTATTACAAGGACTCTTTCCTGACAATTTGTTACAATAAAAGTCCTCAATACATAATCCTTCCAAAGACTTTACTCGACTCTGCGCCACGTATGCTTGTCCCTCCTCCAACTCCAAAATATTTTGATGCCACTTCTACCGGACTGTATGTAATATTTGTTCCAAATATGGACCAAATCGGAACACAAATACTATTTTTTTGAATTCTCGATATTTACGCCACCTAGCGGCGATTTTTTTCATAGGTCGCTTTCTATTCTTGTATGTATTATAAGTTCCAAATATGAGCCAAATCGGACCACAAATACGATTTTTGTGAATATCTCGATTCTTGCGCAACCTAGCGACGATTTTTTTTCGTATTATTGCATGGCCATCGGGTTCTGAACTATATTCCAAGGTTCAAGCTTGTAGCTCATCGGGAAGTTACTTAAATTTTAATTACAAAATTCGTTCACAACGGCCGGCCGTGTAGCCTGTCAAGTCAACCTAAATAAAACCGTTTAAAAATGTGAGCATATGAAGAAAAATCAGATTTTCAATGAAAATTTAAGGTTCAACAAGTAAAACATTAATTATTTAGTCAACAAGGGTAGTCTGAAAAGATTAAGAAAGTTGATTGAAAAATAATTTTAAATTTCGGATCATCGAAGGTAAACAAATTTAATACAAAAGTTATTCCAAAATATGATTGAAAAATTGTTTTCAGTTATTGATCGTCAAAAGTAAGCTAATTTTATTATTCTCTTTGTTAATTTTTATAAAATCTTAAAATCTAATCATCAAAGTTATTCAAAAATCATTTCAGAAAGTGATCAAAAAATGATTTTCAGTTTTTAATAATTAAAAGTAATAATTTTTTATTATTTGTGTTGTTGAATTGTATAAAAAATCAGTATTTAGTCGCAAGGAGTAATGAACTTGTATTGATATGTAGGGAAATTCAAAATTTACCCACGCAGCATTTAGGTGATACAATCTTGAATTTCCCTACATATCAATACAACTTGATTACTCTTTCTGACTAAAAAATGAGTTATCATACAATTGAACAATAGAAATAATCAAAGTATTCATCTTTCGATGATCAAAAACTGTATATAGTTTTTCAATCATATTTTGGAATCAATTGTGTTTACTTTAGTTGATCAGCAATTTTTAATAATTTTTCATTCAGCTTTCTGAATTTTTTCTGACAATCTTTGTTGACTGAATAATGAATTTTATACTTTTGATTGAAGATCTTATTTTTTCGTATACACACATTTTTTCATTCATGAAGTTCAGATAAAATATAATAAAATTTTATTCTTCAAGACAAGAAATAATGTATATACTGCTCCTAACAAAAGATGCCCCAACCATTTCTCCACCTTCGGCTTCCCAGAAAATACAAATCCAACCATTAGACAATACAAAGGTTGTGAACTATTTGAACCCCAGGTAAGTGAAACTCTCTTTACATATGTACCTGGATAAGGCTTCAACATCCTACCATATCGTATTTTAAGATGTTGACGATCATATCTGATGCTGGATGTTGTAGTCGCAGGTATATATTGGTCTAGTTTGTTTGCGAATTGCCTTTGGTTCAAATAGCTCACTTCCGCATGCTTTCTTCCCCTGATGGAATAAGATTAGCATGTAGTATCTTATTTTGTAAGAGATATCAGGAATAAATGCATGATAATCGCATTCAAAAATGATTCAAAAATCTCAACCAAATGATTTGATAAAATGATTGAAATATGCTCACGAATATGATCAGAAAATGACTATGAAAAGCATTCAAATATTACTCTAAACAATTAAAGCCCAATTTTAAAATGATATCAGATATGAACAAAAAGCGTTCCGAAATATGAATCATAAATGATTATTCAAGAATAATCACATTTATGGTACGTTTTTCTCCCGACGATACGTTAATTTTCGAACAGAAAATGCTTTTAAATTTAAACGTTTTTAATCATCTTGGGGTATGATATTTGAATATTTTTTGATAAAAATTTTCAAAATATGCTGGCTGGGTAATCGCTTTAATGCTGAGTGGGTAATCACTTGCATTACTTAACGATTTGCAGCTATGAGAAATTTGAGCGAGACGTTTTCCTTTTTGTGGCAATTTGAAGACGTGGATGAAACTACGGTTCGGGCGAGCGCAGCAAAAATTTGCAGCGAATAAAGCAAGAAAAGCCACTCTTTGATATCCGAACCTTCTATATTGAATAATTAAAATTTATAATCATCATTAAATTTATCAGAAATGTATTAACCCTCTGTAACATACTGTAGACCACAGGCAACATACCATTTAACCTTCGCAAATTCACGCAGCAATTATTTTTTTCATTTTGTCAAGAATTGTAGACTGTGGCCTACGTTTCATTCTTTCTACGAAACATGTGTTTACTCATAAAGTACCGTTAGCCCTTTTAAAGTAAGTGATATTGTCAGTGAAGTGGAAAAATTCGTACACTGTGCAAGTGCTAAATATAAATAATATCAAAAAAAAAAATAGTTTTTGAGGTTATTGTGGATATTTTTTGCAAAAATATATAAGGTAAGAGTTCAGAGTTTATTGTGACACTATTTGTTTTAGATATATCCTCAATATTTTGTCAGTGGGTGGTTAGGGTTGTAGGCTACATTATGTGAAAAGAGGAAATATCTTGCATGAAAACCGTGACTGGGTTACTTATTTTTTTTTTTTAGGATGTCTCGTCGACTTCGATCTCTCACTGACATCGAGATCGCCTGCGCCCTCTATGCTGATTACGCAAGTGAAGATGGCCTCGACTTTGATGATGATACTTTGACTGACCCTGATTTCGACCCAGATTTGATGTCGGATTTCGGAGAGCTGAATGAAGACTCTTTTGAAGGCGAATTAGATGTGGATGAATTGGTAGAGTACGTGAACGATGACGACCGTAACTTCTTCATGGAGAAGCGGTAGAGGTCGCCCCATTTCGGTCAGAGATCACAAGTACTTCAGCTCCTCCATCAAAGCGACAAAAAACTGAAAAGCTACCGTTACTTTGTACTTTGGAAGAAAATGAGTTTAGAGCTGAGCTCAGAGCGGCTGTCGTTTACTGGAAACAATTCATTGACATCTGGTATCTTGGAGCTTCAGACTCCCATTCAGTTCTTTCTTTACGTATTTCGACCAAAAATTTTTTGGATGAGACAACCCTCTATTTGGCACAGAAAGATCTATACAATAATTTTAGAGCATCTGAGATAGAAATGCGACAGTTTATTGGTGTCGTATATCGTATGCCACTTATCCAGCTACCCAGGGAAACCACCCATGGGGGTCGATCCTAGGCACAACTCTAATTTCACAGGTTGTATCTTGTAACAAATTTGAAAGGATACGGCAAAATCTTCATTTCAATGACAATAGCAAATGTCTTCCAAGGAGCCACCCTGACGTTGACAGAATCTTTAAAATACGTCCCGTTGCGGACTCCTTGAACGAAGCATACGCGAAAGTTCCAATAGAAAGAAGTTTCCACCTTTCCTAATTGCTAATAACTTTTCTGATAATTTTCTTTCCACTGTTGCTCATTGTTGCCTGTCGGCTACACTCCCCTTTTTATAATAGTATCCATACAAAATAAATAATTTAGAAATAAAAAAATAAAAAACAGACTTTTTATTCACGAATCTATCCCGTTTAATTGAAATAAAATTATTTTGAGGTGATGAGTTATAGAGGGTTAAAATGTTATCGAATAACTAGAATAGATTATTTGAAACAATATGTGGCTGTTAAAAGAGAATTTTATTTCTACGTTACAATAAAATAGTATAAATAGTAAATATTCTGTGTTAAGTTTATTTTCAGCTCTTAGTCCAAAAATCATTTAGTTGATGTTGCAAATTTTTTTTTTGATGTAATCCATCAATAATGATTCATGAAAGAGACGTCTTTAATTCAAATTAATCAAATGTATTAATGGATTTTTTATAGGGGGCCCGTAAATTGTTTAGTCCCGGGCCCGGATTTTTTCTCTACGGCCCTGCCTTTATACTTGTATATACATGTAAAAAACACGGCTATTGTTATAGCAAAGATCAGATAAACGAGATTCACTCTCGAGAGTTGCACACATTGCTTGTTTATGTTTGAGCGTATTTTAGATACAAACGTGTGTGTGTTCGCTATTCAAACTATAATCAGTTATATTCCTACGTTTATACCTACACAAATTTCGCTTTGATACAATGTCCTAACAGTCAAAGCACATGTATAAACAGTTTCTCAAATCGCTTTGAAAGAACAAAGCGGTACGACTTGGCTTCGTTTTCAAATTGGTTTCTCCAGATGGTTAGAACGATCGTATAACACAATTTCCTTATTTCAACTCCACTTAATATAGTTTGGCTTTAAATGTTGATTAGGTTTCGTAAAATAAAGGTAAAGTTAAACTTATTGCTGTTATTTTGTAAGTCAAGATGTTTAATAAAAAATTACTTCTTGCTTTCATAATGATACAGTAATGTACATATGTAAGTATAATCGCTTCAAAAGAATCTGTGGTGATCCAAATCTGTTTGGCACATACGATTATTGCATTGGTATAAACAAGGTATATGTTTCACATGCTATGTATTGCTTTGTCATGCAATACTATGCAAGTATAACTGGCACTTAGGGCCGATTTCACCAAGTCGACTTAACTAAGCCATATTTTAAAATTTTTCTGTTTCATCACCAATGCTTAGCTGAGTCACAAATTAGCCTACCTGTCAGCTGGCTTATTCTCGACTTTCAACAACACTCTGTAGTACAAATTTTGAGTCGAATTAAATGGCAGTATTGATACTTACTTCATTATGCAAATATAGCAACCCCGCTATTGTGTGAACTCACTAGGTGGCGTGCAATTAAAACGTAGCCAAAAATACTACTATGTATAAAACAGCTGATATGGTTTTTGTAAGTCAATTGGGTTTAGTAGCTAAGTTGGTGAAACCAAAAAAAAAAAAACTTAGCCTCAAATCTGGGCGAGTTGGTGAAATCGGCCCTTAAACTTTGACAAACTTTTAGTCAAACCTAAAGAAGAGCGGCAACGGCATTTATCTGTCAAAAATGTCTAAACTGCATACCGTCGCAACACTGAGCGGTTGCAAAGTGATGTTTGCTGCGATGAAAAACGAGTCGCTTCCACTCTTGTTTAGATTTGACTGTTAAGGACTGTAAAAGTTATTAACAAGCGTTGTGCAAGCATTTGATTGAGTGCACCTAATTTTCTAAATGTGTTTCATGCTTATCGGCAGAGAAATCAGCAAAACAATGCTGTCCCTGGCTAATAACACGGTACAAGAAATTTAGAACTTTTTCCTCCAACAAAGTAACCATGACATTCTTCGTAAAAGAGACTTCATATTCATTTTCGTTTACCAAATGCATAGTCCAGCACTTTCGAGTTAATTTTTGTTAACATATTATATATTATAACTTCAGTTACTCCCAGATTGAAGTTTATTTACAGCTACTAACTATTTAGCTAGAATATGTCCAACATGACCACGGCGTTGTTGTTCTGCCTGAAAATTGGCTTGCCTGTATTAGAAATAAACTCTCCCTCTCCTTATCACTCTCTCCCTCTATATTTGATTTCTAAGTACTTCCGATCTGGATCTTATAGCAATCCTTCTATCAACCTTTCCATTTCACTGTCTATTATCTTTCCATCTTACTCTCGCACTTCCACTACCAATCCAGTGTCACTCCTGCTTTGACTCCCTCTCACAATCCCATTTCCACTATCACTCCCTTCCGAACTCCCTCAATATTGGTAAGATGCTTCAGATAGTTGCGGAGATATAGCGACTTCAACCTTTTCCTATTAGGAAGCGCGGCACAGCCCCCATTTCCAAATTTCCATTCAGATTGATGATGTATAGGCGTGCTTTCCATAATTTTCCCAACTCAATATCTGACTAAGGTGAAATTTTATGAGCAAAACGTGTGAAGTATATAGCTACCAAATTCCTAAAATGTTATAAAACTTAAAAATTACAAGTTACGTAAATAAATATAAATATATGTACATTAACCTGGGTTGATTTGCATGGACGTAAGTTAACCTATATTTCGCCATTGATTTTTCGATAGGTTTTGGGCTCAGAAAAAAAAGTCCACTAAGCATACCCAAAAAAATAATTTTCTAGCCTGTAAAAATTTGAGTTTTTTGACTTTTTTTCTTTGATTCATGGCGGAACGATACAAGGTGGCAGCATGGGACAGCTGATTATAAACTTTTTTTACTTGATTTGATACATCAACTTCCGGCGCAGTACGATTTTTACATTTGTCCATCGAATTTACAAAAACAAAGTACATGGAATTTTTATTTATATTTGTAGTATGTCACCATGCTGCCACCTTGTATTGTTCCGCCATGCTTTGATTTTTAAGGTTTTCTTCATGACTTACTTAAAAATTTTTATTTGATTTTAAAATTTTCATGTATACTCTGTCCGACTCAAAATTGTCCGCTAAAAACTTTGGTGATAACAGTTTTTTGAAAAAAAAAAAAAAAAAATATTTTTCGGTTTTTAGGATTGTTTTGGTGAAAAAATTTATTTTTTCGCCATTTTTTTTAAGGGTTTCTTCAGAAACGTGCAAAAGTGTTGCCGATGAAAAGGAATTTGTCTCATAGTTCCTATCCCACTTAAAATTATGCGATAAAAACGTTGGCATTAACAGTTAAAAAAAAAAAATTTTTTTTTGGTTTTTGGGACTTGTTTTGGTCGAAATCAATTTTTTTCATTTTCAAGGCTCCAAATCATTTTTTATATATATGTTTCCGTTAGACCCACCAATAAGCATACCAAAATGATCAGGGGACGAGCTGACTTGATTTAGCCATGTCTGTCTGTCCGTTTGTTTGAACGCAAACTAGTCCCTCAGTTTTTGAGATATCTGAGATGAAATTTGGTAGGCAGGCATATTTTGATGTGGGATTTGACATTTGTCGGAATCGACCGGATCGGACGTCTATAGCATATACCTCCCATACAACCGATTGTTCAATAAGAGCGTCTCGCCATTTCTTCCCCATTTCTGCCTCATTTTAACATTTTGAGCATGAATAAACAAACGCATATTAATGTTCAGTGTCAATATTTGTACATATCTCCAAATATAATGCAAGTAAGTTTGTAGGTGGGAATAATAAGTAAGCTAGTTAAGACGAAAGTACATAAATTTTGAGAGCGAAAGAGCGTAGCTATGCAGGTAACAAATCGTTTAGTAAATGATTAAACTATTATTGATGTATGTATGTTAATATGAAAACGTATAACCCGCTGGCTAAGTGGGATGAATCTGACCAAACAAATGGGTTTTGGGTGTGTTTTTCAAAATAATTTCACCATACATTGAGCGCTTTTCAGCGCCTTCAGGTAAAAAGATTATATTGTTATGTGATTGAATATACCATTTTAACTGGTTGTAGTACGTAGGAATGCAATCTCTTAACCTGAAGGCGAGTTCCCCATTGGTCTATATCTCGAGTCCTTAGTTACTCAGCGAAAAGAAAAGCCCTATTTTTATTAGCATTTATCAACAACCACGTTTTGGTCTATATCTCGAGACCCTAGTCACGGAGGGGCATGAAAAATAATCTATACTATACCAATCATCAACAGCTCCCATTTGCTACCCATATTGTACGAACACATCCTAAAGTTATCCGGGTCCACGTTTTGGTCTATATCTCTAGACCCTAGTCACGGAGCGGCATGAAAAATACTCTATACTATAGCAATCATCAACAGCTCCCATTTGATACCCATATTGTACAAACACATCCTAAAGTTATCCGGGTCCACGTTTTGGTCTATCAATCATTAGAATTTATCAACAACTTACAATGGATACTCATGTGGTTCAAACACATCCTGGGGTTATCCGGGTCCACGTTTTGGTCTATATCTCGAGACCCTAGTCAAGGAGGGGCATGAAAAATAATCTATACTATACCAATCATCAACAGCTCCCATTTGCTACCCATATTGTACGAACACATCCTAAAGCTATCCGTTATCCGGGTCCACGTTTTGGTCTATATCTCGAGACCCTAGTCAAGGAGGGGCATGAAAAATAATCTATACTATACCAATCATCAACAGCTCCCATTTGTTACCCATATTGTACGAACACATCCTAAAGCTATTCGGGTCCACGTTTTGGTCTATATCTCGAGACCCTAGTCACGGAGGGGCATGAAAAATAATATATACTATAGAAATCATCAACAGCTCCCATTTGATACCCATATTGTACAAACACATCCTAGGGTTACCCGGGTCCACGTTTTGGCCTATATCTCGAGACCCTGGTATCCGATTCTTAAAATTTCAAAACACAAACCATCTACTGAATAGTCAGAACAAATCCTAAAAATTTGGTTTGGATAGGTGAGCCCGTTCGTGCGTTATAAAATCACAACGAAAAATGGCATTCATTTTTATATATATAGATATATATATATATAAATTTATATGTACATATATGATATTTGTAACACACAAGTAGCGAGAACAGAGAAAATAGTTTATTTAATCTATAAGAACCACCCTAATGTATGTATTAAACACATTGGCAATAAAATAGGTTCTTAAGTTAGTTGCAGCTTTTTTTGCGGATGTCTGGTAATTTTACAGAAACTGTTTGTTCAGATGTTCGTTTTATTCCTTTACGTTTCACCTGATGTCGTTGACATCGATAAAAAAATTAGTTCCACTTCATGTCTACAACATATACTATGCACATTGTCGACCCCAATAACTGAGATTCTCTTCGACTGAAAACTTTCCCGTTGTACATTTCTTTGCTTTATCTATCTATATATTCACATATAATCTATATTATATATACTATACTATATATATACATATATATAAAGTAGAACGGGTCAAATTGTAAGGATGGATTTTTTACCATCAGGAGTATAGCAAAAACATAATCTACAGATGATTCTAAGAAAAATTGCTGAAGACACCATAGCTCTAAGTCCGATTTCGAAGTCCCGATTTTTGCAAAATAGATATTTTGCCATATGAATGTAGGGTTTGGGCAAAAAATCTTATTATTTTTTAAATCTTTTTTTTTTAATCTTTTTTGCTCTCCATTCGTGATTGTTTTTCACGACTTTCTGCTGTAACAGCTATAACACCTTCACGTTTTTTTTCTATAACACGTTTGGAAACAGATGTTAACAACTGTACATTCTCGATGGCTAACCAAAGCAAGCAGGGTATTACGTCTATATACAACAACTAATACACCATCGGAAAATTTGAAAACTCTAGCAGTTTATATTATTAGAATTTATGTGCCAACGTATTTCAATGTAAAATACTATAATTCTGTTGTATACGGCAGTGTACTTTTATCAAAGTTTATTCGTTGGCCACAATACATACCACGTAATTTACTTTATATTGTAGATGGTGTAATCCAAAATAATTCATATTACGCTCATCCAGAAAACATTTTATTACCAATGTTATTTGATGATGGAAAAGCCATAGGTGATAGAGCTATCAAAAAAATTTATACTATCGAAAAAAAAAATACTTGATCCAACTAAACTCAGAGCTTACAAAAAATATAATATCAATTTAAACTCTTCAGATTATACTGATATGATTGATCTGAATGACGATAATTTACTATCTGAACCGGCATTCACAAGAAATATTCCATACGGTCACTTGGTACAATTCTTAGATTATGATGAGCCAACACTAGATGATCCTAATATTCCAATGCATATACATACAAGGAACATAAAGATATGTACAGTTGTTAACATCTGTTTCCAAACGTTTTATAGAAAAAACGTGAAGGTGTTAAGTATGGCTGTTACAGCAGAAAGTCGTGAGAAACAACCACGAATGGAGAGCAAAAAAGATTTTAAAAAATAATAACATAACATTACTTTTATATTGAAAAATATGTTAAAATGGTCAATTCTAAGTAAAAAAATAATTTTTTAAATAAATTACATTAAAATTATAAAAATCGTTTTTTTTGTTTATTAATTGAAAATATATTTTTTTTTGAAAATTATTTTCTAAAATGAATTCGAAAACATATGTTGAACTTCAGCAATGGGCTGTATACGGCGTATGTATGTTGCAGATAACAGACGAAGTTTACCAGAATGAAATTAAAAACGAAGCAAAATTCCTGTTAAAAGCCAACGAATTTCCCGAAAACATGATGTTTAGGCCGACAGCCCAAACTCCAAACATAAAAGGTCGCCCTAGCATTTTTCTTATATTGATTAACAGTGCCAGTCAAATTGTTTATGTTAACCATACAAATGAACATCGCTGGAATAAATAAACAGTTTGACTGGCAAGCGGTATTGACCTGTTATGTTCTTTTACTTCACTTGTTTTCACATATCAAGGAGAAAGGACGTATCCCGCCGCAGTTTCCAGCTTCAACCAAAAGGTAACCTGCAAATATATATATATAAATTTTTGTGTTTAATCTTTATCTTCAATAAAGACTATTTGTGATTATTAATACTAATACCAACTTTTTTTGTTCTTTTCTGCACTATATCTTGACCGGCACCATCCCTGAACTGTGGCCCGGCCAAGACATTGGTCCTTAAACCGTTTTTTCATCCAGCGACCATTTTGCGAACCACATCAATTCCACTGTTTATATATTATTAAAGAAGCGGATTTTGCGAACCAACAACTCACTGTGTAAATATTAGATTGCGTGCCAATAGCAGCGGATTTTCATTTTTGCGAGGACTAACACGTGAATTCCATCAACAATTATAGTACTTGGTATTTGATTTGCGGAGATTTTTTTGTGCTACAAGCAACAACAACTTCATATTGATTTCATCAGTTTGGAAATTCTACAAATTATAAAAAGGTACGTGGTTATTCAGTGTGCGCAATTTAATTATAAATTAGTGAAAGTGGAAAGTGCGCGAGTGATTTTGTGAAAAATAAAATACAAAATTAAATTTGATTTGTACAAATAGCCTTTTTGACCATCAAATATTGCTTGCCGCCGACGGTAAATAATATTTGACACGGCTTAAGGGTCTTCGCGGTTGCATTATTGCACACAAATATTTGTACAAACAGTGTTTGGGAATATTTTAATAGGAAAGTGCAAGTAATTTTTCAAAATTTAATTAATTCAATTCACATTTATATGACTTGCACTTCTCTGTTATTAACAGCCCACAACAACAACACTGCACTGTGTAATTAACCTCACTTTGGGTTTGGTTCATCACAGTTGAATTTGAGAAAAATTAATTTCACAAAAGTCACTCGATTTGTAATTAAATTCACTTTTTTAAAACAAATAAAATATAATTTGAGCGTTTATTTAGTGGACGGAACAATTTTCCTCCAACTTTGCTCAGTTGATTCGCTTGCGTTTGATTTTAAATATATACTGTGCTACATACATATATACACGCACATGCATAAATATATTTGGTTGGCGAGCAATAATTTTTTTTAACACGTATATTTATACGTATATACAGTCCACTGGTTTTTTACTCTGAAAATTATTAAATTTCAGTTTACTCGTTTCAAAATAAATATTTACGTTTGTAATTTTACACAAATTTGTCAGAAATTAATTTAATTTGTTGGGTTGATTTTGTTGGTGGAAAGCGTTAACTAATTTATATTAGCAAATTGGGTAATTCCACAGACACTGACTCTGTGCATTTAATATTTTTGAAAATATTCATTGTTTGTAATATTTAAAATATTTTTCAATATGGAAGCATATAACCGCCTAGCAGACACCGTAATTGAATTCGACATCGAATTCTTAAGCAAACCCACAAGCGAGCACTCCAAAAATTCGCTGAAAATTCAGCAGCAGGAGTTGAAGTCCATGTGGGATAAAGCCAAAGCTGCTTTCGATGATCTGCTAGTGGCCGAGGACATTACCGCTAAAGACGTTACTGCAATTAGAAAGAAAAATAAATCATGCTATACCGTTTTTGTGCGGTGCATGATAAAAATTAATGACCTGTCGGAAAAATTTGAGAAGGCAGAGAAGGAGAACGATGCTGCCTTCACTCCACGTAATTTGCATTTAGCACCTTGTGATACTGATATATTCAAAGGTGATTATTTGTCATGGCCAACTTTTCGTGACATGTTCACGGCCATTTATATTCTAAATAAAAGCCTGTCGCCAGTACAAAAATTATATTATCTCATACAAAAAACCCAAGGTGAAGCCAGAGAAATCGTTAAGAAATGCAAATTGACGAATGATGGTTTTGATATAGCTTGGAAAAATTTGTGCGACAGGTATCAAAACAAGAGAATATTAGTCAACACCCAATTAAAGATTCGTTTCAACCTTCAATCAGTCGAAACTGAATGCGGTAATTCAATAAAAAGATTACAAAGGGACATAAATAATTGCATATCGTCGTTAGTAAGTTATCATATTGACATATCTAATTGGGATCCAATTATTACATACTTATGTTCCACTAAACTTCCTGATGTGACCCTCTCGCTATGGGAACAGTCCGTGGAAAACAAGACAGAAACTTCCAAGTGGGCGGATATGGACCGATTTCTGACAAATCGTTTTCAAACGTTAGAATCAGTCTCAGGTTTAAGAGGTATAAAGAGTACAAAACCTCAAAAGGTACAAAACTCAAAGCAGGCCTCTGAACATCCCCCAAAGAAACTTGGCGCTTTCCAAGCAAGTGTAGCTAAAGGCACTTGTAAAATGTGTCAAAGCAATGATCACAAAATTTATGCGTGTTCAAAGTTCAAAAATTTGAACACCAATGAAAGACTTGCTTTCATAAAAAGAAATCACTTCTGCCTAAACTGTCTGTCATCGGGGCATTCAGTGTCAAAATGCACAAGTGCGCACAATTGCAGCAACTGCCATTTAAGACATAATACCCTTCTGCATTTACAGACAAGTAAGGCAAAACTTACACAGGTAAATAATTCTGCAGATTCATCAGATGAGCAACCGTGCACTTCAAGGCAAGCTCAATCTCAAAATGAATCTGCAAAACAAAAAAAGCAGCAAAATAAAACTACTGTAAAATCTAATTTTATTAATACCAGTAAAGGGGTTTTACTAGGCACAGCTCGCGTCACCATTCATTATAATGGTACAGATTTTTCGGCCAGAGCTCTCATAGATTCGGGATCTGAATGCTCTTTTATCACTGAAAGACTCAGACGAAGAATCAACCTGCCAACTCGAAAGATGCATGCTCAAGTCTCGGGCATCAATAATTCAGTTTCTGCGCAGGTAAAAGAGGCATGCGCCATTCAGTTGCGGTCCCCAGTTGACCCACTAATTTCTATTGACGCATTAGTTCTAGTTCTACCCCATTTGACAGGTAATTTGCCAACATGCGATGTTAGTGCATTAACACAACAAGCATTCCCTGATCTCGTGCTTGCGGATAAACGTTTCTTCGTGAATGAGCCAGTTGATCTTGTTCTGGGCGGGGATATTTATCCGCAAATCATATTAGACGGTATCAAAAAAAATATTCTTAGCACTCTTTTAGCTCAAGAAACTGTCTTTGGTTGGATACTGACTGGTCGTGCTGATGCAGCCAGTCCAACCAATCATAATCGGGTATCCTTTTACAATGAAGTGGCTTTAGACAAGCAGCTAAGGTCATTTTGGGAGCTCGAAGACACGCCGAAAGCTAAAGCATCCACATTAGAAGATACATTTTGTGAGGAATTGTATCAACGTACAACGCACCGGAATTCTGACGGAAGATACATTGTGTCGCTTCCGTTCAGGTCAGAATTCCCAGGAGAGATAAATCTAGCTCCATCATTAAGAATAGCGTGCTCTCAATTCTATAAAAATGAAACCCGACTTAGAAAAAATCTCGATTTACAGAAAGAGTACAATAGAGTCATACTAGAATACGAGACTATGGGGCATATGTCAAAATTAGATTCAATTCAATCGGCCAATGCAGTCGATAATTACTATTTACCACATCATGCAGTAATAAAAGAAGAAAGCATCTCTACCAAAGTTAGAGTTGTTTTCAATGCTTCTTCACGCTCTTCAAATGGTGTCAGCCTGAACGATGTTCTTCTTCCTGGTCCTGTGCTTCAGGCTGATCTACCAACATTAAGTCTTCGCTGGCGACTTTTCAGATACGTCTTCAATATCGATATTGAGAAGATGTATAGGCAAATCCTAGTAGATCATAATCATACAAGATACCAAAGAATAGTTTTCCGCTCAAGTCCAGATGATCAAATCAGTCTGTATGAGCTCAAAACAGTGACATTTGGTATCAATTGTGCTCCTTATCTAGCAATAAGGACTTTACTTAAACTGGCTGATGATTCCGAAAAATCTCATCCAATCGGTTCAAATATCCTACGAAAAAATATGTATGTCGACGACGTGCTTTCGGGAGGGCATACTATTGCATCTGCGATCAGAGCAAGAGATGAAATTTCCAGGGTTTTAAGTTCAGCTGGTTTTCCATTACGAAAATGGACTTCAAATTCCAGTAAAATATTACAGGGTATTCCCAAAGCTCATCTACTGAGCGAAGATTTCTTAGAATTTGAAGACTCAAGTAGTGTAAAGGCGCTCGGTATTAGGTGGAATGCTCATTCCGATCAGTTTTACTTCATAGCAAACCCTATAGAAGAAAACACCGAGCCCACAAAAAGAGCGATACTATCTACTATCGCAAAACTCTTTGACCCATTAGGGTGGCTAGCTCCAACAATTATCGTGGCAAAAATGATCATGCAAAATATCTGGTTAGAGGGTACTGGCTGGGATGAAACCGTTTCGTCTTCAACATTAGACAGGTGGAAAAATTTTACCAATACGTACAAGGAGATCGACAAAATACGAATACCGCGATGGGTAGCCTTTTCTCCAACAGAAAAGGTCGAAATCCACGGATTCTGCGACGCCTCCGAGAAAGCGTATGGTGCAGCCGTGTATTTGAGAGTGGAAACCAACGACTGCATATTTGTGAATCTGCTTTTGGCAAAAACAAGAGTAGCTCCAGTCAAAACCATCTCACTTCCTCGACTGGAACTTTGCGGTGCTGTATTATTAGCGGAGATAACCGAATCTATCTGCGCTAACCTTGATTTGAGTCACAAAACATCCACCTGTGGACAGATTCGACAATCGTACTGGCTTGGATACGAAAACCTCCGTGCTCATGGTCAACTTTCGTTGCGCATCGAATTACAAAAATCGTCGACAAAGTTGGAAGTTCATCGTGGTATCATGTGGATTCAGGTACAAACCCAGCAGATTTAGCCAGTAGAGGAATACTAGCCGAGGATTTAGTCAACAATTCTCTGTGGTGGCAGGGTCCTTCTTGGCTCCAAGAAGAGAAGGAAAAGTGGCCAACACAATATTTGGATTTTAACACGAATATTGAAGAAAAACGCGTACAAGCACATGCAACCGCAATTTTAAGCAATATTAATGATATTCTCGACAGGTTTTCAAATCTTCCTAGGGCGTTAAGAGTTATCTCATATATACTCAGGTTTTTTCATAAAACGCATTCTAAAACGAAAGATTGTAGTCAACATGAATCTTATTTAATTTCCTCAGATGAAATTAAAGCTACAACAAACCGTTTAATAAAACTTGCTCAGAAGCAATATTACGGATCAGAAATTTCAAGTTTGCAATCCAAAACACCAATTGGATCTAAAAGCGAAATACTTTCGCTCACTCCATATCTTGATGAAGACGAAGTAGTGAAAACGGGTGGACGACTTGGTGCATCCAAAGATACTACCGAATCTGAACGCCATCCCATAATACTTCCGTACAATTGTAGGTTTACACGTCTGTATGTTCAGTTTGTCCATGAAATGTCTCTCCATGGTGAAAACCAATTAATGCTGCGCATCATTAGAACTCAATACTGGATTCCAAAAGTTAAAACCATGATACGATCCGTAATTCATAATTGTAAGATCTGCACGATCTTCAAGAAACGATCGCAAAGTCAGCTCATGGGAATTCTACCTAAAGAACGCACCACATTTTCGCGTGCATTTACCAATACAGGGGTAGATTTCGCAGGGCCTTTCGATATTAAGAGTTACAGTGGGCGCGGGTGTCGTTCCTCAAAGGGTTACGTTTGTCTGTTCGTTTGCTTTTCTACTAAGGCCATACATTTAGAAGCCACTAGTGATTTGAGCACTTCCTCGTTTCTAGCCGCTCTTTCAAGATTCGTAGCTAGACGAGGATGTCCAAGAAACATTTATTCGGACAATGGAACAAATTTTGTCGGTGCATCACGTGCATTAAAAACTGAATTTAAGGAATTTCTTGCCGATGCAAGAAACCAAACCCTGTCAAAATATTCCCATCAGGCATTAAATTGGCATTTCATACCAGCAGGAGCTCCACACATGGGAGGACTATGGGAAGCGGGAGTGAAAAGCTTTAAAAGCCACTTCAAAAAAGTGGCCTTAAACAACAAATTCACTTTTGAGGAATTTAACACATTGTTATGTAGAATTGAGTGTGTCTCAATTCTCGCCCTCTTAGCCCGCTTCAAATGAACCATCTGACCTTGAGCCTCTAACACCAGGACACTTTCTGATTGGAGGACACCTATTAGCACCAGCGGAAATCAGCGTTGATGAAAATACTGCCTCAATAGTCAATCGCTGGCAGAAACTCAAGTCATTACATCAAAACTTCTGCAGAAGATGGAAATCAGAATATCTTTCGGAACTACAGAAACGGATAAAATGGAAGCATCCTAAATCAAATATGCAAGTCGGAGATATGGTGGTTATACGGGAAGACAATCTTCCTCCCAACGAATGGAGATTGGGGCGTGTGATAAGGTTACACCCTGGTTCAGACAACCGGGTGCGCGTTGTGGATATAAGGACTGAAAGGGGGCAAGTAACAAGACCACTTGTCAAACTAATATTACTACCACCCTATACCGCGGAAACCGAAAACACGTCAAACCCTAATCTTCAGCAGTAACGCTACAATTGGAGTTACAAAATCTCCACACAACATCAAAACTTCTCCTAACCAAAACGAAGCAAATTCAACAAACTCATAGTGGAAACAAAAATTTCTTTTTTTTGATGCAGCCTAATATTACATATGTACATGTACATACATGCTTGCGCACATGGGTGGTGATTTTCATTTATAAAAGCAACAATATTTTTCTAGAATTGATGAACACTTTTTATTATTAAGTTTTCAATTTTTTAATGCGATTTTTACACACTCACTACAAATTGAGGTTATCAGGTAGTCGCCACCGAAAACATGTGCACAGGCATATACACAATGACTATGTGCATTGGACTGCATGGAATCATGAAAGAAAAAAATTTCGGGTCTACTTAAGCAATCAAAAAAAAAGTTCGGGGTTTCGCAAACCACATATTACATCATCAAATTTCCCTCAAATAAATATTTCCTTTGTTCTTTTTGCCTAATGCATTATATATAAGGGTGCTCACATAAACATAATTTTTTATTTTTGTTGCGAGGAAACGAAAAAAAAGGATAGTACAATGGCAAAGGCAACGTTACTTAAATTAAACAAAATCGCTGCCAATTCCATTGCATACACCCGTTTTTATCGAAATAAAAATAAAAACAAAAATAAAATAAGTAACAAAAAAAAAAAATTACGGAAATAAAAATTTTTCAATTAAGGACACCCTAATATAATGCACGGCACATAGCACAATTCCTTTTTACTTTTCGAAGTAAAAAGTTTAAATACAAAACAAAGAACAAAAAATTTTCTAATAAAAAAAAAAGAAACAGAGGAGAAATTTCGGATTGCTCGGCTCACCCTAATGCAACATATTGCAATTAAGTTTTTGCTTTTCGAAGCAAAAGCCAACACTTGAAAAAAAAAAATTTTTTTTCTTTCACAATAAAAAAAAAAGCCTGCACACCCTACTACATATGTATGTTGTCACTCCACGATCGCATAATTTTATTGCGGATCGTTGCTAAAAACAAAAAAAACACAATCACACACTTTTCACTATGCCAGTTACTCTGCTTTGGTGGAGGTTTTTTTTGCTTGACCTTTCATAGGTCTTCATTATCATATCTCTTTTCCTCTCTTTTTTTGTTGTAATATATATACACATATGTATATTTTGTTTCACAAAAACACTTCACTAACGACAAATTAACGACGGAAAAGTTAAATGCCCGCGATTTACATTACTCGCCCGCACACGCACTAATTAAAATTACAATTTTAAGAAAGAATTCACTCCCGCACGTTTTTTTTTCTTTTCGTTTCATTAATTAATCCGGAACTGAAGTTAGTGAAATATGCAATATATCGATATTGCAACCAATCGATTCACTAGTACGGCAGCATAAAGCTGGAGACATTGGTGCTTTATCGGTAACCGTATCGGTAACCTTTTAACAGCTGATTCGACCAACCTTATGAGAATCAATGCAATCGATTATTGGTGCCGCTAAAGTCGTAACCGTATCGTAGCCAACCAATTGGGTTTTGGTTTACCGTCGTAACGATAAACAGCTGATTACGTTAGGGATACGGATACAGCGATACGACATACGGCACCAATGACTCCAGCTTAAGGGTATTGACACATCATCAATTATCCGTAAGGCTACATGCGTCACATACGGAAAAGCATGACGTAGACATTTACATTTTTGAGAAACGAGTTAGTAATCAAAAATAAATGCTATAAATGCTTGGAAATGTATAAATTAGACATGAAAATCTTTCCTGGTAATGTTTGGGTTGGCGTTGTTTCTGTCTTGGGGGTCCGAGGGTATCATTTGTAAAACAAATGAATAGCAGTTATACTACACTATAATACATCCATCGCCTATTTATTTATCGCATACTTTACCCTGCTTCCACCAACAACCCCTTATAAGGTGAAGTCTACATTTACCTTGTCAGAATTGCTCGCCAACCGAAATACGCTTGCTACGTCGATGAAATTAGAACAACTTATTTTCTTTTTCAGAAAAATGACGCGATTCACTTCAATTCGCAAAACAGCTGAGGCAAAGGGGTTCTCTTTAGCCTGTCGCCTATGCGAAAAGAAACATCCACTTAGGGTGTGCCCTATCTTCCGCGATAGCACAACGGAAAAAAGGTGGTATTTCGTTATTAAACACCGCTATTGCACCAATTGTTTGTCATCTCTGCATAGTGCAGCTCATTGCACACACGAGGGGCGGTGCAAGAAATGCGAGGATGACCACCACACCATGCTGCATATCGCGGAAGTTCGGGACACGACGCGCCGGGCACAAAACACGTGGCATCGCAGGCCACAGAGAACCACCGAGGAAAGCGACACCCTCTCCATCGATGCATCCGAGGTCGAAGCAGAGTCCTCTGGAGCGGAAACGTCCGCTTTCCGCCCAGGGGTCTCAAGTGGAGTGGGATCATCTGCATTCCACCCACCCTCTACGAGCGGATTGGAAATGAAAACTTTCCAACCGCGCCGTTTTCGACCTCTACTTCAACACGAGGTGATCGCAAGCGGATTGGAAATGAAAACTTTCCAACCGCAGAAGAACAGCCAAAAAAGAAGAAATCGACGTAAGCAGCATACACATCATAGTCGGAGAGTGGAATCATCCGCATTCCACCTCCATCCAACTCGTGGTTTCCGGGCTGGGACGGTTGTCAACCCACGCGCACCGCCGCGGTTGATCCAGTGCCTCACGTCGGTTGCGCCCACTGTCGTCGTTAGGGTCGAGTCGGGTGGACGTTTGCACCTGGTGCGAGCTCTTCTCGATCCATGCGCTGCGACGTCTATCATCGCGGAAGATCTCGTCCGCCAACTCCGCCTCGAAGTGATGGTTGTGGGCGATCGGCGTGGGTGCTTTATCAAGCTGGGGGGCAAGCATGGGCTGACGGCAACCGTTACCACCTATGCTGTGGCGTTGCCACAATTCCAGAAGCAAACCCCTTTAACTAGCCTCGACGCAACGGTAGCCACTCCGTATGCAAATATCAGGCTCGCAGACCCGCGGTTTTACAACGCCGCCCCAGTCCGATTGGTGCTCGGTGCAGACGTGGTCCCAAAGGTTCTGCTGGGCGCCATACCAGCCGGGACTTTGGGGCCCCTGTTGTCACAGAATACCATCTTTGGCTGGGTATTGTCTGGCGCCTGCTAAATTGATTTATATATATATATATATTAATTGCATTTCATACTATACATACTATACTTTTCTTACACAAAAAAAAACATAATTGAATTTATAGTAAATTTGAATACTTTTATATATATACTTTTTACAAAAAAATGAATTTTAAATACTGCTTATGCATACACATAAGCAATGACGTATTTTTTACATAAATGTATGAAATTTGAAAATAAATGTGCCACTGAATTAGAACCATGTGTACCTTCATTTACTATTTTACAATTTTCTCCTTTAGGTGGCTCAAGCGGAACTTAAGCTGAAAATAGTTGTAAACTTAATTTAAGCAAATTCTGCGAACCAGCGGCGGAATATGTCCAAATAGATCTTGCGTGTCGCAAGGGGGCCGGCATGTTTAGGCCGACAGCCCAAACTCCAAACATAAAAGGTCGCCCTCGCATTTTTCTTATATTGGTTAACAGTGCCAGTCAAATTGTTTATGTTAACCATACAAATGAACATCGCTGGAATAAATAAAAAGTTTGACTGGCAAGCGGTATTGACCTGTTGTGTTCTTTTACTTCACTTGTTTTCACATATCAAGGAGAAAGGACGTATCCCGCCGCAGTTTCCAGCTTCAACCAAAAGGTAACCTGCAAATATATATATATAAATTTTTGTGTTTAATCTTTATCTTCAATAAAGACTATTTGTGATTATTAATACTAATACCAACTTTTTTTGTTCTTTTCCGCACTATATCTTGACCGGCACCATCCCTGAGCTGTGGCCCGGCCAAGACACATGATAAAAACACTATTAAAAAGATCCAAATTTACAAAAAAATCAACAAAACCGTGAAACCCCTAAAAAAATTTCAAATCCTTCACTTATGTACCTCATTTATCAGAGCGACTAGCGAAGTCAGACTGTTATGATAAAGAAAAACTAAGAATAGTCCATAAGCCTACCAACACTCTGAAAACCATGTTCAACAAAACTAAGTCAAAAATACCTCAATTAGAAAAATGTAATGTAATTTATAAAATTCCATGTAACGGCAATAACCAAGAACCTTGCAAAAGTATGTATATTGGCACAACGAAATCAAAAATAAAAACCCGACTAGCACAACACAAATGCCACGTTAAAAAGTGTCATCGGTAGTAGTGTAGTTTAGGGGCCCCACCCTAAAGTTAGGCCAAGATTTTCGAGTGAGGGTTCAAAAGACGCGTATTTACATCTAGATTAAGAATCCGAAAGTGGAAGTTAACTTTTTTCACCCGTTTAAGAGTTATCGGCGAAAAACAGGTTTGTGTGATACATTTTGTTCCCGCACGTTTACAATCTTTTAAGCGCACACATCACTTTACTTTATACATTTAGTATATTAATATAATCTAACTTGCACGAATTAACGAAAAAATTATGTTAAATTTCACTAATCTAATATATAAAATTCTTCTGTCACGGTTTTAGAGGCTGAACTCCTCCGAAACGGCTGAACCGATTCTCATAAAATTTTGTGAGCATATTGGAGAGGTCTGAGAATCAGCCAACGTCTACCTTTTTTTCGATACGTGTCTAGGGTCTTGAGATAAAAACGTGAACCCGGGTACCCCTAGAATGTGTTTATACAATATGGATGTCAAATCAAAGCTGTTGATGAGTGCTATAGTACAGGATAATTTTCATACAACTGGGAGGCTAGGGTCTCGAGATATAGCCCAAAACGTGGACCCGGGTACCCCTAGAATCTTTTTATACCTCACTCAAAAAAAAAAAGCCCAATTTTAGGATGGGGCTCTTAACTGCACAATTACCGTCCCATCATTCAAATACCCAAAAAACTGCACTTATGGCACACTGTGCAAGTAGCGGCCACTCCCCCAACTTCGAAAAAGTAACAATATTACAACAAGAACAACACTACAACAAACGCTTCACACTAGAAATGTTACATATAATTAACACACACCACAAGACATTCGGCTAAACTACAAAACTGATACCGATGGCGTTGCTCACTTGTTTGGTCATTTACTAACGAATAAATAGACAGTGTTAAGCTCCGCGTCAAGTGATAAAGACATGCAAAGGAATGTATGTATGTGCAAATATTGTTTATGTTTTGTTTTTGTTATAAAGAAAATTATTTATATTACATTTATAGATCCTTGAGTACGGTTATCGCGGAATGACCGAAATATATTGGATTGAATTATTCAAAAAAACCTGTGGTTTTAATCAAAATAGTTTTATTGACCTAGAGCCAGCTAAAGTTCTACATATTTACATATAAAAAGGTCGCTAAAAACATTCAGTTCAGAATTCGAAAAAAGAAAAACTGTCTGATGTTCTGAATTTATTTTAGCTGAAAAAAAATGTTCCATAAGAAATTTGTTAAAAATGATAATGTAGTTGTTAAAAGTTCATTTTAGGCAAATTTCTCATAATTTAAGCCTGATATTTCTACTAAAATTCAAAAACACTGTAGATATTAATACAGATTCTGAAATGTACTTAAAATACCTTTAAAGTAAACCCAATATGATATTTGTCCCATAATTCTATCAGAAGCTATGAAGATTTTTTGGCCAAACCCTAAATTCATATGGCAAAATATCTATTTTGCAAAAATCAGGACCTCGAAATCGGACTCTTCAGCAATTTTTCTAAGAATCATCTGTAGATTCCGTTTTTGCTATACTCCTGATGGAAAAAATTTGACCCGCTCTAATATATATATATAGGCTACACGCAAAACCGAAAATGCCCAACAATATTATAACAGCAGAGAAAAGTGGGAAGAAAGAGGGTGCAGTACCTACCATAAAATATTTTCTTTCCATATCACATATCTCCTGAACCGATTAAGTCGCATTACTGGAACTTGGCGTAGCTGCCAATATTCCAAAAGCCCAACATTTTATGGAAAATTTGAGAATGTTATATTATAAGAAATTATATTAATTCAGTGCGTAGGGGGTATTTTTAGTGTTTAGGGGGCGTGGCATCTAATATATATACCCATATATGAATAATCAAATATCGCTAAGAGTATTAATACCAGGGAAATGATACTTGGCAGGCAGATGATAAACATCGATATTATATCAGTAGAGAAAAATGGGAAGAACTAGAAAAGAGAGTGTGGTACCTCCTATACAAATTTCTCCACCCATATCACATATCTCCTGCACTGAGTAAGTGACATTACTCAAACTTCGCATAGCTAAAGCCAAAGCTTTTGGAAAACGGGAGAATATTAGAAAAAGGGGCTTAGCGTCTCCCTTAAAAACTCAAATTTCCGTATCACAAAACTACTGAAGCTACATCACTATAATTTGGTGCAAATGCCTTTATTGATTATGTCACACTTTTAACTATAAGTAAGTGGTAAGCCTTGCAAAAGGAAGTGTGCATCCGCAGAACTCTAGTATAGTATTGTGTCCCACTCTATATGGAACTTGTCCACTACTTTCCTTTGGTGTTCCTCCAAGGTTCTATTAAATCGTTCCACCAAAGCTTCGGACTGAGGATGCAATGTAGTTGTCCGAGTTTTTCGAATGCTCAATGTCTTACACATTTCTTGGAACACAGCTGATTCAAAATTCATGGTGAGAATGGTCAGAATGTAACTCCATTAGACACCATACCTTGCAACCCAATTGTTTGTAAATACTTCTGCTACTGTTTTCGCTTCTTGATTTGGGATTGGGTATACCTCTGACCATTTGCTGAAATAATCCATAACCACCGACGGGTATTTGTTCCGCGGTTGCTAGAAGAAAAGGGACCTTCGAGATCTACGGCGATCCTTTCACATAGTGCACCGCAGTAATACTGCTTCATCTGGACATGACTTCGGGTTTTGGCCCTTTTGCTGTGCTGCAAACCTCGCAGTTGGTAATCCACTCAGTGACCGACTTACGGCAACCAGCCCAATATAATATCTGCTTTATTTTTTATAGCGTCTTCTTGTTTCCAAGATGGCCTCAACTGGAACGTTATGTAACTCACTGGAAAGGTCAGGAATCCTTTTCCTTGGAACAACTTTCAGTTTCCTCTTACATTGACCATCCTCCAAGTCCCAAGGACATCACCGTAAATTGCCAAAGACCATCTCCGACATTGAAAGGCTGTTTTCTCTTTGTTTTCCTCCTCCACCTCCACTTGCCAGTAGCGACTTTTCAAGTCCAGTGTGGAAAACCATTTGTTGTTGTTTTAACAGTGCTTAGCCCCATTCAATGGGCACCACCACTCACAAATTGTCATCAAATTCCCCTAACGGGAGTCCAAAGAAACATCCGGAGGCCTGTAGCCTCTTCCAGTATGTGGTTTTAAGACCAGGCGACCAAACTGGTGACGCGTAGCTCATGAGCGAGGTGAAGAAGCAGTAAAGATCGGGGAGATAGCTGTTTATTTTAGAAACTAATTCATCAATTGAAGGACCAAGTCCCGTTGCCATAATCGTGCAGTCGTCGGCATAGACAATGATTGTAAATCCTTCTGGTGGCGAAGGGAGTTTTGATATGTAAAAATTAAACCGAAGCGGGGATAGGACACCACTCTGTGGTACCCCTGCTGCTGGTTATGTGTATTTATGGCTGCCTGCTGTAATGTGTTCATGTACATAAGTATGGCTGCTTGCTTATTTAGGAGCAGCATAGTGATGTATAGAACTGCTAATACTCGCCAATATATGTATAAAAAATTTTGTAAAAAAAATATTCTATATATCTTGCAATAGTTTTCACACCAAAAAATAGGCAAAACAAATAACTTGATGAAACTGTGTGTGGAACTTTTTCCTATTCCGCTTCATAAAAATTTAACCAGGTACTCCATAGAAAACTAGAAGAGCATAGCAAAGTTGTCCGCTATCCCAAAGTAGTTTGAAGCTATTATTACCCATCGCCTAACGTTCTCTATTTTCCCCATAGTTGCAAGCTCGCAACATGGGTAATAGGGCAAATCAACTATCACCAATTGGAGTTTATCACTCACGTTTGTAATGGTTCACACCGATGTCATTTACACTGAGTTCAGTAAAGCATTTGACAAAGTATCACACTCATTACTTATTTATAAGGGAGGTCAGCTTGGTTTTCAACCAGGCCATACATGTTGGATTTCTTTGTATCTTTGTAATCGTACGCAAAGTGTTATCTTTAAAAATACATTCTGAGTTCATCAATGTTTCTTCTGGCGTTCCTCAAGGCAGGCATCTTGGTCCGATTTTGTTCTTGTTGTTCATAAACGATATATCCAATATATAAAATATTAAAAAATTTTGAGATACATATGCTTACGATGTAAAACTTTTCAAGACACATGCGTCGGTTAAGGAACACTCCTTGCTTCAAACAGATTTAGGCCACTTCGTTATCTGGTGCAATGTAAATTATATGCCGCTCAATCTTAAAAAATTCTCAGAGAAACTTGCTAGCAGCTTTATATAAGTTAAGGTATCCTTTTCTAACCGATCTACCATGCTGTACATTTTTGTATGCTGGGCTGAGTTAAACCAGCCGATTTGATGCTTGGTTGGGCGGTAAAAGTTTCAATGCGCCTAGCAGGTGCTATATTCAAACGCAGTCAGCATCTTTGCACTTATTAGCAACAAACAAACAAATTGCCCATACCGTTGCCTATTGTTCATATTTCCAGCGATAATGAAGATTATCAAGTACAAAGCTACCGTCACCTTTGCAAGAATAGCATAGGTTAGTTGAAGGTGAATTAAATCAGTTTCCACCAGTTGTGAGCATCGATTTAGTTGTTGGGACATGCGCAGTAAATTTGAAAAAGAAAATCAGCAACTGCTAACAAAAAGTTCTTGGTCATTGATCAAGCATTATAAAAGTGGACATGTAAAAGGCGAGTTGCATCGTCATAAATATAATTGTAAAATTAAATGATCCAAATTGTTAATTAATAAAGAGTCGTCGTGTTTAAATGTAAAATAAATTGTTTAATTTAAATGAACGGAAAACCTATGTAAAATGAACTTATAGAAGTAACAACTGCAGTTTAGAAATTGTAAATAATTTTGTTGACTTGGGAGTCATTATGGACACCAAACATAGTTTCAAACTTAATATTAATGCTACAGTCAATACAGCCAAAGGCGTTTTTGCATTTAATAAACTGTGGTCAAAACAATTTAACGACCCTTACGTAGCTAAGAGCTTTAGTAAGGCCTAAATTAGAATGCGGCTCAGTAGTCCGGAACTCCCCTTATCAAGTCCATGCAGACAGGCTCGAATCAATACAAAAACAATTTTTACTATTTGCATTAAGAAATGTTCAATGGGACTCCTCATATAATCTTCCACCTTGCACTAATCGATAAAAGCTTATCAATCTTCCAACTCTTGCTAGTCGAAGGGAAAAGCTTGGTGTAATATTTATGATTAAATGTATCGATTTTAATCCCATTCCTTCTGAACGAAGTACACTATTCCCTCTCGAACTACGAGACACTTCAAACCTCTTCTTCTGAAACAATGTAGAACTTATTGCGAACTGAACGAGCCTTTCCGGTTTCTGTGCTAGTTAAGATTATAACTCTCACTCAAACGCATTTTATAGCCTGGACTCTCTTTTTTCTATAAAAAGGACTGTCCTTACCTCTCTTAATAGTTAATGCCTAATATGTTTGTTCCTGTTTTATTAATTTAAATATTACGCTCAGCTGATGATATCACTTCTGAAGCTGAACAGTTTTAGATATCGACGCTTCACGAACCGTTGCCCATCAACGACTCGGCAATAAGAAAAAAATATAAATTCATAAATATTAAAATAAATTAATCTCGTGAACAGGATTAGCCTGGTTTCATTGGGCCAATTGAGGGCAGCGCGCTGCCACAACGCCCAATAAAGTTTAAACTTTGGTGATTTTTTGTAAACCCACTTCAAAATTTTGGCCTTATTTTTTAGTTAAATTTAAACTGAATACAATTCGAAAACGGGAGAAAATTGAAAGCCTAAAAATTTACAAGAAAAAAATGTTAGTTTCAAATTAATACATGAAGTTTTATATATCTCATCGGAAACCTGAAATATTACCCTTCCAAATGACCTATTATCTTGTATTGCACCGCGAAAACTGTAAAAGCTTTCTTAAATACCGTTTCACTTGACATCTGCGAATTTCAACGTATGTTAACATGTTCGGCTGTGTTGCTGTTTTATTTTCGGCCCAGCACTGATTCGTGAATTTTTTAGTCATATTTTTTTTTAAATAAATTCTATGTTTAGTAATAAAGTATGACATATAGTAGTATTATTCGCAGCGAATTCCACACCAGAATATGTACATTTGCATACATTTCTTGTATATAAAGGTATAATTATATTTTTATTACATAAGTATTTTCCTTTTCTTTCCGAAAATAGGAACTTTCTGCAGATCACTTCAACTGCTTTTATGTCATTATGTGGAGGCTATTTGGTAATTAATTTCTCTTTCCTTACTTTTAGAATAGTAGTGTAAATTGAACTATTCCTAAATGAAATCCTTGCACAAGCCATAATTTACCATTGCATGTGCATATGTATGTAGTACCGTTTTCAAATTTGAATATCGTATAAATCCAACAATTGTGAATTTGTGAATTCTTGTAAAGTTTATACTCGAATATATGTAGTTTTGGACATATATAATTCTCAGTCGAAAATTTGACCATTTCATCTAATTAAGGTTCGTATTGGACTAGTTTTATGAAAAATAAACGAACTTCAATAACTGGGTACCGTGATTTATATTTCACATGCTTAAGGGCAGATAGTTTTATTTAAATCGTCCTTATTTGCCAAAATTAGCTACTTTATATATAGCATTTTATTTAAAAATAGTGCTAAAAGAAGCATAAAACACAGCGTAGTGGCAATCAGAGCGATCAGTTTAATACTTCATACTACCAACACATTTCTTGTATAAGGACTAAGCATAAATCGATATTCGCTATAAGTGCCAGTTCGGACTATGATATTTTCGTCTTTGTCTAAGCTTGCTAAATGCCGATTTCAACGAAAATGAATTCTGACCCAAATATTTTTATCGTATACCGCAAAGATCGGGATATCGTCAAGACGGGACTATCCAGAGGTGATGGAGTTCTAATTCCTGCTAAACAATGCTATCAGTCCTTGTTTGTTTCTTTGGATAATGATGATTCTTTACTGGATCAGTTATGCATTCTAGTGCCTAATTCATCTAAACTTTCCCCTTCTCTAAAAAAGAAGTTTTCCACCGAATTCCGTGGTTCACATGGAAGTTGAAGAAATTAAACCATTTGAGAAACAAAGTTCACAAAAAGTTTAAGTCTTGAGCTCTTGCTTTAGGGAAATATATTTGAAATATGCAAAGAAGTTTGCGTCCCTTAATAAATTTCTTTATAGAAACTATGTTTGCAAATTTAAACGCGATATTTAAACTCGAAAATAGCTCGGTCAAGTATTTTGGCTCCTTGGTACTCACTTTAGAAGATGTAGTACCAAAGAGCCAAAATACTTGAGCGAGCTTTTTTCGAGTTACCTACAAAAAATTCACTAAGAAAGCAGATTTGGATGATTTTCTCTGTATCTTTTTAAGAATTGTGAAGCTCTAGCTAATTCGCGACATCTTATTTTCAACAAATCGCTTGAGAGTGGAGTGTTCATTTATAGGTGGAAACTCACTTCAATAACACCTATTCATAAAAGCGGCAATAAAACAAATACACCGTCAAACAGAAAATGTGTTTTTAACACTTAAACACATTATCTCGTGCAGCCAACATAACTTCGTCTCTGGGGATCTACTGTTTCAAACCTTGTTGTCTTCTCTGGTTCCTGTATGTCCGTTTTAAATGATCGGGTTCTGGTTGAAACAGTCTATACAGAATTTTCATAAGCGTTCGAAAAAGCTCTCTATTCAATTCTAAGTAAGTGCGCCGCTATCGCCTTTCACTCACCTTTTTGTCCTATCTTCCGGTCCGGAAGTGTGTAGTGATTGGTGCAAAACAAATCACCTGCATGTTACTATAAGTAAATGATTTCACATAACCTCTTATCCCGTAATTCAATCTCTACCTCCTGTTATATTAATGAGTCTAGACTAATCACCCAGTCTGCAATTCGAGATTTAGGAGTAATCTTCGACTCTATGTTCAAATTCATATAAATCATACAATTGCTAAACCTTATTCCTTTATACTTCTCTAGTACGGTCCACGCTGGAATACACAGTTCTTTCACAACAACAAATATTCTAATCCAAAATAAAAACAATAACCTCAATTTCAATTCGAAAACAACACAAAAAAACTACAAAACACAGAACTAACTTTGAATTTTTAAAGTCGAACTAGTTACTACAATCAATTTTTTTACAATCAATTTTAAAAATTTATTTTTATCGGCACATTTTCCCAAATTTCAATACTTTTATAGTGAAATTACAATCATATAAAAAACTCAACATTATACTCATTAACATGTCACGAATCAATTCTGTGCTGTTTTGCAATAACGGCTTAAGTCTTGTATTTAAGTTTGCCGAAAATAGATATTAAAAATTTAAATGCATATTTGAAAGAATTTAAAACAGGTACTCAATCAAGAGTTCTTGAACCAGATATGCTAAAGTAAGGTTAATAAAGGCCACCAACTCTTTTTTATACTCAGCTGAGCAGAGCTCACAGAGTAGTTAATTTTGTTCGCATAACGGTACCCCGTAACGGCATAAACTAATCGAGATATATATACCTTCTATATATCAAAATGATCTGGGCGAAACAAGAAATTCATTTAGCCCTGTCCGTCCGTCCGTAAACACGATAACTTGAGTAAATTTTGACGTATGTAAGCTCTTGGGCACTCTTCTCAGATCGCTATTTAAAATGAACGAAATCGGACTATAATCACGCCCACTTTTTCGATATCGAAAATTTCGAAAAATGGAAAAAAATGTCATAATTCTATACCAAATATGAAAAAAGGGATGGAACATGGTAATTGGATTGGTTTATTGACGCAACATGTAACTTTAGGAAAAGCTTTGTAAAATGGGTGTGACACCTACCATATTCAGTAGAAGAAAATAAAGAAGTTCTGCAGGTCGAAATCAAAAGCCCTTGGAATCGTGGCAGGAATACTGTTCTACTGTACTACAGATGATGTTCTGGGTCACCCTGGTCCACATTTTGGTCGATACCTCGAAAACGCCTTCACATATACAACTAAGGGCCACTGCCTTTTAAACCCCCCATTAATACCCATATCGTACAAACACATACTAGAGTCACCCCTGATCCACCTTGTGGTGATATCTCCAAAAGGCGTCCACCTATAGAACTAAGGCCCACTCTCTTTTAAAATACTCATAAACACCTTCCATTTGATACCCATATCGTACAAACATTATAGAGTCACCCCTGGTCCACCTTTATGGCGATATCTCGAAAGGGCGTCCGCCTATAGAACTAAGGCCCACCCGCTTTTAAATTACTCATAAACACCTTTCATTTCATACCCATATCGTACGGACACATTTTAGAGTCACCCCTGGTCCACTTTTATGGCGATATCTCGAAAAGGCGCCCACCTATAGAACTAAGGCACACTCCCTTTTAAAATACTCTTTAAAACCTTTCATTCAGGGTTACCCTAGGTTCATTTTCCTACGTGGTGATTTTCCCTTATTTGACAAAGGATGAAGGAAAATTGTTCCAAAAAACGTCACCCTTTGTCTACAATTTGATCGATATTTCCCAAATGTATGTGATATGGAATTAAGAACTACTTATAAACCATCGACGAAACCAACGCAGCTAAGCTCTCCGCTGAGTATGTAATGTTCGGTTACACCCGAAATTAGCCTTCCTTACTTGTTAAAACGTATGTGTACTACAAGCACTTTTTGCACTTAAATAACTTAGTGGGTTTTTGCAAATTTTGAAATATGTATACTCAGATCTTACATCGACTTAAGCGTTAATTGCGGATTAAGATTTAAATATCAGCTAACTTTTGTTTACTTAGGTTTTTATTGCAAACAGTAAACGTACGAACCTAATGGCTTAATTCAAAACGAAAACATACAGCCTCGAGATAAATATTTCATTTATTAATTTATTTTAACAATAAATACAATTTTTAACATAAAAACTCACTCCAATATATTAGAAAAAGTAAAGGAAAATAATCGAGGTCACCGCACTCATATCTTTGTTTATATTTAATATAGTGAGCGATGTTTTTATTCTTCGCCTGATATTTTGTCAACGAAATCAGGTAATTGTTCCACTGGAGGGAAGACTGTTATGAAATGAGTGAAGACAAGGGCTTATGGAAGGTAATAAGGATTGCAAATCTTTTTTTTTTTATATACACTTATTATAACCCGTTCACTAATCCTTTTAAATTAATTGTTTTTGAACCCCTTTTTAGAATATTTAAAACTTTGAAAAGCTCAATTTCATTTAGACTAGTTTTATAGTAAAATAAAAAAATAGCTTATTTTATATCGTTTAAAATTTTTTCCAAAGAAATCTTTCGCCATCTTGGTTACTAAGTCTCCAGTTGTATATTGATTTTAGTAGCGAGGAAAAATTATGAAATCTATCTGTATCCATTGCTATAATATTAAAAATGGTTTTTGTACAAAATTATACCAATCATGGGGATGAAGTATTGTAGCATTTGTTTTTTTCCTCTTTCTTTCAATAAGCGCGTGATCTACGTCGGACTCTATTTGGGTATGTCCTGGTTCCATACACTTGTGGTCGATAATATCAATAATATTGGAAATTTGAATTGCTTATGTGAACAATGCGGACAAAAATGAGTTTTTATTCTGCCCAGCGCAATATCACTGTAGAACACAACATGATTCACTCCCTGAAAGTTCTTAAGATATTCGAATAAACAACCGATCTTATTTACACCGCGCCCCGATATTCCTTCGTGTCACATGCAGCAATATGGAGATGCTGTTGTGCAATCTTGGACTGTTAAATTTAAAGTCCGCAATTGCCTTTATAAAAACTTAAGGAATTGCGCAGAAAAGAGTTGGCAAAGACTGTTGTAGGTCGAAGGTAAAGTTCTTATGCCAGTAGTTGCTTTATCTATCCGTGTAGAGTTATATGCTAACTCCGCTGTTTCTTGGTGCACTGATTGATAATCCAGCTGATGTTAACTAGATTTTGATTGTTGTCTTGATTAGAAACGACTACTTTTGCCCCCAATTTATCACATGTTTGACAAGTACCCAGTTTATTATTTTTAAATTTAATTTTCCTGGCTAAAAAATAAAGGTACCGAGATAAAACTAAACATACTACATAAATATTCATATATGAAATAATGTAAATTTAAAAAATTTTCAATATGAAGACGAGCTCACTGATTGCTATGGATATTTGCCACAAAATAATTACAAATGCGTGCATACTTAGTACATAACTTTTACATTAAATCATAAACTGTTGGAAAACTTCAACTCCAACCAACGCAGTTGAAGCTCCTAATCTTGTTTAGGCATTGTAGGAAGCCATGATAAAAAGACTGCAAAGTAGAATCGTTTACCCGCCATGAAAAATGTTTTAAATACCCGCGGTTTTAAATATCTCAAACTCACACATTCTACATTTTTACATTTTGTCCAAACAAATACCCAAGAATACGCTAAAGTCTAATGGAAACAATGAAATGAATATCTTTGCGGTAGATAACTTAATTATATTAAAGCCTCTCAGCAGTGAAATGGTGTAGCAAAATACGACAGTTAAAAATTTTTCAAAATGGACGTGGCGCCGCACTCTTTTTTTTAGTAATTTCCAAAATGCCATAAATTGAACAAAGATCGACCAATCCTGAAGAAATTTGGCACAAGCATCTATATATTAATACGCTAACAAATTTTCCATGCAATCAATTGCCAGGCTGTTTCGCATACTTAGCATGCGTAAAATCATATACAATTTATATGAATCGATTCGTATGGATCAGCCGCAGTGCGTAGGCCTATTTTTGTTAACAAATATTGCTCTATTTTTTGTAATTAATATAAAAAGTTTTTTGTAAATTCAAACAATCTCCCTAAGTATCGAAATGTACTTAATCATTGTGAGTTTGAATAAAACATGGTTTCCCCATTGTTGCCACTTACCTATAGTGGCCTGTACCAAAATACTAAAAGAAAATTTCCAAAATAATTTGTTGTGTACAAAAAGACCGGCCAATTTTTTGGGCAAATTCCACTTACACGTAAATACCTAGGTCTTTATTTACCATATTTTTTTTTTTACTTTAATCGCTTTCAAAAAATCATGAAATCCCAATTAACTAGTTAAATTTTGATGAAACTAACGAAATTTATTTATAACAATTATGGGAAATTTGCCCCAAAATGTTTCTGCATTTCCAGATTTTATGCTCACTTCAGAACAACAAAAAAAAAAAAGATAAATTCGTGCCAAAAATATAACACTTACTTTTTTATTGTCTTTTATGCTACTTTATCTTATTATTTCTTATTTTACTTTATATTGTATTCTTTTATTTCATCTTATTTTATTATTATTTAAATGCAACTGACTTAATCGGAAAATTTCACATACAAAAATCCAAAAATGTTTTAGGTTTTAGGTCAAAACCGCAACCGGCATATGGGCATGTCCCAAAAACTTTTATGGGCATATCCCAAAAACTTTTACTTTTTTGGATACTCGGGTTTTACACACGGGCAAAAAACTTAAGGCCAGAAAAAAGTACAAGGACATTAAGTTTGACCTTTTGACTACCCGATCTGATGATTTTAAAAATCAAGAAAGTTGATAGTAAGTTTTTGCAGTACTTCAAAACGTAAAAAACGTCGATTTTTACACTTTTTCAAGCGATACCCTTAATTTTTTTTTTTGATTTTTTTCGATACAATTTTGAGGCATCGCTGAAACGCTATGGAATTTAAACTGAATGGTGTTTTTGAGACGCAGATTCTAAAAGTATGAGCAAAATGAATGTGCCCCTCCAATACTCAAAACTATCGTCAATCAAAGTAGCGATACTTTTTTTTTGCCATTTCCAATATTGATAGTTTTTTGCTTATAGCTTTTTGAGGCAACTGAGTATTGAAATTTGGATTATGCACGATAATAGCCTATCCGGGACTAAAAATACCTGGGGCTTCAAATTCGATGTGCCCCTTTCAGTTTTGAAGGTAGAGGCAGAAAAATGGAAGCACTTGGTTGCGTAAATTCTTTTCAGGAGCATGTTTTTTTGTGGGCACAGCTACAATCTTACTTTTATCACTTCATATCCGTTTGTTAATTTTTTCTCTACACCACAGTAGTATACCATCAATTGCCTCATCTTGGAATATTCAAGCAAAGAAAGTTATTGATGTTTGTACATGGGGCAAATATACGAAATTTCCGACAAAAATTGGCAATCGTCAAAAAGTGTAGAAAAAAATTTTTATTTTAAACCAGGTTTTATTTAAAAGTAAACGAACAAAACACAAATTTGGTACAAAAATTAAAAACAAAAAATTCTACACTTTTTGACGATTGCAAATTTTTGTCGGAAATTTCGTATATTTGCCCCATGTACAAACATCAATAACTTTCCTTGCGTGAATATTCCAAGATGAGGCAATTGATGGTATACTACTGTGGTGTAGAGAAAAAATTAGCCAACGGGTATGAAATATTTGACGGTTACCCGGTTACATATTTTTGCCGATATCTCTAAAACCGGGTTTCGGGTATCAACAAAATTTTACCTAAATATACCCCACATAGATATGTACATCCTGATAAAATTTCAACACAATCGGTTAAGAAGTGTTTAAATAAGTAAAAAAATTTAAGGTTTTCCGGGTTTATATTTTTATCAATATCTCCAAAACCGGATCTCGGGTATTAAAACTTTTTTACCTAAACATACTTCGTTCACATATCTATATGTTTTTAAAGTTTCAAAAGAATCGGTAGAAAGGTGTTAAAACAAATGTGTTGCAAACTTTTCAGTAAAAAATATTTTGCCGGTATTCCGTTTTATATTTTTACCGATATCTACAAAACCGGATCTCGTGTATCAAAAAAATTTTACATAGCTAACAGCTGCATATATCTCCATATTTTGTTAAAATTTCGATATAATCTGTACAGAAGGGTTGAAATAAATGTATATTTAACATTGCGACCTCAATTTATATATATTTTGCTCGATCTTTTCACTATATCTTTTTGAGGCATTATGTAAGACGAGTAACGGAGATGCACTATAGCTCCAATTTACCCCTCAATGTTCCTAACAAAAAGATATTTGCTTGATACCATGTTTCAAAAAAAATGTTTTTTCTCCAAAAAAACAGAGTTTCACTCTCGAAAAATACGACAGAATCTTCCTCATTTAATTGTTGTTTTAAATTTGTTGTTAGTTTATTTACCTCCTTTTTCTTCCGAAGTTCGTGCTTGATTTTGATAATTATATTTAATAATTTCTTTTGAACTGTTACCAAATATAATGACGCTGCATTGTTGATCTTTGATGAAATTTTCTCGTTTTTGATGTTGCATTCAAGGGTGTATACAATGTTTTTGGTGGCATTTTTGAGAGTGAAAATCTGCTAACTAACAAACTTACAACAAAAATCAAGAAAACACAAACGAACAAATTTTATAGACTTAAAGACGAACAAAAACAACTACTAAACATCAAACACATTCCCCAGTGGCTTTGTAACACGACATCAACAAATATACCAGCTGACACTCGGTGGCTTCTCTCGTTAGGTCCAAAATATGCTTTGCCAACAAAAACGAAAAATTGTCCACTTTTTGAGATAATAGCAGACGGAGAGGACTGTATACAAACCATCGGAGACAGAGAAAGGCAAGAGACAGAAAGAAATAATTTAACCACATTAATACGGGATCACCTGAAAAGACCAAATTATAATACGAGAGATAATTTTGTTTTAGACACCCTACATTCAGCAAAAGAGTTCCTCAGTAACAATAAACACCTACTGGTCCTCAATGCAGATAAAGGTAATTTTACAGTGGTTTTGGAAAAATCTGAATATGAAACGAAGTTAGGGAAAATAGTTAATGACATCACGTCATACAGAGTTCTGAAAAGAGATCCCACCAACAAACTCCAAGAAAAGAATAATGAATTTGTCGAAAAGATGTTTAAAAACAAAATGATTAGTCTGAGTGAAAAATACTGTCTGCTAAGCAAAACAGCTAATGCGCCGAGACTCTATGGTCTACCGAAGATCCACAAGGAAGGAATTCCATTGAGACCAATATGTTCTTCAGTAAATTCGCCATCATATAGTATGTGTAAATACCTCACTAACATACTTAAGAACATAACAAAATCTTCCATTTTCAATGTAAAAGACTCAATCGAGTTTAAAGACAAAATAAACAAGTAAGGAAGGCTAAGTTCGGGTGTAACCGAACATTACATACTCAGTTGAGAGCTATGGAGACAAAATAAGGAAAATCACCATGTAGGAAAATGAACCTAGGGTAACCCTGGAATGTGGTTGTATGACATGTATATCAAATGGAAGGTATTAAAGAGTATTTTAAGAGAGAGTAGGCCGTAGTTCAATGGATGGACGCCATTTAGGGATATCGCCATAAAGGTGGACCAGGGGTGACTCTAGAATGTGTTTGTACGATATGGGAATCAAATGAAAGGTGTTACTGAGCATTTTAAGAGGAAGTGGGCATTAGGTCTATAGGTGGACGCCTTTTAGAGATGTCGCCATTAGGGTCGGCCAGGGGTGACTCTAGAATGTTTGTACGATATGGGTATCAAACGAAAGGTGTTACTGAGCATTTTAAAAGGGAGTCATTAGGTCTATAGGTGGACGCCTTTTCGAGATATCGCCATTAGGGTGGGCCAGGGGTGACTGTAGAATGTGTTTGTACAATATGGATATCAAATTAAAGGTATTAATGAGGGTTTTATAAGCGAGTGGCCCTTAGATGTATATGTGAAGGCGTTTTCGCGATATCGACCAAAATGTGGACCAGGTGATCCAGAAAATCATCTGTCGGGTACTGCTAATTTATTTATATATGCAATACCACAAACAGTATTCCTGCCAAGATTCCAAACGCTGTTGATTTCACCTTGTAGAACTTTTTCATTTTCTTCTACTTAATATGGTAGGTGTCACACCCATTTTACAAAGTTTTTTCCAAAGTTATATTTTGCGTCAATAAACCAATCCAATTACCATGTTTCATCCCTTTTTTCGTATTTGGTATAGAATTATGGCATTTTTTTCATTTTTCGTAATTTTCGATATCGATAAAGTGGGCGTGGTTATGGTCGGATTGCGGCCATTTTTCATACCAAGATAAAGTGAGTTCAGGTAAGTACGTGGACTAAGTTTAGTAAAGATATATCGGTTTTTGCTCAAGTTATTGTGTTAACGGCCGAGCGGAAGGCCAGACGGTGGACTGTGTATAAAAACTGGTCGTGGCTTCCACCGATTTCGCCCATTTTCACAGAAAACAGTTACCGTCATAGAATCTATGCCCCTACCAAATTTAAGAAGGATTGGTAAATTTTTGTTCGACTTATGGCAATAAAAGTATTCTAGACAAACTAAATGAAAATGGGCGGAGCCACGCCCATTTTGAAATTTTCTTTTATTTTTGTATTTTGTTGCATCATATCATTACTGGAGTTGAATTTTGACTTAATTTACTTATATACAGTAAAGATATTAAATTTTTTATTAAAATTTGAATTAAAAAACATTTTTTTTTTAAAAGTGGGCGCGTTCTTCATCCAATTTTGCTAATTTTTATTTAGCATATATATAGTAATAGTAGTAACGTTCCTGCCAAATTTCATCATGATATCTTCAACGACTGCCAAATTACAGCTGGCAAAACTTTTAAATTACCTTCTTGTAAAAGTGGGCGGTGCCACGCCCATTGTCCAAAATCTTACCAACTTTCTATTCTGCGTCATAACGTCAACCCATCTACGAAGTTTCGTCGCTTTATCCGCCTTTGGCAATGAATTATCGCATTTTTTCGGTTTTTCGAAATTTTCGATATCGAAAAAATGGGCGTGGTTATAGTCCGATATCGTTCATTTTAAATAGCGATCTGAGATGAGTGCCCAGGAATCTACGTACCAAATTTCATCAAGATACCTCAAAATTTACTCAAGTTATCGTGTTAACGGACAGACGGACGGACGGACGGACATGGCTCAATCAATTTTTTTTTCGATACTGATGATTTTGATATATGGAAGTCTATATCTATCTCGATTCCTTTATACCTGTACAACCAACCGTTATCCAATCAAAGTTAATATACTCTGTGAGCTCTGCTCAACTGAGTATAAAAAGACATATATATATGACGATGAAAGTCTAGTTTCTTTTGATGTGGTATCTCTTTTCCCTAGCGTTCCAGTAGACCATGCGATGAAAATTATTGAGAATAAGTGGGATTTGATAAAAAGCCACACTTCGTTAACGAAGGACTTATTTCTTGGGGTAGTACGATTCTGCATAAAGGACAACAGGTATTTTAAATTTAGAGACAAAATATACGCTATGGTATGCCTATGGGATCCCCAGCATCGCCAGTCATTGCAGATATTGTAATGGAGGAATTGCTGAACAAATTCATGGAAGGTTTTCCACATAAACCACGTTTGCTAACGAAATATGTGGATGATATATTTGCTATCGTCAAAACAGATAAAGTCCAAGAAATGGTGGCCACTCTAAATAGCTACATGAAGTCTATAAATTTCACGTCAGAGATGGAAGTTGACGGAAAATTACCATTCTTAGATACGATGGTAATAAGACATACAATAAACTTACATTCAAATGGTACAAAAACCCCACTGCGTCTGTGAGATTAATAAACTTTTATTCCAAGCATGAAAGAAGAATCATAGTAAATACGGCAAAGAACTTTGTCAGAAAAGTTCTCTCTATTAGCGACGCATGTTACCATGAAGAAAATGTTGCCCTCATCAAGCAAATATTAACAGACAACGATTTTCCTCTATCTTTAATCAATAGCTAGATAAGAGATTTTTACGCTAAAGCGAATATTACTGACATCAGACAGGATGCCAAGAAAATATTCAAGACAGCCACATACATTCCAGGCTTGTCCAACAGACTGAAGAATTCAAATATGTATGACCGGGACAAGTTCCAAAAAGCTTTCACGTACGAAAATACGAGAAATCCAACGTAATATACCAAATTAATTACAATGGTGACGGGTCCCACTTATGCAACAAAGTATATGTGGGGACAACTAAATCTAAGCTTAAGACAAGGATTTCCGGACACAAGTCGAATATAAAAACAGAAATAATTTGAACGATAACAAAACAGCCTTAACACATCATTGTAGCGCTACGGGACATTGTCCAGATTTAGACAATGTGAGAATTTTGCAACAAGAGAAGCAATATAATAAAAGATACATACTTGAAATGCTTCATATTATCAATATAGAGAGCGACAAACGGATAAATTTTAAAATGGACACGGAAAATTGTGCTTCGGCCTATAGGCAGCTAATAAGCAGAAACAAAAAAACGCTTTGACAGTAATTTGTTAGTTTAATGTCCCACCAATATTCGTATTATAATATTAGACAACAACAGTTTACCTGTAGCTGATATATGTACATATATATGTTTGCTGAGCGCGACGTACAGTTAGAGAAATTTGCACATGGTTGTTTTTGTCAAAATTTGTTTATATTTACGGTATTTGTTTACATTATTTTGGTTATATTCGTTTGATATGTAATCTTTTAAAATTAGTCGATCAGGCACAGCCAAGAGTGTAAGTTGTGTTATGGGGATGTACGTAAAATGCACTTTTTGATGTTTTTATTGTTTTGTAATCTTTTTAGTCCTGAGGATGATCTCAGATTGAGGTCGAAATATCGATTAATCATTAAACAAATATATTTATTGAAAGATATAAAATATTTGGTTTTTATTTATGCATGGCCTTGAGCTCGAAAAATTTAATAATTTAAATATTGAAGGCCGAAAAACAACAAATAAAAATTATAGTGAAGTTATATTCAGCTCTACTACCACTACTTCTGACTGAGGCTGCTATTTTTCCACTCACTGCTCAACTATTAATTACACTACTCGACAAAAAAAATCTCCAAAAATAAAATAGGCCTTTCCTAAAGTTAAATTTTCTCCTGATTCCGAATATGACTTCCATTTTCCTGTGGCAGATCTAGTTTCCGATATATCGGCGAAAATATTAGGAAATCCCCATTTTTGCAGAACACTACTTCATATAGGTATGGCAAAAATTTGTAGTTTTCATTTTTTCGTTTTAAACTGTTGAATTATACATTATACTAATTCCTATATTTCTTGCCTTCACCTCCTTTCAGTATCTTCAGTAGTTTGGCCACTATGCCAAAAAACGTAAAAAAAAATTTTGAAAAAAAAGAAATTTTTTACAAAATTTCAGATTTAACCACTTTAAAATCGGAAAAAATCTATGAACGAAAAAAAGTTAGCCCTCCTATGTTGCAGGTAATTTAACTACGAAAATTTTAAGCATACCAGTACAACAATCGGACGTGTCGTTGAGACTATAGCCCCGTTAACTTGCAAGCGTCTATCCTAAAATTTTAGTATTACTTTGATAAAATTGGCGAGACATTTCAGTTGGTCACTCTACCTTAGGGTATAATAAATTTAAAAAGACATCAATTATTTAATTGTCACTACTGTTTGTTGTAATTTTGTTTTGCAAATTGTAGTGCAAATTTTAACATACTATATCGGTAGATGTGTTTACGAAATGGCTTGTCGCAAAAGAGATTTTAAATGTAAAAATAATCCGGATGATTTTTGCTTTATTTGCGGACATTATATTTTAGGAAACTCAGCTCGGAAAATAACTAATTCTGTCAAAGATGCATACTTCCATTTTTTCGGTTTCCGTGTAAAAAATCTCGATAAATCTTGGACACCTCATTTTATTTGCGCCTCCTGTAGATTAACTTTAATGAGATGGGTATCGGGTAAAGGTCATAACATGAAGTTTGCTGTTCCAATGATGTGGACTGAACCCTTTAACCACGACCAGTGCTATTTTTGCGTGATAGACCTTAAAGGTAAAACGAGAAAAAAGAGGAAATTAATAAGTTATCCAAATGTGGCATCAGCTAAAAAACCAAAACTACATGACCATACCTTACCCATAACTTGGCCGCCTATAAGTTTTGAAGCCTCAAGCGAAAGTGACTCCGAAGCAGATAATTCAGACAGTGAACAAGAAGGAGAGGTCCCACATAGAGTCTCACAAGCCGAACTTAATAACTTGGCCAGAGATTTGAAATTATCGAAATTAGATTGCGAAGTTCTAGGACCTCGTTTGCAGCAATGGGGCAGCCTGGACCCTTCGACAACAAGTACTTCCAAATTTCGAAATATACACAAGACTCTCTTCTTTTTTTACTAAAAGTGAAAAGATCTGCTACACGCTATTTATCAAGTTTATTTTGTTTAAATAAAACATTGTTGAGAAAATGATTCTTATAACAAAAAAAAAATAACATTTTGATTTTTAGAAAATTACTTGTCTATTTTAATAGCTAATTTCCTCGTGTTCAGGAAATTTTTTTTGAGTGCAGTTTTTCACTACCTTGTGCTTTCTGTGAGCAACCCATTTGATATGAACCATTCGTCGATAAAATAACAGCTCATTATTCATATGTTTATGGTTCGGCACCTGTAACAAATATCAGTACTCCCTCTCATTTTACTTCTTGCGGTCTCAAAATGTTAAAGGCATCGTCAAAGAGCTTAGCGATTTCCAAAGCGTTAACTTTCTGTATTACTTCTGGTGCTAGGAGAAAGCCTCGTCCGCTTGCCTGCTTTGTCCTTAGTCTAATCTATTGAGACGAAAATGCTGCTGTTTTCAATGCGCGATTAATTTTATTTATTTAATACAATGATAGTAACCGTAAGACAGAAATGGGAAAAAGGAGAAATGTAAGTAATTGTACTGAATCAGCGTTATTCACGATGATCTGAAAAAATCGTAAATCACTCTTTTGTAATCGCTCCGACCTATATCAGTCTTCAGAGAATCAAGGATAGAATTCCAAAGGCTCACTGCATTGGCTGCTCGAAAAAGCAAAAGTAGCAATATCTTGGTATTATTAACTTGCGATGCCGACAAGACTTAGAAAATATTATCTTATTGATTACGGAATTTTGAATTCAATGAGTTTGAACATACATAAATATGCAGTTTCTTGCAGCAATATAAAAAAAATTCTGCACGCTAGGATTTTCTGCTCCCAAGAAGATATGTTATCACAACTTTGTATGCCATAGACATAACGAGTATTATTATTAAAAGCCACATCAATTTTCTTACTCGAAGCGTTATATAATACCTTCAACTCGAAAAGTCGAGCTGACTATCAACCAGCAGTATGTAATGTGCGGCACATATACATATGTAATATGTACTCCTATATTGCTACTACAGGCTAGGTATACTCACAAACATCAGAGTACATCAACAAAGAGCTGTGGAATGTTTGCAACATGCACGACATTGTTACTGGTGGGCAACACATACGAATTGTCACCATTTAGCGAACACAGTTTTCTTAAGCCCATTAAGAGGCTGCAATGCAAACAAGTCACTATTAATCCTGAAACACAAATCTTCAACTAGACCGATGCGGTTACACATGTACAACTTAATGTCATCAGCATAGGCATGGACATCAAAGTACTAACACACAGAGAACACATCGTCGAACAAGAGAGTAAACAAAAGAGGACCAAGCATAGAGCCTTGCGGTACACTGAAAGAAAAGTACTGGTAAAATCAACCGAAATGTCTGTCAATTTTTATCCATCGCAACAAGATGTTGAATCAACTGCGCACAAATTGTTGATTCGTAATTGACCGTTTTAGTAGTCAAATGAACAAAAAAAGTTGTAAATAAATGTAAGGCGCGATAACCTCCGAAGAGATTTTAGGCCAAGCTTCTCTTCCAATTTCATATTTCATATTTCTTTATTCAGTCTATGATTTACAAGAATCTTACAGACTATGTTAAGCATTACTAAACATAAGGTTTGTTTACAGTAAAGTTAATTTAAAATGGAAAATAACATATTTTTAAAACTTCGACGAGATATCGAAATACAATAATTATAAATACAATAATTATTATTGATTGAGTTAATAGCAATTAGAGCGCGAGTGATCGGGCCATTAAGTGCGTAATTCGATCTAAACTGGTCAATTACAAACATAGTATATTGGCGCAAAGTCCGTGATGGAACATAAAAGTTCAAAGACTCTAACAGTATTGGGCAATCAATATTGCCATTGGAAATATCATAAATAAACATTGTAGATGTAATTACTCTTCTACTTTCTAATGTGTGAAGATTAATTAGCTACACCTAGAGATATATTGAGGAAGATGCAGATCGAAGTTTATATCGTATAAACAGTACTTCATGAATATTTTTTGCACACGTTCGACTCTCTTATTGTGTACCTCATAATAAGGACTCCATATTATGGAACCATACTCAAGCCTTGACCGTACAAAGGCAATGTATAATAGTTTTTTAGTATATGGGTCCTTAAACTCGGATCCATTTCTTTTAATAAAGGGCAGTAAAGAATATGCTTTGGGGATGATAAAATTTAAGTGCTCGGTGAATGTAAAAGACGAATCAACAAATACAACACCTAAATCCCGAATTTTATTCACCCTAATTAACGGCTTATTAGAGACATAGTAAGACGAAATCAATTTATTACATAATTTATAATAAGTTATGTAATAACATTTGTTGGCATTCAGCGCAAGCTTATTTTTACAGCACCACTCATTAAAATTATTTAACTCAGATTGCAGTATGAGAGTATCAGTCTCGTTCTTGATTCTGAAAAAAATTTTCAAATCATCAGCGTAAAGGAGATAATTGCATTGCTTGAAACAAGCACTTACATCATTGATAAAGAGAATAAAGAAAAGCGTGCCAAGGATACTTGGGGCACACCTGAGGTTTCTACGTAAGGTGATGGCTTTACGTTGTCAACAACAACAAAATGTATTCTATTGGATAAGTATTAATAAATCTTTTGTAAAAATGTTGAGTGGAAACCCAATTTTCGCAATTTAGCCAAGAGAGCTTTGTGCGAAACTCTGTCAAAAGCTTTGGATATGTCCGTATATATGCAGTCAACTTGACAACCATTAGTAAAAGACAAGATGCAGTAATTCCAAAAAACGACCAGATTAGTTACTGTTGAGCGCCCCGGAACGAAGCCATGCTGACATGCGCAAATATAACGCTTAATTACGGACGATAATTTAAACATCGCCGTTTTCTCAAAAAGTTTTGAAATTACGGGGATCTTCGATATTGGCCGATAGTTTGTAACGTCAATTTTACTTCAACTTTTATGAATGGGTTGAATAAAAGTAGTTTTCCATTCATCCAAAAAGATACCATACTTTAATGATAAATTAAATATATGCAACAAGGGCTCTGCAACGGAAGCTACACATTGTTTCAGAAAAGAAGATGAAAATTCTTGATAATCACATTGCTTGGAGCTCTTGAAAAGAAACTTATCAAGACAATTAAACTCCTTCGCGTAATTCAGATATTGTTGCTTGAGTTTGGGACTTACTGATTTTTTAAAAAGTTTATGATATTTATTACGCAAATTTTTTAGAGTCTTTCAGCTTTTGGTATACCACGGCAACTTGTAAACCCTTGCCGGGAAACGAGGAATAGTAATATTCATTATTTCCGAGATATTACTTTTGAATAAGTCAAAGCAGTCTGAAAGATTGCGATTATTAAAAAGAGACTGCCAGTCAATATTTGAAATCAAATTATTGATCAAGGCAAAATCACATCGGCTATAATTGAAACCAACTTCATTATTGAGTTTAATATTTCCAAATTCATAAAACTTAATCTCCAATATCAATGGTACGCGATGTTTATCAGTATTAGATAACGGGCAGAAAGAACGAATTAAATTATAATTAAGATCATTACTAACAAATATAAGATCGAGGATTTTACCTAGCGTATTTTCAAAATCATTGATTTGAACTAACTGTAAACTATAAAAATTATCAACTAAGTACATTTCACTAGCTTGATTGACATTAGTAGGTATGAGAGTTTTCTCACCTGGAAGATAATTCCATACGATTTTATTTAAATTAAAATCCCCTAAAATACAAAATTTAGAATTCAAGTTAGTGCTCGAAACATGCATTATATTATTAACGTGATTTTCATAAAAACAGTTGGCCGGACTGGACCTACATGTTTTATGCCGACTCCGAACGGCATCTGCAAGACAGATGAGTTTTCACTGAGAGCTTTTCATGGCAGAAGTACGCTCGGAGCGCTTGCCAAACACTGCCGAGGGGCGACCTCGCTTAAGAAAATTTTCTTCTAATTGAAAAACCTTATTTCTAAAATTTTGATGTTGCTTTGCCCGGGGTGCGAACCCAGGGCATACGGTGTGGCAGGCGGAGCACACTACCATCACGCCACGGTGGCACTTACTAACCGAACGTCAATTGGGCTACATCAAATATGCTGGCACACATTAAACATTATAGGTACACTTTATTATTTTGTTTTATTAAACGCACTTTCACCAAATTTTATATTTTATAATTTATTTAATTTATAGTTTTGAACTTCGCTTTGCAAATAGAAATGAAAATAGTAGTCACAAAACTTATTCTCAATTCTTTCGGTTGCAGCTCAGCTCATTCTAAATTTCTTCTCTCACACTTGATTGTTTCGAACAAAACTTGTAGCATAAATGTTTGACGTAACATTTTAAAAAGAGTACTTTTAAGTTAAAGAAAAGTAAAGAATCAAATCGCAGGAAGGTAATTCACCACTGGAGTAACTTTACATGTAATTCGGCAAGTTTAATTTTCCTAACACTTTAAGTTGAAACGATTCCAAAACAACTCAAACTTTTATGTTGTCGGAAACATCAACATTAAAAAAGGATGTTTTTTATTATCTTATTAAATTCGTTCGCGTGAGTGAAAATTCGTAAAAACTTGAACAAAATGTTACTAACTTTGGAAAAATCCTGTTCGTTCAAACAAAACTTTTGCAACAAGAGGGCGCAATTTTGCATTTCGCTTGGACGAGAAGTTGCAAAATTGTATCCGATAGATATGTGTCCCGGTATCTCATAATTTTTGCACAGTATATTCAAAAAAGGGTTTTTTTGTTTTGTATTGATAAATGAAAAACTAGTTTTGTGTTTTTTCCCATTTTGTGTGTTTTTTCGATTTGATGGTTTTCTTATTTTGGTGTTTTTTTTTAACAAGTGGCACCGTCGTCATAAGTACAAAGTAGAGAGCGCAGTGAGCGTAAAATTCTCTTTGAAACTTGCTCATGTATTGACAGTTGATGCCGTTGAAATGACCTGTAAGATCAGTTGTGTTAAAAGAAAAATCAGTTAGATTGACCAGGAATCTTTCAATTTTACAGAATTTTGTTAACTTAAGAGCGACGATTTCTCTTCTGTTGAAATGACTAAACTAATTTGTTCGTTTGACAAAGAACTCGGTCGAATTAACAATAATTCGGACAATTTCACGGAATCTCCGTTAAGTCAAGAACAACAGAACCAATTTGTTGATTTGACTAGCACTATTTCTTTCAGTGTACAATAATTATTTACTACTTTCTGATTTCTTCCTATCAAGTAGCTGGCCATAAGCTTGACAGCGTTTTTGAGAATCCAAAGTAATATTCGAGTTTTTGCAAAGAAGACTATGAGTCACAGAGTAGAAACATTATGGAGACACAAAGGGTTAAGTGACCATTATCAAAATGAATTCTAATGTCATCAAGTATTTTAAGCATGGCAGTAGAGCAGCAACAGTGGACTTAACAGATTGTTTTTCTCAACATAAGCGGAAATTTGAGCCGCCATCAAAGACTCACATACTTTTGCAAAAGCTGTTGCTGGTATAATGCTTATAGGCCTATAACACAAGTTTACAAATTCAGGTCAGCTTTTGGATCTGAGCAGATAAGAGCGATTCTTAACTATATTTGATATGCTGAATTCGAATCTGCATTCAGTTTTTCAAGATTGATTCTAGTTTCCGAGATCTCGCATGATAGCACCATTGTGCTGTTATAGCAGCTTTTAAATCGTGGCACTGCTTGATAAGTAAGTAAAAATGGCAGAATGTTCATAAAAGTATGAACATATAACTACGCCGCTCTAAAATAAGTAAATTTATACAGTCCACTAGAATTTAAGATAATATTGTCATACATACATACTTACAAAACAAACAGGATAAGGTACCTAAACCTATCACACATACACACACATATGTACACACATACAGTCCACTTGAGGAAAGATAAGTATAAACAACCCTCCTACAAAACAGATGGTTTCTTAATATTCAAGCAATGCCCTTGAACAAACAAACAATAGAATCAATAGAACAATAGAAGCAAACAATGGAATAAACTAAGAAGACATTAAAATTAGTCCTTTGTCTAACATTAGATACACACACGCACTTACAAGTACCCAGTAGAAAAGGGGATCATACTATGAGCGATTATGGATCGCTAAATAGGGAGCGTGGGAGTGCTCCCGCACTGTCCAAGACGTCAAACAAAACATGCTCCCTTTTAACATTGCATGTCCTAGGAGGGCGAGCGCTCTGTAAACGGTTGAGAAACGTGGAACTAGAGCGCTCCCTAAATGATCCATATATACAAAAAAGGAGTGCTCTCCAAATGATAATAAGAAAACAAAATCAGAGCGCTCTCCAAATGATAATAAGAAAACAAAATCAGAGCGCTCTCCAAATGATAATAAGAAAACAAAATCAGAGCGCTCTCCAAATGATAATAAGAAAACAAAATCAGAGCGCTCTCCAAATGATCAAAAACAATAAAAAAGGAGTGCTCCCCATAGCATCAAAATGTACAAAACTAGAGCGAGACAAAAAAATAGTTCCCTAAAAATAATAAAAAAAGGAAATTGAGTCTTTTTTTTATTTACTTTAAGTTTTCAATTAGTAAATATTTAATTTGCAGCTTTTAATTTATAAGTTTTCCGGTAAAATTTCAGTTTTGCTTCTCTAAAGGCATCCTTAACTTTATCCTCAAACTCCGAATAGTTTTGATACTTGTCTTTGACGGCTTCTGCAATGCAAAATAAAAGTCATAAGAAGAAATTCAAATATACTCAAAAAACTTACCAAATAAATGATAGCTAAATATCTTGTAGTCCCTAACTGCGATTTTACTTTGGCCCCCCGTCCAATTCACGCTTAAAATAAAGCGTTCGTCGAAAAGGGCTGAAATGGTTTTAGCAAGGTTGCTTTGCATGAAGGCATATCGGAATTTCTTTTTTTTTAAATCTACAACAAATCATCTGTAGCTGATCTAGATATACGATGTTTAATCGCCCAAATGGCTAAATCAGAATGTAAACCAGGTTCTATGTCTTTAAAACCCGATTCAGATTCATTATAGACACAATCTTCACCACTATCACTTCTTTCACACAGATAATTATTTTTTTCGCAATATATTTCATTTATTTCAAATTCTATATTATTTCCACTACTGTTAGTATCAGGTTTTTGTTTTTTAGCAGTTTCTTCACTTAAGTTTTCTAGTTTTCTTTTAACTAAGCGTCTTATATGTCTCTTACAAACAAATTTTGTGGTCATTGTAATTTCTTATTTTTATATTTCACTCGTTTACCTTTTTAGAAACGTTTAAATTAGACCACGTAACACTTTCACTGACTATTTAAGAATGACAAATTCTTTTATTTTGAGAAAACAACAGTTATTTTAAATACAGTTATTTTCGATGGATGTATTATGTTTGACGCAAATATCCCACTTTGCTCCAAAAAACAGAAAGGGAACACATATAACGGTTAAAAAAACAATGATCGCATTCTGCTCCCAGAAAAATGATAGGAGATCACACGCTAATGTGCTGCTCTATAGCTGATCCCCTGTTGCTTAGAAAGATCGTTCTTTTCCTGTTAATCAAGGGAGCGCTCGAGATTTTTTCTACTGGGTATAGTTACGTTTAGGAACATAGTTTTAAGATTTAGTATATAAGGAAATGTAAAATAGTTTAAGACTCAGAATTAAAATATATTCTAAACCATCAATTATATAAAAATAAAAATGCAGAGACAGTGTTGCAAAGTTGATCCAAAGTGTTTTTGTTACGTTTGTGGTGGTTATATGATTAAAAAAAGTGGCAAAATAATAACAAATGCGCTCAAAGATGCGTATCTGCACTACTTTGGTTTCAGAGTAGCAGACAGTCATAAGTCATGGATACCGAAATTTATTTGTAATGCATGCAAAACAAAGCTGTATAAGTGGTCATCGGGAGAACGTGAGTACTTTTCCTTTTCAATGCCAGCGCTCTGGAGAGAACCTAAAAACCATAAAGATGATTGCTACTTTTGTTTGATGAAAGTTACGGGTATAAATGCAAACAAATTAGCAAAATATAATTATCCTGATGTATCATCAGTATCCAAGCCAGTTCCACGTACTGCTAATGATCCATTGCCAGTTTATCGAAGTATAAGTGCAAACGTCCTGGAAACTTTAACTCCATCACCCCCGAGCAGTGAAAGCGACTTTGTCATGGAAGGGCCACATTTAATTTTGCAAGATGAACTAAGCGATTTGATTCGTGATTTGAATTTGTCCAAACAAAAAGCAGATTTGCTAGGATCACGGCTGCAGCAATGGAAAAATCTAGACTCTCGAACAAAAGTTACTGTATACAGAAACAGAAATTAGGCACTTCGACCGTTCTTCTAAAAAGAAGACAACATAAGTTTCTGTAACGATATTAATGGTTTATTTAATGAAATGAATGCACCCTACGATCGAAACGAATGGCGTTTATTCATTGATGGTCCCAAATACAGCCTAAAAGCTGCTCTTCTCCACAACGGGAATAACAAACCATCTATTCCGATTGCTCATGCAGTACAAACGAAGGAATGCTACGAAACAATGCGGAAGATCCTGTGCTTCATCAAATACAATGATCATAAATGGAAAATATGTGGTGGTCTAAAGGTATAAACATTAATTCCAATTAAATCGAAAACACTTATTTTTTATATTATTTCAACAGGTTATTGGCATCTTAACTGGGATGCAATCTGGATTCACCAAATTTTGTTGTTTCTTATGCTTGTGGGATAGCCGCGCAACTGAACATCATTATGTGATTAAAGAATGCAAAGTCGTACTCAATATGAGCCTGGACAGCAAAACGTCTCCGCTGAACCCCTTGTAAATCCACAAGACATTTTTCTGCCACCTCTTCACATTAAACTTGGTCTTATAAAGAACTTCGTCAAAGCATTAAACCGTGAAGGACCGGCTTTTCAGTACTTAGTCAAGTTGTTTCCTAAATTGTCATATGCAAAAATCAAAGAAGGAATATTTGTCGGACCTGATATAAGAAAACTAGTGGCTGATAAAGAATTTACAAAATGTTTAACGCCCGATGAAGCAGCCGCGTGGGCATCTTTTCAAAATATCGTTCACCACTTTCTTGGTAATCACAAATCCCCTAATTTTGAGGAAATTATTGGCGATATGTTGGAAAATTATCGCAAGATTGGAGCTCGGATGTCTCTAAAGATGCATTTTCTGTATTCCCATCTCGATTTTTTTCCCGAAAACTTGGGTGATACGAGCGACGAACAGGGAGAGCGGTTACACCAAGATCTAGCCAATATTGAAAGACGATACCAAGGATTTGGGATGAAGGCATGATGAGCGACTATTGTTGGACTCTAATACGCGAAACAGATACTAAACAATACAAAAGGCAAAGTTCCACAAATCTTCATTTCTGATTTGTTACTTTTAAGTTAATAAAATGAATATTATTTGACAAAAATCTTAAAAAATGAATTTATTGACTATATTAAAAACTAGAATCAATCTTAAAAAACGGAATGCAGATTCGAATTCAGCGTCATAAATTGACTTAAAAACCACTTTTAGTTGCCCAGATCCAAAACCGTGTATACTTGTGCAATTATAAGGTTCAGCTGCATTGTTGTTTTTTGCGACAGGAATAATCAGTGCCTTCTTCCACTCTTTGGAAAGCAAGAAGTTGTGAAGCAGTGATTAATGATATGCGCGATAATTCCTAAAATAAATGGCAACATAAGTTTCACAAACTTCAAGCAAATCCCATCCTCTCCAATTGCGTTAGATTTAATTCCCATTATGGATTTGAAAACTTCTTACTCCGAAACTGCCCTAAATTCAAATTTATGCTCCGGAGAAAACCGAATACTTATATTAAAAGGTAAAGGATTTCTCCGACATTCACTTGCACTACTGAAATAGTCGTTGAGAACATCCGGGTCAACCTGACAGTCAGTTTGACGCTTCCCATGTATATTGAGGCTCCTCCAGTTTTGCCATAAGTCTTTTGATGGTAACGAGAGGTTCAACTTATAGTCATAATACCTCTGCTTAGATTTTCTTTAAAGTTATAGTGGCTTTGTTACTGACGAATTTATAATGCGACCAAGCAAACTCAGTTTTAGTCTTCTTCTATTTAAAGTAAAGTCTATTACTTACTTTCTTTTACATCCGATCGTACTTTAAAATAAAATCAGTGTTAACAGAAACTCGATCGTATTTCTTCCAAAGAGTTTGTATACATTTCTTTTAAATAAGAACTGGTACAGAATGTACTGCAAATTAAGAACTCCCTATACGTTTTTTAGTAATGACATAGTAGGCTTTGAACTAAATATTTCTGAATTGGTGTTGCATAACATGCCAAAAAATATATTAGCTTCTGAAGAAAATGAGTTAGAAAGAAGAGCTTTATGAGACCAGATTGGCAAGCAAACATCTTCGTTTTATTATGGACGCCAAAACGTCTTTGAAAATGGATCTAAGAAAGTTGCCAGGTACCCAGTTCCACCGCTTACAGTCTGGAGAGAGCATTCCAGTTCGGAAAGAAAGAGCTTGATAGAAAAGTTTGCAGAAAAGTCTGATTTGGCAAGCTATTTGTGAATGTCGGCTTAAATCCACGCCGTTCTCTACAATTGGAACCATCAACGCAGAAATTTACGTGAAAGAGTGTCTTCAAAACCAAACCAAACTGACAAAACGATTTTTTCCTGAAACCCACTCAACATAATCTTTAAATTTAGGGGCGGAAATTTGCTTTTTTTTTTGTATGGGGGCCAACCCAGTCTAATAAACACCTAAAATAATAATATCGATTTTTGCAGAAAACATATTTCGTGAATGGTTCACGGGGTGCCTGAACTATGTTAATTCGAAGTCGGACCACCTCAGATTTTTTTCGGATTGCGGTTTTGAGAGTTGAAATAAGCTCGGCAGTAAAATTTTACAAAAATTCCCCAAGCGCTTTTTGACAAAACTGCATTTTGGTGCATCATCACATAAGATCAATTGCATTGTTTTACAATGAAAATTTGTATACTCTTGCCAATATATACCGCAACTTGTAGGTCTAGTCGACCAAATAGTCAGTCCCCACATACTTAGAATTTCCAATATACCTTTAAACTTTTTGCTTTGCAACAATGTATAATTTGTAAATTTATATTTAGAAATGTCAGAGAAACCTTACAAAACATATTAAAAATTCAACGTAGTGCATCACTTGTTCATTTTGTATAACAATTTCCTCGACAATCTTCCTTACATGTCTCTACAAAGGTTAGTGTACAGAATCCACAGTCAATTCTCCTTTCGCCAAGATACGAATTTCAAAGATTAATTAAAGTTTTATTGTTGTATTCATATTAAGACGCAAAAGGTTAGAGAGAGTTGAGAGGGTTGCGCTACACAATCCTCTTTCGCCAAAATGCAGGACAATCGCACGCTTGACTGTTTCTATCTCCTCTTCGTCTTTGCAGCTCCTGCAGTAATTATTATAAGGAGCACCCAGCCGTTGTGCGTGCTTCCCGATTGCTATGTGGACGGTCATAAGTCCAACCGCTAGAGATATGTCCCCCCTTCCAAGAAGAAGGAGACTTCTTGTACGTCTCTCGTGTCCTTCAGGCCACACGAGCTTAGTGTGGTAGCAGGATTCGAGATAGCTCCATCTCACACCCGCTTCTCTAAAGAAAATCCCTTTCAAAGTGAGCTTACAGGTAGCGAGCGGCATGCTCAATCCCTTCCATGACGACGAAGAGGAAGTTCGTCAGCCATCTCATTACCCGGTATATCCGAGTGTCCAGGCACCCATACCAGATTGAGGGAAGTTTGCTCAACGATCTCGTTAAGAGATTCGCGGCACTTCTATACTGTCCTAGACTTAGATGTAACCAATCCAAGCCCTTTTAGTACAGCCTGGCTGTCAGAGTGAATACAAACTTTATTATAGCCGTGAACAGCTATCTGAGAGATCAACGGCCTCATTTATACCAGCCACCTCCGCCTGAACGACGCTGCAATGATCGGGTAGGCTAAAGAATAGATTCTATCCTAGTTAAGGTGCAAAAACCCCGCTGCCTACCTTTTTATCCAGTTTGGAGCCGTCAGTATATACCTGCAGCCTATCGCTCAGGTCCGGTGGCTCCTTCAACCAATAATCCCTATTCGGGATAACAACCTCGTACTTCATATTGAAAAATACAGTCGGTGCGGAGTAGTCCGACGAGGGCGAATCCAGATTCTTAAGGATGGTTGCATGTCCAACCAAATTGTCTCTCCAACCGTATAACTCTCGCAGCCGTAGAGCAGAAAAGGCCGCACACTGCTTGACCATTAAATATATTGGCAACACATTAAAAAGAGTATCCAGAGCCTCCGCAGGGATGGTGCGCAGAGCGGAGAAAGTACCCCACCCTGCGGGGTGCCCCGCCGGATGTGTTTGACCACCGTTGAACCTGCCAGGTCGGCATGAACCTTTCTTCGCAACAGTAATTGCTGAACAAGTTTCACTAGCCCCGAATACCCCCAAGCCGATTAGTGCATCAGTTATCGCAGAGGGCGTAACGTTGTTGAAAGCTCCCTCAGTGTCGAGAAAAGCTATGAGTGTGAAGTCCTTGTACGCCAAGAATTTCTCGATCTGAGAGACAACTGCATGCAAGGCCGTTTCCGTAGACTTCCCTTTCATATACGCATGCTACAATGTCGATGGTTCCCCCATAAATTCAGAAAACCAAAATTCAGAAACACATTTTTTCAGAAAACATCAGTCAGAACTCTTTTTTCAGAAAGCCAAAATTCAGAAGTCACAACTCAGAAACAAAAATTCAATCAAAATTCAGAAGTCAGAATTTTGCACAAAATTAAATTTTTTTTGCTCTCTGATTACTTTCTGAATTTTGACTTCTGAATTTAATTTCTGATTTTTTTTCAGCCGTCTGGTAACTTGCTGGAATACAAAACGTCGAAAGAAAGCTTTATATCCAATCGAATTATGGATGTATTAGTTGTAATAGCACCAAATTGAGTGAAGCCCGAACAAATAATTCTATCGAAGGGTGGCTCAACGTAATTCGAAGTGCGTTTGGGGCATACCATAACATATTTAATTTCATAAATAAAATAAACAAGTAAGGAACGCTTAGTTCGGGTGTAACCGAACATTACATACTCAGCTGAGAGCTTTGGAGACAAAATAAGGGGAAATCACCATGTCGGAAAATGAACCTAGGGTAACCCTGGAATGCATTTGTATGACATGGGTATCAAATGGAAGGTATTAAAGAGTATTTTAAAAGGGAGTGGGCCTTAGTTCCATAGGTGGACGCCTTTTCGAGATATCGCCAAAAAGGTGAACCAGGGGTGACTCTAGAATGTGTTTGCACGGTATGAGAATCAAATGAAAGGTGTTAATTAGTATTTTAAAAGGGAGTGGGCCCTAGTTCTATAGGTGGACGCCTTTTCGAGATATCGCCATAAAGGTGGACCTGGGGTAACTCTAGAATGTGTTTGTACGATATGAGAATCAAATGAATGGTGTTAATTTGTAGTTTAAAAGGGAAGGGAGTGGGCCTTAGTTCTATAGGTGGACGCCTTTTCGTGATATCGCCATAGAGGTGAACCAGGGGTGACTCTAGAATGTGTTTGCACGGTATGAGAATCAAATGAAAGGTGTTAATGAGTATTTTAAAAGGGAGTGGGCCTTAGTTCCATAGGTGGACGCCTTTTCGAGATATCGCCATAAAGGTGAACCAGGGGTGACTATAGAATGTGTTTGCACGATATGGGTATCAAATGAAAGGTGTTTATTTACTTATTTATTTATTTATTTATTATTTAATGAGTATTTTAAAAGGGAGTAGACGTAGAACGCCTTTTCGAGATATCGCCTTAAAGCTGGACCAGGGGTGACTCTATAATGTCTTTGTTCGATATGGGTATCGAATTAAAGGTATTAATGAGGGTTTTAAAAGGGAGTGGCCCTTAGTTGTATATGTGAAGGCGTTTTCGGGATATCGACCAATGAGGACCAGGGTAACACAGAACATCATCTGTCGGGTACCGCTAATTTATTTATATATGTAATACCACGAACAGTATTATTGCCAAGATTCCAAGGGCTTTTGATTTCGCCCTGCATAACTTTTTCATTTTCTTCTACTTAATATGGTAGGTGTCACACCCGTTTTACAAAGTTGTTTCTAAAGTTATATTTTGCACCAATAAACCAATCCAATTATGTACCATGTATCATCCCTTTTTTCATATTTGGTATAAAATTATAGCATTTTTTTCATTTTTCGTAATTTTCGATACCGAAAAAGTGCGCGTGGTCATAGTTGAATTCGGCCATTTTTTATACCAAGATAGAGTGCGTTCAGATAAGTATGTGAACTAAGTTTAGTAAAGATATATCGATTTTGCTCAAGTTATTGTGTAACGGCCGAGCGGAAGGACAGACGGTCGACTGTGTATAAAAACTGGACGTGCCTTCAACCGATTTCACCCATTTTCACAAAAAACAGTTATCGTTATAGAATCTATGCCCCTACCAAATTTCACATGGATTGGTAAATTTTTGTTCGACTTATGGCATTAAAAGTATTCTAGACAAATTAAATGAAAAGGTGCGGAGCCACGTCCATTTTGAAATTTTCTTTTATTTTTGTATTTCGTTGCACTATATAATTACTGGAGTTAAATGTTGACATAATTTACTTATACACTGTAAAGATATTCAATTTTTTGTTAAAATTTGACTTCAAAAAAAATTTTTTTTTTTAAGTGGGCGTGTTCGTCATCCGATTTTGCTAATTTTTGTCTAGCACACATATAGTAATAGGAGTAGCGTTCCCGCCAATTTTCATCATGATATCTTCAACGACTGCCAAAAGTAAAGCTTGCAAAACTTTTAAATTACCTTCTTTTAAAAGTAGGCGGTGCCACGCCCATTGTCTAAAATTTTACTAATTATCTATTCTGCGTCATAAGGTCTACTCACCTACCAAGTTTCATCGCTTTATCCGTCTTTGGTAAGAAATTATCGCATTTTTTCGGTTTTTCGATATTTTCGATATCGAAAAAGTGGGCGTGGTTATAGTCCGATATCGTTCATTTTAAATAGCGATCTGAGATGAGTTCCCAGGAACCTACAAAAGTGGGCGTGGTTATAGTCCGATTTCGTTCATTTCAAATAGCGATCCGAGATGAGCTCCGAGGTACTTACATATCAAATTTCATCAAGATACCTCAAAATTTACTCAAGTTATCGTGTTTACGGACAGACGAACGTACGGACGGACGGATATGGCTAAATGAATTTCTTTTTTCGCCCAGATCATTTTGATATATGGAAGTCTATATCTATCTCGATTAGTTTATGCGAACAAAATTAATATACTCTGTGAGCTCTGCTCAGCTGAGTATAAAAACGAACAGGCAATAACAGAAATAAAATTGCAGCATTTTTCATCTTGAGGCGAGCCATATCGAAAACGCACGTAAAAATATAAAGACCTCGGCCGTCACTTTTTTAATATTGTAAATTCATTGGCTGTTGCTGTTGTAGTATTAATGATAAAGACACTTCCCGAAGGCTTTGGGGAGTGTTATCGAGATTGATGGTCCTTTGTCGGATATAGATTTGTACGTTCCGGTAACAAATCACCATTAAGGTACTAGCCCAACCATATCGGGAGCGATTAATATAACCACATTAAACCTTCTAGGCCATACCACCCTCCCACCCCTGGTTCCATGAGGAACTTGGGGTCGCCAGAGCCTCGCCTCTAAATATTGTGTATCATTCATATTTGTAACAGGACTCCCCTCGCGTAGGTAAGGTTGACAATAGGGTTGCAGAAGCTTTGGATCTATAAATCTGTGTTTTGCTCTTATCAACCGCTTAAATCCCTGTAAATTCACTTGAAAAAGATAAACGCGAAAACGATTTAATTAATTACATGCTTGCTATAGCACACAATTTAAAATTTTAGATTGTGCTACTTTTTCTTTATATGTACAAAATACCTTCCAAATAAATAAACGAGAGAAATTTAAGGTTTTTTCTTTCGTCTGATTACTTTCAGAATTTTTACTTCTGAATTTTGCGTTCTGAAATTTTACTTCTGAATTTTGAAAACTGAAATTTGACTTCTGAGGCTTGATTTCTGAATTTTAGCCCCTGAATTTCATCTTTCTGAAAAAGGGTTCTGACTAGGGTTACCCCCTTTATCCCCAAAATCTAAATCCCCAAATCAAAATCCCCATAATCAAAATCCCCAACACGAAATCCCCATTTTCTGTGTGAAAAACGTTCAAATCGCGCCGATTTTAAATCTAATTTGAATGTTTTTCACACAGAAAAAGAATATTTATGTTTATTCTATTTCCAAATTAACACTTCAATATTGATGATTTCACAAATATTTAATGGGCACATTAAAGAAAATACACTGCAACGTAATTACTTATAAATACAATTAATATGGTGTTTACATAACAAAACAATTCAAAATTCATTGCATTGCAGAAAAACACCGGAACATTTTTTTTGTTTTTTACAAAGTATAAATACATATGTACATACATATATTTTTATGTATAAATTACATTACAAAACCCTGGCACCAGTTTTCTTATAATTTTATCGTCTATCGCCAAGAAGTAACTAATTCGATACATTTGACAGTTAATAAGGCGATAGAAATTCATTTGACAAACAAAACTTATACTTTAACGGAATTTTTTCTCCAAGAAGATATTTAGGCGATGGAGATCTGTAACGTTTAGAATTTTCCTTTTTTCAATTATTTTGAGAACTTTTGCAGTTTGCTTTCTTTCTTTTATTCAATAGTGTAACGAATTTACTGAAGTTCCGCTTATTCCAAATTCTCTGCTAACGTTCGAATCGCTAAACTGTTGAATAAATAACTCCAATATTGAATAATGCAAAAATGGCCTTTATTAAAGTACTTCACAATAACACTTATACCTTGCAACCAATAGCTTGCTTAAACCAAACTGATTGAAACTCTACTATCAAAATAATACTGCTAATGCTCGCTAGATATCGTCTTAATCGAAACTCAAATCAAACTGAATTACTTCTTACTCGCTTGCGCCGCTTTTATAGTTTACGTTGCATACATCTAGGCTCTTCTATTTCCAGAACTTACCAACTATTTCGTGTGTTTATAGTTCTCATATAGTTTCTACTTGTTTACAATTGTCTAATTTTCAGCGTCTCCCAGATGTATGTGAGTTTGTAGTTTACAGCAGGGCCATTCAAAACTGAAAGTGCATCTGTATTAGTGACAGCGCAATCGTCGCGATGATCGTGCGGGTGAATTGATTTTTCATTTAGTCGCTTACTAACAAGCAACGAGCTAAAAACAAGCATGTGTATCGCGCATAATTTTTCATACATATTTTGATACCGATCTGCCGATACCCACCACTTATGTTGCTACGCCAAGTGCCAAGCGACGACTAACTCAATTAACGGCGACAGAGCGAATCATATGCGTGTGAATTGAGAGGGCACAATTGTGCTATGAAATGAATGGCCCTGGTTTACAGTCTCTCGCACACACATAGGCGTATAAGTAAATGCATCTGTGTGTGACATCTCTCGGCTGCCTTATATATGTGTATACATGATTTGATTACTGACGTAAATACCGTTTAGCATGGCCTTAGCATCGCCTTAGTGATGGTATAGCTTAGTGATGCTAATATCCGTGACAATAGCTATATTAATGATATGCTAATTTTGCGATATTTTTTCGTCGTCGCTTCACTATCATATCTAGGTTTTTCATTTAAATTTTTTAATATTTTTCACAGTATTTTTAATAATAAATTTATAAACCAAAATTACATAAATAGAAAATAAAATTTAAATCCGTGATCTGGCATTGAACCGACGACTTTTGCACGGTAGTTGAAGACCTAAGCCTCTGTGCCACTGATGTACGTAAAACTTTTGTCAAATTCGCAATATAACATTGACATGGTTAGAACAGAAAGAAGATATGAAAACACAATGCAAATAGAATGTGTATCGTTAGGTTATTACCCATCATTTTACTTTATGTTTATATATTTTATCATAATTACATATATATAAATGCGTAATTATGTTTATACGCGTCAGAACTTTATTTTATGATTTAATTAAAATTTTTGTGATTTTGTGTTCGAGGTTTTTTGATATTTCCTCAAAAAAGGGTGGGGGATTTAGCCCCAAAAAAAGTGCGGGGATTTTGTGTTGGGGATTTTGGTTATGGGATTTTAAATTTGGAGATTATTTGTTTGGGATTTTTTTTTTAGCTGAGGATTCTGTGTTTGGGGATTTAGGGGCACTCCCTTCTGACTAATGTTTTTTGAAAAAATTTGTTTCTGAATTTTTGTTTTCTGAATTTATGGGGGTCACCGATGTCGATAACTTTCCCTCCAAGGACTCCCTTAGAGTAAAGTCTATTAACCTCTATAGTGTCTTCAGCTGGAAGGATGTCAGACAAATCGGTCTGAAGTCTTTAGGGGTATAAAGGTGACCCTTGAATCGTTCCAACCCCGTGGAATATGGTTAAGAGCACAAACTCCTTTGAAGATGTTATACAATCACAAATAACTCAGCTCTATTGTTTGCTGGAGTTTTACCGGAGCCAATCCATCCGGCCCTAATGCTTTAAAGGGCTTGAACGACATTATAGCCCATTTAACATTACCCATAGTAATGAACTTCCCCTCAAACGGTTCGCCAGTGTGAGTTTCCCTCCATTTCATTACTTCATCACTAGCGCCCGTAAAGTGCGTACTCAGGAGCAGGCAAAATTGCTCTTTGCCAAATGCGGCCATGCCCCACCAGATCCTTGCAGACATCCCGGGACACTTTTTGGAACACCAGAGAGAACCTTTGTGAGCCAATATCCCTCAGACACTGTCTCCATTTCGCTACAAAACTTCCGCCAGGACGTCGTCTTCGAGCAATTTCTTATAATCCCGAGCACCATATTGTATGCATCCCATTTTTCAGCCTACCTGAAAGCTTTAGAAAGATTGAATGCTTTCCGACAAGCCTTGCGAAGATTGTCTGGGTGCGCGTTCCACCATGGTGGTGTGAGCTTATCCCTAGATTTCTTCCTACGGCAGGCCTTATCAAGAACCTCCCAGCATATCTTCGTATACAAGTGAACTATATTATCCAGCTCTTCAGAGTTCTGAGGAATAAGCACACTAGATCCTGAGAGCCTCCTTTGAAGCTCCTCACTATAGATACGCCAATTGACGTTTTTAAGGTTCCTATGCCAGACAGTTTTGAGCGCCACCCCGCCAAGGTCGAAGCGGACAAATCTATGATCCGAAAAAGAGTGGTCTTCAAGCACCATCCAATTTTTTCTCATGGATTCCCCGCTGCCCGAGATCAGGGTGACGTCCAGAACCTCCTGTCTGCTCTTAGTAACAAACGTGGATACCGAGCCCCTATTGCAAATCTTAAAGTTATGATAAATAACAAAATCAAAGAGTGACTCACCCCTCCCGTTCGTGTCTCCGCTGCCCCCGCTTTGTGGTGCACATTGACATCTCTCGCTAGTAGTAGTGGCTCTTTCGCCTCCCGAGCTATCTTGCAGACTAGCTCCGTCGGAGCCGATACCTCATGAGGGAAGTAAAAGGACATCAGGGTAACCGTCAACGTCAAAGTTGTAGCATCCTCGTCGCTAAATCGGGGGAGAAAAATAAAATTTATATCAAATCTTACCAAGATGCAAGTTCTCGGTTTCCCATGTGTGGCACCACTCACCAACGTCAATCCTGCCGCCTTCGGCCCCCATATATTATGCCCTACTGTGACGGAGTTTTCCTTTGGTTTTGCCGGGGTTGGCCTCAGTCCGTCCAGGGTTCCTGAAAGTAGACATTCCTACCGGTCCTTCTAAATGAATAACCTTGTTGACTTCATGTAAAGAACGTTATAAATATTTATTTCATAAAAATTCTATCTCTGCTCCTAACTTGTTCCCTTGCTTTGTAAGAGGTGGTTGAGGTAATAAAACCATCGGCCAACCTCTGCGGTCGAATGGAGTAAAAAAGCCTCCAGACGAATATACTTTAGTATAAATGAAGTCAAAACCTTCAGGTGTACTCTTGGTCGGTAGTCATAAAACCTACCGACTCGTATGCCTGTCTCCTAATCTCTCAATTTTAAAGCGAATTCGTCGCCCTTATATACTAATTTTTGCACGCAGGCAAACGGTTATTTTATAATAACAATTTGTAACTAATAATATTAACAATATAGTTATAACAGTTATTCTGGTGAATATTTCTTTCCATAAATATCCACGCACCGTAATACTCCTTGTTGAATACAATGCATTTGCATTTGCCCGCATACCGTGCTTTCCAGCCTTCGCTTTGACTATTGTGTGTTTGTACATTTGTGTTGTCACCTGATTCTAACGTGGCGTTTGCTTTGCTCAATGATTTTGCCTTCTGTTGTACGGCGTGCGTTGGTGTGTTGTATGCTAGTGCGTAAGTATGTATAGCAAAATTCCAATTAGTAGCGGCGCTTATTTTTGACGACTTGCTGCTGATTTCCGTTCACTTAAGTTGTTATGTATGTTGTATTTGTAGCTGGGTGCATTGGATTTTGCGTGTGCAAAGGGTTGGTTGACCGATGCATTTTTATGTTTTGTGCGTATATGCATGTTAGGGTGATCCTATATTTAAAATTTATGTGGGCGGAAATGTGCAAAAGTGCGCAAGTCTAATTTGTCCTTCAATTTAGTAATTATTGATTCAATATACAACATAATATATATATTTTGGCGCATAATTCTTAAGGGTAAATGTACATTACGGGTACTTCATAGGAAATGTGTAAGTTATAAATTCACATATTGTTATAAATTCAAAGTTATAAAATTTGATATAAAATATTACAAAATGTATGATCGAAAATGTATCTGTATATATGTATATGTTGTGAGGGTACAAAGCCCTCGGCTTTGGGGCCCTCATGCTACTACCCAAGGCTCCTGGATAATGGCTATGTCAGCCGCCCCACTGGAAAACTGGAGCAGCAGCGCAGCAGAAGCTGCTTTACAATGGTGGAGGTTTACTTGTAGGACTCGCACTAAGCCGAGCAACCGACCACCTCCACCACTGTCGAATCGCCGTCTTCATCAGACTTTGGCTCCTCTCCAGTGTAAGCACTGAGTCTGTCCAGCATTAGCAGGGAGATAAAAGACGCGTTCCCGCCTAGCATGTCATCCGTCGGACTGACTCTGTTAGGCTCCGCGTCCTCTTCCTCCTCGGATCATAGGCCGCCTTCAAATCGTTGGAGTACACGTAAATCTTCACGGTCTCAAAACCGAATTTAATAGCGCTATCCGCGCGCTCCAACAAAGGCAGTGACTCCTTGTTGAGCCGGAGTATCGCCTGACGCGTCGCCCTGGTTCTATACTGCAGCTACAGGACTCTCCAACTAGAGCAAGGTAGCTCTGAGTTGAAGATCCTTATGATCTCAAGGACTCCCTCTGGAACATCCAGATGCAAAAACAAAAATGAAAAAATTCAATGTTCGACCACTTTAAGGTGAAAAATATTGGTTCTGTAACAAACGATTTCAAAAGCTAATAAAATTAAAACAAAGCAAGATCCAATTTTATACTGCATTTTTTGTGTTTTCATATGAAATCTTAAACTACAATAATTAACTACCATCCGTACAAACCAAAACTAAATGCAGACAAGCCTATTTAGAATATCAATGATAGAAACCCAAAGAATTATAAAAAGTATTTTATTTAAAAACACAAAGAAAAAATACGCCAAGAGTAAAAGGGATAATCTTATTGTGAAGAAAAAAACCAATAATTCATCGGAGCAATATTTAAACCGGGCCTAACGGACAGCCAGACCCTCCACAAACCCATAAAAATATAAATGACGCCGATATCGCGTCGTCGATTTTTCGATAGGATTTGGGCTCAGGAAAAAAAGTTCCGCTACGCAAATCCAAAAAAATAAATTTCGAGCCTGCGAAAAAAAAATGGCGCGATATCGGTTAACTTTCGTCCATATAAATCCCCCCAGGTAGGTAACCATATAGCGGACTTTCAACATGCACGTATATTATATATAGAACATTTTTTTATGTTTTGCCGGCTTTTGTTTTGTATCGACAAAATTCCACGTTACAGTGTACGGACGTGTAAAGCAATGTAATTAAGAGAAATTAATTTCCTTGAAGACGGTTATCGAAATACAACCGAAATATATTGGAAATAAAATAATACATCAAGCACAGTGTTTTAATCACGGGTCTCGACCTAAAGCCGGTAAAAGATAAACAATATCTCAAAACAACGGGTGCCAAAAACAATAATATTGACATAAAGAAAAGGGGGAAAACAAGACTAATTTTAGAGAGCTTAAGAATAAACAATGTAATGAACTTTAAAAAAGATGTGAATAACATTAGTAATGTTTATACCGCGGTTGTGCAAAAAGAAAATAAGACAACTAAAATTCACTTAAGATGATTATATATATATATATACATATATGTGCAACGTGTTACAAAATGTGATACTATTTAGATAAAATAATTAATGTAAGTAATTATTTCAGGTTTGTTGTTACAAAATTGTTAAATTATTAAAATATTTCAATAAATATTTTTTGAGAATGACGCATGAAGCGTTGTAACGCGTCGAAATTAAGTAAACAAGAACCAAGTTTGCTTATTTAGACGACCAATAAGCTCAACCCAGCAAACCACAAATTTAAAAGACTTCGAACATAATTTTTGATTTTATTTACAGATAATCCTAATTCCCTAAAATCCTAACCCTGCTAATAATATCTCATCACGGCACTTACCATTCGTTCAGATATACTTTGATAAGCAATCAGTTTGTTATGTACTTATGTAAATGGTCCAGTACATATATATGTATATGTGTACTAAATAGTTAGTTAGTTAGTAGTAAGATTCATTTATAATATCGTTCATGCAAACTTTTCCGCTTTTTTGTGTATTCAGTTCTTATAATTATTTTAATTCTATGATTTTCATCAATTCGAATGATTCTTAAATAAAGAATTTCCCATTGTCATATCCATTTACTATTACCTTCATATTTACCCCAGATACACGAAGGAACAGCACCTATAGCCGGAGCTTTAACATCGTGTGGTAGAAGCAAAGTTATTGCTTCAGGTATTTCAAGTGATCGTCGTTCAAAAGATGCTAGTGAAATAACACTCTCGGATAAAATTGAGAGCGGATGTGATAGTGATGAGATTGGTAATATACTCGCATCCAAATCACCTTTTCAAGAACAAATACCATCTTCATTGCCTTCTGAAAATACCGAAGCAGCCACGAGTCCGAGCAATAGTGAAATTGGAGCCACTGCACAACAAGCTGTTCAACAACAAGTTTCAATTCAATCTGAAACCTTAAGAAGGTCAAGATCGCAAGGTGGGACATATAAATTTGCTTTTTTGTATCCACAAAGCATAAGTTAAACAATCCTCGTCACACAAAGAAGAGAAAATTATTAAAATCAGAGACTCATTGCACTACATTTACATATTATTTTTATATATTTAAATTTAACTCCAAATTTCTGCCTTATTCACAAAAAACTTTAATACGAACGGTTTTACACATTTTAAACGTTCGCCCGCAGATATTTGAAACAGGGAACAGTCTGTAATAAATTGTATATTCTGCTTAAAAGTCACATTCTACAATGAAATCATATTTTCGGTGCGCGTGGTAGGAATATGAAGGTGAAGAAGTAATATTATTTTGTATAACTGCTTCCTCTAGGCACATTTCAGGAAGCTTTCAGCGATGGGCAAACCCGTACAAAGTACGACGAAATGTACATAGTTATAGTTTTCCTCCATCGGTTTGTACTTAAATAGAGCCAAAAATTAGAGCCAAATGAAACTTTGGTACACCACTTTAAAAAGTTATTGCTTTTTTTCGAAGTTCTTGACATTTTTATATGTTTGAGGTATAAGTGCCGCCATTTGAAAGACAGAAATATCTTAATCCGTTAAAAAAAAGCTTTCTAACTACTAAAAATACTTAGTTCACTTCACACACAGTATAGTTGGACACAGTGCACTAAACTTTTATTTCCACTAAAATTGCTCAGCTTCTGCTGCTTTTATACTCTCTGCCCAAATGTCTACACGTTTCTTCTTCTAGAATCCTCTACCTGGTCACTAGCCATACACGCGTGTATTTTTAGTGTGTAACCATATGCGTGTGTACATGTGAGCGAAGTAGTAGCTGATGATGACATGCGTTTGTGAGTATCTCTCTGCTGCTTGTATGTATGTGTGTACATGATGATTAATGTGTTTATGTAGCTTGCTTAAATGTTGTTGTGCCTTTATTTAATAACCTTAGAGATGGTAATATTCGTCCCAATATATACATATTATAAATAAAAGTCTTAAATTTTGGAAAGAGGTAACTTTGGACACCACTGAAAGTATTGTACTGCAATTTTTGTTTTTTTAATTGTTATATTTAGTTATACAAATATAGATACCTAAAATAAAAATTGTTCATTCCATTTCTGAAATATTTAAGAAATATGTTTTTTTTTACTACGCCCAACAGTGCTAGGAACGAAAGCAAATTTAGTGCTGTAGAAGCAAGAAGTGTGATTGTGTGAATTGTAAAACCCTTTATAAAAGCCTTTCATTATTTGGCTAAATAATTGGTTGTTGTTGTTGTTGGTGTTGTTGTTGTAGCGATAAGGTTGCTGCGAAGGCTTTGTGGAGTGTTATCGATGTAATGGTCCTTTGCCGGATACAGATCCGGTACGCTCCGGTACCACAGCACCATTAAGGTGCTAGCCCGACCATCTCGGGAACTATTTATGTGGCCACATTAAACCTTCAGGCCATCCCATCCCTCCTCACCCACAAGTTCCACGAGAAGCTTGGGGTCGCCAGAGCCTCGTCTGTTAGTGAAACAGGATTCGCCGCGGATAGGTGAGGTTGGCAATTGGGTTTGGAGAAGCTATATATTGCGCTGGCAACCTGAAGGGTTGCGCTACACAGCCCCTTCAATCTGGTATTTTAGTCGCCTCTTACGACAGGCCTACCTACCGAGGGAATATTCTGACCCCCTAACCCCTGACCCGCTGGGGTGCTAAAGAATTGGTCGTGTGCGTTGCTGATTTTACCATATTTTTATTTTGCGCAATCAGCAAAAAAATGTACAGGAAAAAGTGTTAAAGTGCCACGACATCATTCCAAGTGGCATAATTCCAAAGAAAGACGTGATATTGGAAACACAAATGTTGTTGGGTGATAACTTTCTGAACGGTTAGAATTTTAAGTCAAATTACTGAGCAGAAATATTTTTCGCTACATTTGTTCAGCGTGTGTATTCGTCTGTCTGGCAGTTCTTTTTACCTTTTTTCTTTCTTTTTAAATTTTCATTTTAGAGTGTTGGTTATGAATAAAATGCTCCCCTTAATGTTATGGTGAAGTGTAAAAAAAAATTAAAAAAGTAATTTCCCTTAATATTTAAGGATAGTTCTTTCTATGGACAGTTGGCTCAAATCGCCGTTCATGAAACAAAATTTCTATCATTTAATTGACAGCAAAAATAGTGTTCTCTGAAAGCGCCCATTATGTTACTGTACAATAGGTGAGATAATCGCTACTTTTTTTCTAGGGGTTTTGCCGCTTGTAAACCTTCTTCTTTAAAACTTTTTTATTGTTGGTTACATTAGAGCTCGAAACATTGAGCACCTTACATCTGTCCAAGTAGGTAGAAGCTTAATAACAAAAAAAAGAAAGAGCGAATTGGGGCTACCACATATAGTGGAAATTTTTTAAACGTGAACCATGGCGAAAACAATGAGATGAACTCATTTTCGAGTTCAAATGAATTCGTTTTTACTATGCAAATTCATTTGGCCCACACTTTTAGATATGATTGTTTTGGTTTGTTTTTCATCGGCCGCCGTGGTGTGATGGTTGCGTGCTCCGACTACCACATCGAAGATCCCGGGTTCACTCCCCAGACAAAGTAGCATCAAAATTTTAGAAACAAGTGTTTTCAATTAGAAGAAAGTTCTTCTGAGCGGGGTCGCCCCTCGGCAGTGTTTGGCAAGCACTCCGAGTGTAGTTCTGCGGATTTACATAAACGTTTCGGTCGGTCCAAAGCGATACAATTTTGTCAAGTTATTGCGGAATGTAATGGGTATTATAAAATTAACCATGTTATTTCGACTTATGGATTTAATTGTGAAATTATATGTATTTGGGTAGGTGCGTTGCCATATGTACTCCATCGAATGGCAGAAAATGGTATTGCACGCAAACATACTAATTTGGCTGGTACATAAATAACTTCGGATCAAATCGATAACCTTATATCAGCTGAAATTCCTGATCACACTGCTGATCCTAAGTTATTTCAAGTTGTCGTTAAAAACATGATACATGGACCGTGCGGTGAACTGAATGTGAATTCACCATGTATGATTGATGAAAAGTGTTCGGAACAATACCCAAGGCAATTTACTTCAGACACAATAACGGGCAATGACGGATATCCGTTGTATGGACGTAGATCACCTTATGATAATGGCAAAACGGCAACCATTAGAATGCATAACCAGGAAGTTGAAGTTGATAATCGTTGGGTTGGTTCCGTATTGTCCATTATTATCGAAAATATCCAATGCTCATATAAATGTGGAATATTGTAATTCTGTCAAATCCATTAAATATATTTGCAAGTATGTAAATAAAAGGAGCGATATGGCAATTTTCGGTGTTGTTGGTGATAATACAAATGACGAAATTACTCAGTATCAAATGGGGCGCTATATTAGTAGCAATGAAGCTGTCTGGAGGATTATGTCGTTTCCAATGAACGAAAGACATCCAGCGGTTGTTCACTTGGCTGTACATCTTGAGAATGGCCAACGTGTTTATTTTAATGTAGCAAATGTATAGGAAAGAGCAGCACAACCTCCAGCAATTACGTTAACAGCTTTTTTCAAATTATGCGAAACTGATACATTTGCGATAACTTTGTTATATTCTGAAGTGCCTCAGTATTACACAAGGAATGTGTCTTCGAAAAAATTTCAAAGACGTAAACAAGGAACAGCAGTTCATGGGCATCCTGGCATTTTCCAAACAGATGCAATTGGGAGAATATATACAGTACATCCAAACAATATTGAGTGTTTTTGTTTGAGATTGTTATTAGTATGGCCCAAAATCACTCCAAGAATTGAGAACAGTCAACTGTCATTTGTGTCAAACATACCGTGAAGCATGCCAACTTTTGCATTTGTTGGAGGATGATGCACATTGGGATTCAACACTTCATGATGCATCTATTTCGGCTCATCCTCAATAAATGCGAATGCTATTTGCTATTATATTATCAACATGTATGCCATCAAATCCACTTGAATTATGGAACAAATATAAACATTATATTGCAGAAGATATTTTTATTCGTATGTGTCATCATGCAAGAAATCTTGATTTGTTGATAACTTTGGAAATGTACAACGAAGCTTTGATAATAATTGAAGATTTGTGTCTAACGATTGCAAATAAAACATTAGTACAATTGGGTATGATCGCACAAAATCGTGAGATGCATGATCTTTTGATCGTGAATTGCAACGTGAGCAGGAATTCAATTCTAATGATTTGCGTTTATTTGTACAATCGAATATAATCAAAATGAATATTCAGCAAAAACATGTATATGACACAATCATGCAAGCCATTTCCAATAATGCAGGTGGATTATATTTCTTGGATGCACCTGGTGGTACAGGCAAAGCGTTCGTTATATCACTGATTTTAGCGACTATTCGATCGGAACAGAAAATTGCATTGGCACTTGCATCTTCGGGAATTGATGCTACATTATTAGAAGGTGGTCGGACAACACACTCTGCATTAAAATTGCCATTGAATGTACAGGTGATTGAAACTCCAACTTGCAATATTTCAAGAAATTCTGCTATGGCAAAAGTTCTGCGATTAACGTCAATTATTTTATGGGATGAATAAAAAATTACTAGAAGCATTTAATCGAACAATGCAAGATTTACGTGGTAATCAACAGTTTTTTGGTGGTGCTTTGATATTACTGTCAGGGGATTTTCGACAAACATTGCCTGTCATTCCTCGAACAACTCCTGCTGATGAAATAAATGCCTGTTTGAAGTCATCAGTTCTTTGGAGATATGTACAAAAATTGACACTGAACATTAATATGCGTATTCACCTACAAAATGATCCAGCTGCCCATGAGTTTTCAAAACAATTAGAAATTGGTGATGGCAAAATACAAATCGACAGAACCAACGGATTGATCACTGTACCGAACAATTTTTGTACAATTACGAAATCGATAGATGAATTGATTAAATGTGTTTTTCCAAATATTCTTCAGAATTACAGAAATCATGATTGGTTGAGAGAACGCGCCATTTTAGCACCGAGGAACATTCATATCAATGCCGTTAATTTTCAAATTCAAGCAAAGTTCCCAGGTGTAGTCATGACATATAAATCAATTGACAGTGCTATGAATCAAGATGAGGCAATGAATTATCCAATTGAATTTTTAAATTCATTAGAACCGGCTGGTATGCCACCGCATTGTTTGAATCTGAAAGTAGGTTCTTTGATTATATTATTGCGAAATATTAATCCACCAAAACTGTGTAATGGTACCAGATTGGCAGTGAAAAATTTATTGCCAAATTTGATTGAAGCTACGATCTTAACTGGTAAATCAAAAGGAGAAGTTTGTTTAATACCGCGTATCCCTATGATTCCAACTGATATGCCATTTGAATTCAAACGATTACAATATCCTGTGCGTTTATCATTTGCGATGTCCATCAACAAAGCCCAAGGGCAAACACTTAACGTTTGTGGTGTGAATTTGGAGGAATCATGTTTTTCAATGGCCAACTTTATGTTGCCTGTTCCAGAGTCGGTACCCCCAGCCGTTTGTTTATTCATGCTCAAAATGGAAAAACAAAAAATATTGTTTATCCAAATGTTTTGGATTAAGTTTTAAAATAGCTAGCAAATAATAAAAATATCTTGTTTTTTGTAATAAATGAGTTTGATTTAATATTTCACTTTATACGTAGCGAAGCACGTACCGGGCTGCTAGTTAATTGTATATGTTTCATAATTGTATCATAATTGTTTGGCGGGACATGCTCATATTGCTTTATACAATTGTTTTTGTTATTGATATTAGAGAAAAATTACAAGGTTTACAAACGGAGATGGTTAGTAGGACATGTTTCTAAATTTCACTTCTTAGAGACCAATTTCAAAGCGAGCACCAGGGCATTCATAGGGCTGATTGGATAAAGTCATCTGCCTTTACACTAGTATAAGGTACGAATGTTGGAGATTTCGAGTTCAATATTCAGTTCCTGAAAAGCTAGCTGATGAAGTGAAATTAAGAAACATGTCCTAGTAACCGTCGCTGTTTTAAGCTTTGTAATTTTTCTCTAATATCAACAATAAAAATAATAATGTGAAAAACCTATGTACAACCTTGGTTCGAATTGTGTTGACAGGGAATGGAAATTTTCATTTTAGTCCTTATATGGACTAGATTTTAATAAATCGGATGTTGTAGTTAGACCTTTTTAGTTTTGAAACGAAAACCTCATTCTATACTTAAAAATTTCACAATTATTCGCAGGGTTTGCATTTAAAACCTTAAAACTTTAAACTTTTAAACTTTAGGCATGTATAAATATTGGGAATCGAAAAATTGCTATCATGGAAATCTTCTTTAAGCCAGGTCTCTGTGAAAACATAAATATCATAGCTCATCTGCTAACTAAGTCAGACACATCCTTAGATTTGGTTCTGAGCCCCAAAAGCATTTTCACAGTAACTGCTGAATGGTATAAAGCGAACTTCAACACAACGCAGATGCTGCTAGACAGCTTCTTGCGTTGACTCGCTTCTCGAAAAAACGGAACGGCCGGATTGTTACATGCACAGGCCAGACATTTGCATCACGCCCTACTTTTAGGTAACTCCCCTTAGATCAGACATCTTAGTATCACTTTTAACGAGTTTTTCGCACTTCATATATGCCTTGAAAAAAAAAATATTATATATGATTTCATTCACTTGAAATTCGGTTATTAGGTACTTAGCCTAGGTTATTATTTGGGATGCCTTTTCTCCTGGAAACGAAGCAGGACCGACCTCCTCTATAAAATATTCTTTAAGGTTCGGTTTGCTAAAGTAATATTGGGAATACTTGAGGAATCGAACTATTTAAAAATAATTATGTTAATGGTTTGTGAGGGAGGGTGGTGAAGGGAGTGGCTAATTTTTCGAGAATGGAAAATGAGCTGAAGGGAAAAAAGATTGAAAAGGAATAAAGACAGCGGAATTTATTAAATTGCGTTATAATTTTAGCCAAATTGATTTCATTAAAGCACTTTAGCGGCGATTGGCGCTTCAATCCACAACCTCAAGTAAATTTTTAAGGTATTGCATAGCATTGACCTCAAATGACGTAATTGAAAATTGCTACCGGAAAAGAAAAATCTTAAGCGTATATATCGCCTAAGCTATCCACCGAACATGATCGAACGCTCGTAGTACCTTAAATTTTATTGGTTCTCTGCTCTGATTAAGAAAGATAAGACCTAATTCCAATAACTCTTTGTAATTTGCCCTGGGATGCCGACAAGCAACATAGTTACGCGCAATCTGCACTATCTCATCTTGTTCAGCAATGCTTAACGAAGAGTTTAGACTTTTATGCACCTTGAAATTTGTCGTGATTCAACTTTGTCCAAGAAGCTTTATAGGGCTAAAAAGTAGACAGCGTCGGACCACTTGATTGCAAGCTATATCTAAATAAATTTTTTTACAATAAAAAATGGTGCAAAAATTTAGATTTTGGAAGTATTTTGTAAATTTTTTCCGACACATCTAAAAATAAATTAACATTTTGTAAACTGTTTAAAGCGATAAAGTGTAGTCTTTCCGATAACGTGCAAACCTTATTCTTGGTATAAACAGAAATAATGTTGTAGGCCAATATCAATACGATTCAACCGAAGGAAAAGGGGTTTAGGCTCCTGACTTCAGATTTGGAGAAAGTATTGAAAATTCTGAGTACAGAGTTTTTTAAGCTTCACTAGACCTACAACTTGATGTATATGTCCCAAAAATAATATTCAATATTTTTTTTGATTTTTTTAAACAGTGTTACTAATGGTGAATTAATATTACAGATAAATTGGACGGCTCGTTTTCAAGATCAAGGTCGTCTTCGATGTCGAGTATTGATATGTCTTCCTCTGAATCAGTAACTAGTTTGGCTTTTATTGAAAGTTACGGAAAGAAAATTGGTGAGTATATTATTTCCCCATAACCTTGCTGTAGATAAGTGTTTCCGCAAAATGCCAGCCAAGAGCAAACAAAGTAAACGTTTACCTAGGAAAAGCCGCATATATCACCCTCTAGGACACAAAATTTTGATGAAATTATTTGGCTAATAAATATAGAAGATATTCAGACCAATTCTAAATATTCTCGCGGAATTTTGTTCTCGCGGATTTTTTTATTCCCGCGGAAAAATTCCTCCAATTCTGTTCTCCTAGGGAGAACAATAATTGGGGAATAGGAATTTCGAATTTTCGAAGTCAGCTGTTTTGTCAATTGAAATTTCGTTGCACATTTCTTTTTGTTTAAAAAATTGAAAAGTTTATTATTGTTGCAAATTTGTTGGAAACTAAGAAACAAAATATAAACAATGCACAGTATTTATTGCATTTCATGTGGTATTCACTGAAATGAGTAATGAATTGGTGCCACAGCAACATCAACAGCGGAACATAAGAAGAAGACGGCCGCATAACACAAATCTGCCGGAGTTGCCTGCTTTCATTCAGCAAAGCAATTTTCTGGCGGCCAAGTTGAGTTGAATTCGTCCTTCGTCATATGCCAAAATCTATTTAAGCCTTATTAAAAAATCCTTGCGCAATTTCTGGATGGCTGCATCAAATATGTATACCAAGAGCTCTACCGTTGCTTATGATATACTTTTCGACTCAAAATAAAGAATATTGTGGTTGTAGTTGTTGTTGTATTAACAGCGAGAATATTGTGGTAGAATTTATATACATATTTTAGCACAAATTTGTACAAATAAGTGTTCTTTCTTAAAAGAACCAATTTCCTTTAACTATTTTGACGCATTCCCTTTAGTTTAACAAGTGAAAAAACTCCTATGAAATGGCAGCGAAATCTCCCTCTCCCTCACATTCATAATACCTACATTTCTCCCATAACCGGCTTCCGCTTTTTCGAACATTGTTCAGAATAGGAGGAAAGGGAGAAGTGAAAAAACTCACAAGGAATTTTTATTTAGAATACGAGGATTGGGAGAAGTGAAAAAACTCGCACGGAATTTGGTTTAGAATTGGGCTGATTAAATATTAATAAAATATACTAAATTACTAGTTGTGTTGGGAACTATCGAAATAATTCAACTATTGTCTAAAAAAAACAATAAATTAAGGGGTGGATCACCCTTACCATTTTAGGGTATGAAAAATAGATAAGATCCGATTCCCAAACCCAGTCAATATGCCCACAAAATCGACAAACGTGAAACCGTCGAGCTGTTTCGAAGGACTTCAACCACAAACATTGTGACACGACAATTTTATATATAAGGCAGAATTTTTTTCTACATAAGCTTTAATAAATCGTCCGTAATATAGATATGAACATTGTCTAATAATGAGATTATCCATATATTTGCTTAACACGTACTACGTTCCATCAAACTAATAAAAAAACCGTGTTAAAATATACATAAATGTGTTTGAGATGTTTTCAAAATAAGTGATTTTTTTGTAAGCGTTCGGACGCATTTTAAGTTTAAAAAAATAATTGCTGCAATGACTTGATGTGTAAAAATGTTGTACTAGCAGTCAAGGTTGTTATGTTAGGTTAGGTTGAACTGGCCGGTCCATGAGGACCTCACAAAGACTAAATGCGTCCATACTGTTACCAGAAGTTTGTTTAACGACCAAATTGAAACCCCCTATCAAAAACCAAGACTTATGTTATAAAATAACTCCGTCCTCCGTTTGCGCATAGTAAACGCCAAATTCGCGGGCGCTTTCCTCCCGGTGAGAGCCATAACTCCTGGATCAGCCTCACGTCAAACGAACCCTGCTCAAGGGTTAGAAGGAGTTCGCTTGACGCCACTTTACTGTGTTGGAGGTTTGTCTGTAAGACTCGCAGCAGCATTGCGCTGTTTGTCCCCCTCCAAAAATTTTGTGGTGACATCTACGTCCTTTTGGGTTTACGGGTTTCGAGGTCCTCTTTAGTCTCTCCCGCTTCTTGCAAATTAAGATTGATATCCTCGGGACTTATTTTCCCACGGCGTAAATGTGTTGCTGGGTGTTCTTATGTGCGACTCGCAGCACCAGTTGACTGTTTTTCCTCCTCTAAAATCTTCGTGGTGACGTCCGCGTCCTCCACCTGCCTCTTTGCTCTAAAGTTTTCGAGGTACGACTTCGCCCACTTCTAGCGTGGTGGGATTGTTATCCTTGGGACTTCTTTTCCTGAGTAGCATATACATTTTTCCTGTACCCCAAGACAATTTGCCAAGCTGGGTGTGCAATATATCCTCCGCTTGTTTGTTTATTTTGAAGATGTAGAATTGACACTCCCCCATAGGCCGAGATACAGTAAGTACCTTCCGACCCTGTGTTGGTATATTCGGATTCTAACTCTGCAAAATTCTCAGCGTATCCTCCGACTTCATCACGCATGGTATCCATATTTAAACGTTTGGTACCGTGGGGATCTGCGCTTTATCCAACACATCAAACCGCGCGTTCGTGCCTTGCCTTTGGAGGTTTGGAACCACTTCCTCCAGCCACCGCAAGCTTGCGATCTTGTCGCACGCTATTATATTCACTCCGTCGAACAGTGGCACATCGCCACTTTTACAGTCGTCTCTCTGACTTGCAGCTTTCGAGGTAGTAACTACCTCGCTATTGGGGCTCTGTCCTACAGCTTTAGGCCTACTTGTCTTGTCCATGCGGCTGATTTGCCTCGCAGCGCCGGGACTGAGTCCGATTGCAATACCGAGGGCCTTCCGCAGCAAACCTCTTGAACTGCCTTTGACCTACTTCTACCTGGTCACGAGCAAATCAAGGTTGTAAGGATGTCAAAAACTGTAACATCCTCAGGCGTATGGAAAATGGTCTCTTATTTCTTTGTAAGTTTGTTTGAAACAGCTTCTCTCATATCTGAGTAATGAAGTTGAAAAAATTATTTTACAAAATTTAATGCGATTTTGGAAATAATTTTTCACATTCATAATAAAATAAAAATATGTCATTAGCTATTTGCATTTAAAATTCAGTGGAGCGTCCGAACAGCAAATGTAGATCTCTATAATGTAGCTATGTGTCGCTTTCAGAAAATATGTGGATATAGTTCTACGAATGTCGTTTATAACAAAAGAAAATTTTCTGACCCAATTCCTGATATTGTATTAATACCCAAAAAAGTATGCCAGGATGGAACGTTCGTAACGTTGGAAACTCCCATAAACATTAGGATGACCCTTTTTCCCCAAAATATTACGATTCTCAATCACACCGCAGATTTATTGGAATATGTATGCGAAAAATTTTGGGCTAATCAAAAACAGATTTAGAGATTGCCCAAGGGCTTTTTTTTACATTTCTTGGTTCTACCCGATCCATTCATTGAGGTCGGAATGGCCCCTTACTTGTTATCATGGTTCACCTATATGATTGGCTCATCTCTACAGCTACAACATACCTTTGTTCACATTGTCAAAATCTGCGTGTTGGTGTTAGGCGAAAGGAATGGAGAGAAAACATAAAATTTTGCTATTCTTGGGTGTTGTAGGAAAATTATGCGCCAAATTAGATACATTTACTAAACACATAACTAAAGTGTTGTGAAACTATCTCTAAATAAAAAATTTACCAAGATCGTGGGTTTGAATCCAGCTCAACGCCTAACAAAAATTATTTTATCATTATTATTGTTATGATACATTTTTTCTTATGGTTATAGCAGCGGAGCCTAAACGTTGCCGATGAAGGAATTTAGCAGTTCCCGAAATGGATCTATACAACGAGCTTAGGCAGTTGTCTACATTTTTTTCTTTCTTCTATTCTAATTTAAAAAATTTTTCAATTAAAAAAAATTTATCATAACAATAATAATGATAAAATAATTATTGTTAGGCCTTAAGCTCAATTCAAACCCACGATCTTACAAATCAGCAGGCGGATATAACAACAAAAATTGTTAAAAAATTTACCACCACAGCAGTAAATAATTGTCAATATGGTGGTAACAGATTGCGTTTGCTATCTCCTTCTGACAATCCCTATGCCAATGAAATGAAAAAAATAAAATCAGCTGATAAGATGAGCCAACCATATAATTGAGCCATGCTTGTTATCAAAAACTTCAAAGAAATATAAAAATGAAAAAATTTGTCACATAACAAAATATTTTCGATTAGATCTACGCTCTTATTGGTTATTATCCATTAAATATATGACTAGAAAAACTAATATAATGTTTGCCATTATCGTTCTAGGATATTAGGTTAGTTTGAACTGGCCGGTCAATAAGACCTCACATGGACTGAATGTGTCCGTAATAATACCAGAATTTGTTTGACGACCAAACTTAAGAACGCCAATCAGGTGGCAGGACTTATGTTATAGCTTAACTGCGCCCTATAGACTAGAAGTTTTCTAGGACCTAACTTGAGTGCTGCCTCGAGATCTGGACACTCTGGCACCCTAATAGCTGGAGCCTTGACCTGGTGAGTGCAGGCCACGAACGCAGAACGTGCTCAACCGTTTCTTTCTACAGCTCGCTATAAGTTTTGCGAGGACCTAGCTTCATTGCTACCTCGAGATCTGGACACTCTGCCACCCATAATAGCAGGAGCCTCGACCTGGTGAGTGCAGGCCACGATCGCAGAACGTGCTCAACCGTTTCTTCCTGCAGCTCGCACTTTCTACATCTGCTGTTACTGACGAGGCTTAACTTATTAGCATGTGACGCCAGAAGGCCATGAGCCGCTTTGTGAGTCTAATATTGTAGGATTTGCACATAATCTTAGAAATTTCGCAGCCCCGCGCTTCTGCCCACGCCATTCCTGCTTGTGGATCATATGCACCTGTCCCCTTATGATTTCTTGGTTGGGAAGTTTAGCATCGATTTTGCGAACTCAAAGGCCTTTTCCTTACCCTCTATCCCTTTATGACCGGGAAGCCCGTACAGTCCGGCCTGACCGCAGTTTTTCAATGCTTATTTTAATTACAGGACACTTATTGATGAAGTACTGTGTGAGATTATTGCCATAATCGCTGACTCACTATCAATATATGTATATATTTCTGCTGCTTTCTTCACGGCTATAATTCTGCCAGAGAGACGCTACAGTAATCTGGTGGCCTGTAAGATCAACTTATTTCTTGATCGGCACAGTAATCAGCAGACCCGACCGCTTCCATTAACTTGGAGCCATCGGTGTACACGTGACTGGTATGTCAAACCATTTCGGCACCTTGGCGCCAACCCTCCCGCTCAATTGTGGGCCCAAATCACTTTCGAAGGTCAGGCACGGGACAACTGCCGTAAATACCCAATAAGAGAGTGTGGGTGATAGGCCCCACGTGCATCCTATCATCTTCTTGCATGCATACAGTGCCGCGGAGGCTTTCTTCGCTCTCTCTTTCGCATGGAGTTTCCACGACAACGTGCTACATTTTTCAAGCGCAGGCTTAGTTCAAACAGGGATCTTATATTTCCTAGTAAATAATATTAAATTGCTTTTTTCCCGTTTGTGGTCCATACAACTCCAGATGTCCAGGCATGTACATCCCGAAGTGCCTGATCCATTAGAGAGCTGATTGTTTTTAAGCATCTGCAGCTTATGATGACTGAAACGTCATCTGCATATGCCGTAAGTTTGACTGGTGCTCCGTCGAACCGCCTAAGCAATTGATTGATAGCCAGCGTCTACAGCATTGGTGATAAAACCACATCCTGTGGTGTCTGTTTACACATTTTGTGGCCTCGCATAGCCTCCTCGCGATGTGATAATTCTACAGCTTAACATGGACCCAATCCAATTTGTTAAGGCCGGATGAACTTCAATCGAGTATAGACTGCTCATGATTGCTCGTTTCGAGACATTGCTGAATGATCCGGAAATGTGCATAAAAACAGCTAGGGCGTATTCCTGGTGTTCCATAGCTGTCTCTATGTTCATGACCACCCTATGTAATGCAGTACTGACTTGCCTTTGGTGCAGACTGACTTGCCTTTGCTGAAGAGAGTAATTCCTCACTCATATTTGATTTTATATACACATCTATTTATCTCTCTGGGGTTTTGAGCAGGAAAGATGCCAAACTAAAAGGCCTGTAGTATTTCGGATGCAGTTAAAAAAACGGAAAAAATACTTTTTCAGTGTAATAAAATATTTCTAGAGTGTTTTTTTTTCGAAAGCCGATCCGTATGCCTTTCCAATGGTTCCAAGATCTTTGAAATCGGTTGACCCATTCCGTAGTTATCACAGGTCAAAGGTACCTATTACCGTCATTTTTCACGCATTTTTCACAACTTTGACACCTTGCCACGCCCACAATTTTTCAAAAATGGAATTTCTAAGAATGATGTTGTGCTTGTATAGGTAAATTGTACCGCTATGCAAAATTTCATCAATATCTGAGGTGGTCGGGTTCAACGCATATCGGTTTTGATATGAAATTCATCATATTGCATTGGAATATTAGGATAATCTAGTGTTGGCTCATCATAATCTAAGAATTGTACCAAGTTATCGTATGGAGTATTCCTTGTGAATGCCGGTTCAGATAGTAAATTATCTCATTCAGATCAATCATATCAGTATAAGTAATCTGAAGCATTAAAATTGATATTATATTTTTTGTAAACTCTGAGTTTAGTTGGATCAAGTATTTTTTCTTGATAGTATAAAATTTGTTTGATAGCTCTATCACGTATGGCTTTTCCATCATCAAATAACATTGTTAATAAAATGTTTTCTGGATGAGCGTAATATGAATTATTTTTGATTACACCATCTACAATATTAAGTAAATTGCGTGGTAGGTATCGTGTCCAACGAATAAACTTTGATAAAAATAGACTGCCATATACAACAGAATTATAGTATTTTACATTGAAATACATTGGCACATAAATTCTAATAATATAAACTGCTAGAGTTTTCAAATTTTCCGATGGTGTATTAGTTGTTGTATATAGACGTAATACCCTGCTTGCTTTGGTTAGCCATCGAGAATGTACAGTTGTTAACATCTGTTTCCAAACGTGTTATAGAAAAAAAAACCGTGAAGGTGTTATGGCTTTTACAGCAGAAAGTCATGAAGAACAACCACGAATGGAGAGCAAAAAAGATTTAAAAAAATAATAACATAACATTACTTAAAATGGTCAATTCTAAGTAAACAAAATAATTTTCTAAATAAATGACATTAAAATTATAAAAATTGTGTTTTTGCTTATTACTTGAAAATATAGGTTTTTTTGTTTGAAATTTTTTTTCTACTAAAACGAGTTCGAAAAAGAAAAACTGTCTGAATGAAAGTTATTGGAAATGTTCTGACTTATTTTAGCTGTAAAGAAAAAAAAATCCATAAGAAATTTGTTAAAAATGATAATATAGTAGTTAAAACTTCATTTTAGGCTAAATTCTCATAATTTAAGCCTCATACTGTACTAAAATTAGATATTAAAACAGATTCTGAAATGTAAATCAAATACCTTTAAAGTAAGCCTAATATGAAATTTTTCCTATAATCTTTCAGGAGCTATGAAGATTTTTTGGCCAAACCCCACATTCATATGGCAAAGTATCTATTTTGCAAAAATCGGCACCTCGAAATCGGACTTAGAGCTATGGTGTCTTCAGCAATTTTTCTTAGAATCATCTGTAGATCACGTTTTTGCTATACTCTTGATGGAAAAAAATGTGACCCACTCTAAGCACAGTTTCAAATTTTATATATATATATACATACACGTATAACTATTAAAGCGTGTCAAGATGTACGGAGGAAAAATTTGAAACTGTGCTCCCGGGCTCTTTGGCAACCTGTAAAAACAGCACAGTTTGATTTTTCTCTTTTTTTTCTATCATATTTTCGACTTCACATTTGCACTGTGGTTAATACTATAAACCTAGTAATTTTCTTATTCAAATAATGTCCCACGAATGATATCTCAAACTATGAAGCTTTCATGCTTTGTAGCTTGCAAATCGTCGATACCTCATGTGCAGCTCTCCATTCAAATACATGGATTGGATTTTAAAGCCTACAAATTCCGTATGCAGCGTCTAGTAGATACGCCTATGAAGATACGCCTCGTGTGCATCTTCCCTAAAACTTATGGCTAAATCACTTGCAAGGTATAACCGTTCTTTTTTTGTTTTATCACAGTTTCATATTTAAAAATCAGTCTTTAAACAAAAGGAAATCAAAAAAATAACAAAATAAAATACTTCAATTTATTTTTGTTTGAGAAGAAAATACATAAATATGTATGTGTTGTGAGTTTCGACTGATATCCGCCAGTCATAAGTATTCTATTTCCGGTAGCTATAGGAAATGCTTCTCGTTTATTAGTAGGTGGTATAGCAAACCTGTACTATGTTAACAGGGCATGTCCAAATAGAGAGCGTGGTTCGACAGCATATGAGCAGTTTCGAAGTTCAAGTTAACAATAACAGAAGTGGGAACAGATGTTAACAGGCACCATAGTCCTGCTACACTGTGGGAGTTTTGTAGGAAAATGTTGCAGAAATTACGTGAGAGATTGCTTATTAAAATAACAGCGTGAAGTTTTCTATTCTATAGGTTTGAAGAGACTAAAAATATAAAAACTATACAAAAGAAAATAGTTCGAAAACAATTTTTTTGGGGAGCCAGTGGCTTAATTGCGGCGGTTACCGAACTTGGAAAAGTATTACAAAAAGTTGGACAAGTCAGTTGCTGAAGGAGTTTAAACATGATCGGTTGTTCGGGAAAAAAGTAAAGAAAAATATATATAAAAATCCCGTCCCGGCACCGCATGAATAGTTAGAAAACTTTAAAAGTTAATAAATCAAAACATAAAAGTGAAACTTTGAAAACTTTCAACAAAAAATTTTTTTTTAAAACTTATCATTTTTAATTTAGACAAGTGAACCGAAAAGTTATACAAAAAAAAAAAAACAAAAAGGTTCGTTTGTTATAAAGGAAATAAAAACTAACTATTTGTATTTGTGGATACAAAAAGTAAGAAATAGCAAAAATCATCTAATTTCGAGGAAAAAAAAGTTAATTAGTTGAAAAAAATGAGTGGTTGGAAGCTTAAATTTTTGAATACAATAATAAGAACGAAACCAAAAATATAAAAAAGATCTAGTTTCGAATCAAAGAAACAACTACAGAAGTGAAGCGAAAAGTTATACAAAAACAGATAAATTCGGAAAGAAAAAAAAATTTTAAATAAAAAAAAAGTATTTATAAGTTCGAAGGCGAGAACAAAAAAATAAGAACAAAACGAAACTAACGTATGTTATTTCGAGAAATATCTACGGAAGTGAACCAACAAGTTATAAAAATAAAAAAACGAAACTTCATAGAAAAAAAAATGATACCAGAAATTTATAAAATCTAAGGAAAAACTCAACACAAGCTAACCAAAAATTTGCATTTGTAAATTTAAGCCTTGCAAAAATCAAAAAAAAAAATATGTATATATTTTTTTGGCGAACTTAGTACAAAAATAATAATGACGAAAGCATTTCACTTGCTGTTTTTAGACGTGAAAATTCTCCAGCAAGAAGCAAATCCTACGAGAGGAAAAAAAATCTTCAATTAAATGAGGCAAGATGGGAAGTTGGAGTCCAAGATATCGCCAGGAGTTTCCAGGTTCAGGAGGCATAGCAGCTAAATATTTTTTTGTAGTTTGTAAGATTTGATAATCTAAAAAGTAAAAGATGAATGTAAGGTCGCAGTGGGTGAGTGAGCGAATCGAAAAGCCCAAGAAAATGTACCACTAGAGAAAAAATGGGTGTTGTTAGAAAAAGGTGTTAAATAAAAAGGTAATCCGAATACAACCGACTCATCAGATGTTGCCGAAATATCAGGGGAAAATTTAAAGTGTTGGAATTGCGAAGTGTTAGGCCATAGGTATCAAGATTGCACCAACCCAGTGCGAAGATTATTTTTTTATGAATGTGGGAAACCAGACACGTAAAAACCTACATGCCCAAAATGTAATCGGGGTGCGGAAACGCGAATCAGGATGTCCGCAGAAGGGGATATCCGAACCACCAGCCTCTGATGTAAATAATAGCACAAGTCTCGCGAACTCCAACGACATGATTCCCAAAGCATCTTGCCAGCCTAAATTAACTCCCATAAGACCTTTCCATGTCCGGTTAGCCGAGTACAACCAGCATCGCGCTGAAATTTTCTCTGCTTCACCAAAAATTGTATCTCGTTCGGCACGAATGAAGAATTTCTGGCCTAAAAAGAGGCGTTTACGAAAATTTACCATCTCAGCCATTGTGTACAAAATCTCTGATATTAGGCCTTATATACAAATTAACATTAAAGCTGAAAACGTGTTAGCATTACTAGATAGCGGCGCGAATAAAAGCGTGATAGGTGGCCAGTTGGCGTGATAGGTGGCCAGTTGGCCAAAACCATTTTAGAGCAGAATTCCACTTCCGCAGCCTTTAGTGCCTATGTGACAGCGACAACAAATAAGTGGTATAATAACTGTAGCCGTTAACTATAATGGTCAAATTAAACACATACAATTTTAAATAGTCCCATCTATAACTCAATCAGCCATTTGTGGTATGGATTTTTGGAATGAGTTCGATATAAAAGTAAAGATTGAAACCAAATGCGGTCACATAAATACATTAGAAACTAATTCCGAGGGAGTGGCGTCTCTGAATACCCAGCAACAAAAGCAACTAGATATTGTAATAGAATCATTTCCTAACTTCGAGAGAGAGGGGCTGGGATTAACCAATTTAGTGGAGCATGTCATAGATACAGGACATGCAAAACCCATAAAGCAGAGATTTTATCCGATATCTCCAGCTGTAGAGAAAATGCTATGCCAGGAAATAGATAGAATGTTGGAACTAGGAGTGATAGAAGAAGCTCCAAGTTCAGCGTGGTCTTCACCTGGAGTGTTAATTGTCAAACCTGGAAAGGTTCGGTTCTGCTTAGATTCGCGCAAATTAAACGAGGTAACGTTAAAGGATGCATATCCTATTCCAATTATTGAGGGATTGCTAAGTAGGCTTCCTCCCATGCATTATATTTCCAAGATCGACTTGAAAGATGCTTTCTGGCAAATTGGTCTTGAAAAGCTATCACGGGAAAAGACTGCCTTTACCGTTCCTAACAGGCCACTGTACCAATTCAAAAGGATGCCTGTTGGATTGTGCAACGCACCACAAACTATGTGTAGACTCATGGATAAAGTGATACGATATAACTTGAAAAATCACGTTTTCGTATACTTGGATGATTTATTAGTAGTGTCATCTTCATTTAATGAACATTTGGTTCACTTGTCCGAAGTCTCCGCATTATTGCGAAAGGCTGGCTTGACCATTAATATTCGAAAGAGTAAATTTTGTCTAAGCCAAGTCAACTGTTTAGGTTTTGTAGTGGGGAACGGATCTCTCCAGGTAGACAAAGAAGAGATTTCTGCGATTCAGACATATCCTACCCCAAAGAGTGTACGCCAATTTCGGAAATTCCTTGGCATGACCGGATGGTATAGAAGATTTATCGATGATTATGGTTCAACTACGTTTCATTTAACCGAGTTACACTCAAAGAAAAACAGCTTGTGTGGAATTCAGAGGCCCAGCAAGCATTTGAGGACTTCAAAGAAAAATTGACTTCAACACCTATATTAATACACCCTAACTCTAACAAACCTTTTATTTTACAATTTGATGCTAGTCAAGTAGGAGTAGGAGCATGTTTGCTACAGGAAGACATGTCACAGAATCTGAACAAAGCGCAGCGGAATTATTCAGTGACAGAGCTTGAGTGTCTAGCCGTTGTTCTTGCAATAAAAAAGTTTAGAATGTATATAGAAGGGACTGAATTCAGGGTTGTGACCGATCATGCTAGTTTGCGTTGGCTCATGCAACAAAGGGATCTTAGCGGGAGACTAGCGAGGTGGGCCATAAAACTGCAAGGCTTCAACTTTTCAATTGAGCACAAAAAAGGAAGTGAGAACGTAATCGCGGATGCCCTGTCTCGAATGTATGAGGACGTGCCAGAATCCCTTTGTAATCCCGAAAGTAATGTAATAGAACTTCCAGTCCTACCGGAAATTGATTTAGGCTCCGATGCCTTGAATATGAGGAGTTAAAGCTTCGGTTTCAGTCCTCAAATTTGCCGGACTTCCAAGTCATTGATGGGTACATTTATCATCGTACCGAATTCGCAACTGGAAACAGCGATACCGATGACAATGCTTGGAAATTATATGTGCCTACAGAATTACGTCCAAATTTGATTTCTGCTGCCCACGAGCAAAAACTGTAGAACGTGTTAGACGTCGGTTCTATTGGCCCGGCATGCTCATACAGATACGCGAATATGTACTAAACTGCGAGAGCTGTCAAACGTCGAAAACACCCTCAAAGCCATTAACACCACCAATGGGTCAGCAAATTGGTTCAGAGAGGCCTTTTCAAATTTTATATATGGATCTGATAGGACCATTTCCGCGTTCCAAAAAGGGTAACATTGGCTTGCTAATTGTACTTGATCATATATTTGAATATTTGAAAGAGAATATTTTTGATTGTTTTGGTATTCCCGAAAGTGGCGTAACCGACAATGGTAGCCAGTTTAAAAGTAAAGAGTTTGAGCATTTTTTGCAAAAATATCGTGTTTCCCACATCACAACAGCTGTTTATTCCCCTCAGTCTAATGCCTCTGAGCGAGTTAACAGATCCATCAACGAAGCCCTAAGAAGTTATGTACGAAAAGATCAGCAAGATTGGGATGAATTTATCAGCGGCATTAATTGTGCGCTCCGAAACAGCTTGCACGAATCTTTAGGTTAGGTATACGCCGTGTTTCGCAGTGTTTGGACAGCACATGATTACACACGCCGCTGATTATAAGCTTCTGCGGAATCTGAGTCTACTTAGTGACAATACGGTAAAACTGGAGCGTAGCGACAATTTTCAGTTAATACGGGAAGTAATAAAGAAAAATCTGGAGACAGCTCATCTCCGAAACGCCAACTCGTATAATCTACGCAGTCGGGTTAGGAGTTTTCAAGTAGGTCAAATAGTAACGCGTCGAAACTTTGCACAGAGCAATCTAATCAAAAACTTTAATGCTAAGCTAGCACCTACTGGAGTAAAAGCGTGGCTTAAGGCCGTGAAGGGAAATTGCTATTACCTTTTAGAAGACCTAGATGGCAGAGTCGTAGGAGCATATCATGCAAAAGATTTGTGGTAATTAGTCGCAGTTATAATATCATTTTTGAACTCTTCCTGGTATGCTGATTTTATACTCAAAGATTACAAATCTAGTGCCTTCAGACCGCTTTCTCTCTGTGTATTCATATCAACAGGAGCAAACGATCTGTGTTATGAGGTTCGACTGATTTCCGCCAGTCATAAGTATTCTATTTCCGGTAGCCATGGGAAATGCTTCTCGTTTATTAATAGGTGGTATAGCAAACCTGTAGTATGTTAACAGGGCATGTCCAAATAGAGAGCGTGGTTTAACGGTATATGAGCAGTTTCGAAGTTCAAGTTAATGTTACACTAATGATTTCGAACATAAATTCTAATAACAGAAGTGGGAACAGATGTTAACATGCATCATAACAGCAGGACTTAAACTGTGCGAGTTTTGTAGGAAAAAGTTGCAGAAGTTCGTGAGAGTTTGCTTATTAAAATATCAGCGTGAAGTATGGGAGTAAAATATAAATTCTGTAGGTTTGAAGAGACTAAAAATATAAAAACTATACAAAAGAAAATAGTTCGAAAATATTTTTTTGGAGAGCCAGCGGCTTAATTGCGGCGGTTACCGAACTTGGAAAAGTATTACAAAAAGTTGGACAAGTCAGTTACTGAAGGAGTTTAAACATGATGGTTGTTCGGGAAAAAAGTAAAGAAAAATATATATAAAAATCCCGTCCCGGCACCGCGTGAATATTTAGAAAACTTTAAAAGTTAATAAATTAAAACTTACACAGTGAAACTTTGAAACCTTACAACAAAAAATGTTTGTTTAAAATTTATCATTTTTAATTTATACAAGTGAACCGAAAAGTTATAAAAAAAAAAAACAGGTTCAGTTGTTATAAAGGAAATAAAAACTAACTATTTGTATTTGTGGATACAAAAAGTAAGAAATAGCAAAATCATCTAATTTCGAGGAAAAAAAGTTAATTAGTTGAAAAAAAAAATGAGTGGTTGGAAGCTTGAATTTTTGAATACAATAATAAGAACGAAACCAAAAATATAAAAAAGATATAGTTTCGAATCAAAAAAACAACTACAGAAGTGAAGCGAAAACTATTACAGAAGTACAAAAACAGATAAATTCGGAAAGACAAAAAAAATGTTTAAATAAAAAAAAAATAATTATTTGTAAGTTCGAAGGCGAGAACAAAAAAATAAGAACAAAACGAAACTAACGTATGTTATTTCGAGAAATATCTACGGAAGTGAACCAACAAGTTATAAAAATAAAAAATGGAACTTCATAGAAAAAAAAAAAAAATATACCAGAAATTATCTTCTGATTATTTTCGGCCTTAGATTTATAAATTTTAAATATTTAACGAGCTCGAGGCCATATACATATATATTCAGATTAAAACCCGGATAGATTATATATATATGTATATATTTCAGATTGAGGTCGAAATATCGACTAAATAAAATTTAACATATATACATATATAAAATCTATCCGGGTTTTAATCTGAATATATATGTATTAGGCCTCGAGCTCGTTAAATATTTAAGATTAATATACCAGAAATTTATAAAATCTAAGGAAAAAACTCAACACTTGTTAACAAAAATTTGCACTTGTAAATTTAAGCCTTGCAAAAATCAAAAAAAAATATATATATATATATTTTTTTGGCGGACTTAGTACAAAAATAATAATGACGAAAGCATTTCACTTGCTGTTTTTAGACGTGAAAATTCTCCAGCAAGAAGAAAATCCTACGAGAGGAAAAAAATCTTCAATTAAATGAGGCAAGATGGGAAGTTGGAGTCCAAGATATCGCCAGGAGTTTCCAGGTTCAGGAGGCATAGCGGCTAAATATTTTTTTTGTAGTTTGTAGGATTTGATAATCTGAAAAGCAAAGATAAAACATATGTAGGCTCTTAGACTCTCTAATATAAAAAAAAAATAAAAAAATCTATAAAGAAAATTTTTGTATTGTGAAAAGAGGAATGTAAGGTCGCACTGGGTGGGTGAGCGAATCGAAAAGCCCAATAAAACATACCACTAGAGAAAAAATGGGTGTTGTTAGAAAAAAGTGTTAAATAAAAAGTGATTTGTTTTTCTAAATTCCTAAAATCTAGCTTCAACCGACAGTACTCCATCAACTGGCCAGGGGAAGGAGGATGAATCGGTAAGTGCCTTATCTTTTGACACTTGTACGTATAACAGGCTTGTTAATTATTGATTAACCAAAAAAAAAGGAAAAACAAAAAGGTTATTATTATTAATTCATTTGTTTGAATCGAATCATTTATTAATTGAGTAAGGGCGATGAAATTAGCTAATCCAATTAGCTGGTTTCTTTGCTAAATCGTTCTAAAATTATTTAATTTTTACATTTTTCTTGTGCGATGAATATTGGACTCATAGTTTTCTTTTCATTAAAATGATTACCTTAATGAAAAGAAAAAGTAAGTTATCATAGTAAAAATTAACCGGTCCGTATATCTGTTTTAATATCTATACAGCAATTCATGTTTTTATTTGAACCTCGCCACAAAATTCTACTAAAAATTTTAAGTTAAAAAATAGTACAAAAAAAAATGTATTAATAGTAAATAGTTTTTCTTTTTTTTGAATATTAATAAACTTTTGCGAAAGGAGGTTTTGAATTTCTTTTGTTTGTTTTTTTTGTGCGGCTCTGTTAATTGGGCCATGTAACATCGTTAAATCAGATTATTTTGCAAGAAGGCTATGTTACAGCGTTCACATAATTTCGATTTTCTTGTAAAGATTTTTTTGCTTTCCTCCTCTTAATCTGAAAGAGAATATAAACTACATAAATGTTTTTCTTAACTTATCATTCTCAGATGCTCATTAACTTAAATTTTCTTTCGTTGTTGGCATATCGGAACGATACAAGGTGGCAGCATGGTGACATACCTACAAACATATATAAACATTTCGTGTATTTTGTTTTTGTAAATTCGATGGACAAATGTCAAAATCGTACTACGCCGAAAGTTGATGTATCAAATCAAATAAAAAAAGCTTAAAATCAGTTGTCCCATGCTGCCACCTTGTATCGTTGCGCGATGGTTGTTGGTTCATACTCCATGCACCAACTCAATTAATTGTAAGTATTGTGAGCATATGAGAACGCAACATCGAGTGTGAACATACTGCATATTGAGTGCAAGCGGTGATTCTCGCTCACTCGCAAACTGAGAGCGATGTATAAATATGTTTGAAACTATGTTAAATATAAACTTACAGAGATCTCAGGTTATATGAATTATGTTTAATGTGGGAGAAATAGTATTGAGAAATAACATTATTTTTTTTTTTTAATTAGTAGTAGGGTAATAAGAGAATTTGTATAATGAGCGACTTTTTTCAATTGTATTTAGTGAGGAAATCTCAAATTAACATTTTTGACTAATGATAAGAGATAAGAAGAATTTTGGAGAATGTAAAGAAATCATAGAAACCAGAGAAATGTCTTTTATCAAGAGAATTAACTTAAACATGCTTTTGTAGATTTGATAACTTAATTTTGAATTGAGAGACTTCGAAATAAAACGAAATATTGAGAACTCGGTTTCGATAAACATATTCAAATGTAAGTTAACATATATGATGTAAGAAACAGTTTAGGTAGGTTAACATATATGTACATTAGGGCGGGTCGATTTAAAAATCGCTCATTGCTCTGCGAAAGTCGTGTTCTAGGGATCAAAATAAGAAACTTTGCCGAAGGAACCATTCCTCTAAAACGAATACTGATGCCCCCCCCCCCCCCCCTTTCGATTATTTCGGATTTGAACCGGTAAACTTTATATCAGTGTAAGTTTTTTTGCATGCTTTGGGCGGCGAAATAGATGACATTGGCTAATGTCGAAGTCATACCCGATCAAAGCTTTGATAAAACCTTATAGTGGTTTCCGTAAATTTATATCGGACATCGTTAGAGATTTTTTCTACTGGGTTACCTTGGTAGATTACTCACGAATTGTACCGCTTGATAATTTTTTTGGATTAAGTGGCCAAGAGGTTGCTTTAGTTGATGACTAGACTCTCATCACTTTTTCGAACTTGAAATCGCAGCCATTAAATCATTAAATGTTGCACTGTCATTTAGTTGCAAGGTTGGTTTCAACCGGTAGTACGTACATACATGTACTGAAGTCCATGTAAGACCCCGATGCCACAAATATGTTATCACGGTAATAATTTTTTTTTGCAAAAAGACAAGAAAACACTACTTATATAAAGAAATAAAATCAAAATAAGTAAACGTATAATAAATCTAAGATACGTACACCTAAAACGATCTACACTAAACAAATAAACGGTGTGCATATCTACTATTGCACAACGTTTGAAATAAGTAAATCGACTCGTTTTCAAGCAAGGTGATAAATGGATTGGATTTTTTTGGAAATAACATACTTATAACCAAATAACTACAAATACGAATAACTAAAAACATATATAATTATAAACACAAACAAATACAAACACTAGAAATTAATTAATAAATAAATTAATTAATGGCGGTGAGACATAGCAATGAGGAATTGAATTTGACTAACGCAGCCGAAGAAATGATCTGCACCATTTGTAGCGAAGGTGTGACGCAGGATCGTGTTGAGACTCCTTGCAAGCACATATTTCACAAATCATGTTTAGGTAGGTGGATAGATACGAATGCCTCATGTCCTTCTTGCAGGGAACCAGTCACTATGTCCGATCTACAAAGCCGAACTGGCGTAGCGGGGGTGACAGCCTCACCAGAAACTACTTCATTCCGAGCCAGAGGAGGAGCTATATCCCGAAATAGAGTAGCGACTCGATCAATAACACAGGCACTTCGAACCACTGGCACTGATTTAAATAGACCGAACGCATATAGTTAACCTAGATACGACCACAGATTGCCTGCTACTGCTCCTATGTCAACCAGTAATGTAGATTATTCTAGAGTTCGAAAAACGATTGAGGAATCTTTGACTGGCTTTCGCGAGCAAGTAACCGCCTAAATCGGTAGTGATTTGAGCACCCTATTGGGACAATTAAATGTAGGAGAGAATCGCTATCGCCAATCCACTCAAGAATCCCCAAGGCGGCCGGAGGAAATGCCACTTAATCAGGAGGAGGAGCCCAACCGACCATACCGTGATAGTGAACCTCTGCCCCTGAGGAGCAATTTTCAGGCTAAGATCTCTAGCATGATTTCACTGGTAAGCCAAATGATATGTCGGTGGAGGATTTTATATATCGAGTTAATGCGTTAACACGTCAACCTTTGAACGGAGATTTTAATGTATTATGTCGATATGTCCACATGCTTTTTGCAGATAATGCGGAACCTTGGTTTTGAAGGCATCACCGGCACACAGATCAACTAAATTGGGAGGAGATTTGTGAAGGATTAAGACAAAAATATAAGGACCAGTTGAGCGACTACGACCCGAAAGAAAATATACATAGAGGAAAACAGAGAACCAACGAACCATTTGACCAATTTTAGACGAGTTTCTAACCATGAATGATAGGCTTCGAATTCCCATGACAGATCGGGAGCTTATAGAAACAATGATTAGGAATTTAAAACCCGACCTTAGATATGAGCTTTTGCATTTGGACAACCGACTTATCTATGCTTCGAAGAGAATGTCACAGGCATGAGCACTTCATGGCTAATTTCATTAATAGTGCTCCTATTCGAAACTTCCCCACTAGAAGAAACATATTTGAAATTGCTGAGGAAATTCAGGAGCGCGGTAATCCGAATACAACCGACTCATCAGATGTTGCCGAAATATCAGCGGAAAATTTAAAGTGTTGGAATTGCGAAGTGTTAGGCCATAGGTATCAAGATTGCACCAACCCAGTGCGAAGAATATTTTGTTATGGATATGGGAAACCAGACACGTAAAAACCTACATGCCCAAAATGTAATCGGGGTGCGGAAACGCGAATCAGGATGTCCGCAGAAGGGGATATCCGAACCACCAGCCTCTGATGTAAATAATAGCACAAGTCTCGCGAACTCCAACGACATGATTCCCAAAGCATCTTGGCAGCCTAAATTAACTCCCATAAGACATTTCCATGTCCGGTTAGCCGAGTACAACCAGCATCGCGCTGAAATTTTCTCAGCTTCACCAAAAATTGTATCTCGTTCGGCACGACGAATGAAGAATTTCTGGCCTAAAAAGAGGCGTTTACGAAAATTTACCATCTCAGCCATTGTGTACAAAATCTCTGATATTAGGCCTTATATACAAATTAACATTAAAGCTGAAAATGTGTTAGCATTACTAGATAGCGGCGCGAATAAAAGCGTGATAGGTGGCCAGTTGGCCAAAACCATTTTAGAGCAGAATTCCACTTCCGCAGCCTTTAGTGCCTATGTGACAGCGACAACAAATAAGTGGTATAATAACTGTAGCCGTTAACTATAATGGTCAAATTAAACACATACAATTTTAAATATTCCCATCTATAACTCAATCAGCCATTTGTGGTATGGATTTTTGGAATGAGTTCGATATAAAAGTAAAGATTGAAACCCAATGCGGTCACATAAATACATTAGAAACTAATTCCGAGGGAGTGGCGTCTCTGAATACCCAGCAACAAAAGCAACTAGATATTGTAATAGAATCATTTCCTAACTTCGAGAGAGAGGGGCTGGGATTAACCAATTTAGTGGAGCATGTCATAGATACAGGACATGCAAAACCCATAAAGCAGAGATTTTATCCGATATCTCTAGCCGTAGTGAAAAAGTATGCCAGGAAATAGATAGAATGTTGGAACTAGGAGTGATAGAAGAAGCTCCAAGTTCAGCGTGGTCTTCACCTGGAGTGTTAATTGTCAAACCTGGAAAGGTTCGGTTCTGCTTAGATTCGCGCAAATTAAACGAGGTAACGTTAAAGGATGCATATCCTATTCCAATTATTGAGGGATTGCTAAGTAGGCTTCCTCCCATGCATTATATTTCCAAGATCGACTTGAAAGATGCTTTCTGGCAAATTGGGCTTGAAAAGCTATCACGGGAAAAGACTGCCTTTACCGTTCCTAACAGGCCACTGTACCAATTCAAAAGGATGCCTGTTGGATTGTGCAACGCACCACAAACTATGTGTAGACTCATGGATAAAGTGATACGATATAACTTGAAAAATCACGTTTTCGTATACTTGGATGATTTATTAGTAGTGTCGTCTTCATTTAATGAACATTTGGTTCACTTGTCCGAAGTCTCCGCATTATTGCGAAAGGCTGGCTTGACCACTAATATTCGAAAGAGTAAATTTTGCCTAAGCCAAGTCAACTGTTTAGGTTTTGTAGTGGGGAACGGATCTCTCCAGGTAGACAAAGAAAAGATTTCTGCGATTCAGACATATCCTACCCCAAAGAGTGTACGCCAATTTCGGAAATTCCTTGGCATGACCGGATGGTATAGAAGATTTATCGATGATTATGGTTCAACTACGTTTCATTTAACCGAGTTACACTCAAAGAAAAACAGCGTGTGTGGAATTCAGAGGCCCAGCAAGCATTTGAGGACTTCAAAGAAAAATTGACTTCAACACCTATATTAATACACCCTAACTATAACAAACCTTTTATTTTACAATTTGATGCTAGTCAGAGGCCCAGCAAGCATTTGAGGACTTCAAAGAAAAATTGACTTCAACACCTATATTAATACACCCTAACTATAACAAACCTTTTATTTTACAATTTGATGCTAGTCAAGTAGGAGTAGGAGCATGTTTGCTACAGGAAGACATGTCACAGAATCTGAACAAAGCGCAGCGGAATTATTCAGTGACAGAGCTTGAGTGTCTAGCCGTTGTTCTTGCAATAAAAAAGTTTAGAATGTATATAGAAGGGACTGAATTCAGGGTTGTGACCGAACATGCTAGTTTGCGTTGGCTCATGCAACAAAGGGATCTTAGCGGGAGACTAGCGAAGTGGGCCATAAAACTGCAAGGCTTCAACTTTTCAATTGAGCACAAAAAAGGAAGTGAGAACGTAATCGCGGATGCCCTGTCTCGAATGTATGAGGACGTGCCAGAATCCGAAAGTAATGTAATATAACTTCCAGTCCTACCGGAAATTGATTTAGGCTCCGATGCCTTTAACTCGCCTGAATATGAGGAGTTAAAGCTTCGGTTTCAGTCCTCAAATTTGCCGGACTTCCAAGTCATTGATGGGTACATTTATCATCGTACCGAATTCGCAACTGGAAACAGCGATACCGATGACAATGCTTGGAAATTATATGTGCCTACAGAATTACGTCACAATTTGATTTCTGCTGCCCACGAGCAACCATCAGCAGCGCATGGCGGGATAGCAAAAACTGTAGAACATGTTAGACGTCGGTTCTATTGGCTCGGCATGCTCATACAGATACGCGAATATGTACTAAACTGCGAGAGCTGTCAAACGTCGAAAACACCCTCAAAGCCATTAACACCACGAATGGGTCAGAAAATTGGTTCAGATAGGCCTTTTCAAATTTTATATATGGATCTGATAGGACCATTTCCGCGTTCCAAAAAGGGTAACATTGGCTTGCTAATTGTACTTGATCATATATTTGAATATTTGAAAGAGAATATTTTTGATTGTTTTGGTATTCCCGAAAGTGGCGTAACCGACAATGGTAGCCAGTTTAAAAGTAAAGAGTTTGAGCATTTTTTGCAAAAATATGGTGTTTCCCACATCACAACAGCTGTTTATTCCCCTCAGTCTAATGCCTCTGAGCGAGTTAACAGATCCATCAACGAAGCCCTAAGAAGTTATGTACGAAAAGATCAGCGAGATTGGGATGAATTTATCAGCAGCATTAATTGTGCGCTCCGAAACAGCTTGCACGAATCTTTAGGTTAGGTATACGCGTATTTCGCAGTGTTTGGACAGCACATGATTACACACGCCGCTGATTATAAGCTTCTGCGGAATCTGAGTCTACTTAGTGACAATACGGTAAAACTGAAGCGTAGCGACAATTTTCAGTTAATACGGGAAGTAATAAAGAAAAATCTGGAGACAGCTCATCTCCGAAACGCCAACTCGTATAATCTACGCAGTCGGGTTAGGAGTTTTAAAGTAGGTCAAATAGTAACGCGTCGAAACTTGTCGACAAGCTACACCCAAGAGTTCTTGAGAATGACCTCAGATTGAGGTCGATATATCGACTAAATAAAATTTAAAATATATACATATATATAAAATCTATCCGGGTTTTAATCTGAATATATATGTATATGGCCTCGAGCTCGTTAAATATTTAAAACTAATATTCCAGAAATTTATAAAATCTAAGGAAAAAACTCAACACAAGTTAACAAAAATTTGCACTTGTAAATTTATTTGGCGAACTTAGTACAAAAATAATAATGACGAAAGCATTTCACTTGCTGTTTTTAGACGTGAAAATTCTCCAGCAAGAAGAAAATCCTATGAGAGGAAAAAAAATCTTCAATTAAATGAGGCAAGATGGGAAGTTGGAGTCCAAGATATCGCCAGGAGTTTCCAGGTTCAGGAGGCATAGCGGCTAAATATTTTTTTTGTAGTTTGTAGGATTTGATAATCTGAAAAGCAAAGATAAAACATATGTAGGCTCTTAGGCTCTCTAATATAAAAAAAAGAAAAAAAAACTATAAAAAAATTTTTTGTATTGTGAAAAGATGAATATAAGGTCGCAGTGGGTGAGAGAGCGAATCGAAAAGCCCAAGAAAACATACCACTAGAGAAAAAATGGGTGTTGTTAGAAAAAGGTGTTAAATAAAAAGTGATTATGTTTTTCTAAATTCCTAAAATCTAGCTTCAACCGACAGTGCTCCATCAACTGGCCAGGGGAAGGAGGATGAATCGGTAAGTGCCTTATCTTTTGACACATGTACGTATAACAGACCTGTTAATTATTGATTAACCAAAAAAAAAAAAAAAGAAAAAAAAGGTTATTATTATTAATTCATTTGTTTGAATTGGATCATTTATTAATTGAGTAAGGGCGATGAAATTAGCTAATCCAATTAGCTGGTTTCTTTGCTAAATCGTTATAAAATTATTTAATAATGCTGGACTCATAGTTTTCTTTTCGTTAAAATGATTAAGTTAATGAAAAGAAAAAGTAAGTTATACTAAAAATTTTACGTTATAAAAATAGTACAAAAAATGTATTAATAGTAAAGTTTTTCTTTTTTTTTTGAACATTAATAAACTTTTGCGAAAGGAGGGTTTGAATTTCTTTTGTTTTTTTTTTTTTTGCGCTGCTCTGTTAATTGGGCCATGTAACATCGTTAAATCAGATTATGTTGCAAGAAGGCTATGCTACAGCGTTCACATAATTCGATTTTCTGCTAAAGATTTTTTTTGCTTTCCTTCTCTTAATCTGAAAGACAATTTAAACTACATAAATGTTTTTCTTAACTTAGCATGCTTAGCTGCTCATTAACTTAAATTTTTTTCGTTGTTGGTTCATACTCCATGCACCAACTCAATTAATTGTAAGTATTGTGAGCATATGAAAACGCAACTTCGAGTGTGAACATACTGCATCATGAACCAATAAACAGATCCCGCTTTAAAAAATTAGAGAGCAAAAAATCATAGTTAGCCGTGAAATAAATTTTCTCGGCGTGACGTCACGCTTTTGACAACATTTTTCATTACTGATGCAGTGTTCAGACTTTGTTCCAATCTGAGTATTTTGTTCCGCTCTTACCTCCTACTACATTTTTTACTTCAAAGATTTATTTGGGTAGAGTTGAAAACTAAATGGTATAACTACCTAATATCTCTTGGTTGAAGTTTTTATTGTATACGTATGAATAGCTGATGGTTTACAAGTGACGATTGCATGAAATGACGTGAATTCATTGTTTGTGTCTTAAGACGTGTTTGTTCACATTTTACTAACAGTTTTTGTACTTTTTTCCTAAGGAATGAGAAAAGAAGGAGTAACATGTAAGCAGCAAATGTGTTCGGCCGTGATCTGTAAATCCTGCAAAAATTCAATATACAGCACATCTTGAAGTTGTATACAAAAATGAAGCACGTTGAGTTAGTAAGGTTAGCTAACCCTGTTTTGTGATAACAGTCGCTAATTGGGGGCACCAACCGAGGTCAAATCTTCCTCCAACTGTTTCTCCCAACTCAGTGCAGGTTTTCCCTTTCCTCTGTTTACAAAGTGCCGGAGCGTATTCGTTCATCCGCATAACATGCCCTAGCTAGCGAAGCCTTTGGATTTTCAATCGCTGCACTATCGTCATGTCTACGTAAAGCTTATAACTCATCATTATACCTCCTTCGACACTCGTCGTCGACATCACGAATAGAACTATAAACCTTCCGGATAAATTTTCTCTCGAATACTCCAAGAGCCATTTCATCTTCTCTCGACACCTTCCATCATTCCGAGCCATACATCAGGACAGGTATGATGAGTGACTTGTAGAGCGAGAATTTTATTCGTCGAGAGAGGACTTTACTTCTCAATTGCCTAAAGAAGCACTTGTTGGCAAGAGTTATTCTCCGTTTGATTTCTAGGCCGACATTGTTTTTGCTTTTAATGCTGCTTCCCAAATGAACGAAATCCGTCACAGTCTCAAGTTTATATCTGTCAACAGTAACGTAGCTATAAAGGCCACGATGACAGCAAGTACTTCGTCTTGTCCAAATTTACTGCAATACCAACTTTTTTTTGCTTCTTTATCTTCGATTCCATGTTTGAACAGCCCGGCGGGTATCCCGTCATTACTTGACACCTTGTGATTTTTTAGCCGTGATGTTGGATGCCGGGGAGTGTTTTTCATCATCGGCGATCGGGGTATCGGGTTCGTCGTCCCTCACACTTTATACATCAGTTAACAGGTCGCCATTATCGTTCCTACAGGAATCTGCCCCGGTCGTGAAACCTTCTGTCATTAAAAGAGCATGAAATATGTATGGTAAACCGAAAATAATAATAATAATATTTTTTTCGCGATAAATATCCGGGGAGATAGAATGTGGTGTGTTAATGGGAGCATTAATTGGTCATCCTACACGTTTTAGGCCGACTCCATGTGCATCTGATAAGGCAGATAACCTTTTTGCTAAGAAAAATTTTACGGCAAAAACACAATCGAAAGGTTTGCCAAGCCACCAAATCAATTTGATGTTCGCCCGCTTTCAAAAAGGAAGAAAAAATATACTCCGAAAATTTAATTTTTACTCCGACGTAGTCGTTTGCTCAGGTAACAGTTTTAAATACTCCGATCACTGGTAGCAAAACATAAGAGAAATGTAACAAATAGAAAAATTTCAAAGGCGCTACGTCATCAAACTTTTTTTTCAAATTCTTTTACAAATACAACAATTCCGGAATGCGGGATCTTGGCTCATTCGATTATGATACTGCATATTGAGTGCAAGCGGTCATTCTCGCTCACTCGCAAACTGAGAGCGATGTATAAATATGTTTGAAACTAGGTTAAATATAAACTTACAGAGATCTCAGGTTATATGAATTATGTTAAATATGGGAGAAATAGTATTGAGAAATAGCATTGTTTTTTTTTTTTAATTAGTAGTAGGATAATAAGAGAATTTGTATAATGAGTGACTTTTTTCAATTGTATTTAGTGAGGAAATCTCAAATTAACATTTTTGACTAATGATAAGAGATAAGAAGAATTTTGGAGAATGTAAAGAAATCATAGAAACCAGAGAAATGTCTTTTATCAAGAGAATTAACTTAAACATGGGTTTGTAGATTTGATAACTTAATTTTGAATTGAGAGTCTTCGAAATAAAATGAAATATTGCGAATTCGGTTTCGATAAGCATGTTCAAATGTAAGCTAATATATATGATGTAAGGAACAGTTTAGGTAGGTTAACATATATGTACATATACATAAATAGATATCGCACAAAATAATAAACGAAAACAAAAATAAAAATTCAAGTTTAGCGTAGTAGTAGATATAGAAAAAAATGAAATGTATGATTGAACATACTTTAATTAAAATTTAAGGATTTGTGAAAGACAAAAAGGAAGGTTTAACTTCTATTGGATATTTGTGGTAGGGGCAATGGTGAGTATGTTTGGGCTAAGAGATCAAATTTTACCATTCTTTTAGCAGGTTGGGTGGGTGTAGACGGAAGGGCAACGACAGCTTGCCTTCCACATCTGCCGGAAGAACCCAAACGATGCAACGCGTGGCAGGTAGTTTTGTGTTAGTTAACCCTTTTCTTTTTTCTTTCCGCAGTAGAAGATTTGATACCTTTGTTTGGCATTGTTTGATTTGGATGAGCCTAACCCTTCGACGGCCTCAAAATTTAAATTTTTTTGTAAATCTCTGCTTAATTTTTTTTATGAGAAAAAACTTTTACGAGATAAAAGTCAGCGTGGGCATGTATGTACTTCATTGTAATGTAATTACATGTGTACATACCGAATAGAGATTAAAATAGCATATAGGGTGATTGTAATGTAAGTACGTAATATCGGAGTATTTATAGCCTTACTAAGTATCGTTATTGATTGTGCGGATGCGTGCGCTACAAAGTATTCGAACCCTGCGGGCACATTTTTAACCTCTTTTAGTGAAACGCTCTATGTATATAATAGGTTACATCCGCTTCTTCTGAATGTTATTTTTTTAAAAGTGATTTGTTTCTTTCGTAATAATGTTTCCATCAATTTGTTAGATGCTTTAGCACTGGTTCCAACACTTTGGGTAGGAACAAGTTTTGGATCTATATTAACTCTGCTGATAACCCTGCCAGAGAAAGAATTACGAAGAACTCAACCTGTGTTGGTGGCAATTAACGGTAATATACATTTTCATAATTAACACATTGACAACTTTTTTTCGCTTATTCTGTAGGAGGGCCATTGGTTCGGTTGAAGGGTTCTGTAACTTCAATATCATTTTTAGACTCTTTTGGCTCTTTGATACCATATTCATTTGAATCTTGGCGCGATGAAAGAGAAGGGAAAAAAGATCGTAAGTATTAATTAAGAATTTAAGATTCCAGTACAGTTGTATTTGTATTAACCACATTAATTTAAAAATGTTGGTCATAGTTTTTAGCAGTCTTACATAATTCTATAAGGAAGTTCAGTATTTAGTGCAAATGGCCTGGCACCATTGCATTTGCAAAGTGGTGTAGTATTTTTACACAAAACGCCAACCAATTCTACCACTCTGCATTTGCTACGCCATGGCAAATACGCAATATCGAAAACCATAATTTATTTTTATGCTCAGCTGAGCAGAGCTCACCGAGTATATTAATTTTGTTCGCATAACCGGACCCCGTAACGGCATAAACTAATCGAGATAGATATAGACTTCTCTATATCAAAATGATCTGGGCGAAAAAAGAAATTCTTTTAGCCATGTCCGTCCGTCTGTCCCTGAGCACGATAACTTGAGTTCATTTTGGGCTATCTTAATGAAATTTGGGCACTCATCTCAGATCGCTATTTAAAATGAACGAAATGGGACTATAACCACGCCCACCACGCCCAATTTTTCGATATAGAAAATTTCGAAAAACCGAAAAAGTGCGATAATTCATTACCAAAGGCTGATAAAGCGATGAAACTTGGTAGTTGGGTTGACCTTATGATGCAGAATAGAAAATTAGTAAAATTTTGGACAATGGGCGTGGCACGTCCCACTTTTAAAAGAAGTTAATTTAAAAGTTTTGCAAGCTGCAATTTGGCTGTCGTTGAAGATATCATGATGAAATTTGGCAGGAACGTTACTCCTATTACTATATGTGTTCTAAATAAAAATTAGCAAAATCGGATGACGAACACGCCCACATAAAAAAAAAATTGTAGAAGTCAAATTTTAACAAAGAATTGAATATCTTTACAGCATATAAGTAAATTCAGTCAACATTCAACTCCAACATTTGCCTCCAAAGCTCTCAGCTAAGTATGTAATGTTTGGTTACATCCGAACTTAGCCTTCTTACTTGTTTTAACATTGAATAGAAAATAAGCAACTGTCAATACAAAACAAAATGTTTAAAGAAAAATTTTAAAATGAAAAAAGTTGTTTACAGTCCGTAGCTTTTATTTGGTCTTGCAACGTTTTCAATATCAAATGCACAAAACTCTGAACTACCTTTACATGTATATTTCTTTATCATATATAGAGTGATGGGCAGTTGTTGCCACCCTACCCGATTTTTTTTTTTTTTGCTTGTGAAAGAAAGACTTTAAGCTTTAGAAGAGTGTAGATAGTTGTGACCAATTATTCATTTTTGGTTTACAAAGGTTTTTGTTTTTATCGGGCTATTGATAATTATCATTGGAAAAAAATTATGGTTCTGGCCTTGAGCTCGAATCGAACCTTGAATTTTTGGTTTATTTAAAATTTTTTTGTTATGCTAACTTTGAAGAAATCATCTTTTTAATACATGTTTCCAAATAAAAATTACACTTTTTCTTATTTATATATCTATAAAGTTTACAGATCGTTCAACGTAGTTCAAAATCGTAGCATGTACATATTTCAAAACACATCAAATGTTATTCCAATCAATTGTATTTGAAACTGCGGTAAATACACTTTCAATTAGTTGCATTTACTTCATAAACTATAGAAAGTACTTCAAAATAGTAGTATGCACTTAATACAACATCAAATTTAAATCAAAATTTGTTATATGTACTTCCCAATATAGAAGGTGTACTTCAGAAGCTAATAAACAAATATGTATATACATGTCTCAACAATTAGGATAAGAATCTGAAGATTTTGGAAATAAGATTTGGTTTCAAATACCGGACATTCCCGACACTGGGCCACCTCGGGAAGTATTGATGGTCTTACCACAGTAAGGGGCCCTGCTGTGGCGCTGAGCCCGCCTTGTCGGGCAGGTGGTCGTACGACCAAGATGAACGACTCATTACCTAATTGTAATAAGGAGGATGATAAGAGAAGGACTGAGTCGCAAGCCAAGGACGACAAAAACGCATTAAGCGATGCCAGTGGAGAAGGGTACGGAGCAGAGGAAGTAAGAGAGCTCTCTCGCAGTACCGTGCAGCACTAAAACTGTCCAATGCCTGGGAGCAGTGGTCGACCCAACAGAAGTGGAGATCGAGCGCTTGGAATGGGCTCATGAGGCCGTAGAAGTAGGTCTTAGTAGGTAGTAGATATTAGGTAGTAGCATCTTAGAATAATAGTTGAAGCATTTAACAAAATAGGTGAAGAAACTTCACCTGGTCTTTCTTCGCTACACTCCACAGCCGGGAATAAAAAAAGTTTAATATGTTTTTTTCCGAAAACGTTATAAATTCACTAATTTTATTACTTTAATTGTTATAAATTAATTTCAAACTTCAACTTTTTACTTCTTACAAACTCAAAGCCAATAGGTATAGAAATATGCCACCGTGGTGTGATGGTAGCGTGCTCCGCCTATCACACCGTATGCCCTGGGTTCAACTCCCGGGCAAAACAACATCAAAATTTTAGAAATAAGATTTTTCAATTAGAAGAAAATTTTTCTAAGCGGGGTCGCCCCTCGGCAGTGTCTGGCAAGCGCTCCGATTGTATTTCTGCCATGAAAAGCTCTCAGTGAAAACTCATCTGCCTTGCAGATGCCGTTCGGAGTCGGCATAAAACATGTAGGTCCCGTCCGGCCAATTTGTAGGGAAAAATCAAGAGGAGCACGACGCAAATTGGAAGAGAAGCTCGGCCTTAGATCTCTTCGGAGGTTATCGCGCCTTACATTTATTTTTTTTTTAAGTACAAAGATATGCAAAGTATTGAGCGCGTCCGCGTGCCGGTTAATAATGCTTGACTGTTGGTCGGTTGCCGTTTTGTTGATGGCGATGGCCCTTCGTGGGTGTTGGCACCTTCCAATTCGGCGCGCACGGCCGCGCGTAAGGATGGCGCGCGCCGCCGTGTAATTAGGGATGTAGGCGGCTTAAACATCCTGCCCGCCCTGCAGGGAGGTGCTAGTGAGCACCTTCTGCAGTTCCTGCAGGGCGCGGATGGTCGTATCTAAGGCGCGACTGGTGTTGCGCCGTTGACATTGCGCCGTTTGCAGGCCTTGTGAAGTGCGCCCGATCGTGCGCTTGGCCGTCCGCTCCGTTTTGGGGGTTGCCACGGGTTTGGTTGCCGGGTGCGCCTTTTGTGCCCTACAGGCGCAGGTGAACTTCTTCTCTCTTTTCTTCTTCGCTGATTTTGGTTTTCGTGGTACTCCCCCTTTTTTTAAAGTTGGGGCTTTGTGCTGCCCTCGTCGTCCTTTCGGCCCCTCGTGTAGGAGGGTGCGATGCGCCAGACCGCAAATTTTGCACGACCCTCGGGAGTCGCATTCACCCGTTGTATATGTGAGGGCTAAGCAATTGTAACAATAACCCTGTGCCCTGGCCGCATCGCCTTAAAAGCCGGGCAGGTAGCGGTGGCAGAGCCGACACTGAAGGCAGTTGTCGGTCTCTGCCGTGGGAGCCAGTGGACATGCTGGTCGAGATGCCATGATGGTGTCGTCCTGAAAGTACAAGAGCAGACAGAGAAACGAGAAGTAGTTGGATACAGCGGATGATAAACGGAAATTTAATTATACAGGGGAAACGTATATAAGTTAGAGCGCTGTGCTCAAAGAGTGCTCCATTGGAAGGAAGCACAGTTTAACTAAGGGGCGCATGACAAGCCCATTTTGGGTGCGAACCTCTACAACCCGAGCATGGTTGTCAGGGCCGAGGCGAACGTTCTCGATTCGTCCCAGACGCCACTCGGTGGGTGGGAGCGAATCTTCTTTAATTACGACGAGGCCATCTGGTTGAGGATTTCGCTGTGGCGTTTGCCATTTATAGCGCTTCTGAAGGTCCTTCAGATAATCCTCTTTCCAGCGTCGACTGAATTGGTGATGAATCGATTTGAGTTTTCCCATCGATTTATCTAGGAGAGGTCTTCCGCGTTTGGCTCAGGAATGGCTAATAGCGGTGCACCTCGAAGGAAGTGACCCGGAGTGAGCGCTGTGAAGTCAGCTGGGTCCTGGGATAGTGAGGTTAGAGGCCTCGAAGTGGGTTTTAAAACTTTTTACTGCGGATTCCCACAAGCCGCCCATATGAGGGGCACTGGGTGGAATATACTGCCAGTTTATTCCCTGGGGGGCATATTTCTGCACAATGTCCGCAGAGCATTCGTTAAGAAATTTAACGAAGTCGCGTTCGAGTGCGCGCTGAGCGCCAATAAACGTTTTACCATTGTCGCTCATCATCTTTGAGGGATAACCTCGTCTGCCAACGAATCGGGCGAATGCTGCTCGAAAGACTTCAGTAGTAAGGTCCGAGCATAGCTCGAGGTGTACCCCTTTTATGATAGTGGTCGACCTCAGAACCGATGCTTTTATTTGGAATGGACCTGCAAAGTCTACTCCTGTTGTGGAAAAGGGGAGTGAGAAATTGCAGCGCTCAGGTGGTAGAGCTGCCATTATTTGCGTGCGCGTTTTCTGTTTGAAAAGCGTGCAAGATTTGCATTGAAAAATGCATTTCTTTATAAGAGGCTTTAGTTTTGGTACGTAGTACTCTTGCTTCACCATTTGGAGCATTAACCGCATTTCTGCATGAAGAAGCAGGCGGTGCACAACTCCAGATACAACTGGCAGAACCTTGAATCCGGAGGAAGGATTACTGGATGCTTCTCGTTGTATTGCATTTTAGAATGTTCCAATCTCCCACCGATACGTAGGAGCCCGTATCCATCCAGAAATGGGTCAAGATCCAGAAGTGAACTCTTTTTGCTTATTGGCATATTGTTTTGTAAGGCACTCTTTTCCGCCCAGAAATGACGAGATTGTGTCATTGCCACATGCCGCGTTTTCACATGTTGCAACTCTTTGTACGTCAGATGGGGATTATGTGTTGTTGCCACCGATTTGGATTTGTTGCAGGCATTGTTCGCAAAGCGGAACACGTATGCAATCATACGGAGAGCTCGAGAGTATAAGGAGAAACTTTGAAGAATATCGTCCCCTTCCTCGAGTGCGTGATATGCTTCGACCTTGCGTTTCTCGGGTGGAGAGGCGCTACCTGTTTTCGGCTTTGGCCATGCCGAAATGTGGCAAGAAAGCCATTGTGGTCCGTGCCACCATAGTGAAGAGCCTATCAAATCATGCGGCTTGCAACCACGTGTGCCAAGATCAGCAGGGTTGTCTTGGCTAGATACATGGCGCCAGGTGCCGCTGGGAAGATATTCTCGAATTTGAGAGGTACGGTTGGCCACATAAGTCTTCCAGGTCGATGGAGATTTCTCTAGCCAGGCTAGTACAATCTCAGAATCTGACCATAAGAATGTGTTGCATGCTTGTAAGTCAAGCTGTTTTCGAATAGTTGAAGCCAGTTTTGCGAGTAGGACTGCATCACATAGCTCTAAGCGGGGTAAGCTTACAGTTTTTATGGGGGCAACTTTGCCTTTCGCAACCAAAAGAGAAGATTTTATTTGGTTGCCCACATGTGTGCGGATGTAAATCGCTGCGCAATATGCTTTTTCCGAAGCATCACAGAACCCGTGGATTTGGGTGTCTTGCCCTGGAACGACATTAACCCATCGAGGGATTTCGATGTGGCAAATGGCTGGCAGATTTTCTGCGAAATGTTGCCATTTTGATAATGTTGCGGGCTTGGCGCTTTCATCTCAATCGCTGCCATCCAGCCAGATTTCTTGGAGAAGCATCTTGGCCTGGATCATAACTGGCGACAGCCATCCTGCCGGGTCAAAAAGTTTTGCAACAGAAGATAAAATGTGTCGCTTTGTAACCGCATTTTGGGTGTGTTCCGGCAGAATGGTGTATGAAAATTTGTCCGTGAGCGCGTTCCATCGAATGCCAAGAGTTTTGGTATTGGAAGTGCTCTCAAATTTCAAGAAGTTGGAGTTTAGAAGATCCTCCTTCGGAAACTGTTCTAATATGGCCGGCTGATTAGCCGTTAATTCCTTTAGTATGAAACCAGCTGATTTTAGGGCATTTATGACTTGAACGAGTGATTCAGTGGCGTTATCGATGGTATGACTTCCGGATAGGATGTCGTCGACATACGTTTGTGTCTTGAGAATTGTTGCAGCCAACGGGAATGTCGCTTTCGTGTCAGCGGATAGTTGATGCAACGTACGAATAGCGAGATATGGTGCACAATTGACGCCGAATGTAACCGTTTTTAGACTGAAATCGCTAACAATGGAGATGGCCGATTTGCGAAATAGAATTCGCTGAAAATCTTTATCGGCCTCGTGTATGAGGATCTGACGGTACATTTTTTCAATGTCTCTATTGAACACATACTTCTGCATGCGCCACTGTAGAATTATTAGCATGAGATCTGGTTGGAGAGTTGGACCAGTGTATATCACGTCATTCAGGGATTTTCCTGACCCAGATTTTTTAGAGGCGTTGAAAACCACACGAACTTTGGTGGTGACCTTATCTGGTTTGACTACCGCATGATGTGGCAAGTAAAATGAGAAGACCTTGCCATTCGAAGTTATTTCGCATGGGTCGGTAGATTCCATGTGATAAAGGTCGAGATATTCTTGCAACACATTGTTGTACATTGTACCTAACTCCCCCTTTTTCTGAAGTGATCGCTCCATGCTGAAAAACTGCTACAGAGCAGCCGGGCGGGATTTGCCGAGTGAGAGTTTTTCAGGAAACTCTTCCTTGAATGGAAGTCGCACAATGTATCGACCGTTTGGTGCACGTGTCGTGGTTGTTGCGTATATCTGCTCACACGCTTGATCCTCGGGGGATATCTGTGGAGGTTGTGGAATTTCCTCCTCTTCCAAAAATTTTCTCAGTTGAGAACTGAGTGTCTCGTTTGACGCTTGGACTTGCGTCGAGAATGACACAACATTTTCAGTTATTGGACCACTGAGAATCCAACCAAAAATGGTTTGTTACCGCACACCTTTTTTATACCTTCCAGCAGAATTTGTGGAAGTATGTCGCTGCAAACGACCATGTCAGTCTGACCCGGTATGTGGCAACTGGGATCAGCGAGCTCAAGGAGTTTGAACTGCTGCCAGATTTTGCGACTAATGGTGGATGTTGGCAGATTTTTTGTCAGTTGCGGCAACACAATGGCATGAGCCTTTATCCTTTTCATGGCCTTGGATGCAACCAGTGTCAAAGGACAAAGCTTGGAGGACTTTTGTACGACTTGTCCGCCCATGCCAGAGATTTCGAACTTTGAATGTTCGAATGGAAGTTTCAACCGTTTTTGAACTTTCGAGGAAATGAAAGTTCTTTCCGAACCCTCATCAATAAGGGCTCTCAGTTGAAATAATTCCCCTTCGTGTTCGACTGCGACCATAGAGGAAGGCGAATTTGGTTATCATTGGCTGCATGCAATGATTGACCCGGTGCGTGTTTTGAACAACACGGTAGCTCGCTAGAATCGGAGCTATTCTGCATTTGTCGAACGGGAGATGTTGACTCAGCAGTTTTGTGCTGCACGTTTGGTGCATTCGTTCGCGGGGTGGAACGTTGAGTTTTCGGGCTCGCATGCAACAGCGTGTGATGCCGTTGATGACATGTCGAACATGGCCACTTGCTCGTGCACTCATCGATGATATGAGTGCTGCTAAGGCAGTTTTTACACAGCTTAGCTTTTTTTACGAATTGTGTCCGGTTTTGCACAGACATTCGTTTGAAACGTGGACAGAATCTAATAAGGTGCGGGGAGTTGCAACATTGGCAAGTTTCCTTTTTAGATTCTGCCACAAGGGTTTGCGTCCTGTTGAAGGACCTGTTTTGCGCAGAATTTTGATGAGCTACTGGTTTTTGTTGTTTGGTTGAAGCCTATTGACTCTTTCAACGACTTCATATCTCGAGGTGAGAAAGTCGTTCATTTGTGACCATGAGGGTAGATCTCTTCGAGAAGAGAGAGACTGTTCTCAAAGTGACAGGGTTGTTTCTGGGAGCTTTGATGAACAAATGTACACCAGAATCGGATCCCAACTGTCTGTCGTAACTCCTTGGGAGTGAAGGACGGATAGGCAGTTGTTGATTGTATTTTGCAATTTCTGAAGTTGCTCACTGTTTTCGGATGGAATAGTGGCAAGAGTCAGTAAGGATTTTATCTGGTTGTCAACCAAGATTCGCTTGTTTTCGTATCGTGACCGTAAAGCTTCCCAGGCAAGGTCAAAGTTATCATCGCTCAACGCATATTGTTTGACGATGGAGCCGGCTTTGCCTTGCGTTTTGTACCGGAGATGGTACAATTTCTCCGCACGGGAGAGCCTTGGGTGGTTAATGTACACCGCTGTGAACATGTCACGAAAAGCGGGCCATTCTTCATAGCCACCATAAGAGGTGTCCGCGTCGCATGCTGGGACTTTGAGGTAAATATTTGCCTCAGCCGGGGGTTGTTCCACGCGGTGTGGTGGAATCGGCGTTGCCATCATTTTGATCAACGAAATTTGATCGGCAATCTTTGCTTTTGTCACTTCATACGTATCAAGGCAGGCGCATTGTTTGCCTTGTATCGAACTCTTGAAGTCTTCAGGGAAACTTTCGTCTGGTTTCGAAAATACCAGATCGTAAACCGATTGAAGCCGTGCCCAATAATCATCTAGTGATTTGTCCTTTATGATGAGATACGATTCAGTGTGATCCTGAATCGGTGCTTCGTTAAATTTTGCACAGTATCTCATCAGATTGTCACTTTCCGCGATGAACTTTTGCGCGGATGGTTCAACTGATTTGGATTTCCGGCGGGGGGATCTTGACCTTTCCTTGGCCGTTTCTTTCTTTGGGCCACCTTTTGGTTTTGTCCCGGTTTCGGACGCTTTTGGGGGACTGAGAGGCATTTTATACAAACTTTTGGGTTTTCACCAAAAAAACCGAATAGGGATATTTTTTGAAAAGTTCCTATAGGGACGAAAATATCTCAAACTTGGTTTTGTAGGCCAGAATAAGTACAAATGTACGTGCGCAATATACAAACGTATGTATATATGTTTGTTTGTGCGAACGTAGGCACGTGAAACAGATGAGCTTCTCTGTTTATGTTTACAAACAGAAGAGTTTGTTTTGATTCGCTTCTTCGTTGCTTTAATGTCGCGTTTCTTTTGTGAAGCTGAGTGCGCTTGATTGCACTGTTGGGAGAGTGCAGCAAAGAAAGATGAAAAAATTGCAAATATGAGAGAGGTTGAGAAATTTGATCAGCAGTACACAACTCTCGTTGCTAATGTAGCTCTATGTGCTGGGAGAATGTCGCTGGAAGAGCGACTTGAACGTGTGAGTAAACACGTATGATGTTCTCTGAGTGGAGAAGTATGAATGCTGGAAAAGCAACTTGAAATTATTTGTACATGTATGTAAGTATGTACGTATGAATATTATGATTTTTATATATGCTGACAAGCAAGAAAAAATGACTTGGAAGAAGTTGAACTGTATCGACAAGTTCAACGCTCTGTGCGAACAACGGGGTAAACTCAGCTGTAGAAGAAATTTTTGCTGATGTTGTTCTTGCACAGTGGGTTTGAGTAGGCAAGTAAACTGCAATTTTTTTGTTGGTTAAATACCACTAGAAATATGTATACATATATATATATATATATATATATATATATATATATATATATAATTGGCGGATTTTGCCTATTGGTATAGCGGAATATTTTCTACCAATTTTTGGTTGCAAAAGGGTTGCAGTAAAACCAAAAATCTCCTTTTTTAAACAATTTTTGTTTGCATATAAGTGTTTGTATTAATGTATGTTTGTATCAAAACGGCACTTATGATGATTTCTTTTGTGTTTTAAAGACAAATTTTTCCCTTTTTGCAATTTTTTTTTTTAGTTTGAATTTTTGTATATATGTAATAAGTATATGTATAAGCAGCTTTTAAATTTGACACTATGAGGTGTTTTGCACTTTGGTTTTATATTATTGTCTATTTTTTAAACGAACGAAAAATTCGATTTATATAATTTTATTATCACTTTAAGGGTGGGCCAAGGATGGCTGCGAAGGACCATGAACAAACTTCACCTGATCTTTCTTCGCTACACTCCACAGTCGGGAATAAAAAAAGTTTAATAGGTCTTTTTTCCGAAAACGTTATAAATTCACTAATTTTATTAGTTTAGTTGTTATAAATTAATTTGAAACTTCAACTTTTTACTTCTTACACACTCAAAGCCAATAGGTATAGAAATATTTAAAATAAGTACAAAGATATGCAAAGTATTGAGCGCGTCCGCGATTGCCGGTTAATAATGCTTAACTGTTGCGACCAACTCTTGACTGTTTTGTTGATGGCGATGGCCCTTCCAATTCGCCGCGCACGGCCGCGTAACGATGGCGCACGCCGCCGTGTAATTAGGGATGTAGGCGGCTTAAACAATAGGAAAATAATTCAACAGTTAAATGGTAAACTAGACGGCAATCGAAAAGACTAAGCGTATCAAATTTTTTCCAGCATTAGAGACAAATTGGTGTCCTCACTGGCAAGATATGATATAGTACCAACGAGTTTCAAGAAGGAAATACAAATAGACTATAGCACATTCCTTCTGAAGTCAGCATCCGATTTAGAAGAGGAACTAAAAGTAGAACAAAAAGATGTAGAAAAACAGGAACAAAAGGAAATTTTAACAGAGACGCCAAACTACCAAACAAGAAAAGACAAAATGGCTCAAACCACAGTAGAATTCTTAAAAACGGCTTCGTCAATTCTACCTGAGTTTGATGGTAAACATGAGAACTTACATAGCTTCTTAGACGCACTAGATATCCTAGAACAAATTAAGGATACTCACGAGACCACAGCAGTCTCCATGATAAAAACTAAGCTCAAGGGAACAGCTAGAAACCTTTTGAGCACTGAAAACTCAATACTAGCAATAAGGCAAAAGTTGGGTTCAGCAATTAAAGGTGAATCTGTAGAAGTTTTGACGGCGAAACTCCTAAACGTCCAACAGCGCAGTAAAACAGCTAACCAGTACACTGCCGAAATCGAAAAATTCACAAAATCGTTGGAAGGTGCTTACATATCAGACGGTCTGGCACCTGATGTGGCAACCAAATATGCCACACAATCAGCTGTAAAGGCCATGTGTAAGAACTCGGCTAATGAAAGAGTTAAACTGATAATGCAAGCAGGAACGTTCACATCTATTCACGAATAGCTGTACTGAAGTCACGGGTAACCCAAATATAGTGTTACGCCTGAAGCGCTCACAAGGTAATTACCGAGGTAACTTCCGAAGAAGCTACCAAAATAATAATTATCGAGGTAACCAAAACCGAAGGTATTATGGTAATACTAACAGATATAATAACAACAATAGTAATAGACAAAATAATAATTTCCAAAGACGTAATTTTGGAGGTCAGTCAAGATCATCCAATCAGAGTAACACGAGCAATCTCCGTAATATAAACCAACAGGAAACCGAGAAAACTTCACTCCAAGAGTAAATTCTAACGGTAATATAATATGCACATTCAACTTGCATCTAAACAGCTACATATCTTCCAATACTACCCTAAATAAGTCAACCTCAACGTTCCTGATAGATACAAGAGCGGATATCTCAATAATAAAGAGGGGTCAAATTGACAGTAATGTCACAATAAATAACTCACAGATCACAGATTTAAAGGGTATTGGCCGAGGCATAACAAGCACACTTGGAACAGTAAAAGCAGGTCTAACAGATGTTAGTCTCTTAATAGGACACAAATTTCACATAGTAGAAGACAATTCCCCAATCCCATGTGATGGAATTTTGGGACTCGACTTCATTAAAAAATATAATTGCATTTTAGATTATAATAAAAATGGGGACCGCCTAATACTACAACCATACGATTACCCAGAAGATATAGTTATACAAATTACAAATAAACCAACAATCAATAGCATTACAATACCCGCAAGAGCCGAAGTAATTAGACAGGTTCATATCAATAGTCACAATAAGGGACTATTAGTACCTCATCAAGAATTGACTGATGGCATTTTTGTAGCCAACACGATAGTAAACTCAAATCAAGCTTTAATAAGAATAATAAATACAACAGATAAACATGCAATCATTCAAGATTATGACATCAAAACAGAAAGTTTAGAGGATTATGTAATAATTGAAAGTACACCTCACTGTAAAGCTAATAATAATAAAGAAAAGTTAGAAAGATTGAATAAAAATTTTCCGCCATTCGTTAGTAAATCACTCAACACATTATGCTCAGAATTCGTTGATATATTCTCATTAGAAACAAAACCAATCACGACCAACAACTTTTACAAACAAAAGTTGCATCTGAAAGATAACACTCCTGTGTATATTAAAAATTATAGACTACCCCAAGCACATAAGAATTAAATAAATAAACAAGTAAATAAACTAATTCAAGATGCTATTTTTGAACCATCAACCTCAGAGTACAACAGCCCTACTTTATTGGTACCTAAAAAATCCCTTCCGGGCAAAGAAGAAAAAAGGTGGAGATTAGTTGTTTATTTCAGACAAATAAATAAAAAATTGGCAGCTGATAAATTCCCTTTGCCTAGAATAGATGATATTCTAGATCAATTGGGAAGAGCGAAATATTCCTCATGCCTAGATTTAATGTCAGGATTTCACCAAATAGAACTCAGCCCGGAGTCAAGATATATCACATCCTTTACAGCGGATAACGGTACTTATTGTTTCAAAAGATTACCTTATGGCCTCAAAGTAGCTCTAAACTCATTCCAGAGGATGATGACATTGGCATTCGCAGGTCTAAAACCATCACAAGCATTCTTATACATGGACGATTTAGTCTTATTAGGATGCTCCGAAAAACATATGATTAAAAATTTACGGAATGTATGCTCCACATACAGAAAATATAATTTAAAATTACATCCGGACAAATGTCTATTTTGCAGTAAAGAAGTTACTTATCTGGGACATAAATGCACAAACATGTACTGGAATTTTACCAGACCCAAATAAATTTAAAATTGTTCAAAATTACCCAACTTCCAAAAATGCCGATGAAGCAAACAGATTTGTCGCATTTTGTAATTATTATAGAAGATTCATACCAAATTTCGCGGAATACGCCAGGTTTCTAACAAGACTTAGTAAGAAAAATGTAATTTTCAATAGGACAGACGACTGCGAGAAATCTTTTAATTACTTAAAAAATGCATTAGTTAGTCCACATATCCTACAATATCCCAATTTTGATAAAGAGTTCTTTATTATAACCGACGCAAGTGGTTATGCCTGCGGTGCTGTGCTAAGCCAAGAATATGAAGAAAAACAATTACCCATTTCCTATGCCTCAAGATCATTTACAAAAGGCGAAATAAATAAAGCCACGATCGAAAAAGAATTAGCGGCCATACATTGGCCAATTATATATCTTAGATCATATGTTTATGGCAGAAAATTCACAGTGAAAACGGATCATCGACCTTTAACGTATTTATTCTCAATGAAAAACCCTTCATCTAAATTAACTAGAATCAGGTTGGATTTGGAAGAGTATGACTTTGGGGTGGAGTACATAGCAGGAAAAGAAAATTACGTGGCAGACGCTCTGTCTCGAATAGATATCAATGATTTGAAAGAAATGTCAGTACAGGCATGTAAAATAATGAAAGTCACGACAAGATCGACAACTAAAAATTATTTCAGTAATAATAGTAATAGAAATGAAGAGAAGAAAAGTCACAACGACCAGACGAACGAAAAGACTAGTCCAGCTCGTTTTCGATCCACCGAAATTATATTTCAAAAAAGGAAAGAAAATTTGTAGTGAAATAAATATAGAGAATCAAATTGTTGAGGCGAAGATTGACTTAGGCCAATTCTTTACCAGGCTTATGGAAAAAGCCGGCAATTTGGAAATTAAGAAAATACAGTTGTCCTTAGGAGACAAATTGTTTAATTATACTCGAGTAGACACATTTAAGGAAATAGGTACCAAAGTTCTAAAAAATTTTACAATTACATTAACTCAGGAGGTTGTGCATGTGACGGAAAATGATAAAATTAAAAAGATTCTTCAAAAATATCACGATGATCCTGTTAATGGTGGCCACCCAGGAATCAATCGTACAACTAATAAAATAAGACAAAAATATTACTGGAAAAATATGAAAAATGATATAAGAAAATATATAAAGAAATGCGTTAATTGTAATAAAAATAAAATTTGTAAAAATTTAAAGGAACCAATGATTTTGACTGAAACACCACCAAAGGCGTTCGAATCAGTACAAATAGATACAATTGGACCTTTACCAAGATCATTAAATGGAAACGAATACGCTGTCACTCTGATATGTGATTTGACTAAATACTTAGTTGCAATTCCTATACATAGCAAACATGCAAAAACAGTAGCCAGAGCCATATTCGAAAATCTTATATTAATTTATGGAAGTATGAAAATAATAATAACGGATATGGTTTCTGAATATAAAAATAGCCTGTTTGAAGAACTATGTAAACTTCTCAATATTGAGCACAAAACATCTACGCCGTATCACCACCAAACTTTAGGCACTGTTGAACGTAGCCATAGAACTTTCAATGAATATGTGCGTTCATATATATCCATTAACAAAGATGACTGGGATGAACATCTCAAATATTTTGCATATTGTTACAATACTACCCCATCTACAGTCCATAACTATTGTCCATTCGAATTGATCTTTGGCAAAAAACCCCAGACTTACGAATTTTTACAAGAAAATACGGTAAGCCCATTGTACAATTATGAGGCTTACGATAAAGAAATTAAATATAGGTTACAAATAGCACAGGATAGAGCCTTTAAATTAGTAAAAGAGGCTAAAGAAAAACAAAAGATTATTTATGATAAAAATATTCACTATAAGGAAATAAATATAGGAGATGTAGTGTTAGTAAAAAATGAGGTAGGTCATAAGTTAGATAGTAGATATAAAGGCCCCTATAAGGTAGAAGAATTCGATGAAAATAATAATTTTACTATAATACCCTATAAGAAGAAAATATTGATAATAAAAATAATGACACTTTAATCCCATCTAGAATAGGAAATGAGGATAAGCAAAAATTTCTCAGTAACATAGAGAATCGCAATATCATAAATAATAAGAAAATAATAATACAAAAAAATAGACTTAAATTAGTAGAATAAGAAAATTTTCAACCTACAAACACCAAATACAAAAGTAGATTTAATTCATACTTAACTAAATAAAAATAAAATGCTCATGCATTCTCCAAATGCATAAGCATTCTGAAAAAAAGGGAGATGTAGTGTAAACAGCCAACAATTTAATGCCAAATATTTAAATCAGTCTAATATGCTACCCTGATACAAAAATAGTCTAAATGTTCATCAACACATAAATATGCATTTGATAATTATTGCTGACATAACCAGTCACACGATTTAATACAGGTGTGTGTACAACACACAACCAAACAAATTTGAATTCCAGCAAATTTGCAAACATTGCATTTCCCACAGAAGTCACAGCTCAACACAGATGTGTGGGTACATATTTTACATTATTAAGTGAGCTAATTAAGCAGGCGTCAGCTGCGTTAAATCAGCAAAACCCCCTGGAGAAAAAAAGATGACCAAGCTAGGCAAGGCGATTGAGGACTTGATGCAGTTCTTCATAGGGCGTAATAATATACACGCGGAAATCAAGCGCTTGGCCTCCGTAATAAAAGTGCTGTACATCGAGTCGGCCCTAGAGGTAAAGAATTTAGAACATAAATTGCGTGCAAGCGAATGCGCCAAGGATAGAAGTCCATCACCCCCAGGAAAGCGACCGAGGAATAATTCGTACTCGACCAAGGAGAACAACGTGGTAAAACCCACTACTACACTAAAAGATGTCTTACCAGGGCACGTGGGTGGTCACAAACGACGGCAAGAAACGCAAGAGAAGACGGAGCGGAAAGAGGAAACTGCAGCCCAAAAGACGGGAGAGTGGCAGTTAGCCAAAAAGAAGAGCAAGAAAAAATCACTTAAGGCTAGGCCGGATGCAATCATCATTTCCAAGGCGGGGGATGCGACGTACGCCGACATATTGCGTAAAGTGAGAAGATGCGACGAATTAAATCCCTGGGTGATGACGTCAAAACGATTAGAAGAACGGCGAAAGGAGAGCTGTTACTAGAGCTGAAAAAATTGCAAGATGGGAAAACAAGCGCGTACCAAGCAGAAATTGAAGCGGTACTAAAGGACTCGGCTAAAGTTATAACAAAGTCCCAAATGGTCACGCTACAGTGCAGAGATCTCGATGAGATTACTACGTCCGAGGAGATTTGCAACGCCCTCCACCAGCAATGCAACATCAAACTTCCAGATGTGGCTGCCATAAAAAGCATAGGCACAGGGTACAGTGGCACGAAGTCGGCATTTATAAGCCTTACAGCGGATGATGCCAAGGCGACTCTTAAGGAGACTGTAGATAGGTCTAGCCTATGCAGGAAATGCGGCCAGGAAAGTCATAAGGTTGCAAGTTGCGAAAATGCACCGAAATGCGCGCTATGTGGGGGACAACATTCAGCAGGCAGTTTTAAATGCCCACAACGAGAGGGAAGCAAAATGACTGTCTCATGAGGGTATTGCAGCTCAATTTAAACCATTGCGAGGCAGCCCAAGAGCTATTATCCCAAACAGTCTGTGAAGGAGGATATGACATAGTGGTACTTTCTGAACAATACAAAAATCGCCAGGAGCAGGGTTGGCTCTCATATTCAGCAGGGAAAGCCTCAATTTGGGCACCAGGGAAATTTCTCCCACAGGAAATTATGACGCCAACGGTAGCAGGATTCACGTGGGCAAAAATCAACGGTATATACGTATTCAGTTGCTATGCCCCTCCGAGTATGACCATCGCCGAGTTCGAAGACATGATATACGGGATCGCCATTGACTTCAATGCATGGTCATCTGTGTGGGGAAGTAGACGAACCAACGAAAGAGGGAGAGTTCTCCTCGAAAGCCTTACTTCTTTGAGGCTAGAACTCGTAAATGAACCAGGGATATATACCTTCGATACAGGTACCAGACGATCCATTATAGATCTCACCTTCGCTAGCAGCGAAATAGCAAGACGAGCAAAATGGTCCATAAGCAACATCTACACACACAGCGACCATAAAGCTATTAGCGTAGAGCTGCTCGAAACTCCACGAACGGTAGCAGCAAGACATCGACAAAGTAGGAAATGGAAACAGCACCTTTTCGACCCACAAATATTTGACATTATCTGGAAGGACGCCATAGTACGAGAATCGCATGCGAAAGACCAGTCGGTTCAAATCACTAAGTTGCTATGTATGGCATGTGATGCTGCCATGCCCAGAAGTCGCGGAAAAGCACAGCGCACTCCGGTATATTGGTGGAATGACGAAATTGCGGAAGAGCGTAGAAAATGCCACAATGCACGAAGAATAGCGCAGAGGGCACGCTCATCACCACGATATGCAGAGCTACACATCACCTATGTCGCACAAAGAAAGGCACTTAAAAATGCCATAAAAAAGAGCAAGAAATTATGCTTTAGGGAACTGCTGGATAATGTCGACCTAGATCCTTGGGGATCAGCCTACAGAACTGTGATGGCCAAAGTTAAAGGACCGATATCACAGCAACCTACGTGCCCGATACTGATGAATATTATTGTTGAAACACTTTTCCCGGCGCAAGATCGCTGGACTTATCCAAGCGAGGATCTAGAAAGTACGGAAATTCCGCAAATTACAGAGCAAGAGGTGCTGGACGCTGCAAAAATAGTTGCTGATAACAAATCCCCAGGACCCGACGAAGCACCAAACATAGCCCTTAAAGCCGCGATTACAACTAGGGCTACATTATTTACTGATCTTTTTAATGCCTGTATGCAAGAAGGCGTGTTCCCTCGCCCGTGGAAACGACAAAGACTTGTCCTATTGCTGAAGCGTGGTAAACAGCGGGACCAACCATCCTCATATAAGCCACTTTGTATGCTGGATTCCCTAGGGAAGATTTTCGAGCGTATAATTAGTGAGCGCCTACAGCTGACTCTAGAAAGACCAGGTGGCTTATCGAATAGTCAATATGGATTTCGCAAATCAAGATCCACCGTAGATGCAATACAAACAGTCGTCAATATAGCTAGAGAAGCTATCTCTGGAGGCCAAAATAAAAGGAAGTTCTGTGCACTGATTATGTTGGACATCAAGAATGCTTTTAACACTGCGAACTGGATGCAGATAATGGCAGCGCTGCAAAGCTTCGGCACTCCAGCTTACTTACGCAGAATTATAGGTAGCTATCTTAAAGACAGAGTACTTCTTTTTGACACGGATCAAGGAGCAAAAGAGTACAAAATCACAGGAGGCGTCCCACAGGGATCTGTTCTCGGTCCAACGCTTTGGAATGTAATGTATGACGGGGTGCTAAGGATTGATCTACCAGAAAATACGCAAATTGTGGGATATGCTGATGATATTGCAGTGGTAGTAGTGGCCAAGAAACTGGACCTGCTTCAAGCATTATGTAATGACGCCGTAGCAAGAATAAAGGAATGGCTGACCAATACAGGACTGGAGTTGGCTAGCCAAAAGACGGAAGTGGTATTAGTAAGCTCCAAACGGTCGGCGAACGAGTTAGTCTTAACTGTCGGGGATCATCAAATCACCTCAAAGGATTCCTTAAAATACTTAGGAGTGCACATTGACTCTAAGTTAACTTTCAAAGAGCACTTCAGAGCGGTGGGGGAGAAAATTACCAAAGTTAATGGATCACTTATGCGAATAATGCCTAACAATGGTGGTCCGAGCGAAGCTATACGTCAGTTATTATCCACAGTAACCAGCTCAATAATACTATACGCAGCACCAGTGTGGTATGGATCTAAACAGACCCATCAAAAATATATATTAGCAGCGTACCGACTTGCTTCTTTAAGAATAGCAAGTGCTTATCGGACGGTGTCCGACGACGCGATCCTGGTTCTAACCCGGAAAATCCCAGTGGACTTACTGGCAAGCGAAATGGCCGATCTGTATAACACTAATATCGAGCGACCATCTGAAGAAGACAAGAAAAGAGCAAGGACACAAATAATAGCTAAGTGGCAAGAACGGTGGGAGGCCTCGAGTAAGGGGCGTTGGACTTTCACACTAGTTTGGAACGTAGCTAAATGGAATGAGCGGAAGCACGGCGAACTGAACTACCATCTCACGCAGATAATGAGTGGACATGGCGGTTTCAAAGAGTATTTATGGAAGCGTAGGATAGAGGAAGATCCTCATTGCCCAATGTGTACTACAGAGTTAGAAAACGCAGAACACGTCATGTTCTACTGCCCCCGTTTCCACGAAGAAAGACTCACCTTGCATGGAGTCTTTGGGGAGGAACCTACCACGAGAAATTTAGTTTCACATATGTGCAACAGGAAAGAGTGCTGGACTGCAGTGAGCAAAATGGCATTTATAGTAATGACACGCCTGATGGATGCTGAGAGGGAGCGCAGAGAAATGCGCATGCGAAGCAGTGGCGATTAAATGGACACTCAGAGCAAATAGCGGGAACCTGGACGCAGGGACAACAGTACGCTCTTAAAAAATGAGAAATATGGAACGCCACCCTGAAGTAATGCGAAAGTGGTGCCGGGGTGGGCGACGGTTCCAGAACGGGGCTGTTTTTTAGTCTACGGATACACGGTTGCTGCGACGGCAGCAATTATGGTGCATTAGGCATTTTTCAGCCTCCCCGCAAAAAAAAAAAAAAGGTACATATTTTGTATCGAGTTGTATGTAGGTATGTAAGTATGTATGCTTAAGGTAGATATGCATGTAAGTATGTATGCTTAAATGTAAATATGTATGTAAGAATATGTTTATAATAGTTTAATATAAATAAGCTGAAATATTTGAATAAAGAGACATTCAGAATTCGCTCACTGACGTCAAAACTCATTTACCTGCATTTAATCTTTTATAAAGGCAAATGTGCTATAAGCGATGCCCTCGGACTCGGTTTAACGAGCCCCGTGATGGAACGGTAGATGAATCCAAACGGAGAAATGCGGAACAGAGGGAGCAAGAGAGCTCTCTCGCAGTACCTTGCCGCACTAAGAATAGTCCAACCCTTGCAAACAGTGGTCGACCCAACATAACTGGAAAGGACCCAGTCCCAGAGCCGCGAGCAGGCCACATAGACAAGACAAGTCGGTCTAATGCTCTAAGATAGATAGAACCCAAAGCCAGGTAAAAACTACTTGAGAAGCAAAAACTTCGAAAGCTGCAAGTCAGAGAGAGGACGTGAAAAGTGGCCATTTGCCAAACGTTAAGGAAGGAGAAAAGCGAAAAAAGGGAAGTAACGCGAAGACTCCGGCTTTTTCGGAGGGGCCAAAGGGAGGTCACAACAAGACTCCGGTTGTTGCTGAAAGGTTAAGTGATGTGGCGAAGCAGTATCTGACCTCCAGGACATTTCCCAAGCTGGAAGATGTAGTACTGACCTTTCGAAGGGTCTGATACACTAAGTACCTTCCAATTCTGTGTCGGTATATTCGGGTTGTGACTCTACGGAATGCGCAGAATTTCAATGACTTTTTGCAGGAGAAACCTTGTACAAAATATCTATGAAGCGTTCTATACAGTAAGTTGTCGTGGAAGCTCAACGTGGAGGAGAGAGTGAAGAAGGCTTCCACGGCAATTTATGAACGTAAAAGAATAATGGGTTGTATGTGGGGACTTTCGCCCTCTCCCTCTCTCTCATTGGGTATTTACAGTGATTGTAAAGCCTATCCTATACTATGGAGTCCTTGTCTAGTGAACAGCTGCACAAAAAGGTACCTATCTAAAAAAATTAGAGGGTATATGCAGGCTATCAACGCTTAGCACTACGGAAGCTCTGAAAAAAACCCCGACGGCTGCATTGCATGCCATTCTGCGCATTCCTCCTATAGACCTGGTGGCGAAAAACATAGCATCGACAACTGCAACAAGGTTCAATGCCTCGGGGCAGCTTGAGCGCAGACCATACGGGTATTCTGCCGCGCATAGCAAAAGGGCAGTAAAGTGTAAAATGTGAAACAAGAGAAATATGACGTGCGACTTTTACGTTGGTTTTAACTAAATAAGTAGTTGTATTTGGTATGCAACAAAAATTTATGAATATGTCCCTTTAAACGACTTTATGGAGCGCCATTATCATGTGATTCTGGTGTATATTTTTTTTGGATCCCGAATTTTGACACGAACTTCCTTCATATCTTGCGAATCTAAATTGAATTTTACTATTTTTTAATCTATTTTTCATAAAATAGTTTGATTTACATTGCTTTTATGCATTGAAATCATTCATACAGTAAAATTTTATAAAACTGTTATTCTAAAGTTAAAATATAACATATTTATGTATAACCAATTTTCGGAGAATGAAAGCAGCAATATTAATTTTATACTGCTTTCTTGCCTTGGAAAATTGATTTACATTTCTTTTTTGGCTGAGAAATTTAAGATATTTGAAATATAAACAAATTTTAAATTTTGTTGTATCTTTAAATTTGAATTCATAGTAATTAATTTTTAAGTTTATGAGTAAATTTGTGTCGCAGAAATATATTGGCATCAAAATTTCTAAAAGCCAGCATGTGAACATTACCGTTCTTTTAGTATGGTATCATTCCGTCTATCCGATGTCCTTACGGAGCATGTGGAAGAACATATTATGACTTTGGAAATATGTATGTAGAGTAAACTATTTTGAAGAACATTTCATGATTTTAAAGTTCCTCGCACCGTTTCGAAGTATACTTTATATCTTTTGATGTACCACAGTAAAAGGTGTAGTTTTAAACGGAGTTTGTTTGTAATAGGAGGTCACTGAAATCATTCATTCGTGCAACGATTTGTAGTATAACATGTAATTTGAACTTCTTTTTCCCAGGAACCCCAACAAAGAGTGGTAGTAAAACGATCCCAACTTTAACACCAACAACTGCCAATGCGATATCCAATACTCCTGTGGGAAATCTTTATAGCAGCAGTAACAATGCTAGCAGTAGTGGCATAAGTGGAAGTCTCAGCACTGGGTTAGATTCTTTAACTGATAGACAATATATAGTAATTACAAGTGAAAAGCAAACAAAAGTCTTCGATATTGCAAATCAAAGTTGTATTTATCACAATAATTTATCAGAAATGGATTTTGCGGTAAAAGCTCAAGCTATTTCAATGAAAGGTAAATCTTAACAGGAAAACATTATTGCTATTTAAGTACATACATACATATGTTCATATTGAAAAATATAATTTGTATGTTAAGTATAAACATCCACTTTTTATTTAAGTTCAAAAAAATTATTATGTATTTATGAGCTTGAGGTCGAACAAAATATTAAAACCTCAATGTTTTACTTTTTAAAAACTTAGGTATTTGGTCGATATTTCGACTCCAATCTGGAGTTATCATTAGGACAATTGAACAAAAATAAGAAAACAAAACACCAAAGATTTAAAATTTCTCTTCAATAATATAGACATACATATTGTAACGAATTTAGTGAAATTCTGCTTATTTGAAATCTTCTGCTAACGTCCGAATCGACAAATTGTAGAATAAATAATTCCCATATTCAGTAATGCAAAATGGTCTTTATTAGTCTTCTTTGAGAGTACTTCACAATGACTCTTACTTCACAACTAATTGTGTGTTTAAATCAAACTGAACACTGACTACTCAGCTTTCGCTGCTTTTATACTCTCTGTTGCCTCGTTCGCCCATTTCTCCTAAGGTCTAGTAACTTCGCGAACTTCAGGCCTGTTTCCCAGCCATATATGTACATGTATATTTGTATATGTATATTATCGCATAGCCATATGCGTGTGTATATGTGAGTACTACTTCGGCTGATGGTGAGTATCTCTCTGCTGCCTTGTATGTACATGTGTAAATGATGATTAATGTGTTTATGTAGCCTGCTTTCATGTTGTTGTGCCTTTATTTAATAACCTTAAGGATGCGAGTATCAATTAGGGATGCTAATATTCGTCACAATATGAACAATCACAGCTTACTTGCGTAGATATGCTTGATCGACCGATCAGTTGTTTAAAAATATATGTTAAAAAAGGAATTACATTAACAAGAAATAAAATAAAGCGCGAAATCTGGTGGACTATGTTAGACTTTATGAACAATCCTGGTCATTCATTGCCTTTTGTTGTTGTTTCAGGACCAAATTGCGATACACCCTTGTCTTCAGTTTAAGTTTAGTACGTCCCACATATGCCTTGTTGCATAGAATTATTTTCACTTACGGTAGTCTAGCTTTGTATTTTCATGTTTAATATAATTCCCTTTTTAACATATATGTATTTTTGAACAGCTGATCAGTAGATTAAGCATATCTATACAATTAAGTTGTGATTGTTAATATGTATGTTTGTCTATAGTACTGAAAAGCAATTTTAAATCTTTTGTTTTTTATTTTCTTGTTTTTGTTCAACAAGGATATTAATAATATGGATATTAACTTCTAAAATTTAAATATTTATATATTTTTTTTAAGTAATTTTTTTGAAAGGGTAAAAAATTTCTTTTGAGAAGGTCCACACCAAAACATAACATATCAGTCACATGTCACTTTGACTAAATTTGCAAAGCTTTCTATTGAAAGTGTTCATTTGTGTGACACAAATTATCTTAAACAAGCGTAAAATGACAGCTTTCAGGGAACATGAGTCCGTAGTGTTACCAGAAGTTTGTTTTAACGACCAAACTGAAAACCCCTACCAAAAACCAGGACCTATGTTATAAAATAACTCCGTCCTCTTGGCAAATACTAGAAGCTTCCTAGGACTTAAGCCACTTGCTGCTCCTAGATCTGACAGCTGTATCACTCCTAATAGCTGGAGTCTTAGCCTGGCAGTGCAGGGCACGAGCACAGAACGTGCTCGATCGTTTTTTCCTCCAACACGCACTTCTTACATCTGCTATCACTGACCAAGCCTAATTTAAGGGCATGTGACGCCAGAAGGCAGTGTCCAGTCAGAATACCCGTCATAAGCCTACAGTCCTCTCTTTTTAATGATAGAAGCAACTTTTTAGTCTAAGGTTGTAAGACCTACACATAATCTTCGACAGTTTACAGCCCCGCGCTTGAACCCACATCTTTCCCGCTTGGTCGATCATGTGCACCTCTCGCCTTCGCTTAGTCTCGCTCAGTCTAATTGGGACGTCTACGTAGCTGGGCTTCAAGGGATGAGCCCTTTTTAGCTTAACACGCATTTAGATGCTGTGCTATGCGAGATTATTGCCTTAATTGCTGCTGGACTGTCAATATAAAAGTCAACACGGTTGCAGCTTAAGCTATTTTCTTCCAGGGTTTCTACTGCTGTGGTTACGGCTAATATTTCCGCTTGGAAAACGCTACAGTAATTTTGCAGCCTGTAGGATCTGCTTATTTCCGGATCAGCACAGTATACCGCAGACCCTACTCCTTCCACTACTTTGGAACCATCTGTGTACACATGTATCGCCTCCTTCGACATTTGCGCACCCTTGCGCCAACCATCCACCTCTATTGTGGCCTTAAGATCTCCCTCGAAGCGCAGATAGGGAATCAGGTAGTATGTTCGTCTTGTGATTGATGACGCTATACTACTATGGCCATATGGTCGGCGCTCAAGCTGCCCCGAGGCACCAAGCCTGGTTGCGGTTGTTAATGCTATGTTCCTTGCTACCAGGTCTACAGGTGGAATGTGCAGAATGGCATACAGTGCAGCCGTCGGGGTTGTTTTCAGGGCTCCCGTAATGCTAAGCATCGATAGTCTGCAAACCCCCTTTAATTTTTGATGTATGTTGTTTTTTGTGTGGCTTTCCACCAAACAAGAACTCCATAGTATAGAATAGGGCTTACAATCGCTGTAAAAACCCAATTAGAAAGAGAAGGCGATATGCCCCACGTACACCCCAGCATTCATTTACATGCGCAGAGTGCCGTGGAGGCCTTCTTGACCCTTTCCTCCACGTTGAGCTTCCATGACAGCTTACTGTCTAGGATGATTCCTAGATATTTTGTGCAAGGTTTCTCCTGTAAGGTTACCCCTCCTTACTTAGGCCTGGTCCAATTTGGGACCTTGTACCTCTTTGTAAACAAGACCATATCCGTCTTCTCCGCCAACCCGACATTAGATGCTCAGGTATGAATATCCCGAAGCGCCCGATCCATCAAAGAACTAAACGTTGGAAGGCACTTTCCACTTATGACAATTGCAACGTCATATGCGTAAGCCGTAAGTTTTACGGGTCCCTCATCGAATCGCCTGAGCAGTTGGTTGATGACCAGCGTCCACATCAGAGGTGATAGCACCCCTCCCTGCGGCGTGCCCCTGTCCACTGATTTCGTGGCCTCGTACAATCCTCATTTTGATGTAATCTTCCAGCAATTTAACATGCAGGCGATCCACCTGGTTAAGGCTGGATGTACTTTAATGTAATTAAGACAATCCATAATCGCCCATTTATAAATATTATTGAAAGCCCCGGCAATGTCCAAGAAGGCTCCTAGAGCATACTCCTTATATTCCCGGGATTTCTCTATCCTAATTACCACCCTATGCAATGCGGTGTCTACCGACTTGCCTTTGGTGTACGCATGCTGTGTTGTGGAGAGCAGCTTTTCATCCACGTTGGATTTTATGTACACATCTATCAGCCTCTCAAAGGTTTTGAGCAGAAATGATGTTAAGCTAATGGGTCTATAGTCTATGAGATACACGTTACCGATCTTCCCCGTCTTTGGCAGGAAAGCTACACGAGGAGTTCTCCAAGAGTGCGGTACATGATTCAGCCTTATGCACCCATCGAATATTATTCTAAGCTATTCCACGACCGCAATACTTGAAACTTGTAGCATGGCCGGGAATATACCGTCTGGGCCCGGCGATTTAAACTTAGAAAATATTTTCACTGCCCCTTCGATCTTGGTATCTGTCACCAAGCCCGGCACTACCCGCTCCGTGATCGAAGTGTGAGTGATGTCTGCTGTCTCTTCTAAACCGTCTCCCGATGGGAAATGTGTGTCGAGAAGCACCTCAAGGGATTCCTCACTATTACGTGACCATTCCCCGTCCTCTTTCCTTATTAGTTCCTGGACTATGTTTCCCCTTGCTAGTACTTTTTTCAACCGTGCTGTTTCGCTGGAGCACTCTATGAACGTACTGAAACTTTTCCATGAGATTCTCTTCGCTTTGGAAATTTCACGCTTGTAGATCCTCAGTAGATCCCCTTACTCGTCCCGACACGCTTCGCTTGCCGTGGTATTTGCGAGCTTAAACATTTCTTTTACCTGTTTTCTTAGAAGACTCAGGTCATTGCTCCACCATGGCGGCTTTGCTTTTCTTCTAAATCTTCTTAGAGGGCAAGTTTTGTTATACGCAGTCATAAGCGTCCTTGTTAGGAACTCATTCGACTCCTCCAGTTCCTCCACATTGGTAACCTCTTTGGGTTGTCCCAGTTTAGTTTCTACCTGTTTCTGGAATTTAGTCCAGTTCGTTGACCTAGGGTTTCTAAAGGTTCCTCCCTTCTCTACCCTCTTTAGGGGGATGCTGAAGCTGATATACGCATGGTCGGAGAAGGATGGTCTATCAAGAACCATCCAATCATACCTTGATATATCACGTTCGCAGCTCAATGTAATATCCAGAACATTGCTGGATGTTGGACCAATGTATGTAGGGTTATTCCCCCTGTTGGCTATCTGCAAATTGGTTTGCAGGATGTAACAAAATAGAAGTTCGCCTCTCTTGTTTGTATCTGCTCCCCCCACGCGTTGTGGTGCGCAATCGCATCTGCGCCTATGACCAACCGCCCTTTGCGCCCTTCCTGTTGTTTTTGTTGTTGTAGCGATAAGGTTGGTCCCCGAAGGCTTTGGGGAGTGTTATCGATATGATGGTCCTTTGCAGGATGCAGATCCGGTACGCTCCGTTACCACACCATTAAGGGGCTAGCCCGACCATCTCGGGAACGATTTATGTGGCCACATTAAACCTTCAGGGCATCCCCTGCCTCCCCACCCCCAAGATCCGTGAGGAGCTTGGGGTCACCAGATCCTCGTCTGTTAGTGCAACAGCGTTCGCCGCGGATAGGTGAGGCTGACAATTGGGTTTGAAGAAGCTATATATTGCGCTGGCAACCCGAAGGTTTGCGCTACACAGCCCCTTGAATGTGGTATTTTAGTCGCCTCTTACGACAGGCATACCTACCGCGGGTATATATTGACCCCCTAACCCGCGCCCTTCCTCCTGTACTAACCTTTTGCACTCGCCAGGATAAATGCCTGCTTATCCTTTTGCTCAACGGCCACCACTACGAGGTCCTGAGTAGTGTAATTAGGCAGCATATATGCATGCAGCTGTTTCCTTACCATTACTACAGCTCGCAACCGTCCTTCCGTTTGCGCGTAGTAAACGCCAAACCCGCGCGCGCTAAGTCCAGAAACCTTTCCTCCCGATGAGATCCACGGCTCCTGGATCAGCGCCACGTCAAACGAACCCTTCTCAAGGGTTAGGAGGCATTCGCTCGACGCCACTTTACTGTGTTGGAGGTTTATCTGTAAGACTCGCAGCACCGTTGGGCTGTTTGTCCCCCTCCAGCACCTTCGTTGTGATGTCGGCGTCCTCCCCTTGACCTTTTGGTTTAGAGTATTCGAGGCCCACTTCAGCCTCTCGTAACTGTTGTACCGGGTGTTCCTCTGTGCGAGTCACATCACCATTTGGCGGTTAGCCCTCTTTTAACACCTTCGTGGTGACGTCGGGGACCTCCACCTGTCTTTTTTCCCTAAGGCTTTTGAGGTCCTTTTCGACTTCGCCCACCTCTAGCGTGTTAGGATTTTTATCCTCGGCACTTTTTTTCCTGAGTCGCATGTTGTTGTTGTTGTAGCAATGCTTCGCCCCACCTAACAGCCGCGACCGATCACAAATTGTCATCAATATCCTCTAACGGGAGTCCAAGGAAACTTGCCATTTCAACAGGGGTGGACCATAAGGAAAGGGGTGTTAGAGACGTTGGTTCCACATTACAATTAAAGAGATGGTTGGTGTCATGTGGGGACACATTGCAAGCGGGCATACATTTTGTATGTCGGGGTTGATTCTGGATAGGTAAGAGTTTAACCTGTTACAGTATCCAGAACGAAGTTGAGCAAGAGTGAAACGCGTTTCCCTGGGGAGTATGCGTTTCTCTTCCGCGAGATTTGGATACTTTTCTTTAAGTACTGGATTCACCGGGCAATTCCCGGCATAAAGGTCCGACGCCTGTATATGGAGTTCACCAAGGACCTGCTTGTGTTTTTTTGCTTCATACGGTTAGGTTCTCAGGTGCCGTATTTCCTCAAAATGCTTACGGAGATGACTCCTTAAGCCCCTAGGCGGTGCTGGTTCATCAATCAGATGTCTGTTGGGATCCTCAGGTTTCTGGGTGTTCAACAGGAACTGTTTGGTCAGCATCTCATTGCTCTCCCTGATGGGGAGTATTCTCGCCTCATTATGCAGATGGTGTTCTGGGGACATAAGAAGACAGCTCGTGGCTATTCTGAGAGCAGTATTTTGGCAGGCCTGTAGCTTCTTCCAGTGGGTAATTTTTAGGCTTGGCCACCATATGGGTGACGCGTAGCACGTAATCGGCTGGCTAATTGCTTTGTATGTAGTCATGAGCGTTTCTTTATCTTTTCCCCAGGTACTGCCAGCGAGGGATTTGAGGATTTTGTTACGACTCTGAATTCTCGGAACAATTGCGGCTGCGTGGTCACCAAAATGTAGATCCTGATCAAACGTCACACCCAAGATTTTGGGGTGTAGGACAGTCGATAGCGTAGTGCCATCGACGTGGATGTTCAAAATGGTCGACATTTGGGACGTCCATGTTGTAAATAAGGTCGCGGAAGATTTAGTCGGTGATAATGCCAGATTTTTCGCGCGGCGAAAAAAACTGGAGAGATCAGGGAGGTAGCCGTTTATTTTATTGCATAGCTCATCGATCTTTGGGCCTGGGCCTGTGGCCATTATTGTGCAGTCGTCGGCGTAGGAAACGATTGTGACTCCTTCCGGTGGTGAAGGTAGAAATTAAACAAAAGTGGGGATAGGACACCACCCTGTGGCACCCCTTGTTTAATTCTCCTTGGTTTTGATGTTTCGTTTCCAAATTGCACCGATGCCTGCCGACCGCCCAGATAATTTTCGGTCCACCTTTTAAGACATGGGGGAAGGGTAGACCCTTCCAGCTCTTGCAGTAACGAGCCATGGTTGACCATATCAAAATCTTTTGATAGGTCTAGCGCTACGAGTACTGTTCTATGGTGGGGGTATTGATTTAAACCGCAATTTATCTGGGTGCTAATGGCATTTAGCGCGGGGGTAGTGCTATGGAGTTTTCTGAAGACATGCTGATGAGAAGCTAGCTGCAAATTTGCTTGGAAATAAGGGAGCAAAATGGCTTCAAGCGTCTTTGCTACTGGCGATAGGAGAGATATCGAACGATACGACTCTCCTATGTTAGCTGGTTTCCCAGGCTTTAGTAGCGGGACCACCGTGGCCATATTCCATTTCTCGGGTATGACAAAGGTGGAAAGAGACAGATTGAAGGCATGCGCTAAATATTTGAAACCCTCTTTCCCTAGGCTTTTAAGCATCGGCATGGCTATGCCAACCTCAACCTCTTTAGCGGTGATGGTGCTTGGTGACGCGCTGAATTTGTGTTTATGTGCGTGTCTATTGGCTCTCCGTCTATCTTTGTCGACCGTAGGATGCATTATATATTGTCGGCAGAAAGCGCTCGCGCATTTTTTCGCATCCGACAGCACTTTGTCGCCAAAGGCGATGGAAACTTTGTCTTTGTGCTTAGTCGGATTCGATAGGGACTTTACGGTGGACCAAAGTTTACCCACACCGGTAGAGAGGTTACAACCTCTTAGGTGCTCCTCCCATTTCGCACGCTTGTGTTCGTCCACAAGCAATCTGATGCGTTGGTTTATATCCCTTATTTGGCGGTTGCCTGGATAAAGCTGTCTTATAAGGTCACGTTCTCTCGCTAGGTTTGCGGCCTCCGCCGGGAAGTGGGGCCGGATTTCGGGAATTCTTCCGGCGGGAATGAAACGTGCCGAGGCGGATTCAATGACCTTACGGAAGGCACGCTCCCCTTGGCGGGCATCAGTCGGGATAGGGAGGGCAGCAAAGCGGTTGTCTGTAAAAGATTTATATTCTTCCCACTTTCCTTTTTTGAAGTTTATGAAAGTGCGTTTTTCGGTGACGATGAAGTCGGCGGTACGCTCGAGCGAAATAAGTATATGCAGGTGGTCGGATGCCAATGTTACCATCGGCTGCCAGTTGACGCAGTTTAAGAGTTCTGCGCTCACGATTGAGATATCTGGCGAACTGTGACAGCTTCCTACCATACGTGTGGGGGCGTCTCCGTTTATTGTGCAGAATGTCGTTTCCTCTATTTGATCCGCCAACATCTCACCCCTACTGCCCGCCCGCAAGTTTGAGTGCCATAGATCGTGATGGGCATTGAAATCGCCTAAGATAATGCGATTGTTGCCAGTGAGTAAGGCTCTGATATTAGGGCGGTATCCACTGGGGCAACAGGTGGCAGGAGGGATGTAGATGTTGATGATTTCTAGGTTTGCATCGCCTGACCGGACAGATAGGCATTGACGTTCTAAGACATTGTCCCTGCGGTCGATGCCAGGATCAAATATATAATATTGCACAGAGTGGTGTATGATAAACGCGAGGCCGCCTCCATTTTCGCTCTCACGGCCTTTCCTGTGGACATTATACCCAGAGCAGGTCTGCAATGCAGATCTTGCTGAGAGTTTAGTCTCTTGAATCGCAGCAATGCCGATGTTGTGCCGCTTCATGAAATCGACTATCTCCGTAATCTTCCCAGTTAGTCCATTACAGTTTAACTGCAGAATTCTGAAGTGCATAAGTGGAGACGCCGCCACTCTGGGGATAAGTGACGGGTGACTACGCCTGGGTTGTGGAAGGCCAGGACGCAATTGCTGTTGTGGCCCTGGGACTGGGCATCCTTGGGCAAGCATTGGGGTACCCGGATGATTTGGGTTTGCGACCTGGCAACATGGCGCGATAAAACCCGTCGGGGGTTGCCGTCGCGGAGACCAGAACATCTAATAAAGTGGCACCACACAAGGCAGGAGCTGCATTGGGCGGATGTCGCAAACCTATATATTCTGTGCTGGCAAACGGTGCAAACGGGGTTAGGGACTAAGAGTCTGTTTCCCTGACCTACACGATTGCTGCCGGAAAATAGGGGGAGAGAAGACGGGGGTAGGGGCTGATGCTCAGCATTGCTACCGACTCTACTACGAAGGTAGTAGTTATGAGTGGTAGCAGCTGTTTGAGTTGTTGGCGCCGCGGGGCGCGAGCAGCAGCGGGTACTTGTTGTGGCTTGCTCAGCAGCGGGGCTGCTGGAAGGTAGTGGGGGGGAGGGGGAGGGGGGCGCTTAGGCGTAGACTACGGGACGCCCTTGGGCGTGAACAGCAAGGAGCCACAAAAGATTTATAAAAGTTACGTGGACGTCGGGTTTTGGGATCAAGCCCAGAACAACGTGTCCGATGCAACCATCCCTTACACGAGACACACTGAACAGAGTATGATCGTCCTAAAAAGATTCTTTTCCGGCAGATGCAGCAAAACTATTTCTCAGGACCGGGGTCAGGAGACGGACCCGGATTGGATTCGATGCCTTCCCGGAGTAAGAGAATATGGAGTAGTCCTGGGGTCACACTGATATGACAGTCCTTGGTCGGGAAAAATCCCGAGTCGCTCCGGTACATAGAACCGACTGCCTTGAGTCGCATGTAAATTTTGCCAGTGCCAAAGCACATTTTGCCAAGCTGCGTGTACAAAATATCCTCCGGCTGCTTGTTTATTTGGAAGATGTAGAACTGACCTTCCTCGGCAGGCCGAGATACAGTAAGTATCTTCCAATCCTGTTTCGGTATATTCGGATTCTGATTCTGCAGAAGTCGCAGTGTATCCTCCGACTTCATCACGCATGGCATCCCTACCTTAACTTTTGGTACCGTGGGGATTTGCGCTTTATCCATCACCTCAAACCGCGCGTTCGTGCCTTGCCTTTGGAGGTTTGGAACCACTTCCTCCAGCCACCGCAAGCTCGCGATGTTGTCGCACGCTATCATCTTCACACCATTATACTAACCCCCCGAATCAAAGGTTGGAAGGGGCTTACTTGGTTGTTCCCGCATCATCTTAAGCATTAAGCTAATAAGCTCCCTTTCCACAGATCACCACCTTTCAGTAGTCATTTGTCCGAACGGACTTCTACGATCAACCAGCGTCGGTTGTGATTCAAGGGGTTGTGTAGCGCAATATATAGCTTCTCCAACCCAATTGTCAACCTCACCTTCGAGCGGCGAATCCCGTTTCACTAACAGAAGAGGCTCTGGCGACCCCAAGCTCCTCATGGAACTTGGGGGTGGGGAGGGAGTGATGGCCTGAAGGTTCAATGTGGCCATATAAATCGTTCCCGAGATGGTCGGGCCAGCACCTTAATGGTGCTGTGTTACCGGAGCGTATCGGATCTGTATTCGACAAAGGACCATCACATCGATAACACTCCCCAAAGCCTTCGGGGAGTAACCTAATCGCTACAACAACAACAACAACATCAACCAGCGCCACAGTCAGTGACTGCTTTGCCACATTACTCATATTTTCGGGAAAAGCCGGAGTCTTTGTGTTATCTCCCTTTGGCACCTCCGAAAAAGCCGGAGTCTTAGCGTTAACTCCCTTTAGCACCTCCGAAAAAGCCGGAGTCTTAGCGTTGTCTCCCTTTGGCTTATCTCCTACTTCCGTAGTTGGAACTTCCCTCTGACTCGCAGCTTTCGAGGTCGTTGCTACCTCGCTATTGGAAATTAAAAATGCAAAAGAAAAATATAGCGATTGCTTCTATATATTTTTGAAAAATGTATTGAGACAATGATTGAAGTTTAGTCGTCTACTTCTCAAATTGGCACAACTCTTTAAGTGGCCTTAAAATAAGCCGAAGAATATCTAAAATGATCAACTTTAATTGCGTTTTCCCAAAAACTTAAATTTTGCGTTACATCTGCTTACAATAAAACGTGCGATGTATGTAACCGAAACTAGTTTTAGATTTTTACTATTTTGAAAAAAGCCAAAAAATTACTTTTATAAGTTGACTTTCTTTATAACAGTCAAAAATAACAGTTTAATTTTTACTTTTATTATAAAAGTAACAAATAATAGTGAACAATTGACTTTTATTATAAATTCGTTTTGTGTTGATTTTCCGACAGGGTGGTTAACTGATGTATATTGGAACGATTTTCCGCCATCCCTTGTCAAATATGGTTTGGAGACAAACAGGTTTCGGCGTTGCGCCATCATCAGTTCGCAGAAGGCAGAAGAACTCGTGTTGATCGTCTTACTTGACAGTTCCCGCTTGAGAGGCGGCCACCCTTCTGTTGAGAAGAAGGTTCATAGGCACAACCACAATCCATCCACATTGTTCGTAACTAAAATACATACAAAAAAATTATGTATTTCGATATAGCTCCAGGAGATTAGGATACAACTGATAAAAAAGTAGCAAGAAATTTTATTACATACCCAAAAACTTCAATAGTAAAATAAACTTTGCCGGTTTTCTCGAAACTCCTTGTGGACTTCCACAATTATCAAAGTTTCAAGAAAATTTTAAGTAGACATTTCAAAAAGTTTTTAGATTTTTTTTTTGTGTTTGTTTAAAAAGATTGACTTCCACTTAAGCTTTATTCTAAAATGCTCTGGCATAGACCAATACAGTGTTAATAAATTAGACGAATGTGAAATGCTTAGATTTATGTGTACTGATTGTGATATGCAGATGGTAGTGAGCAAAAATGGCAAACAACTATCTGAGTACCGGAATGAATTTGATAATGCTCTCAAGAAACATGAAAGAGAAATAAAGTAAGTTTTAAAAGCAGTTTAAGTTGCATTTGAACAAAATACGGGAAATTGCTGAAGGCTTCAAGCGAAGCAGCGAGCAGGTCTGTGATGAGTTGAAAACAAACAAGGATGACAATAAGAAAATGATTGAATAAATAAGTAAAGAGAATAAAAAAATGTGCAATGAAATAAAGAAAAATGTTAATAGTGTTGAAGCCAAAGTGTCATACGCAGCGATAACAAAAAATTAAAGCCAAAAAAAGAAGTGTTGCCAGACATTAGAAATAATCATCCCTTAATTGTCAAGCCGAATAAAAGGCAAAATATTGAAAAAAGCAAAACTGACCTAAACTCGAAAGTTGATCCTAAAGAGCTGCAAATAACTAATATAGTAGCAGACAAAGCGGAGTTGTTACTGTTGAAAGCGAAAATGATCATGAGCGTGACAAAATAAAAAATGCCATTGAGAACAATCTAGGAAATAACTATGAGGTTAAGATTCCCAAAAAAGTGAAACTAGCAGCCATGGCCACTGGTATAAATTTTAAATATAGCGACGAGGAACTGGTGCAAAGAATTAAACGACAAAACATTTGTTTAAATGAAACGGACATCAAAATTGTTAAGCAATATGAAGTGAAAAAGAACCCGAAAATCGACTATAATGCTGTGATAGAAATGAATGTTGCAGCGTTCGCAAATATACTAGCTGGAGAGAGGCTTAATGTAGGTTGGGAACGTTGCCGAGTATATGATGCAGTGCAGGTATTGTGTTGTTTTAAATGCAAATCACAAAGCGGCTGACTGCAAGGAAAAGGAAGTATGCACAAAATGCTTGGGTGAGCATAAACATACACAATGCATAAAGGATGCAGTAAACAGGTGCATTAACTGCATAAGAGCAAGTAAGGAGCTGAATCTAAGACTTGAAGAAAACCATGATACTCTGGATAGAACTTGTCCCATATACCAACAAAAGTTAAATGCAAGGAAAAGGAAAGTTGTTTATTAGCAACCAAAGAAGATCCTTAATGCAACACAAAAGTCAAAATATTATTTAAATCGAGATAGCAATATATACAACTTGGAATGCATTTATCTTAATATTAGTAGTATTATAGCAAATAAAATCGAGCTGGAACGTTTTATTGAAATAAGAATACCAAGTATTGTCTTATGTACGGAAACGTGTACAACAGAACATATCTTAAATTCTGAACTTAGTATTCCGACTTACAAACGCATTCGTTGTGACTCTCAAAGTAGGCATACTGGCGGTGTTGTCATGTATGTGTATGAAAATATAAAATTTAGCATAATTTATAATAAAGCTATCAACATGAATGTGTGGTGCATTATTGTAAAAATAAACAAATGCGCGTTAAAATGGAGAATCGGTGTACTCTATCACTCACCAAGTAGCAGTGACTCCACCTTTATTACTTATCGAAATGAAATCATCACTAAACATCTCAAGGAGGCGGATAATAATTTAATAATTGGTAATTTTAATATCAACGTAAAAGTATCGTCAACATATTCAAACCAGCTAACAAATTTATTTGCACAAATGGCAATGCTACAAAGGATAAACTTCGACACGAGGATAACAGAGTACTCGTCTACAAGAATTGATCTGCTATTCAGTAACAATGATAAAGTTAAAGCAGTGAATATAGGTGAACATCGCTTTTCTGACCATGAGACAATCCACGTCGAAGTGCCAACAACAAAGCTTTATAAAATGAGAAGATATGCTACAGTTACATGTTGGGAATACTATAGTGCTGAAAATCTTTTAAATTTGCTACGAACATTCTATTTCAACTGTATGTCAATTTCCGGAGTAGAAACTAAAACTAAAGCCCTGAACGAAGTTTTAACTGAGGCTATGAAAGCACTGACTTATATAAAGAGGACCCAAATGCAGATAAGAAATAAGTGGTATGACCGCGAATTAACAAACCTGCATAAAAGAAAAATAGAATCTTATAAAACTGCTCGAAATACTGGATTTTGGGACGAATATAACGCCATTAAGAAAATATATAAAAGAACCATAATTTATAAAAAAAAGAAATACATGGAAGATAGAGTAAATAATAACAATGGCGATAGGAAACGTATGTGGAAGTGTCTAAAAGATCTCGTCGAGCGTAATGATGTTAAAAAACATATCACTAAAATTGTAATTAACGGCGAATGCCTGGAAAATGAATATGATATGGCTAATGCCCTAAATAACTTTTTTATACAAAGTATTGTTGAAATTAATGATAGCATCGAAGAAGTTGTAAATGGGTATGAAATAAGCGCAAATCACAGTAATCCATTTGAAACATTTAAATTTACTGACATTGTAGTGGACGATATTTTTATTATCACAAAATCACTTAAAAACAAATATGGCGGCGACAAGCTTTTATCGGAGGGTGTCTTTAAAGATGCCATGATATATACTGCTAATTTCTACAAAGATCTAATTAACGAGTCCTTAAACAGCGGTATTGTACCTAGTTACTGGAAAATTTCAACAATAATACCTTTGGAAAAAGTAAAAAATACAATGAAACCTGAGGAACTACGTCCAATTAAATCGTTACCTACAGGTGAAAAAATTATGGAGACAGTGGTGAAGAATCAACTTGTGGCATACTTAGAGAAGCACAATGTGATTATCCCAGAACAATCGGTATTCAGCAAGAGCCATTCTTGTGAAACAGCGTTGAATATGGTAATTGCAGATTGGAAAGAAGAATTAGCGGACAAAAAATTTACGGTGTCTGTCTTCTTGGACTTAAAACGGGCTTTTGAAACTGTCGATAGATCTGAGTTATTGGACGTTATGTTTAAAACTGGTATAAGAGGAAAGTCGTTGGAATGGTTCCGGAGTTACTTGAGCGACAGAAAGCAGAGAACGATAATTGGAAAGGAAGTTTCATCAGTGGTGGATGTTAACATTGGTTTACCACAAGGCTCGGTCTTGGCGCCAATATTGTTTACATTGTATATCAATGATATCAAAAGATGCTTAAAATATTGTAAAATACGTATATTTGCGGATGATGCATTGCTTACCATAAGTGAAAAATATGCAGAATGTGCCATGCTGAAAGTATAAGAAGACCTGGACTCGCTATACAAATGATTATGCCTCAGGAAACTGAAATTAAATGTCGAAAAAACTAAGTTCATGATATTTTGTAAAAACACTAATATCATAGGTAACAATAGTTTAAATAATTTTACGCTGAAGGTGAAAAACATGGAAACCCAAAGAGTAGATAAAATTAAGTATTTAGGAGTTTTGATTGATGATAATCTAAATTTTGGAGAGCATGTAACTTATCTGGAAAGGAAAATTGCACAGAAAATAGGCTTCATGTATATAGAACATGTAAACACATCAGTCAAAGTCATAACATATTGGTTTATCGTTCAATTATTGAACCACACTTTATTTATTGTCCTACTATTCTGCTATTAAGTAATGATATATATATTAAGAAACTTCAAATACAGCAAAACAAGGCAATGCGATTTATTTTAAAATGTCCTCCAAGAACGCCAAAAATTGTAATGCTTAATAGATTAAACTGGCTTAGTATTAAACAGTCAGTTATTTCACATTGAAATTTATACATCAACTTAGGTTAGGAATGTTACCGAATTACCTGAGTAGTAAAATACATTATAATCATGAAATCCACAATTATGGAACTGGAAATTGCAAAAATATAAGACTGCCTAGAATAAGAACTGAGTTCGCCAAAAGGTCTCTATAATATTTAGGGTATAAAATGTACAATGAGTTACATTCTGTTTTTATATTGTACGTCGCTAAATGTGACATGAGTATTTATGTTAATCTGTTAATTTTAACCTAAACTAGGTCTTAAAGACCGTAATAATAAATAAATAATAAAATATTCTTTGAATTGAAGATCTTCAATATGCTGGCTAATATAATGTTTTATCAAATAACCGTTAGTTAATGTCACGCTGTCGGGAATCATACTTTTTAGTTAAATTAGGCAAAAAGTAAACACAATAAATATTGTTTTTTATCTTTTTAGATGGGTCATGCTTAGCGACATATCTATCCAATGGACATTTAACGGTTCATAGTCTTCCTAGTTTAAGGTTATTATTGGACACTGATTTTTTACCGTTGATGGAATTAAGGTATGTATATGTTTAAATCTTTTAACAAACGTTATTTTTACTACGTTTAGAGCAGTGGTACGCCCTTTTTATAGACGTTGTTGTGTCACTGACATTTGTTTAACTTTAGTATAGTCGCAGGAGCATTTCCATCGGAACTTAAATGTGCTATAGTTATACCACTTTATAAGAAAGGTAGTAGAAAAGATAAAAACAACTACAGACCTTGCCATCAATCTCCAAAATGTTTGAGAAACCTGTGAAGTGCAGAGTCTTGGCATATTTAAAAAAAAAAAACAAAATGAAGTACTTCACTCCAATGCAATTCGGTTTCCGCTCATGAGCTTCTACTGAAGATGCTTTTCTGGAATTTTTCTCTTTTATTATTTTTATACCTTTAATGAAAATGAAATGGTATATTAATTTCGTCACGAAACCCAAAATTGTAAGTACTTAAAGGAAAATAGATAGACCCACCATTAAGTATACCGAAATAATCAGGATGAAGAGCCGAGTGGATTTAGCCATGTCCGTCTGTCTGTTTGTATGCAAACTTGTCCCTCAATTTATATATGATATTTATATATAGTATATATATGTTGGTATATATAGTATATATATATATTTTCGCAATTTTAGCCCCATTTTAACAGCTAGAAGCTTCAAATTTCACCGAATGCTTACGTATATAGTATATATTGTGTCAAAAAATCATAGAGATCGGTGATATATATAATATATATATGATGGTATATATGGTATATATATATATAGTATATATAAATTTTTTTTTCGATTTCGGCCCCATTTTAACAGCTAGAAGCTTCAAATTTCACAAAATTCTTACGTGTATAGCATATATTGATGTCTGAAAAAATCATTGAGATCGGTGGTATACATAGTATATATCTCATACAACCGATTGTTCAGATAAGAAACTGCGCAATTTCTGCCCCGTTTTAACAGCTAGAAGCTTCAAATTTCACCAAATGCTTACGTATATAGCATATATTGTTGTCTGAAAAAATCATAGAGATGGTGGTATATATATTATATACTTCATATAAACTGTAATGTTTGCCCCTTTTTTACGGCTAGAAGCTTCAAAATTCATCAAATTTCATCAAATAGTTACGTTTAGGTCATATATTTTTGAAATACGTGATTCTTAGTCATAGTTTTTACATGCAGACCACAAAAAACGTGAAGCTTTGCAACCTCATACAAAGTACCTACCTATTTTTTATTTTATATTTATCTTAAAAATCGTTTAGATATGTTCAAATTTCACCAAATGCTTCCCAGCCAGCATTTTTTGAAAATTTTGATCAAAAAATATTCAAATATCATACCCCAAGATGATTAAAAACGTTCAAATTTAAAAGCATTTTCTGTTCGAAAATTAACGTATCGTCGGGAGAAAAATGTACCATAAATGTGATTATTCTTGAATAATCATTTATGATTCATATTTCGAAACGCTTTTCGTGCATATCTGATACTATTGTAAAATTGGGCTTTAATTGTTTTAGAGTAATATTTGAATGCTTTTCACAGTCATTTTTTAATCATATTTGTGAACATATTTCAATCATTATGGTTTAGATTTTTGAATCATTTTTGAATGCGATTATCATGCATTTATTCCTGATATCTCTTACAAAATAAGATACTACATGCTAATCTTATTCCATCAGGGGAAGAAAGCATGCGGAAGTGAGCTATTTGAACCAAAGGCAATTCGCAAACAAACTGGACCAATATATACCTGCGACTACAACATCCAGCATCAGATATGATCGTCAACATCTTAAAATACGATACGGTATGGGATGTTGAAGTCATATCCAGGTACATATGTCAAGAGAGTTTCACTTACCTGGGGTTCAAATAGTTCACAACCTTTGTATTGTCTAATGGTTGGATTTGTATTTTCTGGGATGCTGAAGGTGGAGAAATTGTTGGGGACATCAGAAAGCTGAATGAAAAATGATTAAAAGTTTTTGATCACCTAAAGTAAACACATTTGATTCAAATATGATTCCAAAATATGATTGAAAAACTATATACAGTATTTGATCATCAAAAGTATTCATATTTATTATTTCTTTTGTTCGATTGTATGATAACTTATTTTTTAGTCAGAAGGAGTAATCAAATGCTGAGTGGGTTATGTGTATAGCATATATTGTTGTCTGAAAAAAGCATAGAGACCGGTGGTATATATAGTATATATCTCATGCAACCGATTGTTCAGATAAGAAACTTTGCGCAATTTCTTTCCCATTTTAACAGCTAGAAGCTTCAAATTTCACCAAATGCTTACGTGTACAGCATATATTGTTGTCTGAAAAAATCATTGAGATCGGTGGTATATATAGTATATATCTCATACAACCGATTGTTCAGATAAGAAACTTTGCGCAATTTGTGCCCCATTTTAATAGCTAGAAGCTTCAAATTTCACCAAATGCTTACGTATATAGCATATATTGTTGTCTGAAATAATCATAGAGATCGGTGGTATATATATTATATATCCCATATAAACTGTAATTTTTGCCCTTTTTTACGGGTTGAAGCTTCAAAATTCATCAAATTTCATCAAATAGTCATATATTGTTGAAATACGTGATTGGTAGTCATAATTTTTACACGCAAAAACCTGAAACTTTGCATCCTCACACAAAGTACCTACCTGTTTTTTATTTTATATTTATCTTAAAAATCGTTTAGGTATGTAGATCTGTTCACTATATATTTCTTATCTTATACATCCGATTATTCGGAGATTACGAACGGGATAAGATTATTGTTCAGCCCCATTCATGAAAGGTATGAAGTCTTCGGCACAGCCGAAGACAGTCCCGTTCTTACTTGTTATTTCTTTATATTAGGTTGGTTGAATGTTTTTCCGCATTTTCAATACAAATCTTGCAATACATTTTTAAGTAACTTCTCATTGAGCTACAAACATGAAAGTTCACATATAGGTTAAGACACCGAGACAATGTAAAACAAGTAAGAACGGGACTGTCTTCGGCTGTGCCGAAGTCTTCATACCTTTCATGAATGGAGCTGAACAATAATCTTATCCCATTCGTAATCCTTAAATAATGCGCTGTATAAGATAAGAAATATATAGTGCACAGATGTACATACCTAAACGATTTTAAGATAAATATAAAAAAAGGCAAAAAACCCCCTTATCTGAACGATCGGTTGAATGGGATATATATTATATGTAGCTGCAATCGAAATGATTTTTACAGGAAATCTTATATGATATATTGGAATATATATCACCAAGTTTCACGTTTTTATATTGGAAACTAAGGAAGAAATGGCCAAAAATCTTTCTATCTGAACGATCGGTTGTATGGGATAGGTATATACTATATACATATAGCTCCGATCAAAGTGATTTTCTCAGGAAATCTTCTATGATATATTAGAATAAATATCACCAAGTTTAACGTTTTTATATTGGAAATTAAGGGAGAAATGGCTAAAAATCTTTCTATCTGAACGATCGGCTGTATGGGATATATATTATATATAGCTCCGATCGAAATGATTTTTAAACGGTTTTATTAGCTTGAGTTGACAGGCAGGCCGCACGGCCGTTGTGAACGAATCTTGTAATTGAAATTTAAGTACTTCCCGATAAGCTACAAGCTTGAAACTTGGAATATAGTTCAGAACCCGATGACAATGCAATAATAAGAAAAAAATCGCCGCTAGGTGGCGCAAGGATCGAGATATTCGCAAAATTCGCATTTTTGGTCCGATTTGGCTCATATTTGGAACATATAATACATGCAAGAATAGAAATCGACCTGTGAAAAAAAAATCGCCGCTAGGTGGCGCATGGATCGAGATATTCGCAAAATTCGCATTTGTGGTCCGATTTGGCTCATATTTGGAACACATAATACATGCAAGAATAGAAATCGACCTGTGAAAAAAAATCGCCGCTAGGTGGCGCACGGATCGGGATATTCACAAAATTCGCATTTGTGGTCCGATTTGGCTCATATTTGGAAAACATAATACATGCAAGAATAGAAATCGACCTGTGAAAAAAATCGCCGCTAGGTGGCGCATGGATCGAGATATTCGCAAAATTCGCATTTGTGGTCCGATTTGGCTCATATTTGGAACACATAATAAATGCAAGAATAGAAATCGACTTATGAAACAAATCGCCGCTAGGTGGCGCAAGTATCGAGATATTCACAAAAATCGTATTTGTGGTCCGACTTGGCTCATGCCTGGAATACATAATACATACAAGTATAGAAAGCGACCTATAAAAAAATCGCCGCTAGGTGGCGCAAGGATCGAGATATTCACAAAAATCGTATTTGTGGTCCGATTTGATTTGGTCCATATTTGGAACACATAATACATACATGAATAGAAAGCGACCTATGATGCCCGATTTGGCTCATATTTGGAACAAATATTGCATACAGTCCAGTAGAAGTGACATCAAAATATTTTGGAGTTGGAGGAGGGACAAGCATACGTGGCGCAGAGTCGAGTAAAGTCTTTGGAAGGATTATGTATTGAGGACTTAGGTTGTAACAAATTGTCAGGAAAGAGTCCTTGTAATAATGAGTCACTAAATGAACTAAATAGAATGAGAAATAATAGGCAATTAAACAAAGACTAAAAACTTGAAAATAAAATAATTAAAAAAAAATTTTTAAGTTAAACGGTTTTATTGAAAACAATACTTACATGAAATAATAATAATACGAAAAGCTAGAAAATAATTAGGTAGGTCCTAGGTACTAGTCATCACACTCCTTATCAATCTAGGGCGTTGATCAGACAATTAAATAAAAGCGTTGGACGCGTCATATTTCTATTGATAGTCATAAGTAAAACCAACTGAACCTTAATCAGGTTATGCTACGCCTCACATTTTTAGAAATTTCACGCGCCCAACGCTTTTATTTAATTGTCTGATCAACGCCCTAGATTGATAAGGAGTGTGATGACTAGTACCTAGGACCTACCTAATTATTTTCTAGCTTTTCGTATTATTATTATTTCATGTAAGTATTGTTTTCAATAAAACCGTTGAACTAAACAATTTTTTTTTAATTATTTTTTTCATGAAATCTTCTATGATATATTAGAATAAATATCACTAAGTTTAACGTTTTTATATTGGAAATTAAGGGAGAAATTGCCAAAAATCTTTCAATGTGAACGATCGGTTGTATGGGATATATACTATATATAGCTCCGATTAAAGTGATTTTTTCAGAAAATCTTCTATGATATATTAAACTATATATCACCAAGTTTCACGTTTATACTTTCTAAATTAAGGGAGAAATGGCCAAAAAATATTTCTATCTGAACGATCGGTTGTATGGGATATAACTATATATAGCTCCGATCAAAGTGATTTTTTCAGGATATCTTCTATGAAATATTAGAATATATATCACCGAGTTTCACGTTTATACCGGATCCGACCAATGTATAATATAATACAAAAATACATCCTTGTGCCAAATTTCATTGAGATATCTCAAAATTTGAGGGACTAGTTTGCGTTCAAAGAGACAGACGGCGGACAGACGGACATGGCTATATCCACTCAGTTCGTCGCCCTGATCAATTCGGTATACTTCATGGTGAGTCTATCTTCTATATTTCTCAACGTTACAAACACCGGACCAAAGTTAATATACCATTTCATGTTCATGAAATGTATAAAAAATTGAAATAATTGGGTGATAACTTAAACCGGCTTTTATGTATGTTTATGGTTTAGCATGCAGGATGGCATATTCAACCTCTTTGACGGTGACGGCAATTGAGGACGCGCTGTATGTGTGTGTTCGTGTCTTTTGGCCCGCCGTCTGACTTTGTCAACCGTAGACTGCATTAAATATTAGCCGTGTTTTTTTATACGTTTCGTTTGCGCGTGAAAAAAACGCCTATCCTCGCTTAGATAATGCTTAGAAGACCCATCTAGCGGCAGTGGTTAAAAACTAGCTACAGCTACAGGGTGTACCGAAAACGGAGACACAACCCTCTGTTGTATTTCTGTGTATAACATATAGCTGAATCAGTTGTGATAGATAGTGGACGCGCATAGAATACATGGAATTAGTGCAGAGGGTGAAACATGGACACATATTTCAGTTATATCTGAGTATAATGCGTTAGTAGTACTAATTTTATGCGTAGCAATTTCAGAGGTGTATTTAAAGTTTGTCGCTTTGCAGTCCATATAAAGTTTAAGCGTAAATGTATATAGACGTGAAAAAAAACACTGGTATTGCCTGAAAAGAGCGCTCGCGCATTTTTTTCCATGCGACAGCAATTTATCGCCAAAGGCGATGCAAATTTTGTGATTGTGCTTAGTCGAGTTGGATAGGGGTTTACCTACACCGGCAGAGATGTTACATTTCTTGGTTATATTTCTTTAAGTACTCCTCCTATTTCGCCCGCTTGTGTTCATCCACTAGCAATCTGATGCGTTTTTTATATACCTTATTTGGTGTCGCCGGGATTCTTCCGGCGGGAATAAAACGAACCGAAGCGGGTTCAACGACCTTGTAGAAAGCACGCTCCCCTTCACGGCCATCGGTCGGGATAGGGAGTGCAGCAAACCGTTTTCCAGTATAATTTTTGTAATCATCCCACTTTCGTTTCTTAAAATTGATAAAAGGGCGTTTTTCAGGGGTGATGAAGTCGGCAGATCGCTCGAGTGAAAAAAGTATGGCCAGGTGGTCGGATGCCAATGTTACCACTGCCAGTTGACGCAGCTTACTAGTCCTGAGCTCACGATTGATATATCTGACGAACTGTGACATATCATACGAGTGGGGTCGTCTCCGTTCATCGTGCAGAACGTCGTTTCTTCTATTCGGACCGCCAACATCTCACCCCTGCAGTCCGCCTGTACGTTAGAATGTCATAGATCGTGGTGGGCATTGAAATCGCCTGAGATAATGCGACTATCGCCGGTGAGTAGGGCAGTATCCACAGAAGCAGCAGGTGACAGGAGAGATGTTGGTGATTTATAAATTTACATCACCTTACCGGACAGATATGCCTTGACGTTCCAGGACACTGTCCCTGCGGCCGATGTCGGGATCAAATAGATTATATTGCACTGAGTGGCTGGTGATAAACGCGAGACCGCCTCAATTTCCGATCTCACGATCCTTTCTGTGGACGTTATACCCAGAGCAGGTCTGCAAAGCAGATCTTGCCGCGAGTTTGATCTCTTGGATCGCAGCAATGCGGATGTTATGCCGCTTCATAAAATCAACTATCTCCGTGATCTTCCCAGTTAACCCATTACAGTTTAACTGCGGTATTATGAAGTGCAACGGGGGAGACGTTGTCTTTCTGGGGGTAAGGAACGGGTGACTACGCCTGAGTTTAGGGAGGCCAGGACGCAAATTCTGTTGAGGCCCTGGGACTGGACGTCCCTGGGTAAGCATTGGGGTACCCAGTGTAGTTGGGTTTGCGGCCTGGCAGCATGGCGCGATGAAACCCGTCGGGTTGTTGCCGTCGCTGAGACCAGAACAGCTAGGAAAGTGGCACCGTCCAAGGCAGGAGCTGCATTGGGCAGTTGTCGCAAACATATATATTCTGTGCTGGCAAACGGTGCAAAAAGTCTGCTTCCCTAACTCACTCGAATGCTAGTGCGGAAAGAGGGGGAGAAGAAGACGGGGCGGGTGCTGATGCTTGGCATTGCTACCGACTCTACAGTGGGTACTTGTTGTGGCTTGCTTAGCAGGGGGGCTGCTAGAAGGTAGAGGGGGCGCTAAGGCGCAGACTACGGGATGCCCTTGGGCGTGAACGACAAGGAGCCACAAAAGATTTATTGAAGTTACGAGGACGTCGGCTTTTGGGGTCTGTCCCAGAACATCCCGTCCGATGCAACCATCCCTTGCTCGTGACACACTGACAAGAGCGTGACCGTCCTAAAAAGATTATTTTCCGGCAAACGCAGCCAAACCATTTCTCTGGACCGGGATCAGGTACAGGTTCCAGATTGGGTTCGATACCTTCCTGGAGCAGGAGGATATGGCGCAGTCCCGCTGCAAGGAGGATGATAATTTGTGGGAGGGGCGCAACAAAATAAATGGGGTCACACTGAAATGACAACCAAGGCAACACCTAGATAGGAAGTCTAAAAATGTGACACACTATGTACAAAATTTCATGCAAATGGGCTAAGCCGTTTCCGCGATAGTAGTGGATATACAAAGATATAGATATAAATAATAAGGTGAGGTGGAAACCTTAAGTGGCAACTCTACTTAAAAATGTCTCTATTGAAATGCGGAGTAAAATACCTTTCATTTGATACCCAGATTGGCATATCTCATTTAATTTTTATTTTAAATAGGAGACACCCCTGTGAAAACACCAGCAGTGGCAACACCTAAGTAGAAAGTCTTAGAATGTGATACACTATCTATGTGCCAATTTTCATTCAAATCGGTTAATCCGTTTCCGAGATCGCTGATAAAACAAACCACTTATGCTTCAATTGAAAGGAGCAGTTTCATTGACACATAACTTTTGTTAACATTTGTTGTCGATCTGACCGTTTAATGTAGCTAATCACAGCGTCAGTATTAAAAAGCGAATCGATCTGTGCAGGTCTGTAGTACGTATACATGTGCATGCTTAGATGTACAAGCGATGAGCGTAAGATAAGCAGGCTTTTTTATAGTCACACCCTTAGTCGGTACATGAATATGGATGCATATGTTCACAGCAGTCATCTAAATGGATATATCTGTGCAGCTATGGCAGGTGTCTCAAAACTTCTCTCCTCTTGGAATATAAATAATTTTTTACTTATGGAAGACGATTGGCACAAAATTAAAAAAAAAAAAATAAAAACGTGATAGTTTTTTGTTCTTCACTAATTAACAATATTGTGACGAATATTAGCATCACTAAGCTGATACTAAATAAATAATCACTCAACAATAAATAAACATGAAGCAGCCACTCGTATATACATGAACACAGCAAGCATCATTTACACCCATATATAAAAGGCAACGAAGAGATATTTCACGCACACACTTGTGGTCATTAGCCGAAGTAGTTACTCACACATACACACACATATAGCTATGCGAGAGGCATGAACTACAGATATACATGCATATAACTAATTACCAAGCAGGAGATACAAGAGTTCTAGAAGGTGAAACGTCTAGACCTTTGGAGAAATATGCGAACGAAGCAACGCAGAGTACAAAAGCAGCTCAAGCTGAACAATCAGAAATCATTAAGATTTAAACACGCTGTTGTGAAGTACGTGATATTGAAGTATACTTGTACTACTCTCAAGTAGACTAAATAAAGACGATATTGCAATACTGAATATTGGAGTGATTTACTCAACAGTTTAGCTATTCGAACAGAAGGTTGGAATAAGCGGAATTTCCCAAAATTCATTACAATATTGACAATTTGTCAAACACAGAGTTTGGGGTATGACTATGCTGCCGTCCATAGCAAAAAGGCAGTAAAGTGAACTCAGAGAAATGTGAGGTGCGAGTTATACGTTTGTTTTAACTAAATAAATAGTTTTTAAGTTAGTTTTTAGTTAGTCTAGTTAACGAATATTACCTATTAAATGACTTTATGGAGAGCCATTATCATGTGATTTTGATATATAGTTCTTTTCGGATCACAAAATTACACGCGAACTGCCTTCAGTCTTGTAAATCTAACAGCAGTAAAATTAAATAATTTTTTTCATAGAATATTTTGACTTGAACTGCTTTTATGCTTTGAAATTATTTTTACAGTCAAATTTTAATATAATGATCGCGGGTTCGAATCGAGCTCAAGGCCTAACAATAATTTTTTATCATTATTATTGTTATGATAAATTTTTTCTTAATTGAAAAAATTTTTAAATTAGAATAGAAGAAAGAAGAAATTTTAGACAACTGCCAAAGCTCGTTGTATAGATCCATTTCGGGAACTGCTAAATTCCTTCATCGGCAACGTTTAGGCGCCGCTGCTATAACCATTCAGCCAACACAGCGGTTTGGTTTGGCGGCTGAATGGTTATAGCAGCGGCGCCTAAACGTTGCCGATGAAGGAATTTAGCAGTTCCCGAAATGGATCTATACAACGAGCTTTGGCAGTTGTCTAAAATTTTTTCTTTCTTCTATTCTAATTTAAAAATTTTTTGAATTAAGAAAAAATTTATCATAACAATAATAATGATAAAAAATTATTGTTAGGCCTTGAGCTCGATTCGAACCCGCGATCTTAAAATCAGTAGGCCGATATAACAACAAAAATTTTTAATATAATGTTTTTTAATGTTAAAATATAACATTCCTATGTATAATCAATTTTGAGAGAATAAAAGCAGTAATACTTGTTTTATACAGCTTTCTTGCTTTGGGAAATATATGCACTGTTTTTTCGTTGGAAAGCTATAAGATACTCAAAATATAAAGCAAAGTTTAAATCTTAAATTGGAATTTTTATTTATAATTTTTTAAACTAATCAGTAAATTGGTATCGTAGAAATATAACAATAAATAAACACAAGGGGCGATAACCTCCGAAGAGATTTTTGGCCGAGTTTCTCTTCTACTTTGGGTCGTGCTCCTTTTAATTTTTCATACAAATTAGCGGGACGGAACCTATGTACAGGTTTTACAGGCATTTGCAAGATGAGATTTCAATGAGAAGGTTTTCATGGCAGAAATAAAATCGGAGTGTTTGCCAAATCCTTGTCGAGGGGCGACCTCGCTAGAAAAACTTTTTTCTAATTGAAAAAATGTGTTTCTAAATTTTTGATGCTGCTTTGCCCGGGGATTGAACCCAGGATCTTCGGCGTGGAAATATATTGGCATCAAAATTCCTACAAGGCAGTAAGTGAACATACTGCCTCTTTGGTATGGAGGGCAGTATGCTCCAATGGTGTTTGGGTAAATTAGCCCTACTTTTGAATCTTTAGTAAATTTTTAAAATGTGGACGGTGCCATGCACCATACAAGGAAACATTTTTAAAGTATCTCTTGAGTATAAAGTTTAGAGAGAGATGATTAGTTTTGATTTTGAAGTATTTAAAATAACTGTTGAAAACAGCTTATTAGACACAAATATACTTACGTAGAAATCTACGCAAACCTAGCGGAGCCTTTTCTCTATTTCGTTCCATTGTTTTAGAACTTTTAACTTTGTGTTAAACTACAAGTTTCTAGCTCAGTGGCTTGGTTCGTACGCCTCCTAGCGGGATTGGTATTGCAGTCTCTTGGAACTTTGAATTTAGTTTAAATCTTCAACCCTGAAGCTTTCTTGACAGTTACATACAAATCATTCATTCATTCATTTATTTGAAAATTGTATTAGTACATTAAGATTTTACAACTTTCATAGTACAATCATTTATAAACAACAAACTTTCAAACTAATTTGAAGAGCACCTAACTTAGATAGCTACAACAGAATAAAATAAAATAAATAAATGCAAGGCACAACAACCTCCAAAGAGATTTAAGGCCGAGCTTTTCTTCCAATTTGCATCGTGCTCCTTTTTAATTTTTCCTACAATTTGGCGGGACGGTACCTTCATGTTTTACGCCGACTACGAACGGCATCTGGAAGGCAGATGAGTTGACACGCTTTTCATGGCAGAAATACACTCGAGTGCTCGCCAAAGCACTGCCGAGGGCCGAGCCCGCTTAGAAAAACTTTATTCTAATCGAAAAAACTTGTTGCTAAATTTTTGATATTGCTTTGCCCGGGGCGTGAACCAAAACCGGAGCAAAACTGGTCCCTTCTAACCCCATTTGGTCCGCTGGTTCTTTTTCTTCAATTTTGGTCCTTTTTAGGTAGTAGCCACGAATTTAGTACTTTTCTTTTTAGGCGAGGCATTAAAAAAAAGGATTGTTTTTCTCTATAATATAAAAATAAGTCGGGGTTTCCTTCCTGACGCTATAACTCCAGAACGCACGAACCGATTTCCACGGTTTTGCATTCGTTGGAAAGCCCTCGGGCTCCGTGATACACCTAGAATGTGTTCTTACATTATGGGTATCAAATTGAAGCTGTTGATGTGTGCTTTAGTACAGAGTAAGTTTTACACCGCTGGGTGACTAGGGTCTCAAGATATAGGCCAAAACGGTGATCAGAGTAACACTAGGGTGTGTTTTTACATTATGGATATCAAATTGAAGCTGTTTATGTGTGCTTTAGTACAGAGTAAGATATAGGCCAAAACATGGACCCGGATACCCCTAGAATGTGTGTGTATTATGGATATCAAATGAAAGCTGTTGCTGAGAGCTTTAAAGTAATTTTCATTGTGATATTCGATTTAGTCGCATCAACTTGGCAAAACTGATAAATATGCATGCGAAGCCAAAATAAAGACATGAATTAATAATACCCACATACCTATTCTCATACGTCCTATTCGATTTGCCTGAAATTTGGTATATAAATTTGCCTATATTAGTATTTACGATGCTTTTTTCCGGGAAGTAGGACTAGGGATTAGGACTAGGATTGGGACTGAGACTCGGAGTGGGACTGGGACTGAGACTCGGAATGGGACTGGAACAAAATACATACCACCTTCTGGGACTGGCAATAAGATATGAAGAAGAATGAGAAAAACTTGAGAAAAGAAAAATAGATAGAATGAGACGAAGATGGAGATAGATGAAGCGAAAAATACGGAGGGAGGAGTGAATACAAAGATTAGGAAAAAGTGTAGAGGGGCGAGGGCAGAGTTAGATGGAAAAAGCTTATTAAAATATATGCAGATAGTCCAAATTTAGGGCAGAAAATCGCCTGCCGGGTCTGCTAGTAATAATAATAATAATGGCTAGTAGTGAAAAATTTTCAAATGCACGTGTGCCTCTAAGAAATTTGGCGGGACTTTCCACTGATGAAGCCATTACGATGGCCTTCAAGTTAAATGAATTGAAAACTAAGCAAAATAATGAAACTAACTTGTTTTATATTAAGCGGCCTTGCCACTCACTTAATTCAAACTACCGAGAGATATGGAGAGTTTGTGAATGAATAACCATGCCAAACAAAAAGTAGGGCTGACGACAGAGTGGAAGCGAGAAGCGTTGCTATAATATAAAGATAGAAAGCTATGAAAATGAATTCTTATGGAAAATTGTAAAAGTTGTCACAGTGCCAGAAACGTTTCAAGCTTGTAAAATATTTGAAAATAAAAATTGCTTCTCGCCTAGCATAGCTTATAGCGAGCACTCTGCCGTGAGCCTATACTGAAAGAAATGGTGCTAGTAAAATCAACAAATCGGTTCTGTTGTTCTTGACTTTATGGAGATTCGGTGAAATTGATCGAATTATGGTTAGTTCGACCGAGTTCTTTGTCAAATGAACAAATTAGTTTAGTCATTTCAACAGAAGAGAAATTGTCGCTTTTATGTTAACAAAATTCTGTAAAATTGGCAGATTCCTAATCAATCTAACTGATTTTTCTGTTAACACAACTGATCTCACTGGTCATTTCAACAACGATCAACAGTCAATACATGAGCAAATTTCAAAGACAATTTTACGCTCACTGCGCTCTCTACTTTGTACTTATGACGATGGAGCCACTTGTTAAAAAAAAACACCAAAATAAGAAAACCACCAAATCGAAAAAACACACAAAATGGGAAAACAACAAAAAACTAGGTTTTCAGTTATCAATACAAAACGAAAACTTTTTTTGAATTTACTGTGCAAAAAATTATGAGATACCGGGACACCTATTTATCGGGTACAATTTTGCAACTTCTCCTCCAAGCGAAATGTAAAATTGCGCCCTCTTGTTGCAAAACTTTGGTTTGAATGACAGGATTTTTCCAAAGTTAGTAACATTTTGTTCGAGTTTTATACGAATTTTCACTCACGCCAACGAATCTAATAAGATAATAAAAAACATCCTTTTTTAATGTTGATGTTTCCGACAACATAAAAGTTTGAGTGGTTTTGGAATCATTTCAACTTAAAGTGTTACGAAAATTAGACATGCCGAATTACATGTAAAGTTACTCCAGTGGTGAATTACCTTCCTGCGATTTGATTCTTTACTTTTCTATAACTTACAAGTTCTCTATTTAAAATGTTATGGCAAACATTTATACTACAAGTTTTGTTCGAAACAGACATTTCGGTTGAATTGACCCGTATTCCGGTGACTTTACCAGCCTTTTGGTTTCAGTGTAACACTTTCAAAATGACCAAAGAAATTCTATGCATTACTTCTGGTTTGGCACGTCGGTATTTAAATCTTTCTCACCCAGCTCAAATCGTTCAAAGAATTGGAAGGCGATAGCTTTATAAATGTACAACGAATTGCGATTAAAAAATTTATTTTACATTCAGCTTTTGAAGCAAATGCAAAAGATATTTTATATCGGAACAAATGTTTTTGTAAAATTATTCCCCTAGGTGCCAGCAGAACCCCATTAGCCCCTGGTGCCTGGGATCAAAACTCACACTTATTGAATCTAGGCTCTGACATGAAGTTTAAACGTTAAGGGAAGAAGTAATCATCTATAAAAAAAAAGAACTAACAAAATTGCTCAGCTTCATTTATAATTTACTGAGTTTTTCACATAGTTCGGCCCAGGGCCGTAGAGAGAAAATCCGGGCCCGGGACTAAACAATTTAAGGGCGCCTATAAAAAGTCCACTAATATATTTGATTAACTTGAATTAATGACGTCTCATCCATGAATTATTATTGATGGATTACATAAAACAAATTTTTTACTACATCAACTAAATGATTTTTGGACTAAGAGCTGATAATAAAATTAACACAGAATATTTACTATTTATACTATTTGATTGTAACGTAGAATTAAAATTCTCTTTTAACAGCCATATATTGTTCAAATAATCTTTTACAGTTATTTGGTAACATTTTAATACATTTCTGATAAATTTAATGATGATTATAAATTTTAATTATTCAATATAGAAAGTTCGGATATCAAAGAGTGGCTTTACTTGCTTTTTCACTGCAAAATGTGTATAATAATATAAAAATTTAACTGTCTTGCCAAAACGGATTCAAAACAAAGGGTGGCAAGTCCGGAAGCTCGCTCTTTAGATGAACACGATCTATGAAACTTTTTGATTCTTGAAAGGACGCTGAAGGAAAGTTCTGCACTAGCTACAGTGACAGGTATAGTGCAAAAGATACGTAAAGCAACACAAATGTTGGGGGAAATCGTATACAGATTTTGAACACACGTAGACCGCATTTAGAAATTCCAATGGTGACAGACCTTTCATCAAAATTTGCTTCGTAAATGTGTTTCAAGTGAATGATTTCGCATTCTCAGCTTTGAGAAATGTCCGACTTGTATTTTTCGACAAATTTTGCTCCGCTCGCCCGAACCGTACTTTCACTCATGTCTTCAAATTGCCACAAAAAGGGAGACGTCTCGCTCAAATTGCTCATAGCTGCAAATCGTTCAGTAATGCCGGTGATTACCGAATCAACGATCACCAGGAATGTATTGTTTTTAAAATCAGACTCTGAATTATCCATAATCATCTCCTATAAATTATCTTCAGAACGTCTTTTGGGGTTTCTCTTTCGAATGCCCGGAAACTTTAGCGAGATGTTCAATTGAATAGCAACTGTTTTGCATTCGTTTAAAATTGTTTCCCATTGGTTCCTGATCGACTTCAAATCAGCTAATAAGGCATCTTGATGTCGGACCTTAACATCTATGGTGGCGTCTCTAGTTTCTTTCATTAATGGTAGTCAGTATTTTGAACCAAATTGAGGACAGCAAGATACATTCGCGCCGTTATCGTACCCTTAGCATGACAATCTTTTAATGGAATTTCATGTTTACCTCAAGTGTGGCAAATTATATCAGCGATTTTCTGATCAGTTTTTTGGTTTCAATTCACGAAAGCCAAAAACCGTTCTTGAATTGTAAAATTTGTTGCTTTCGAATTGAAATGGAGTTAGCGCAAAATGAACATAATCAACGTGACTAGCATCAGGCATAGCATCAACGATAATTGCAAAATACTTGGCTTTATTGCCTTTATCTAATATAGTTTTCCTCACGTGCTTTGCACAAATTTCTATAAACTCGTTCTGAATGTCTGGGGAAAGATAGTGAACTTTGTGCTGCTGTTGTGAAATCCTAACGTTCTCAAAATGATCTCTAAGTATCGGATTATAATGGCTTACGAGGTCTTAGATGCCAAAAAATGTCCATTGTTTCGTTCACCAAGATATATAATTTCGCCTTTCAAAGCTAGGCCTCTTTCACCCAAAAATAAATTGTGTCCAAATTTCTATATAAAATTTCTTTCCACCTTTGACTTTCAGTGATTAGCTGTTCATTGATAAATGTATCCTTCTCTTTTGAAATAGATTTTGTAAAGATCGCCATTGAATATAACATTTAATGCGATCTTAAGTATTTTCGTGTGATGGTAGTTTATCGTATAGCTTCTTCTATTTCGAATATCCGCACAAAAAATGTTTAGTATTGGTGCTTAACGGACGACATGGTAGGCAATAAAAAGCATTGCTCCACTTTCTCTCCATTTGGCAAGATTCTGTTTAACAACGAGGTAGGAAATGCCTCGGAGGGTGGAGCCGTGTGTAGAAGTCCACGAAAGTGGGGAAAGCTTCTGACCGCCATTCACCTGGGAATGGCCAGAGCAATTCTTTTGCATGCGGTTCAAGCAGCTCACTACTGCCGGTCGCTTGCGGCCAAGTATCCTGTGGGTAGCCGCTAAACATCCGTTTAGCGGTGAGCTAATGTGAGAAGGCGACAACCTGGCTAGGCCACTCTGAAATAATCGGTTTAAGGGCTAGCCGGGGGAGATCTCATCGGCAGCGTCTGTACACCTCTAGGTGCGGCTGCAAGCGGGCGTCTGTCTTGGAGCAAGCGGCTCGCTATATAAACGTGCCAAGTAATATTTTCACCCCCGCTGAGCGGGTTGTGCGCTGGGCTTGGGACCCGCCACGTAAAACCATACTCCAATGAAATATAACAACAAGCCTCGGATAAATACACTCTCTATTGATGACGACCATGACAAACGTTTGAAGGGCAATGAATTGAGGGCATGCACCTGAAACGTCCGCTTCCTGAATGGGATTGGTGCAGATGCCCGGCTGGTTTATTTCCTCGTCAAAGCAAAATCTGACATCACCGGCATCCAAGAAATGCGTTGGACGAAGCAAGGAAGAAAGAAGATCAAAAATTGTGACATCTATTGGAGCGGCCATACGAATAAGCGCAGTTTCGGCGTCGTATTCGTTGTGGGAGAGAGACTCTGTCGCCAAGTACTGGCGTTCACGCCTGTGGACGAGCGTCTCGCCGCTATCCGAATAAAAGCAAAATTGTTTAACATATCATTCATCTGCGCCCATGGGCCGACAGAGGAGAAAGACGATGGGGTGAAAGACACTTTTTATGAACAATTAGAACGCACGTAGGTACGAGCGCTGCCCCCGTCATGATATAAAAGTCGTGCTTGGCGACTTTAACGGCAGGGTGGGCAAAGAATGTGTTTTTGGCCCTACAGTCGGAAAGTGCAGCCTACGCAATGAAATTTCTCCTAACGGACTGAGGCTGATTGACTTTTCCGGTGCTCGAAACATGGTCATATCCAGCACAAGGTTCATGCATAAAAAGATACATCAAGCTACATGGCTGTCTCCTGATCGAAATACTCGCAATCAGATCGATCACGTTATGATAGACGGGCATGCCGTCCGGTGTTTTAGATGTGCGCACATCGATTCGGACCATTATCTCGTTGCAGCCAAAATACGCACCCGCCTCAACGCGGCTAAAACCAAGGAACAAAAAGCACAAGGAAAGCTAGACGTCGAAAAGCTTCAATCACAACAGAGATACAACAGAGAGAGCACAACTCATCCTGAAGGAATACAGGAGCAGTGGGAGCATATCTCCAAAGAACTTCGTACTGCGGCCGAGGAAAAAATTGGTTACCGGCGGCCACGAAAAAACAACTGGTACGATGAAGAATGCCGCGTTGCAACCGAAAGAAAGGACGTTGCTTACAGGGCTACGTTAAAAGCGAGCGCGACAAGAGGAGTGTGTGAACGCCATCGTGAGTTGAAAAGAGTGAAAAAGGAAGCGAGACGCCTTTTCAGGAAGAAAAGAGCAGAAGCAGAAAGGCGTGAGTGCGAGGAGCTTGAGCTACTAGCCACCAGGAATAACGCCCGAAAATTTTACCAAAAAATACGGCGACAGACGGAAGGTTTTAAGACCGGGGCAAACTCCTGTAGGAACGAAAACGGTGACCCTGTAACTGATGTCCAGAGAGTGCTTAGATTATGGAGGGAACACTTCTCTGCTCTCCTAAATGGAGGCCGCAATTCACCGCGCAGAGATGAAGAACGCGATCCCGCAATCGATGATGATGGAATATATGTCCCCCCGCCCGATTATGACGAAGTTAGAATAGCAATAACCAGATTGAAAAACAACAAGGCCGTGAGCGCTGATGGATTGCCTGCGGAGCTATTCAAGTACGGCGGCGAGGAGTTGGTAAGGCGCATGCAGCAGTTTCTTAGCAAAATATGGGCGGAAGAGTGCATGCCCGACGGTTGGAGTCTAAGTGTTCTTTGGCCAGTCCACAAGAAGGGGGATACTGCAAAATGCACCAACTATCGTGGAATCAGCCTTCTTAATATCGCATATAAGGTCCTTTCAAGTGTATTGTGCGAAAGATTGAAGTCCATCGTGAACCAGCTGATTGGACCTTATCAGTGCGGCTTCAGACCTGGTAAATCTACCATCGACCAGATTTTCACAATGCGCCAAATCTTGGAAAAAATCCGTGAAAAGAGAATCGACACACATCACCTCTTCGACGACTTTAAAGCCGCCTTCGACAGCACGAAAAGGAGCTGTCTATATGCCGCTATGTCAGAATTTGGTTTCCCCGCAAAACTTATACGGCTGTGCAAAATGACGCTGAGCAACTCTATCAGCTCAGTCAGAATTGGGAAGGACCTCTCCGAGCCGTTGGAAACTAAACGAGGTTTGATACAGGGTGACCCCCTATCGTGCGATTTCTTTAATTTGATGCTGGAGAAAATTATACTAGCTGCAGAACTGAACCGCACTGGAACAATATACTATAAAAGCGTGCAATTACTGGCATATGCTGATGATATTGATATCATCGGCCTAAACACCCGCGCTGTTAGTCCTGCTGCTCCAAACTGGAAAAAGAAGCGGTAAAGATGGGTTTGATGGTGAATGAGGACAAAAAGAAGTACCTGCTGTCATCGAGCAAAGAGTCAGCGCATACGCGCCTTGGCAACCACGCTACTGTTGGCAGCCATAATTTCGAAATAGTAAAAGACTTCGTTTATTTGGGAACCAGCATCAACACTACCAACAACATCAGCACTGAAATCCAGCGAAGAATCAATCTTGCCAATAAATGCTACTTTGGACTAGGTAGGCAATTTAAAAGTAAAGTCCTCTCTCGGCGAACGAAAATCATACTCTACAAGTCACTTATCGTACCCGTCCTGCTATATGGGGCAGAAGCATGGACCATGACAACAGCAGATGAAGCGGCTTTGGGAGTATTCGAGAGAAAAGTTCTTCGAAAGATTTATGGACCTCTACGCGTTGGCGATGGCGAGTACCGAAGAAGATTTAATGATGAGCTGTACGAGCTGTACGCAGACATCAACATAGTCCAGCGAATTAAAACGCAGCGGCTGCGATGGCTAGGCCATGTTATGCGAATGAAAGATGATGCTCCGGCCAAGAAAGTGTTTCTATCGGAACCCGCCTATGGAAGCAGAGGTAGAGGGGCCCCCACTCCGTTGAAAGGACCAGGTGGAAAACGATTTAAACTCCCTTGGTGTGACCAATTGGCGCCGGTTCGCGGAGCGAAGGAGCGACTGGCGCGCCTTGTTGGACGGCCATAACCGTTTAGACGGTTAAGCGTCAATTAAGTAAGTAAGTAAGGAAATGCCTCGTCATGACAATCACGTAGAAAAATAACAGGACACTTTTGATGACCTCGACGAATTATTTCGTTGACTTCTTCAGATCGCAAAAAGTCGTTTAAATAATCTGGACTTTGATACAAAGTTGGTGGTATTGTTGGAAGACTTTATGAAGATGAACCTTCATCAGTGTCACCACGAAAACTTTACGATTTCGGATTCATGTAATCATACATTTTTTTTTGATGTTTTTATTGTCTCCTCAGGCCCAGGCAAAAAATCATTATCAATATCGTTGCTTTTGAAGTTCGGCTTAAAATTTGCACATGGAACAACTAAAAACTTTCCTGAATAAAAAAAAAAATGTCTTAGTACCTCTAAATCGCGGGCCCCCTGTGTTTGTTTGATGTTTTTATTGTCTCCTCAGTCCCAGGCAAAAAATCATTATCAATATCGTTGCTTTTGAAGTTCGGCTTAAAATTTGCACATGGAACAACCAAAGACTCTCCTGAATAAAAAAAAAATGTCTTAGTACCTCTAAATCGCGGGCCCCCTGAGAAACACATTTTTGTTTGATATTTTTATTGTCTCCCTCAGGCCCAGGCAAAAAATCATTATCAATATCGTTGCTTTTGAAATTCGGCTTAAAATTTGCACATGGAACAACTAAAGACTCTCCTGAATTAAAGAAAATGTCTTAGTACCTCTAAATCGCGGGACCCCTGAGAAACACATTTTTGTTTGATATTTTTATTGTCTCCTCAGGCCCAGGCAAAAAATCATTATCAATATTGTTACTTTTGAAATTCGGCTTATAATTTGCACAAGGAACAACTAAAGACTCTGCTGAATTAAAAAAAAATTCTTAGTACCTCTAAATCGCGGGCCCCCTGAGAATCCCCGGGCCCGGGGGGAATCCCCCCATTCCATTTTTTTTTTTTTGATGAATTTCGTTCCCAAATGAAAACATAGTGTGGTAACCGTGATATACATGTATATCTGTAGTTTATGTTTTTGTTCTAGCGCAGCTGAGTAAGAGCTTCTGCTCTTAGCTGAGATAACGTGATGTGTGATTGTTTCTCCTACTTCTTCGCTTTTATCTGCGAATGTGAAATAATCTCTTCGCTTCAAGCTGCTGGTTATGTGTGTGAAATATTCTTCGTTGCCTTCTATGTATGTGAGTAAATGGCTTACTGTCGTTGTGTTTATCTACTAACAGCATAGTGATGTAAGAAATGCTAATATTCGCCACACTGCCCTCCACCTAAGTCTGATCGTCTCGATCAAACACATTTTCCTATCCTAACGTTGCCAGCCTTTCCAAATGAACCACTTTCATTTTATTTCGTGTTTTGACAATAGTTTGTATGCGGTAAACAACATCGTTGATCCCTTTTACAATTTTATATGGGCTTTCTCAGTTACACTGAAATTTCGGGGACAAACCTTTCTTTTGTTGTGGGTTGTATAACAGCATCAAATCTCCTTCTAGAAAACCTTCAGAATTAAATGCTTTATCGTATCTGACTCTCATATTGTCACTCATATTCTCACTCTCTCATTTCTTCCTCCAAGACACCAGTGGATTTCCTGACATTTCTTTCCGCACGGCATTTATCCAAAACTTCAAGTCAGCTGGCAGTCGAAGGTCATTGCCTTGCGGGACTTTGGCCAGTTGTCTCATGCACTTCCGATCGGTAAGCTATCATGAATAAGGATATGTGTGTATTCCACTCTTTATGGAATTTGTCCACTACTTTCCTTAAGGATGCAATGCAGTTGTGTGAGTTTTTCGAATGCCCAATGTCTTAAACATCTCTTGGAACACAGCTTATTCAAAGTTCCTGCCTTGTTACACCATATCTTGCAACCCAATTGTTTGTAAACATTTCTGCTACTGTTTCCGATTTCTGATTTGGAATTGGGTATACCTGCTGCCATTTGCTGAAATAATCCATGAACCCCAGAAAGTATTTGTTTCCGCGGTTGCTAGTAGGAAATGCACCTTCGACATCTACGGCGATCCTTTCAAATAGTGCACCGTAGTAATACTGCTTCATCCGGCCATGACTTCGGGTTTTGGCCTTTTTACTGTGCTGCAAACCTCGCAGTTGGCAATCCACTCAGTGACCGACTAACGGCAACCAGCCCAACAGAATCTCTGCTATATTTTTTATAGCATCTTCGTGTTTCCAAGATGGCCTCCACTTGGGTCGTTATGTAGTTCACTGAGAACGTCAGGAATCCTTTTCCTTGGAAACTATCAGTTTCCTATTACAATGAGCATCCTCACTCTCCCATATTCGATGCAGCAACCGAATATCAATTGTAAACTGTTCCACTGTGCCCAATATGACTTATCAATACACTCACAAAAAAAAATATCACTATTAATTTAATACACGATGTGCAAAAATGAAACTATAAACGGTATCATTTTCGTGGTATCAATGCAACGATAAATATTATAAAAAGTATAATTAAAAGTATCAATTTTGTATCTTGACTATTGATTTGCCCATGGAAAATATTTGATTTGCCCTTAAATTGTATCAAAATGGTACCTGTATAAATTTCCTAGTTTCATTATGATAACATTTAATACTAGATTGATTATAAAACGCATTACATTTGTATGTAGTCTATTAACATGACAAATACAAGTATCAAACTAATATTTCGAAAATGTCAATATAAGATCATTGATGACGAAAAAAAGATAAGCCTAGATGGCATCGCCATGATGATAACTTTTTTTTGAGTGTAGGGCTTTGCTGACATCTGTATATTTGATCGTTTGTTTCGTTCTAGTCCTTGACTAACATGTGAGAGATCTGTGTCTTCTAGCTGACACTTCCTTAGTGGTTCTATGTCCCACTCAGCCCTACACGTTATTGTCATAAGCCGGATATCTATAATGTCAAAGTACATGGTCTTCATGACATTGCATAAGCATTCACTTTTCGATGCTCAATGGAAAAGTCATAGGTTTATAGTCGCTCGATCCACCGTGCCAATTCACCTTCTGGATTACGGAACTGCCATTTAAACGCTGCATGGTCTGTCCTGAAGCGGACTCGCTGCCCGTAGAGGTCCTTGTGAAAATGTTTAATGCACTCTACCAATGCCAAGAGCTCTCTGTAACGCAATAGTTCCTCTCTGGTTTTCCAGTTGATCGGCTGTAGTAGGAAACTACCTTCTCCTGTCCATCGACCAGTTGGGACAAGACCCCTCCCATAGCATACCCACTCGCATCTGTATCTAGAATAATCGTTGCTCCTGGAATCGGATATGCCAACATTGGGGCAGTGTACAAACGCTTTTTCAATGCTTGGAAAGCCACTTCTTGCTCCTTCTTCCATTCAAAAGCCTTATTTTTCCTTGTGCGCACGTGGAGGTTATGGGCTACGCTGGCAATTTTTAGTACAAATCTCCGGTAATATGTGCAGTGGCCAATCCTTCATAGCTTCTATCTTTTTGTTCGCAGCGCAAAGTCTGTGTTTGCCATTGTTTGCGGTGTTTCGTTTTTCTCCTCCATTCCTATCAAGATGAAAGACATACTCTTCAACATTAATTCCTTCCTACTCCATAACGTCTCGTAGCCGTGCTTGAAGTTCGGACTTATTGCCGGTTGTATTGATTGATTACACGACTCTACAAAAAAATTGTGTTCTTTGTCCTAAAGTTTAGTTCATGATTTTCTGTTTTATTACAAACAAAAACCAAAAGCAAATACCTTTTTTAGGTATAAAGTTTGCTTTCGTAATAGTTATAGTAACAATACTCATGGCGCTAGAGTGATAACTAAACAACGAACAGGTGTTTTGTACAAATATAGAATAACCTAAAATGTCGTTGCGAAAGTGTAAATATGAAGCTGATGCTTTTTGTTATATATGTGGGCAATTTATTAAAGTTCGAGATATAAAATATGAATTAAATACATCTCTCATTCTCAGTGAAGCCTTCGAAGCATATTTTGACTCTCCTGTTACGAATCAATACCAGACATGGGCTCCACATGTTGCTTGTAGTTATTGTAAAAGATGTTTGGAATGTAAGCAAATTTTATTTAAATAGTAAGTTAATAGTAAGTAGACATTCTGATTTCTCTTTCTATATTTTAGGTTGGTATCGAGGTGAGACAAGATCTTAGAAATTTGCAACACCAAGAATCTGGCGAGAACCAAAAGACCACGTTAAAGACTGCTACTTTTGCATTCTGAATCCGAGTAAATGACGTAGAGGTAAAAATGCAAAACGTATCGAATATCCTGTTCTGGAATCTTCTTCTGCTCTAATCGCACACGGTCAGACACGACCAGTACCAGAGCCACCGAAAAAATTATCACAGAGAAGTGGACCATCTCATAGTTCCTATAAAAGAAATGCCGATAAGGAGTGTTTACCGGCACCAGAACAACCAAACCATCATTTCATCACTACCGAAGATTTCAATGTCTTGATTAGAGATTTAAATTTACCAAAAAGTAAAGCAGAGCTTTTAGGCTCTTCTTCGAACAACGTTATCAAGGCCAATATAATGAAAACATGATGGGATATTATATTTGGGGTTTATTGAGGGATAGTACCTATGAACATAAAAAATAAGTAAAAGTGTACACTTTTAAATCATTTTCTTCTTTCTTGTAAGTTATTTCGATATTAGAACCTAATAAAAATGTTTATTTCATTTTATAGTAAAAATTAAAACCACAAATTTTGAAAAATTTCGTTCAAGCGGTTTCGAAAATAGGAAAGCAAACTTTTTCGTGCCATACTTTGCACCGCGATGCTTTTATACTCTCAGTTAGCCTCGTTCGCCTATTTCTCCTAAGGTCTAGACTTTTAAAACATGCCTTCTGGATCAGGTGTATATTATACTTTGTTATGTAGCTATATTCATGTATATCTGTAGCTTATATTTTTCTTCTAGCTTCTTCCTCTAGTGAGTAACAGCTTCTGCTCTTAGCTGATGATAACGTGATGTGTGATTGTTTCTCTTTCTTCTTCTCTCTGTTGACTACATATATGTATGTGAAAAAATCCCTTCGCTTCAAGCTGCTGGTTATGTGTGTGAAATATTCTCTTTTGCATTCTATGTGTGTGTGTAAATGGCTTACTGTCGTTGTGTTTATTTACTAACAGCAGTTATGTTGAAATGCTAATATTCGCCACAATATCATTTCATCAAAAAATATAAAATGTTCCATTGTGTCGCCCGGAAAGCACTTAAGTAGAGGTAATATTGTTACATTAGACGCGTGAAGATTTTCTTTTGACCCTGACTGTATGTTAATTTTAGTTTTACGTCGTTTTATTTTGTTTCCGGTGTAACGTGATCTACCGCGGATATGTCCATATATATATGTACATAAACACTTACAAATAAATCTATTTATTTTTCTTTTTATCTTTCAGTTTTCAAACAAAATGCAAACAAGGAATTGTGGATCCAATGCTTTCCATATGGGGTCAACAAATCATTGTTCATGAAGATACAACTCAGTAAGTAGAAAATTGGTATTACTGTTAATAATTCCGATAGTACCATTATCAGACAGGTTCTGAAACTCAAAAGAAATTGCATCATAAACCGAGTGAATTTAAGTTTACTTACATATTGATTAGCGCCTAACCGTTTAAATGGTTATGGCAGTCCAACAAGGGCTCCAGTCGCTTCTTTGCTGTGCTAACTGGCGGAGTGGATACCGATGAAGATACTTCCTTAGATTCATCTTTCATTTTCATAAGCCTATCCAGCGTAGCCGGTGTGTTTTAATTCGCTGGACCATGTTGATGCCTCGTAAAGCACATCAACGCCAACGCGTATAGGTCTGTAACTATTTCGAAGAAGTTTTCTCTCGAACACTCCTTATGTGATGTTGTCTTAGTCTATACTGACGTTGTTGTTTGTGTTAATGCTGGTTCCCGAACAAACAAAAACCTTTATTATTTCAAAATTGTGGCCGGCCAACAGTGGTGTGGTTGTCAAAAATGCAATTGCGCTGATTCTTTGCTTGATGACAGCAGGTACTTCGTTTTGCCCTCATTCGCCCATCTCTTCTGCTTCTTTTTCCAGATTGGAGTAAGCAGAACTTACGGCGCGGGTGGTCAGGCGTCGTCAGCATTCGCCAGTAATTCACGCTTTAATATAATACTAGCAGATCCGGCAGACGTTGCTCTACCCTAGCTTTGGTCTATCTGCATAACTTTTAAGCAGTTTTTACCACTAACTCTCCCTTTCCCTCTCCCCATTTTTCTTATATTTTTATACACTCTTCCTTCTGCCTTTCTCTATTTCTGCATCTCTTTCTTCATCTCCGTCTTTTCCCTCACTTCTTTTCCGCTCTATCTATCCATCTTCGTCTAACTTTATCTCTTTCTCCTTTCCTTCCCCCTTTTTCTTCTCTCTACTTCTTCTCCATCCCTTTTCTGTGTCCCAGTCCTACCCCCAAGTCACAGTCTAATAGCATTTTCTTTTCTTACAAAAGTGCTACGCTTTTTGTACGCCGCGCAAGGGTTGTACATACATTTTGTTCTATTCTAAAAAGGAGGTAACGCCTTTACGGGGTATTTCGTTCTTTTGTGAAAATTGTTGCCTGCTCGCAAAGCAAAAGCGTTACACTATTACTCTGCATAAAATGGCGGTGTGGCAGTGCAACTCCGCTAAACCAGCTGATCGTGACAATTTATTTTCGTAACTTCACAAATTTTTAGCGAAGAAAATTGAATTGAAGGAAATAATTGCTAATGAATTTTTATTATCATTGACAGCGCGTTTGTGAAAATCAGCTAATACACGGGGTAGGTATTTATGTTCTTTGCATGCACTATAAATGTTGAAAATTTTCTGGGGTAACTCTATTAAGGCTTTACCAATTACTTAGGCAACAATTTATTTCAGAAAAGAAAACGCTATAAGTCCCAGTCTCTGTGCCACTCCCAGTCGCAGTCCCAGTCCCTGTAGGCACCTGCTCCATTTCCCGAAAAAAACTCATAAATACTAATCTAGGCAAAGGGCGACGTATATGCCCAATTTCAGGTAAATCGAACCAAGAACAGAATTTGTTCGGATAGATCCATTGTCCTCTTCCCGAAAAGAAAGGTGTCGTAAATACTAATCTAGTCAAAGAGCTACCTATATACCGAATTTCAGGCTAATCGAACCGTGTACAGAATTTGTTCGGATAGATCCATTGTCCACTTCCCGGAAAGAAAATTCACAGGAACGCTATCCTATCTTTCAAGTTGGATTAAACTGCACATGGAGTCCAAATTTGATTGAAATCGGTTGAGTAGCTTAGAAGTCCATCGCGGACAAACAACGTGACACCAATACATATTAAGATTGCAACTTTGAAACAATTATTTTGGTATTCTCAAAAGCGTTTTGGTCCGTGTTTTTGGTACAAAGAAAATATATGAGCGACAGCACTGGTTGCATGGAAAATTTTTTTATTTATATCACTTCTTAGCTTATAGGAAAGGGAGTTCACAGCGGGTATAAAAACAGCCAAAACAGCAGTAATGATATCAGCCATATTAGTTCTATTATCTAGAATATTAATAAATTGAGGATTTTCATTGCTACATATGAACACTTAGTCCGATTGAATAAGGGAAAGAAAAAATTATTGAAATTGGTCAAACTGTTTTTAAATATTAGCTAAAAAAATGTATAGTTGAGTTTTTTGAAAAAAAAAAAAAATGTTTGCCTTAAATTATCCCTGAATCAGATCGAAAATAACAGAAGAAAAATTATTAAAATCGGTATAGCCGTTTTCAGCTTTGAACGTACGAATGCACACAAATTTAAATTGTACACAAGAAATTGTGTAAACTTTGAAATTCTGATTATGTAAGGCAAACCGTGAACAAGAAAGCTCACTGATAAAAACTTCATGAGTGTTCTTAAGAGTCAGTGTACATTCAAAACTCATACGCACTGTTGCAGAATAACTTTTTTGTTTTCATGGCGTTTCATAAACATTTTCTCACTGACATATGACTTTAACATTCAGCGCTCATTCAGCAAAACGATGTGCACAATACTTTACAGAATCGCATGAAAATTTAAAGTGTAAATTTTGTATGCAAATGAGTTTTCAATTAGTGGACATTTTTCAGTTTTTCGCAGTGAGGGAATTGACCCCCAGCAGTGGCGTAGTGAGGGGGGCATCGTGGCCCGTGCGCTACTCACAGAGGGCGCCAAATGGTCCGCAAAGCAGAACTTCCTGGATAATTTGTAGTTTTATCATAACTGATTTCTGGTTATGGGCCGCACGTTTTTAGTTTTCTTTAAAAATGAACACGTCATCTACCTCATTAGTTTATCCGGTAGAAAGGTTACGAGGTCGCGAAAACTTTGATAAGTGGAAAAGGCAAGCTAAATCCTGCCTCGCCATCAAAGGCTGTTGGAAGGTGGTAGCAACAAGTGTATTATCGGATAAAGACAACGAAAAAAATGAACGTGCGTTAGCGGAAATTAAGCTGATGATTAACCGTCATTAACCTCATTAAGTAACTTTGTTATAAGTAAAAAAGAATAAGAAGAACGGATGTATAACATACGTTGCATATTATACAAATGCGGGGTAGAAAAGGCATGAGAAACACAGGGTTAAATATAAATTCAGTATGCAACACCTTCCCTGAATTAATTATCACCAAACTTAAAGTTGCTCATGCTTTTCATTTACATACATATATATGAATCTAATTATCAAATTCATTTTGCAATATTATTTTAGGCCGAATTCATCTGTCAAATATTAAATTTGTGCGCAGCTATGTCTTTAATTAGGATGTCTGCTAACATTTCATTAGTGGGCATATATTTAATTCTACAGATTTAATTTCTATCTGTTGACGGATAAACTTTGCCTTGATGTCAATATGTTTAGTGCGTAACGAATATGAGTTATTTTGCGCCACCAAGATGGCACTTTTATTTTCACAATATAAAGGCAAGCAATAAACATCATGTGGTACAAGCTCGCTTTCCAATCGCCTCAGTCAAATTGATTTTTGGATTGCAGCAACTATAGACATAAACTCCGCCTCCGTTGAAGAAAGTGCTATTTGTATTTTGTCTTTTCGTTGCCCAAGCTATAGCCCCAGATTGGGATGTAAAAATGTACCCTATATCTCCAGCCCAATCAGCATCACAATAACAAGTGATGTGACCTTGCGGCTGTTTCGTGTACTCTAACCCTAGATCGATGGTACCTTTTAAATACCTAATCAATCGCTTGACAGCCTCCCAATGTGGCTTGCCGGGACTTGTGCTATACCTGTCTAGTCTCGTTATCTGTTCCACAAACAACAACCAACCGATTGCTGTTACCGGATTACAGTCAGCCATACCGAAGCGATCCAGCACGTCACTTATGGATTGCGACTGGTCAATCTTAATGGAATGTGATGAGCACGTGATTCGGATACCTAAAACCGAAGAAGCTGCTCCCATGTCCATAAAAAGCTTTACGCAAATTAAACACCTTCCCTGACCCATCTCTAAACCCTTGTGGTTGGGTCATAAACACCTCTTCTTTCAGTGTACCGTTGAGGTATGCCAACACGGCATCCATTTGATGGATTACCATATTGTACTTAACAGCCAATGCTATAAGAAATCTTAAAGATTCAGCGTAATATATGCCTTCACGTTGGCTGTACCCTTTAGCTACAAACCTAGCTTTCCTACGAATTGCAGCACCGTTTTCATGCCGCTTTGTCTTGAAGACCCACTTTGAAGCATTTAGCTTCTTCCTGGAGGTAATTTAACAAGCTCCCAAGTATCGTTCGCCATTAGTGACTCAATTACACTTTGCGTAGCCCTTTTCCAATCATCGAAAACAGTTACGGCTTCTTCAAACATTTCAGGGTCATTAGAGACCAGCTGCCTAAGCACAAAAGTTATACGATTGAGGGGTTCTCTCAAGAGCCTTTCAGATCTGCGAACTCAGCAGATTCAGATATATCTTCTGATTTTTTACCCTCATAACTTTCAATGGTAATCACCGCACAGTCGGTTTCTTTCGATTTTTCATTTACGCAGCTTGTATTCATTCGCAACTTGTCGTTTTCAAATTCATTAAAACACTAATTTTGGCAATCTGCGTTGCTATTTTCAATTACAAGTGCAAGTTCTTCACCACTAGCATCTCCCCCAGAATTTCGACTCTCTGGTTCTACTAACATCGGATAATAATGATCTATCGGACTCTGAATGCATAAGTTACGTCCATTTTCAAGAAACACTACATCTCTGCTTATTATGATTTCTCGCTTCTTAGGGTATGCTTTGCTTTCAGCACTATAACCTACCATAAAACATTTTATTTACATACTCTCTGCCGTTATCTGTACGCAACTATTTTATTTTCCTCAAGCACTGATTTTCTACCGCTGCTTTGAACTATACAAATTTGTTGAACGTGTCAGACTTCTTTTTAAGAAGATAGACAAATACTCTGCGCTAATAATCAACTACAAAGGTCAGCATAAATCGGGCGCCTGAAAATGGTTTTCGTTTGAATGGCCCAACAACGTCGGAATGTATCAATTCAAGCAAACCTCCAGCTCGTGTCCCAGATTCTTTATTTGGTCTTCGTGTTTGTTTACCTTTCACGCAAACTTTACATATATCTGACTTACCTTTGTCCAACACTACACCTGTGCAAGAACTCTTCATGTTAATCATGCTGCTGTTACAAATATGCTCTAATTTACGATGCCACAAACTTGAATTATCTTTAACTATTTCCGCACTTTGTTGTTTCAGATCAATCTCAAAATCTATTCGGTAAAGTCGTCTTCACAAGTTGCAATGGCTATTAATTTATTGTTTTTAATAAGAATTTAACACTTGCTGTCCTCAAAAATAACTGTTTTTCCTGTCTTCGTGATTTAACTTACTGACAGGAAATTTGCGCATAAGCCTGGCACATGGTCGACATTTTTGACAATTACGCTTTGTTGCAATTTTTCGCCGAAAACTCGCAGTTCAACATCTCCACCTTTTTCTACGGAAAGCTGGCTGTTATTCGCAACAACAATTACTTTGTTATTTGTACTCAGGGCCATAGAGAGAAAATCCGGGCCCGGGACTAAACAATTTACGGGCCCCCTATAAAAAATCCACTAATACATTTGATTAATTTGAATTAATGGCGTCTCATTCATGAATCACTATTGATGGATTACATCAAAAAAATTTTTTCACATCAACTAAATGATTTTTGGACTAAGAGCTGAAAATAAAATCAAAATAAATTAAAATAAATAAATAAATAGTTACTATTTATCATATATGTAATACTCCTATATTGCTAATACAAAATACTCGCAATGAGTTTTGAATTCGAAATCAAAACAAGACAGTCTACAAAATTTTTGTGATTGTAGAAGCATAAGTGTGACAAGAAAAAATTTAAATTTAGGTACATTCGGTTATTGAATACAAAAACAAAAACATTTAAACAGCAATATATCGGCACTCTGATGTTTGGGAATTTACCTAGCCTTTTGTAGCAATATAGGAGTATTACATATATGATATTTATACTGTTTTATTGTAACGTAGAAATAAAATTCTCTTTTAACAGCCACATATTGTTTCAAATAATCTTGTCTAGTTATTTGGTAACATTTTAGAACATTTCTGATAAATATAATGATGATTATAAATTTTAATTATTCAATATAGAAGGTTCGGATATCAAAAAGTGGCTTTTCACATTTTTTCAGAAAACATTAGTCAGAACCCTTTTTTCAGAAAGACAAAATTCAGAGCTCAAAACTCAGAAGTCAAATCTCAGAAGTCAAATTTCAGAAATGAAAATTCAGAAGTCAAATTTCATAAGGCAAAATTCAGAAGCCAAAATTCAGAAAGTAATCAGACGACAGAAAAAACATTAAGTTTTTCGAAACTTTCATTTTTTTGGAAGGAATTATGTATACAGAAAAAGTAGTAAAATCTAAAATTTTAAGTATGCAATTAATTAAATCTTTTCGCGTCTATCTTTTTCTTATATTTTATCTTGCGTTTCCGATATGGCTCGCCTCCAGCTGAATATTGCTGCAGTTTTGCTTCTGTTATTGCATGTTCGTTTTTTATTTTATTTTGAAATTAAATATTGTGACGAATATTAGTGACACTAAGTGATACTCACATAACTAATCTGATACTAAGTAAATAAAGCCACAACAACAATAAAAAGAGCAGTCACTTGTATCTACATAAGCGAATCAATCATGTCTACACATATGTACGTACACGCAGCAGGGAGAAACGCACAAACACATGCATATATCTGAGATACTCCTAAAAGTAGGCAATCATCTGTGGAAGTATCACTCACATCTACATGCGCATTGGCTATGCGAGTAGCTATAACAATCGTGCATCTGTAGTTATAGCTGAGAAATTTATAGCTGGTAAACGAGTAGTAAAGTCTAGAAATAGAAACGCCTAGAAGTATGCGAACGACGAAATCATAAAAGGAGGTAAAGCTGAGATTCAGTAATCAGCTTCGAGCAGTAGAAGTGTTATTGTGAAGTGGTGTCAGAAGAGGAATTGTTGAATAAAATCTGGAGATTTCGAATAATGGACATGGCAAAGTTAAGTGAATTAAGGATCCAGCAACTGAAAAAGGACTTGGAGAACCGTGGATTGAATACAACCGGCAATAAGATCGAGCTTCAAGCACGGCTACGAGAGGTATTGGAGTTCGAAGGAATTACTGTGGACGAGTATGTCTTTTATCCTGATGTGGAAGAATCAACAGCAAAAATTGAAGAGAAAAATGAAACATCGCAAACAGTTACCAGCACAGACTTGAACATGATATTGGCTGCAATATCTGCACAAACATCGACGGTAACATCAATGTCGTCGCAAATCTCATCTCAACTGGAAGAACAGAAGACATATATGGGATCACAATTGGAAATACATGAGGCACGCATTTCATAAATGTCGTCACAAATGTCATCTCAGCTGGCAGAACAGAAGACAAGTATAGCATCCCAACTGGAATCGCAGTAGAACCGTATAACAGCCAAGATTGAAGCACAGGAAACACAAATTTCATCACAGCTGGAAGAACAAAAGACATATATGGCAACTCAACTGAAAGAAAAGAGACACGCATAACAGTACAACTAGAAGCACAATAGGCGCGTATATCATCAAAACACGAAGCGCGCATGGACGAAAAAATAATGCAGTTTGAAGCAAAATTCGAGGCAGAGGTGGATGTTTTGAGAGGTCGTATTCAGGAATTGCAACTTAATCGCCCGGCTGCTTCAGCCAGTAATACGAAGGTAAAAACTCCATCTTTTGACGGCTCTGTTCCTTTCCAGGTGTTTAAGATTGAGTTTGAGAACACGTCAGCAGTGAAAAACTGGAATGCGGAAGATAAAGTTGTTGCACTGTTCATGGCATTGAAAGGGCCTGCAGCTTAGATTTTACAAACTATTCCAGAGGGCGAACGGAACTGTTATGAAGCATTGATGGGCGCTCTAGAGAGAAGATACGGAATTGAGCATAGGAGACAGATATACCAAATGGAGTTACTGAACCGCTTCCAGAGGCCTGGTGAAACATTGCAAGAGTTTGCGTAGGATGTTGAAAGGCTGGCACATTTAGCGAATGCGGACGCACCCGTGGAATACACCGAAAGGGTAAAAATCCAGAGTTTTATTAATGGAATGCGGGATGTCGAAACGAAGCGAGCGACATACGCAAACCCGAAACAGCATCGCTTCTGTGTAAGCCAGTTTTCAAAGCACGCCGTGTGGAAGTGGAAAGGCCAGACTGGGTGAACACAATATTGGAAGCGCTGAAGGGATCACAACAGGAAAATGACGGAGTTATGAAGTATTTCAAGTGCGGTAACCCAGGTCACATTGTTCGTTATTGCAGCACCGGTCCTGGTAGTTCCAAGTTGGGTGGCCGTAAACGCAAAGCTGGAGGAGATGAGCAAGAGCGCGCCAGATGTAAAAATCGAGAGCTAGCTCAAGCTGTTGAATGTCCTGTGATATCTATCTCTCTTGAAAAGAAATCAACCGTCAGAGGGAATGCGGATGGCAAAGAACGTGTACTGACTGTAGATACGGGCGCATCTCATTCCTTAATCCGATCTGACTTGGTCAACAGGGGAATAAAACCGTTACCTGGAGCAAGTTTGCGTACGGTCACAGGCGAGTATAACCAAGTCCAAGGAGAAGTGGTATACGAAGTCTTAATTGGAAAGGTCACGATTCTACACAAATTCGTTGTGGCGGAGATCGTTGATGAAGTCATATTGGGAGTGGACTTCTTAGCTGACCATGACATAAGAATCGAGATGCAGAGAAGGGTTATGCGGTATAAGAACCAGGATATATCAATTAACTTCAGTTTGGAGAAAGGGTTCAGCAGTAATCGAGTGCTGGCGGAGGAGATTCGACAGAGATCACAAAAGTCTAGGAAAGTAGATCGGGCAAAGGTTGATGGAACGAATGGGCCAAACAAATCAAAACCGAAGGTACCTGCGAGAAAAAGACCGGCATCGCCAAACCCTAATGAACGCACTAAAACGAACGAAAGAATTTCCCAGAAAGAATGCAGCGGTGGTTTCAAGCCAGGGCGCACTACTTTTGGGAAACGTCGGAACGATACTGATTATGTGAAGCCAATCCGCCAAGAGCAAGCTGTACAAAGTAGTTCATTGGCCAACCAACAGAGTGCGAGGGAACAAACCAGGATAATGAGTAGTAAGACGAAACGCAGGTACGATGAGAACAATAATTCAGAAGGTTTCTTGGAGGAAGATTTGGTACTGTTATGTAACCCTCACCGGCGGAAAGGTGTTCCATCCAAATTTCGGTGCAGTTGGGAAGGCCCGTAAAAAGTTGCGAAGAAGATCAGTGATACCATCTACCGTATACAAACCATTGGGAAACCACGAAATAGAAGGGTGGTTCATTTGGAGATGCTAGCGGCGTCTAGATCGGGAAATTTGTCTAATCGGGACGATGAGACATAGGTTGAGAGCAGTGTGAGGAATATTAGTGACACTAAGTGATACTCACATCACTAATCTGATACTAAGTAAATAAACCCACAACAACAATAAAACAAGCAGTCACTTGTGTCTATATAAACGAATCAATCATTATGTCTACACATATGTACGTACACTCAGCAGGGAGAAACGCACAAACACATGCATATATCTGAGATACTCCCAAAAGTAGGCAATCATCAGTGGAAGTATCACTCACATCTGCACGCGCATTGGCTAAGCGAGAAGCTATAACAATCGTGCATCTGTAGTTATAGCTGAGAAATTTATAGTTGGAAAATGAGTAGTAAAGTCTAGAAATAGAAACGCCTAAAAGTATGCGAACGAGGAAATCACAGAGTATAAAAGGAGGTAAAGCTGTAGTCAGTTTGATTTAAGCACGCTATCTGTCGAGCAGTAGAAGTGTTATTGTGAAGTACTTTAATAAAGGCCATTCAACAGTTTAGTGATTCGAATGTTAGTAGAAGGTTGCAAATAAGAGGAATTGCACTAAATTTGTTACAATATTCCTCTTATTTGCCCTTCTGCTAAGTTCGAATCACTAAACTGTTGAATAAATAACTCCAATATTGAATAATGGAAAAATGGCCTTTATTAAAGTACTTTACAATAACACTTATACTTTGAAACTAGCTGGCTTAATAACCAAACTAATTGATAGCTCAAATGAAACTCACTCTTCGCCTCTACTGTCGCGCCTTTTACACTTTTTGATTTCTCATTGCATACTTCCAGGCTTTTCCATTCCAGAACTTACTAGTTAGTTTCAGCTGCAAAATCGCCAGCCACAACTACGTTTATAACTTCTCATTTGAGTAATACTTGCACAAATTATTGCCCTCTCTTGTGAGCAATTCAGATAAGATATATGCATGTGTTTGTGCATTGCTTCTCCGCTGCTCGTATACGTACATATGTGTAGACGCAATTATTGATTCGTTTATGTAGATACATAATGATTGATCTATGCATGTGCATGATATCACTGTTTAGCAGCGGCTTATAGATGGCAGCACCCCTTAGTTTTGCTAATATTCGTAACACTGCCCTCCATCTAAGTCTGATCGTCCCGATCAGACAAATCTCCCGATCTAAACGCTGCTAGCCTCTCCAAATGAACCACTTTCATTTTGGTTCGTAGTTTGCCAATGGTTTGTATGCGGTACACTACATCGTTGATCCGTTTTACAACTTTGTATGGGCCTTCCCAGTTACACTGCAATTTCGGGGACAAACCTTTTTTGCGTTGGTGGTTGTATAGGAGCACCAAATCTCCTTCCTGCAACCCTTCCGAATTAATTGCTTTATCGTACCTCGCTTTCATCTTGTCACTCATAATCTTTGCTCGTTGCCTTACCAGATCGTGTATCTCTCTCAGCTCTTCTTCCAAGACACCAGTGGATTTCTTGACATTCCTCTCCGCATCGGCATCTATCCCATACTTCAAATCAGCTGGCAGTCGAGGGTCATTGCCAAAAATTACTTTTGCGGGAGTTTGGCCCGTTGTTTCATGTACTGCCGATTAGTAGGCCATCAAGAATAATGATATGTGTGTATCCCAGTCCTTATGGTACTTGCCTACTACTTTCCTTAAATGCTCCCCCAATGTTCTATTAAAACGTTCCACCATACCATCAGACTGAGGATGCAATGCAGCTGTCCGTGTTTTTCGAATGCCCAACTTCTTGCACATTTCCAGCAGCTGATTCAAAATCCTGCCTTGGTCAGAATGTAACTCCATTAGTACACCATACCTTGCAACCCATTCGTTTGTAACCACTTCTGCTACTGTTTCTGCTTCTTGGTTTGGGATTGGGTATACCTCTGGCCATTTACTGAAATAATCCATAACCACCAGTACGTATTTGTTTCCGCGGTTGCTAGTAGGAAATGGACCTGCGACATCCATGGCGATCCCTTCAAATGGTGCACCTGAAATATACTGCTTCATATGGCCATGACTTCGTGTTTTGGGCTCTTTCGCTCTGTTGCATACCTCGCAGTAGGCAATCCACTCCGTGACCGACTGACGGCAACCAACCCAATAGTATCTCTGCTTAATTTTCTCGAGCGTCTTCGTGATTCCAAGATGACCTCTACTTGAACCATTATGCAGCTCGTTGAGCACGTCAGGAATCATCTTTCTGGGAACAACTATCAGTTTCTTCTTGCATTTACCATCCTCACACTCCCATACTCGATGAAGGCAACCGGATATCAATTCTAAACTGTTCCACTGTGCCCAATATGACTTCGAAATGGGACTCTCTGCTGACATCTCTTCTCTGTTTGGTCTTTCGTTTCGTTCGAGCCCTTGCATAACACGTGAGAGATCTGTATCTTCAAGCTGACACTTTCTTAGCTGTTCCTTGTCCCATTCATCTGTACATGTTATAGTCATTAGCCGGACATCTATAATGTCTTCTTTAGCCTCGGCCTTTGAACAGTGCTTGCATTCCAAACTACATGGTCTTCGTGACATTGCATCAGCATTTCCATGGGTGCTACCTTTTCGATGCTCAATGGAAAAGTCATAGCTTTGTAGTCGCTCGATCCACCGTGCCAATTGTCCTTCCGGATTACGGAACTGCAGAAGCCATTTCAACGTTGCGTGATCTGTCCTGATGCGGAATCGCTGGCCGTAGGGGTATTTGTGGAAATGTTTAATGCACTCTACCAATGCCAACAGCTCTCTCCGTGTAACGCAATAGTTCCTCTCTGGTTTTCCAATTGAACGGCTGTAATATGCAACTACCTTCTCCTGTCCATTGACCAGTTGTGATAAAACGCCTCCTATAGCATATCCGCTCGCATCTGTATCTAGAATAAACGTTGCTCCTGGAATCGGATATGCCAACATTGGGGCAGTGAACAAACGCTCTTTCAATGTTTGGAAAGCTACTTCTTGCTCCTGCTTCCATTCAAAAGCTTTATTTTTTCTTGTTAGTCTTGTTGTTAGTAGTGGAGACTATGGGCTACGCTGGCAAAATTTGGTACAAATCGGCGGTAATATGTGCACAGCCCAAGGAAACTTCTCAATTCATGCAGATTCTGTGGTCTTGGCCAACCCTTTACTGCCTCTATCTTTTCATTCGCTGTACGGATACCTTCTGTCGTTACCTTGTGACCCAAATAATTTACTTCCTTTTTAAACAGCGCACACTTTTTGGGACTTAACTTCAGACCAGCCCCAGCTATTCTCTGGAAAACCTCCTCTAAGTTTTTAAGATGTTCATCAAAGTTCTTGCTCAATACGATGATGTCGTCCAGGTACACCAAGCATGTTTTCCAATGTAATCCTTTCAATACCTGATCCATGAGTCTCTCGAAAGTAGCTGGTGCATTACATAGTCCAAAGGGCATTACTGTAAATTGCCAAAGACCATCTCCGACGCTGAAGGCTGTTTTCTCTTTGTCTTCCTCCTTCACCTCCACTTGCCAGTAGCCGCTTTTCAAGTCCAGTGTGGAAAACCATTTCGTACCAGAGAGCGAGTCCAGAGTGTCGTCAATTCTTGGCAATGGGTAGCTATCCTTTTTCGTAACGTCATTCAACTTCCGGTAGTCCACGCAAAACCTCATTTTTCTATCTTTCTTCTTTACAAGTACTACCGGTGAGCTCCAGGGACTAGCTGATGGTTCGATGACGCCTCTGTCGCTCATTTCTTGTATAATTTAACTCACAACTACCCGCTTAGCCAGTGGAACACTACGTGGAGCTTGACCATCCTGGTCAAATATGTTTGCGTACTTTAGGAGCAGTTGCTTTGCCTTACTCTGATAATCTTCCTCTAGCCCCTCCGTCCATGCCGTAATGTCATTTGAAAGATCAGTATTACTAGATGAAACGTGTTCCTGGAGCTGTTCACAGTTAATAATTACTTCAGCCTCTTAGCATTTTCCCAAAATAGCTCCTTTGGTCAGTTTGAATGGCGACTTGAACTCATTGAGTACTCTTACCGAAATACGTCCATCTTGTTTTGTCATAGCCAGGGTTTTTCCTACAAGTATGTTCGGTGCTGATTTGTTTGCTGCTTCGACAACCCACAATTTGTTTGTCCCACAATCTCCATCAACCTTTGCCCATATGACTGCTTCGGATTTTGGTGGTATTTGCTGACTCTCTTCCACCAGCACTCGTTTACTGCTGTAGCCCCTCTCGTATCGCATCGGCTTGCTTTGCATGCCGATCTTGATGCCCTGGTCGATTAAGAAGTCCACTCCAATTATGATTTTATCAACAATCTCTGCCACTATAAAATTGTGTACTACCGTGACGTTCCCAATTGCGACTTCACATGATACTTCTCCAATTACCTGGGTGTCCTCTCCCGTGGCTGTACGTAATCTTACTCCAAGCAATGGTCTTATCTTCTTGTTTACTAAATCTGATCGAATGATGGAATGGGATGCACCCGTATCTACAGTCAGTAACCGTTCCTTTCCATCCACATGCCCTCCGATAGTAAGATTGCTTGACCTTCTTCTAATTTGCGAGATAGAGATTATGGGGCATTTAATTGAGAGAGCCAGCTGTCGCCCCTTGCAGCTGACTCTCTTTAGTTTAACGATTGAGTGGACTTGGAGATTTGCTCATCTCCTTCAGCTCTGCGTTTATGACCACCCACATTGTTGGAACTGTTAGGGTTGGTGTTGCAATGTCGTGCAATATGACTTGGGTTGCCGTACTTGAAACATTTAAAAACTCCGGCATTTTTCTGTTATGATCCCTTCAGTGCTTCCAAAATTGTGTCTACCCAATCTGGTCTTTCCACTTCCACATGATGAGCTTTGTATGCTGGTTTACTCAATAGTGAGGCAGTTTCCTGAGTCAATGCATGTGATACCGTCTCTGCAGATGTTGGCTTTGTGTTTGCGTATGTGGCTCGCTTCGTTTCGACGTCCCGTATGCCACTTATAAAGCTCTGAATTTTTACTCTTTCGGTGTATTCCACAGGTGCGTCGGCATTCGCCAAATGTGCAAGTCTTTCGACAGCTGACGCAAACTCCTGCAAAGTCTCATTAGCTTCTTGGTAGCGGTTTTGCAACTCTATTTGGTGTATCTGCTTCCTGCGTTCGCTTCCGTATCGCCTCTCTAGAGCGCTCATCAATGTTTCGTAGTTGTTCCGCTCTCCCTCGGGAATAGTCTGTACGATTTCAGCAGCAGATCCTAATGCCACGAATAGTGTAGCAACTTTATCTTCAGCACTCCAGTTGTTCACTGCTGCGGTCTTCTCAAACTGAATCTTAAACACCTGGAAAGGAACAGAGCCGTCAAAAGATGGAGTTTTTACCTTCGTATTGCTTGCTTAAACAACTGTGCGATTTAGTTGCAACTCCTGTATATGACCTCGCAATGTTTCAATCTCGGCATCGATTTTGTTCTCAAGTTGCAAAATTTTTGTGTCTTGCGCCTCCATCTTCGAAGAAATACGTCCTTTTTGCTCTTCCAGTTGAGCAGAGATCTGCGATGATATCTGTGTTGAAATTTGCGCCGACATTTCGGATATTCGTGTCTCTTCAATCTTCGCTGTTATACGGTTCTCCTGCGATTCCAGCTGAGGTGACATTTTGGATGTTATACGTGTGTCCTGTGATTCTAATTGTGATGACATGTTGGTGGATATTTGTGATGACATTTCGGACATTTGTGCCGATATTGCAGCCAATATCATGTTCAGGTCTGTGTTCGCCATTGTCTGCGGTGTTTCATTTTTCTCCTCCAATTTTGTTGTCTCATCGTCATCAAGATGAAAGACATACTATTCCACGTCAATTCCTTCTGCTTCCATTGCCTCTCGTAGCCGTGCCTGAAGTTCGAGTTTAACGCCGCTTGTATTCAATCCACGGCTCTCCATCTCCTTCTTTAGTTGCTGGATCTTCAATTCACTGAACTTTGCCATGTCCTTGTTGTCGCTTGGAATTTATTCAACAACTCCTCTTCTGACACCAATTGTAACGAATTTACTTGCAAATCCTCTTATTTGCCCTTCTGCTAAGTTCGAATCACTAAACTGTTGAATAAATAACTCCAATATTGAAAATGGCCTTTATTAAAGTACTTATAGATGGCAGCACCCCTTAGTTTTGCTAATATTTGTAACAATATGTTAGTTTTGCGCAAAATTTAATGTTTTTGCTGTCTGATTACTTTCTGAATTTTGACTTCTGAAATTTGACTTCTGAATATTGATTTCTGAATTTTGACTTCTGAATTTTGGCTTTCTGAAAAAAGGGTTCTGACTAATGATGTATATTGGAACGATTTTCCGTCATCCCTTGTCAAATTTAGTTTTGAGACAAACAGAACGAAAATCGACACTGATGATGGCACAACACCGAAACCGGTGCGTCTCGAAACCAAATTTAACAAGGGACGATGGAAAATCGTTCCAATATACATCATTTATCCACCCTGTCGGGAAATCAACGAAAAAAGATAAGTCGGTTCTGACTAATGTTTTCTGATTATGGGGGAACCAGATGTCGGACCTCAACATTGTGATGTGTGCTATGTTTGAATCCCAGGCAGGTTTAATAATTTTTACCTCCACTGTACAGAAAAGGCATTCCTGTCATATAATTAGTTATATGTCATCGAAAGCGAATATATTTAGAGCATTACAGCAAAATGAGAACGAATTACATACAATTTTAAAAGTGACGCCTGATTAACGTTTTCTTAGACTCGTCTATTTTGTTCGAAGTCGTGGCAAAGAGCACATCTCAGTGTAAGAAGTTTCATTGAAGAATATATTCTAAAGTGGAAGGTTTTTAAAGTGCGCAAGTAACATTTTTTTTAAATTGTTTGCAAGCAAACAAACGCTATATATGTTCCAAAAAGGAAGTAAAAATAAAGTGGCTTTAAGTAATTTTAAGCCGAATATGGCAAACTCCCTTATGAGGGTGGTTCGCTGAAGAAGGTGCTCCAATTCAGCCAAATTGAGTGGCTTCACTTATCATATATGCACTTGTTCCTCACAATAACTCGTGCATTGTACAATATATTCTTGGTACGTATACCTATATATTACTATATAAGGAACTCCCTGTGCAAAGTTCTAAATTGCGACCTATTTTCTCTATAGGATTATCTACAAATTACCTCAGCTGAATACTTAGCTTTCCAACTACACATATCGGCATCAGTTTAAACCATAGCAATACCTAATTTCAAATACGGATTTCCGAAATCATCCACGTATTTTCACAATTATATTGACTACCATTTTACAACCAGACATACAACATAATTCACCGGCATTGCATCATACTCATATTTCTATATTTCTTCATTTTTATAAAAAAATTTTGTTGTAAATTCTTGAATATTTTTGCTTAAAAAGTACATAAGCATATTCATAATAAAATAAAGCGGGAATATAGCGTATACATATCAAAATTCCGCCAAATTTCCAGTGAGGACCTGCTGTTTGCGCAAACAACGTGGGATCATCAAGGATTAAACAAGGTACGTAACACAAGAAAAAAAACCCAGTGAATTTATAATTGGTGATTGTATGCACACATGCATGTACCCCAGACACACTTATTTGAAAGTGCTATAAATGATTTTATTCTCGCTTGGCGTTCGTAAAGTAACTTTTGTTTATGATTTGGGTTTGCGATTTCGTGTACACCTAAATGTTAAATTATTTAAATGTTCGAAGAACTTAGACTAAAGATAGTATAAACAAATTTCTCTTGGTATAAATAAAACTATTTCGTATGTAACGATAATGAATTTTAATTAAAATGAATAAAGTGTAAGTGGTATAAAACTATGTGATCTCAGGCGCTGATTGTTATATTAGGTTGGGACGGGAGAGATGTTGTACTCTCGTATAATGGTTGGGAAGGGAGAGAGCGGAGACTTATTAACATCTGAGTCTCCATGATGCAGTTCCATTCTTGTCGTTCTGTTGTCGTCTTGTTTCGCTACAATTTACGTTCCCCGTAGGAAACAATTTTTCATGCGTCCGTCCGCTTATCTGGTATTCTGTGTTGTCTTGTGTTTTATATTAAAAGAAAATCAAGTGCATGAAAATTATGTTTATGTATGTATGCGGTGTGAATAGTTTATACAAGTATCCACCCCAGCCGAAGAGCTTAGACCAGGTCCAACTAGCATGCACGCCCGTATAACATCGCACTGCCGCTGTAACATCTAGCGTACCGACATGGTACATTATATAAAAATGGCGACCAACGAGTGGGGCCCTCGCTTTCGTGGGTACCCGAACATTAACTTTTGCTGTTTATCAGTGTCAAGTTTTGGAGAGCGTTGGAATTAGGTAAAATGCGAATGTTGTTTTCCTAACCCCAATCTCTAAAACTTAGACGAAAAATTTCTTATTGGGGGTTTTGGATTCCAATTGCTTTTCATTTGGAATAGAGTTGAAGTAATATATGTTTGTTACACTCTACCAGTGAATTGGTGTTGGATTCAAAATTCCTCAAACTGTTATACTTTTGTAAACATATGGTCGGATTTGGATAAGCTGAGTGTTTGCAAATAATAGCAGTTAGCAAAGATCTGGCGCACAATTGTTTTATTTTTCATTCGCGAAGCAGACGAGAAGAAGGAACACAACACGGCGGCCTCTGGAAGTTAGCGTGGGATCACATAGAAATTATCGAGATTTTTTATTTGGATTAAATTTTTGCTGAAAGCATTCATATTTAGCAGTAAAAGCACTTATATATAATTTTAACTTCATACAAAACCTTTTAAATCGAAAATAATAAAGATATTCATAAATTTAATCGGATTGTAGTAACAATAATACTTGAAAGATTTAACAAGTAAATAATTTTCGGTGAATGTGAGCTTTGTCGAAGAATCTTCGGTATTTTTTTTATCTTTAGTTTGATTAACAATTTTTTTCGATTGCAATAAAATGCCTGTTCATAGAAGTGATGAAAATTTAGAGTTAGGGGAGGCACAAGTATTTATGTGCACCATATGCAATGAGTCTTTACCGGAATCTGACATAGCTATCACGCCTTGTCAGCACCAATTTCATAGTGAATGTATATCAAGATGGTTATTTAGTAACAGCACTTGCCCTCTTTGTCGTAGAGAGGTAGATAGCAACTCTATCACTAACCAGGGTGGACAGCGTATTTCTATAGAAGATATACCTATCGCTGGACGCACTCGTGGACGTTTGGCACGTGCTGAAACAGCATCTTTAGAGCGTACTGTAGAAAATCCTTTCCGAGATTCCACCAATTCACGTCGGCTGAATCGTACTCCACGAAATAGGCATAATCGTAATAATCAGGTTAGACTTAACCAACCACATGACGTCGCTCGTATTGAAGAAATTGTAGAAACTACAATACGTCGACAACAAGAATTAGTATCACGCGATACGCGGACTACAATTGAAAGATTAATAACTAATTCATTAGATGGATATTTATCTGCCTTAAATATTAATCGTTTACCACCTCGTGTCGATATACCCAATCCAAATAGGGAGGATGGGCATTCACAAGATAATATGGTAGGGCAGGCTCCCGTTGATCGAACACCTTATTACGCGGAAGCTACCCTTGCTCGTTCCTCTCGATCGCAAAGCGCAGCCACTTTGTTATCAGCAGGTGCAATTGCGAAAATAATTTCAAGCTGGAAATTGGTTTTTGATGGTTCTTCGGAAGGCATATCTGTTAGCGAATTCATTTATAGAGCGAATGCATTGAGAACGTCATCATTACGGGGCGACCTGGATGCGCTTTTTCATAACGCTCATATTTTGTTTGAGGGTAAAGCTAAAAACTGGTTTTGGCGTTATCACCGCGCTAATGGAGTATTTGAATGGTTTACCTTTTGCGATGCGCTAAAAAGTAACTTTAAAGACTTTCGGACAGACTATGACAGTAAGGAAACTATTCGTAATAGAAAACAAAAACCTAATGAATCATTTGAGAAATTCTTAGACGGGTGTTATGTTTGTGCGATTCCTTGAGTACTTCAATGTCCGAGAGAGAGCTCGTAGAAACTTTAATACAAAATCTGAAACCTGATATACGGCTAGAATTATTACATTTTGACATTACATCTTTTAATGATTTACGTCGTGCTTGCCTAAGGCGCGAACATTTCTTTGACACTGTGCAAGGTGCACAAAAAGCTCCGGTGAAGCAATTTAGAGTTCCATTGAGACAGATTTCAGAAGTCGAACACGTAGATTTTAATGAGGAAGTTAACAATACTTCCGATGAAATATTGGCAGTATCAGATTTAACCAATAGGAAGTGTTGGAATCGTGACGAGGCGGGTCACAATTACAAGCAATGTATTAAGCTGCGGCGTGTGTTTTGTTACGGTTGCGGTCTAATAGCATTCTTCTTGCCAACTTGTCCTAATTGCAATAAGTCGGGAAACGCACGACGGGATGTTTGCAACAACAACAGCAAATATCCGAAACCTCTGCAAGCACAAACCCAGAACTAATACAAATTTTAAGATCGCCACCAAATTTGACTACTGATTTACCGGATTTACCTCGATTACATCCTGTTAAACCTTTCCACGAACGTCTTAGAGAATACAAAGCTCGGCGCGAGCAGATTTTTAAACGGACTCGTCCTGCACTTCGAGCTAGGGACTTTTTGGAAAGAAGTAGATATTAAACGTAACCAATTATTATCGAGCATCATTTGTAAGCCAGGAGATGTTAGACCATATGCAGCTATTCGTATTATGAACTTCAACATGCTTGGGTTATAAGACTCTGGGGCTTCAATAAGTTGTATAGGGGGAAAATTAGCTGAGGAAGTAATGAATAAGAAATATGAGTTGCGATTTAAACCACTGACAACTTTTGCACGAACCGCAGACGGTACAAGGCAAAATGTAGAAGGTGTTGTTGAGTTAATGACTACTTACAAGCAAGATACAAACCCCGTAGAATTCTATATCATATCCAGTTTGTCACAAGACGTATACCTAGGAGTAAATTTTTGGCAAACGTTCCAGCTAGCTCCTCATATAATAAGCGAAACTTTCTTACCAACTGTTAATGAAAACCTTCACGATCTGACAGTTGAACAACAACGTTAACTAAATGCGGCAATTAGTTGCTTTCCATCCTACGAGGAGAATGGTTTAGGTAAGACTCCGTTGGTAGAACATGAAATAGACGTAGGAACTGCTAAGCCAATAAAGCAAAGGCATTTTCCTGTCTCACCAGCCATTGAAAAATTGATGGGAGTAGAAATTGAGCGCATGTTAAAACTAGGAGTAATTGAAGATAGTAAGGATATGAAGATAGTAAGTGCTTGTGAGAAAACCAGGCAAGGTTAGATTATGCTTGGACAGTCGTAAAGTTAACGAAATAACACGTAAAGACGCGTATCCATTACCTCATATAGACGGTATTTTGAGCCGGTTACCTCGTGCGGAATTTATTACTAGTTTGGATCTAAAAGACGCATTCTGGCAGATTCCACTAGAGGCCAAGTCGCGCGAAATGACAGGTTTTACAGTTCCCAATCGTCCTCTTTATCAATTTAAAGTGATGCCGTTTGGGTTGTGCAACGCTGCCCAAACGATGTGTCGCTTGATGGATAAGGTAATTCTATACAACCTGAAAGAACGGGTATTTGTGTATTTGGACGATCTTCTAATAGTCTCAGAAGATTTTGCATCGCATGTTGAGTTATTACAAGATCTTGCATTATTGATACGTAAGGCAGGGCTTACTATAAAAGTCGGCAAGTGTAAATTTTGTTTAAAAGAAGTAAAATATCTAGGATACCTTGTGGGTAATAGAACACTTAAAGTAGACCCATCAAAAGTTTCGCCTGTAGTAGATTTTCCACAACCTCAATCAGTGCGACAGCTGCGCCGCTTCTTAGGAATGGCAGGCTGGTATCGACGCTTTATAGCAAACTTTGCTGACGTGACTCAACCGCTGACTGAACTGCTCAAAAAGAATAAATCCTTTGATTGGACCGACCATGCACAAGAATCTTTTGACATACTGAAACAGCGACTAACGTCAGCACCGTTTCTAGCTAACCCTGATTTTACAAAACCGTTTATTATACAGTGCGACGCAAGCCAAAATGGAGTAGGAGCAGTACTCGCACAGTTAAATGGGAATGAAGACGAAGTTCCCATCGCTTATATGTCTCAAAAATTGAACAAGGACCAGCGGAACTATTATGTCACTAAGCAAGAATGTGAAGAGAATTCGGTCTTACGTGGAAGGACAAGAGTTCAAAATAATAACAGATCATGCGAGTTTACGATGGCTGATGAATCAATCAGATCTAAGCGGGCGTTTGGCACGATGGGCTCTCAAGTTGCAAGCGTTCAAGTTTAGTATTGAACACCGTAAAGGTACTAATAATGTAGTACCACATACTCTTTCGCGAGCGTTCGAGGTCAACATAGCCGATCTAAATGCAGACTAGGTACCTATCATTGACCTTTCTTCCTCAGCTTTTAGTGAGCCGAACTACGCGGATCTTCGGAACAAAATCTTGGTAAATAAAGATAAGTACCCTGATTTTGAAGTTCGTCAAAACTTCATATATCACCGTACGGAATACTACACAGGAGATGTAGAACAGCAGGAGTCGTCTTGGAAGCTCGTTGTACCTGAAAGCTTGAGAGATGATATGTTATGCAGCGCGCACGACCACCCCACGAGCTCACACGGTGGAATAGCGAAGACCGTTGAGCGTGTTAGACAATTTTGCTTTTGGCCAGGGCTTTTGCGCTCTGTACGTGATTACGTAGGAAAATGTGTCACGTGTAAGACTACAAAGCATCCGACAAAAACACTGAGACCTCTGCACATTGGTTCAAAATTGAATTTTTGAGGAATAAAATAGTTGGGGTTAAGCTATCGGTCTAAAATTTTGCATGGGGTATTTATAGATGAAAATTACGTCTTGTGGCAAAAATGGGCGGGCCACGCCCATTTTTCACTACTGCTGCCATACAAAGTGGAAACTATAAATTTAAATTTAATTTCAAACAGGATAGTTTTTTATATACTTCGATATAAACAATATTTATTGAACTCGAAAAAAGACAAAATCAAAACCTAAAAGAAGTGCGGCTCTGCATCAGGAACATCTATATCTGAAATTATATTACTTTAAAGTTTGTTTATTTGAAATGTGTTTTTAAAATCTTACCGTTACAATTATCAAAAGAATGATCAGTTTCAAGTTCGAGTGAATAAAGGGATTCATAAAGATCCTCCTCAGATTCGTTGTGAGTCTTGCTTAGTGCCGCTTTTGAGGTGGAAGGTAATTCACATTCAATAAAGATGTCAGGTATTTTTAAAAGCGAGACTACTGCAGGTGGCAGAGACAATTTTTGTTTGGCTTTATTGTTTTTCCGTAACGAAGATAATAGTGGATCAGAAGAGTCCATAGCTCTACCGAAAACATCCTCCATATTGTGCACTCTTGAATCTTTCCTGGCATGTCCGATACGATCACTTTTATAAATTTTGTTACGCGCTTCCCACGCGTTTTCGCCTAAAACACTGAGTGGCAGTACCGCAAACTCCAATATTTGCGAAGAGTGCACTAACAGTTTATGAAGAGTTGATGTCATCGGATTCCAATCGTAAAGCTGAAAATACAATTTTGCTGTTTCCTCACAGTAGCTCTGAAATAGCTGGGTATTTACTTCGTATTCACACGATATTGCTACGAGTATTATGTGTAAGCGTTTTAAAAAACTTAAATCTATTTTAGTAAGTGAAGCAAACAATTCTGCGTTTGAGAATGCCCTTCTCGCTGTGTTACCGTCGTTGGTATTACCACTTCCGTTTGTCTTGGGTTTGTCGACATGTAGACCCATTTCGTCCCAGAAATTTTTTTGAATTTCCCGCTTCTTTTTTCTATTTGCTTTTTATGTTCTTTGCTTCTTACTTGCCATATTTTCGGATCAAGTATGTAAGAAAGATGAAGGATAAATTCAAAGCAACGAATCCATGCATGCAAGGGACTTATACCGTACTGCAAACTATCCGATCTAGGTTCAAAACATGGAGATTTCAAGTCCTTAACTGACATAAACATTTTTGGTCCAGCACCGCATATTGCACAAACTTGGGTAGATTTCGTATCAGTTAAAACGTTTAAAACTTTTCCATCGATAAGAGTCATGTTAAGACTATAGTTTATATCAAATCTCGTATCATTTGACTCATTTTACTAATTTTAAGGGAATTATTGACGTCAGAAACAATGATTGGTCAAATGACTCGTGAGTATTTTCAAAAAATTTTTGCTTAAATTGGCTATGTCCACTAGAGCCATCAAACCCATAGCTTAAAATTACAGTTAGTGTATTATCTCCTTTAAACTGGAGCAGAACGTCTTCTTGGAGTAACAAAATTCGTTTGACGGTATGGTTGAGTAAATTTTGTGATGGAACAACTGCTGTAGTTTCTGTTATTTGTATTCCATTCGGTCGGCATTGTGACTTATATTCCAACAAATTATTATAGTGGGGATAAATATCGCAATTACGAGACTTGCTAAGTTGCCGAGTGTTGTTATATTGTTGTTTTGTGAAATTATTCTCCAAGATAAAAGCCATAGCATCCCCAGGAGACAAAGGTATTGGATGCACAGCCTTCCAATCAATTAATTTTTTTATCTTACTTGGCCTACAAGGAGATTTGTTCACTGCATTGAGAACATAATGAAGATATTTTTCTTTTGAGTGTTTCGCCGAAATCGAAGCAGCATGAAGCAATAAATTTGATTTGTGTTCTTGTTCTAATGACACTGTAGACGCTATTTTTCTTTTCTGCCTTTCGCAAACCATATAATATTGGAGTTTTGGTCGGCCTCTAGGCTTTGCAGTAACGGTTTCGAGAAGTTCTGCCTCGCACTCTAACCACTTCGACTGTGTTTCTGCCACCTTCTATTGGCGTTTCTACAAAAAATTTTAACCTTGTTTTTTATTGATTCAATTTCTTCCTCCCCATAGCTGTTTTTCAATCTTCCAACAACGCAATCGAACACCGCAACAAAATCTTTTTTATTATCAATCCAAACATTGAAAATTTCGCCATTTTTGACTACACCTTGCTCTGAAAAATTGTAGCCTCGCTTGCAAACTCTTGCAGATAAAATAACATTTGCATTAAAGAGGACACTATTAGCTGAAATTACCTATATAATTTATAATGATCCTATTTGATCCAACTTAGTTATATTCTATTTAACACAGAAAAAGTCACAAAAATCAAAACACAACACGGCTTATTTAAACTCAAAAATATATTAAAGATTGTTAATGTTTCAGAAAAAAGTTTCTTGTTCCTGATTTTACATACCTTTATTAATATTTTCCATTTTATAAACACACTTTATTCAAATTCGTTAGCTTTTTATCACCACTTGAGATTTTTATATAATTTGAGTAAATTCTTTTTTACGAATACAAAAATCAAAACCAAGACTTTGAAAGCTTTCTGACAAACAAGTGGTAGCCAGCTGACATTATTTTTTTAATTTTTTATTTACTACAGTAATGTGTAATAAAAGGTAATTATTTTTTTTAGGAAAATCAAAAGTCGATAATTGGCTTTAATTCCTCAATATTTCGATTTTGAACCATAGTGCTCTGATGGGAAAATTTGTATCGACGCACAGTGTTTCGTGTAGAACAAGCTAGCTGAACAAAAACAAAGTTCTTATTCCAAGAAAAGTGTAATGAGAAATGAAATAAAACAAACAAAATAACGGGATTTTTGCTTTTTTTGATATTTTTTCTCATATATATTGAGTAATTGAAGTAAGAAGGTAGGAGTGGCCGTAAAATGCATTGAGTAATTTGCAAAATTCTTGTTGAATATTAAGCTTCATATTTCTTTTAAGTGAACACTTTTATATAATTTTTTTGATGGAATCTAAGCTCGAAGGTAAGTAACATTTTTTAATAGTAATTCTTTCGCAATTAGAGTATTTTCAATATATTTAACATTCCTTTATTAAGAAGAAAAGGTATTTTTTCTCTATATTTTTAACTTTAGGGACAAAAAAGTTACATACATCCGCCGACATCCGGGCTAAATTTTACATATGTTATAGTCGCAAGTATTCTCTAATTGTCCAAAGAAAAAACCATTGCGAATTCTTTGCGCATCTATTTTTAATTTTTTTTGTAGATTTAGTTATCTCTTATATTATATTCATATAAAATAGGATGTATGTACGTACCAGCTCCGACGAGATATTTGAACCTTTAAAGCTGATCTGCAAACGGCAAAACCAATCCCCAGGTACAGGGAACAAACACGTAGCCATAAAACACACAAAAATAAACGCGCAAGGTCAACAAGAGCACACCAAAAGCAAAAAAGCGAAGATCACTGACTTCAACCTGCCACAACCTACCGCACCAGTCACCAAGGCATAAAAACAGGTACATACAAAGCAATCATAATGCAGGTATAACCACACAGGAACGCTACACAAAACAACCCCATTTGGTAGCATCTACGCGAATACCTGAATGTAATATAAATACTGCGCAACTGATAACAAATCAGAACGATCAACGACACTTAAGATGGCAGCCCAACAATCATCAATTATTCACCCTGTCGGAAAATCAAAAGCACAAAGCAGTTTAGTTATAACCATACAAAGAACGGATTTTTTTGACATTTGGGTTCAACATTCGAAGGAAACCAGATATAAAGAATTATTGAGTTTTGTTGTACTTAAGTACGATTTAAGCGAAGCAGCCGAGTATTCGATAAAAAGTTTAAGCTTACAAATATCGGCATATTCGTCGAAGCTGGATCAAAAGTGGAACACTTCTGGAAGACATAAGAAGCGATTTTTGAATAAAAACTCGGCTTTCGGGTCCAGACCTCACATTTACAATAACGGTGGATTCAAAGTTGCCATCAGACCAACCAACCACTTCTTCAGGTAACCCCGGCCCCGGAAGACGAATGAAGGACTTTGTTAGCTGCAGTGAAAAAACCAAACGGCGTCGAGTGGATGACCTCTTGCAATCTAGAAGTCCTGGTGAGTTACTTTATGCGGCAGAATTATCAATGCGTATGTCCGGCAACAGAAATGTTGCTAACATTATAAAAAAAAAATCACAGGAAACCACTCAAATATCCGGAAAAAATATGACATGTGAGCCAGATGCAAGATGCTTGAGCAATGTAGAAGCTTTAGCATACTACGTAGATAGCAAGTCGACGACTCATGGGTACAAAACGACTCGGAAGTGGAGCATCAAGGCAGGCCATAAGGTTTATCCATCATTTTATAGTCTAAGGAAAAAAAAAAAGCTAAGGAACAATGCTATCCAAATGAAATTGATGTGGGTGAAACACGTGCGGAAATTAAAGTCCAGTCCGTATTAGATAAAACTTTTGAGCTTTTAGTTTTAGCAAATAAAGAAGTTTTTGTTAGTTTATTACCTACAAACTTGACGTATACTTTAATCAGCAAGTGGGGTTGCGATGGAAGCTCTGGCCATAGCACATATAAGCAAAAGTTTACATGCAGTTCTGACACTGATGAATTTTTGTTTATATTTTCCTTCGTTCATCTTCAATTACAGGATGAAAAAGGTAACATTGTTTGGCAGAATCTTCGACCTTCTTCTACCATGTATTATCGTCCAATTAAATTTATTTTTTCTAAAGAAACAAAAGATTTTATTGTTTTTGAAACGAACAAAGTTTTAGAGGAGATAAATGCGTTGTTGCCAACAAAGTACATGCTCCAAGAATACGAAGTTTCAGTAAATCACAATATGCTTCTAACAATGATTGACGGAAAAGTTTGCAATGCTTTGACTGAAACTTCTTCCGCACAAAAGTGTTATATTTGTGGTGCCACTCCAAAAGATATGAATAATGAGTTATGGGACTTTACGCCTAACCGAGATAATCTTGATTTTGGTTTGTCTACTCTCCATGCATGGATAAGATGTTATGAATGCTTGCTTCATATAAGTTATCGCCTCGAAGTAAAAAAGTGGCAGCTTAGGAATGAGGCAGATAAAGAGAGTGTAAAGCTACGTTCCAACGAAATCCAGAATAAATTTAAAAGTGTACTTGGATTGATAGTAGATAAACTAAATCTAAAAGTCTGACTTCTTACTTACTTACTTAATTGGCGCTTAACCGTCTAAACGGTTATGGCCGTCCAACAAGGCGCGCCAGTCGCTCCTTCGCTCCGCCAACCGGCGCCAATTGGTCACACCAAGGGATTTTAAATCGTTTTCCACCTGGTCCTTCCAACGGAGTGGGGGCCGCCCTCTACCTCTGCTTCCATAGGCGGGTTCCGATAGAAACACTTTCTTGGCCGGAGCATCATCTTTCATTCGCATAACATGGCCTAGCCAGCGCAGCCGCTGCGTTTTAATTCGCTGGACTATGTTGATGTCTGCGTATAGCTCGTACAGCTCATCATTAAATCTTCTTCGGTACTCGCCATCGCCAACGCGTAGAGGTCCATAAATCTTTCGAAGAACTTTTCTCTCGAACACTCCCAAAGCCGCTTCATCTGCTGTTGTCATGGTCCATGCTTCTGCCCCATATAGCAGGACGGGTACGATAAGTGACTTGTAGAGTATGATTTTCGTTCGCCGAGAGAGGACTTTACTTTTCAATTGCCTACCTAGTCCAAAGTAGCATTTATTGGCAAGATTGATTCTTCGCTGGATTTCAGTGCGGATGCTGCTGCTAATGTTGATGCTGGTTCCCAAATAAACGAAGTCTTTTATTATTTCGAAATTATGACTGCCAACAGTAGCGTGGTTGCCAAGGGGCATATGCGCTGACTCTTTGCTCGATGACAGCAGGTACTTCGTTTTGTCCTCATTCACCATCAAACCCATCTTTACCGCTTCTTTTTCCAGCTTGGAGTAAGCAGAACTAACAGCGCGGGTGTTTAGGCCGATGATATCAATGTCATCAGCATATGCCAGTAATTGCACGCTTTTATAGTATATTGTTCCAGTGCGGTTAAGTTCTGCAGCTAGTATAATTTTCTCCAGCATCAAATTAAAGAAATCGCACGATAGGGGGTCACCCTGTCTGAAACCTCGTTTAGTTTCGAACGGCTCGGAGAGGTCCTTCCCAATTCTGACTGAGCTGATGGTGTTGCTCAACGTCATTTTGCACAGCCGTATAAGTTTTGCGGGGAAACCAAATTCAGACATAGCGGCATATAGGCAGCTCCTTTTCGTGCTGTCGAAGGCGGCTTTAAAGTCGACGAAGAGGTGATGTGTGTCGATTTTCTTTTCACGGGTTTTTTCCAAGATTTGGCGCATTGTGAAAATCTGGTCGATGGTAGATTTACCAGGTCTGAAGCCGCACTGATAAGGTCCAATCAGCCGGTTCACGGTGGGCTTCAATCTTTCGCACAATACACTTGAAAGGACCTTATATGCGATATTAAGAAGGCTGATTCCACGATAGTTGGTGCATTTTGCAGTATCCCCTTCTTGTGGACTGGGCAAAGAACACTTAGATTCCAACCGTCGGGCATGCTTTCGTCCGCCCATATTTTGCTAAGAAGCTGCTGCATGCGCCTTACCAACTCCTCGCCGCCGAACTTGAATAGCTCCGCAGGCAATCCATCAGCGCCCACGGCCTTGTTGTTTTTCAATCTGGTTATTGCTATTCTAACTTCGTCATAATCGGGCGGGGGGACATATATTCCATCATCATCGATTGCGGGATCGGGTTCTTCATCTCTGCGCGGTGAATTGCTGCCTCCATTTAGGAGAGCAGAGAAGTGTTCCCTCCATAATCTAAGCACTCTCTGGACATCAGTTACAAGGTCGCCGTTTTCATTCCTACAGGAGTTTGCCCCGGTCTTAAAACTTTCCGTCTGTCGCCGTATTTTTTGGTAGAATTTTCGGGCGTTATTCCTGGTGGCTAGCAGCTCAAGCTCCTCGCACTCACGCCTTTCTGCTTCTGCTTTTTTCTTCCTGAAAAGGCGTCTCGCTTCCCTTTTCAACTCACGATAGCGTTCACACACTCCTCTTGTCGCGCTCGCTTTTAACGTAGCCCTGTAGGCAGCGTCTTTTCTTTCGGTTGCAACGCGGCATTCTTCATCATACCAGTTGTTTTTTCGTGGCCGCCGGTAACCAATTTTTTCCTCGGCGGCAGTATGAAGTGCTTTGGAGATATGCTCCCACTGCTCCTGTATTCCTTCAGGATGAGTTGTGCCCTCAGAGAGCAGGTGTGAGAGTCGAGTTGCGAAATCATTGGCAGTCTGTTGTGATTGAAGCTTTTCGACGTCTAGCTTTCCTTGTGTTTTTTGTTCCTTGTTTTTAGCCGCGTTGAGGCGGGTGCGTATTTTGGCTGCAACGAGATAATGGTCCGAATCGATGTTAGGTCCTCGGATCGTTCGCACATCTAAAACACTGGAGGCATGCCGTCCGTCTATCACAACGTGATCGATCTGATTGCGAGTATTTCGATCAGGAGACAGCCATGTAGCTTGATGTATCTTTTTATGCATGAACCTCGTGCTTGATATGACCATGTTTCGAGCACCGGCAAAGTCAATCAGCCTCAGTCCGTTAGGAGAAGTTTCATTGTGTAGGCTGAACTTTCCGACTGTAGGGCCAAAAACACCTTCTTTGCCCACCCTGGCGTTAAAGTCGCCAAGCACGACTTTTATATCATGACGGGGGCAGCGCTCGTATGTGCGTTCTAATTGTTCATAAAAAGTGTCTTTCACCTCATCGTCTTTCTCCTCTGTCGGCGCATGGGCGCAGATGAATGACATATTAAAAAATTTTGCTTTTATTCGAATAGCGGCGAGACGCTCGTCCACAGGCGTGAACGCCAGCACTTGGCGACAAAGTCTCTCTCCCACCACGAATCCGACGCCGAAACTGCGCTTATTCGCATGGCCACTCCAATATATGTCACAATTTTTGATCTTCTTTCTTCCTTGCTTCGTCCAACGCATTTCTTGGATGGCGGTGATGTCAGATTTTGCTTTGACGAGGACATCAACCAGCCGGGCATCTGCACCAATCCCATTCAGGGAGCGGACGTTCCAGGTGCATGCCCTCAATTCATTGTCCTTCAAACGTTTGCCATGGTCGTCATCAATAGAGAGTGTATTTATCCGAGGCTTGTTGTTATATTTCATTGGAGTATGGTTTTACGTGGCGGGTCCCAAGCCCAGTGCACAACCCGCTCAGCGGGGGTGAAAATATTACTTGGCACGTTTATATAGCGAGCCGCTTGCTCCAAGACAGACGCCCGCTTGCAGCCGCACCTAGAGGTGTACAGACGCTGCCGATGAAATCTCCCCCGGCTAGCCCTTAAACCGATTATGTCAGAGTGGCCTAGCCAGGTTGTCGCCTTCTCACATTAGCTCACCGCTAAACGGGTGTTTAGCGGCTACCCAGAGGATACTTGGCCGCAAGCGACCGGCAGTAGTGAGCTGCTTGAACCGCATGACTTCAGAAGTCTTAAATTTACTGTCCCCCGATAATGTTGAGGAGTCAATAAATACCCCAGTTGTTTCAAGCTTTCACAGTAGTGTTGCTGATGCTCATGACTATTCCACAAGTGACTCATCGAATGAAAGTGATGATAGCGAATAATAACATAATTATAAAAGATAACCTACCCTATAACTTTTTGTTGGATCAGTTTTTATTTAATTTAAATCTATTGTCTTTTCTACTTTGTATGATACTTTATTTTTAAGTTTTTATAATAAGTAATTTTCACATAATTAATTTAATTATTTTCATTGTTATTATTATTATTGTAATTCACTTTTACATTCCTGACTGGTACTATAAAATAATTTTGTAAACATTTTAGTGCCAGGATAAATACTCAAATAAATACAAATTATGTATGTTCAATCACTCACATAAATAAGTAGACACCCCTTTTTGGACAATTCTTACAATTTTCGCTTTCGCAAATTTATTTTAACTAATTTCCCATAAGAAAATTTGTCACGACCTATAACAAAAACTAAATTATATTTAAAAAATGTTTGAAAAATTCGACGAATTTTCATATTTTAACTAATTTCCCATAAGAAAATTTGTCACGATCTATAACAAAAACCAAATTATATTTAAAAAATGTTTGAAAAATTCGACGAATCTTCATATAAAATTTTAATTTTTTTTCCGAATTTTTGAATTTTTTAGAGTATTGAGATTTGTAGTCCATTCAATTTAAGTACAATAAAGTAATATTCTTAAGTCCTTTAAATTTTTTTGGATCTATGTCACTTATTCGCATGAGTTACTGTATATGAAATAATCAAAAGTATGCATATGAACTAAAATTTTGGAAAAAAAATAGAAAAAAGAACATATGGCTGAAAAAATTACGTAGTTGTAATAAATGACTGCATATGAAACGGAAAATCTCATAAAATAATTTTGTCCAGCTAGCTTGTTCTTCACGAAACACTGTGCGACGGAACGCACTTTCCAAAGACTTTTTATAGATTTGATTGGCCCTTTTCCGAGGTCCAAGAACGGAAATATAGGGATTTTGATAGTTCTTGACCAATTATCCAAATTTACTTTTCTTTGCCCCTTGAAAAAGTTCACAACGACACCTATTGTCAACTTTCTTAAGGAACATGTGTTTGACGTATTTGGCGTACCAGAAGTTCTGGTAAGCGATAATGGCAGCCAGTTCAAATCGGGTGCATTTGAAGCCTTTTTGACAAAATGTGGCATAAAAAATGTATGTACCGCTGCGTACTCTCCGAAAAGTAACAGTTCGGAGCTCGTCAATCGCTCCATAAATGCAGCACTTCGCGCCTACATCAAAGGTGATCAGCGTGAATGGGACCAGCACCTGAGTAGCATCAATTGCTCTTTGCGGAATTCCATTCATCAGTCGACATCAACAAGCCCTTATTTTGCAGTTTTGGTCAACACATGATGACACACGGTAACAATTATGAGTTACTTCGTAATCTTGGTATGTTGGAAGAAGGCCGCGTACAAAGTATTGAACAAAGCCATAATACCCTTTCATTGATTCGTGATACCGTGCGTACCAATATACAAAAATCTTATAAGACAAACGAGAGAACTTACAATTTACGGGCAAGACCAATGTCTTTCAAGGAGGGTCAGACGGTTTTGCGTAGAAACTTCTCACAGAGTAACCAAAGCAAGAACTTCAATAGCAAGTTAGCTCCTACGTTCCTCAAGGCGCGTGTTCGAAGTAAACAAGGTACTGCGTACTATGTATTGGAAGGCGAAGACGGAAAGTTACTCGGAACATTTCACTGTAAAGATATACAACCACTGTGAAACCACGGAATAAACCTTAACCTAGAAGTTCGTTGGGTTAGTTCGTACTTATACAATTTTTTTTTTTATATATATAGCACTAATATTTTCAAATTCAAAACGGTAGACAAGCTTTTGGTTAGAATTTGTGTTTGTGATGTGTGCTATGTTTGAATCCCAGGCAGGTTTAATAATTTTTACCTCCACTGTACAGAAAAGGCATTCCTGTCATATAATTAGTTATATGTCATCGAAGGCGAACATATTTAGAGCATTACAGCAAAATGAGAACGAATTACATACAATTTTAAAAGTGACGCCTGATTAACTGTTTCTTAGACTCGTCTATTTTGTTCGAAGTCGTGACAAAGAGCACATCTCAGTGTAAGAAGTTTCATTGAATAATATATTCTAAAGTGGAAAGTTTTTAAAGTGCGCAAGTAAAATTTTTTTAAATTGTTTGCAAGCGAACAAACGCTATATATATTCCAAAAAGGAAGTAAAAACAAAGAGGCGTTAAGTAATTTTAAGGCGAATATGGCAAACTCCGTTATGAGGGTGGTTCGCTGAAGAAGGTGCTCCAATTCAGCCAAATTGAGTGGCTTCACTTACCATATATGTACTTGTTCCTCACAATAACTCGTGCATTGTACAATATATTCTTAGTACGTTTACCTATATATTACTATATAAGGAACTCCCTGTGCAAAGTTCTAAATTGCGACCTATTTTCTCTATAGGATTATCTACAAATTACCTCAGCTGAATACTTAGCTTTCCAACTACACATATCGGCATCAGTTTAAACCATAGCAATACCCAATTTCAAATACGGATTTCCGAAATCATCCACGTATTTTCACAATTATATTGACTACCATTTTACAACCAGACATACAACATAATTCACCGGCATTGCATCATACTTATATTTCTATATTTCTTCATTTTTATAAAATTACGTACATAACATCAACGTAGATATATGTACATGTAGCTATTTCTTTAAGAATTAATCTTTCTAAAACTATTTCGAGTTCGGGTCTTTAGTCTTTTTTTGTTGTAAATTCTTGAATATTTTTGCCTAAAAAGTACATAAGCATATTCATAATTGTCGTGGTGTAAAGCGGGAATATAGCGTATACATATCAAAATTCCACCAAATTTCCAGTGAGGACCTGCTGTTTGCGCAAACAACGTGGGATCATCAAGGATTAAACAAGGTACGTAACACAAGAAAAAAAAAACCCAGTGAATTTATAATTGGTGATTGTATGCACACATGCATGTACCCCAGACACACTTATTTGAAAGTGCTATAAATGATTTTATTCTCGCTTGGCGTTCGTAAAGTAACTTTTGTTTATGATTTGGGTTTGCGATTTCGTGTACACCTAAATGTTAAATTATTTAAATGTTCGTAGAACTTAGACTAAAGATAGTATAAACAAATTTCTCTTGGTATAAATAAAACTATTTCGTATGTAACGATAATGAATTTTAATTAAAATGAATAAAGTGTAAGTGGTATAAAACTATGTGATCTCAGGCGCTGAAAATTATGTTTATGTATGTATGCGGTGTGAATAGTTTATACAAGTATCCACCCCAGCCGAAGAGCTTAGACCAGGTCCAACTAGCATGCACGCCCGTATAACATCGTACTGCCGCTGTAACATCTAGCGAACTGACATGGTACATTACAACATCTATTGTGGCGCCTCTAGCTTGGAGTACGACGTTGCTTTCATTAATGGTAGTCAGTATTTTAACCAAATTGAGAACAGCAAATTACATTCGAAATTGTTGATGTACTTGAGAATGCCGGTAATATCTCCGTATGCTTGTGCAGTCAAATTTAGCTTAATAATGCGTTTAGTGCTTGTGTTAATCCTGGAACATGGTTTACGAATGGTCTTATTGCCTCAATTTTAGCCGACCACCTAGTGTTTGAAAGACTGTGAAGAGAGCTCGGTACATTGTTTTTGAGGATGTCCTATTGTGTGGACTGCTGCTGAAAATAGTAAAACATTTTTGTACAACGCCGAAGAAAGTAATTGCAGCCGTACAACATTCTCCAGCATCAACATCACATAAATTCAGACTGGGTTGCACAAGGCGAGTAATCTTTTAATATAATAAATGAACGTAGTCAACGTGACTAGCCAGGCATAGCATCAACGATAATAGCAAAATACTTGGCTTTCTTGCGTTGATCTAATATAGTTTCCCTCACGTATTTTGCACAAATTTCTATAAACTCTTTCTGAATGTCTGGGGAAAGATAGTGAACTTGTAAAAATTTGTGCTGCTGTTGTGAAATCCTAACTTTCCCCAAATGATCTCTAAGTATCGGATCATAATGGCTTATGAGTTCTAAGATGCCCAAAAAAGGTACATTGTTTCGTTCACCAAGATATGTATATGCTTTCGCCTCTGAAATCTGGGCCTCTTTCCAAACAAACATTCAGGTTAGAAAACGATTAGAAGGCGGATCGAATTCTAATGTATTTCTCTAAGGTAGAAGGTTAGAGGACGATTTGCGAAACTGTCGCTAATTATAGCATTCTCGACAAAAAGGGGACTTCGTCCTCGATATCGAGAAAAGAGTTAGAATTCTAATCGAATTCTAACGTCAATTTCTAATGAGTTTCTAATGATAATTTTGAAGTGATGCGCAATTAAGTTCAATTATTTAAAATCAAGGGAATTTTAATTGTTTCATCATATCAAATACTTTTATTTGGTTATAAGCTTATGTATTAAGAATGAACATATTTCAAAGACTTTGTCTATTATACTAAATTAAAACGGTACTTAAAGATTGAGCTCAGCGTTGGTTTGAGGTACGGATGAGGAAGCGTTTTCTTCATGCCATTCAAGTAGCCCTTCAATAATCTGCTCGCTTTCCTTTTTTAACCTTTTTTGATTCATTTTCACTTACTAGTATTTATTATTATAAATAAAAAAAACTTATTTCGCAAATTTTAATATTCCCACTGTTGTTGTTGTTGTAGCAATGTTTCGCCCCACCTAATAGCTGCGACCGATCACAAATTGTCATCAATATTCTCTAACGGGAGTCCAAGGAAACTTGCTGTTTCGACAGAGCTGGACCATAATGAAAGGGGTGTTAGAGGCGTGTGTTCCACATTACAATTAAAGAGATGGTTGGTGTCATGTGGGGACGCATTGCAAGCGGGGTATACATTTTGTATGTCGGGGTTGATTCTGGATATATAAGAGTTTAACCTGTTACAGTACTCAGAACGAAGTTGAGCCAGAGTGACTCGCGTTTCCCTGGGGAGTATGCGTTCCACTTCCGCAAGTTTTGGGTACTGTTCCCCGAGTACTGGATTCACCGGGCAATTCCCGGCATAAAGGTCCGACGCCTGTTTGTGGAGTTCACCAAGGACTTGTGCTTGTGTTTTTTTGCTTCATACGGCTGAGTTCTCAGGTGCCTTATTTCCTCAAAATGCTTACGGAGATGACTCCTTAAATCTCTAGACGGTGCTGGCTCATTAATCAGATGTCTGTTGGGATGCCCAGGTTTCTGGGTATTCAACAGGAACTGTTTGGTAAGCATCTCATTTCTCTCCCTGATGGGGAGTATTCTCGTCTCATTATGTAGATGGTGTATTGGGGACATAAGAAGACAACCCATGGCGGTTCGGAGCGCAGTATTTTGGCAGGCCTGTAGCTTCTTCCTGTGGGTAGATTTTAGGCTTGGCCACCATATAGGGGACGCGTAGCACACAAACGGCTGGCCAATTGCTTTGTATGTGGTAATGAGCGTTTCTTTGTCTTTTCTCCAAGTACTGCCAGCAAGGAATTTGAGGATTTTATTACGGCTCTGTATTTTCGGAAAAATTTTGGGGTGTAGGACAGTCGGTAGCGTAGTGCCATCGACGTGGATGTTCAAAATGGTCGACATTTGGGACGTCCAAGTTGTAAATAGAATAAAATAGAACCAGCATCAACACTAGCAACAACATCAGCACTGAAATCCAGCGAAGAATCAATCTTGCCAATAAATGCTACTTTGGACTAGGTAGGCAATTGAAAAGTAAAGTCCTCTCTCGGCGAACGAAAATCATACTCTACAAGTCACTTATCGTACCCGTCCTGCTATATGGGGCAGAAGCATGGACCATGACAACAGCAGATGAAGCGGCTTTGGGAGTCTTCGAGAGAAAAGTTCTTCGAAAGATTTATGGACCTCTACGCGTTGGCGATGGCGAGTACCGAAGAAGATTTAATGATGAGCTGTACGAGCTATACGCAGACATCAACATAGTCCAGCGAATTAAAACGCAGCGGCTGCGCTGGCTAGGCCATGTTATGCGAATGAAAGATGATGCTCCGGCCAAGAAAGTGTTTCTATCGGAACCCGCCTATGGAAGCAGAGGTAGAGGGCGGCCCCCACTCCGATGGAAGGACCAGGTGGAAAACGATTTAAACTCCCTTGGTGTGACCAATTGGCGCCGGTTGGCGGAGCGAAGGAGCGACTGGCGCGCCTTGTTGGACGGCCATAACCGTTTAGACGGTTAAGCGCCAATTAAGTAAGTAAGTCAGTTTCAACAGTTCTACCTTTTTTGTCAGTCCATTGTACACAATTTTCAATGATAATAAAAATTCATTAGCAATTATTTCCTTCATTTCAGCTTTCTTCGCCTAAAAATATGTGAAGTTACGAAAATATATTGTCACGATCAACTAGTTTATCAGAGTTGCACTGCCACACCGCCATTTTATGCAGGGTAAAAGTGTAACACTTTTGCGTTGCGAGCAGGCAACAACTTTCATAAAAGAATGAGAACGCCGTAAAGGCGTTACGTGCTTTTTAGAACAGAACAAAATATATTTACAACCCTTGCGCGGCGTACAAAAAGCGTAACACTTTTGCCAGAAAAGAAAACGCTATTAGATTTTGTAAAGATCGCCATTTAATGTGATCTGAGTATTTTCGTGTGCTGGCAGTTTATCGTATATCTTCTTCCCTCCTGCAATTTCGAATGTCCGCTAGGACAACAAATTTTAGGTCGATTTAAAGTATTGGTGCTTAACAGACGACATGGTAGGCAATAAAAAGCATTGCTACTGGCACTCCACACCAACCAGTCACGCTCCATTTTCTATCCATTTGGCAAGATTCTGTTAAACAACGAGGTAGGAAATGCCTCGTCATAACGATCACGTGGAAAAATAACAGGACACTTTTAATGACCTCGACGAATTATTTCGTCGACTTCTTCAGATCGCAAAAACTCATTATTCACGGTACCGATGTCGAAGTCGTTTAAATAATCTGGAATTTGATACAGAGTTGGTGGTATTGTCGGAAGACTTTTTGAAGATGAACCTTCATCAGTGCCACCACGAAACTTTACGATTTCGGATTCATGTAAACATACATTTTTGTTTGATGTTTTTATTGTCTCCTCACTGTTCGTAGGCCCAGGCAAAAAATCCGTATCAATAGTCGAAACGCATTCGGAACATGAATGGTTCTGAGCCAGCTGCCAAATAAAATTATTATTCTTAAATTTTAAGGAAAATTACCTTTCTAATTATTTTTCACACTTCACTATAATATTAAAACGAAATTCAGATATTCGGTGCTTTTGAAATTCGGCTTAAAAATTTCACATTGAACAACTAAAGACTCCTGAATTTAAAAGAACGTCTTAGTACCTCTAAATTGCGGACCCCTCAGAAACCCCGGGACAGGGGGAATCCCCCCATTCTCCTCCCCCTCTCGGTGGGCCTGCTTGTACTTCCCTCGTTATGTAAAAGACCATTATTATTTGTCATATGATTCGTTGCGCCAAAGTCTATGTACCACTGCGCGTTGGTGTTGTGCATATTCTCTGTTACTTTTGAATGTGTTATTTTCGCGTATGCTTTCATGCTAGATGCAAAGACAACTTTTTTCTTTTCGCTGTCTCTTCTTTTGTTGGGGCAGTTTCGTAAGAAATGGTCTATCTCTTTAAATGCATGACATCTTAAATTTTTTCGCTTGATGTTCTTTGTGTGAAATGCATTCAGTTTATCGAACCGCTATCAAACCTTGCATCTTGAAGCAAAAGATTTTTCACCATATCAACGGTAAGCTTTTCTTTCGAGTTTTCCATAGCCATTACTTATGGTCTAAGATCATCCGGAAGACCCCCTAGCATGAGACATGCAGCCAACTCATCGTCTATATTCAAACCAGCATTTCGGACTTTCGAAGCAATCATAACAAGTTCGTTTACATACTCTTGTATCGAACTATGTTTTTCCAGCTTGATACTGACCCAACTGTTTCAACAGGAGCGAAAAGGAGCTGCTTATATGCCGCTATGTCTGAATTTGGTTTCCCCGCAAAACTTATACGGCTGTGCAAAATGACATTGAGCAACACCATCAGCTCAGTCAGAATTGGGAAGGACCTTTCCGAACCGTTCAAAACTAACGAGGTTTCAGACAGGGTGATCCCCTATCGTGCGATTTCTTTAATTTGATGCTAGAGAAAATTATACTAGCTGCAGAACTTAACGGTACTGGAACAATATTCTATAAAAGCGTGCAATTACTGGCATATGCTGATGACATTGATATCATCGGCCTAAACACCCGCGCAGTTATTTCTGCTTACTACACACTGGAAAAAGAAGCGGTAAAGATGGGTTTGATGGTGAACGAGGACAAAACGAAGTACCTGCTGTCCTCTCTCGGCGAACGAAAATCATACTCCACAAGTCACTTATCGTACCCGTCCTGCTATATGGGGCAGAAGCATGGACCATGACAACAGCAAATGAAGCGGCTTTTGGGGTATTCGAGAGAAAAGTTCTTCGAAAGATTTATGAGACCTCTACGCGTTGGCGATGGCGAGTACCGAAGAAGATTTAATGATGAGCTGTACGAGCTATACGCAGACATCAACATAGTCCAGTGAATTAAAACGCAGCGGCTGCGCTGGCTAGGCCATGTTATGCGAATGAAAGATGATGATCCGGCCAAGAAAGTGCTTCTATCGGAACCCGCCTATGAAAGCAGAGGTAGAGGGCGGCCCTCACTCCGTTGGAAGGACCAGGTGGAAAACGATTTAAACTCCCTTGCTGAGACCAATTGGCGCCGGTTGGCGGAGCGAAGGAGCGACTGGCGCGCCTTGTTGGACGGCCATAACCGTTTAGACGGTTAAGCGCCAATTAAGTAAGTAAGTAAGTTTCAACAGTTCTACCTTTTTTGTCAGTCCATTGTACTTATATGCATTTTGCAGGGATTCCCATGCCTCTTTTGCCGTCGAAGCAGATGCTATGTATCCAAAGTTAGACGGGTCAATCATCAGCGTAATTTCCGCTAACGCGCGTTCATTGTTTCGTTGTTTTTATCCGATAATACACCTGTTTCTACCACCTTCCAATAGCCTTTGATGACGAGGCAGGGTTTAGCTCGCCTTTCCACGTATCAAAGTTTTCGCGACCTCGTAATCTTTCTACGGGATAAACTAATGAGGTAGATGACGTGTTCATTTTTAAAGAAAACTAAAAGTGCGTGGCATGCGGCCCCATGCGGGAATAATTTAAAGCACATGTACATATATCTTTTTTTCTCACGATCGACGTTACGCTGGGAATTATTAAAAAATGCTTTAACAAAAACTGTCAAACGTGAATCTGAAACACGATGGAGAATATAAGCGGTTAGCGTTATCGCCAATGGGCTAGAGAATGTAGTAGAAAATTTAGAACAATTAGCAGAGGGCACTAACACCACAAGTGACACCAGAAGCGAAGCTAAAGTTCTGTTGCAAAATATACTAAATTTTAGTTTCTTGATCGTGTGCAGCTCAGATTACAAGATCCGCGGATAAATTTTAGAGAAGTGTGCCATGATCTTAAATCATTAGCCACAGAACTATCCGAAATTGGAGACACCTTCTGTGAAGAAGCAATAGAAAAAGCGAAGTATCTTTGTGAAAAATAGGATATTGATATAGTAAAACGTGTAAGAACGCACGGCAAAATGCCCACAGAATCGGCTAGAGATGTTGGTCTTCCGCAGAATGTGAAATTTCTCGCGTTACGAAAAGTGTTCTCGATCGTCTCCAGCAAGAAATACGTACAAGAGTTACACGACTAAATGACTTTAATTTTTGATTTGGATTTCTCGTAGGCGTTGGAAATTTGTTAAACAAGGATAATAACGACTTAGAAAGAAATTGTAAGAACTTGGGTGAATTTTATAATACAGATTTCGCAGTAGAAAAGAAATTGAACCTAAAACTCCGTTAGAATTACTTACTTTTATTTTCTCGTATGGAGAAGATGTTTTTCCAAACTTGCGAGTGGCACTTCAAATACTGTTGGGGAGCCAAAAAAATATTTTTCCCCGGGCGCTAGAAAACCTCACTACGCTACTGACCCTAGAGCGGTTTAGTTCTGCAGCTTGTATTCCTTTTATACGATACTAAGAAGACTAATTCAGCGATAGTTGGCGCAGTTTGCAGTACAGTGTGGGCAAAGATTATTTAGGTTGGAATCATCCGGCATGTACTCATCTAACCATATTTTGCAAAGAATCTGATGCATGCGCCTCCACGCCGCCGCATTTGATTAGTTCGGCGGAAATCTATCAGCATTCGCGAAATTTCTGTATTTAAATTTGGTGATTGCTATTCTGACTTCGTCGTAATCGGATGGGGGACTTTTATTCCATCATCATCGAATGCGTTCTAGGGTTCATCATCCCTGGGCGGTACATCGCTGTCTCCATTTAGAAGGGCAGAGGAGTTCTACATGCCAAAGCAAAATTTTGTTTGTCAAATTTTCTTCTGCGGTACGCTGTTCTTAAGAAATTTCTACTACTATTTCCTAAAGATTTCAAGGAACAAACTCACCCGGCAACTCTCGTTTTGCTAAGAAATAATTTATTGTGCATTGCTTCTTAAGGAAAAAGTGACATTACAGAACGAAAAACGAGAGTTGCCGGGTGAGTTTGTTCCAAACCAACAAAGTTAAGTATTTATTAAAAGAAATTGAAATTTAATATTCTATGTATAGTGTGCGTGAATCACCAGGTATCGTCAAACGTCAAAATTTCTTGGCAGCTCCTATTTTCATGCCAAGCACCACCTCGAAGGGGCGTCCTTAACTTTTGCACATGTGACAAATCTATTTACATATTTTCTCAGTTTTCAAATTTCAGTTAAAATCAGGATTTGTAAATTAAATTCTTTTATTTTGCAAGCAAACGTTTAGAATATTCCAAGTACGGGTCTATACCTCTTTCCTCAACTACGTCGTTCGATGTAGTCGCCAATTGTCTAAACTTAAGTAGCATATTTTTACAGGTTTCGCAAGCTCTCTTCTAAAAAATGTCAAATTTACCCCAACAAAAACTTTTTTTTTAACTTTAAAATTTGTATATGTTTGTATGTTTAATGGTGTGTTCAATACTGTACTTAAGATATTTAAGAATTAATGAGCTTAACTCCCGTAAATAATATTAGTTATTCCATTATTAGTTTTTTGTTTATTGGGAAAAACTGAAAACATTTACTGGCATATTGCGATGGTACCATTTCAAAAACCGCCACGTCATCATCATCAGCCAATTTCGTAATGTTTTTATTTATTCCAACAGGTTTCATCGGGGATCGAACCACGACCAAACTGCTGAAATCACAATCGCCTAACCATTGGGCTATTGTGTTGTGTTTGCTTTCTTTGCTAATCTCAGTTTTATCAGAATGTCTCAAATTGTACGAGAGCGTGAAAATGGGATAGGTCCGTGCCTATAATTGGCAAGTCGGAGGTTCTCGGAGAAATATGGGAGCCGGATTGCTTCTAGTGTCTTGGCTACTGTCGATAGGAGAGATATCGGATGATATGATTCTCCTTCGTTGGCTGGTTTACCAAGCTTTATTAGCGGTTCCACCCTCAATTTTTCCATTTTTCGAGGATGACGATATTGGACAAAGACTTTGTTTGAAGACATGCACTGGATATTTGAATCCCTCATTGCCAAGGTTTTTCAGCATCGGCATGGCTACACTTTGGCCTACTGCTTTGGATGTTTTAGCAAGTTTATAGCTTTTTCGACCTCTGTGGCGGTGATGGTGACAGGAGATGCGCTATGTTTGTGTTTATGTACGTGTGTATTGCATTGTTTTTATTACACGTAAAGATATTAGCGAACTCGTCCAGCAATTTGTCTTTAATTCATACATATCGTATACAGACACTGGACGGTTATAGCATTTTATATTTGGAGATGTGACCAAAATGGGCAAGACAAAAATTCTAAAAACTGTTGATTTGGGTTGAGGTGGTCTGAGAAGTACCCTTCTTATCAATCTTTCTTAACTATTTTTAATGTACAGACATCTACCTGTTACAATTTTAATCTATTTAGAGATGTGTATAAACGACTGGTATGATGCATTGAAAATGGTTGCTTAACTGTTCCTAAAATTTTCTCTATTAATAAGATTTAAACCATTGGTCGGGAACATAAATGGGCAGTTAATGGTAACTCAATGTATTTACAGCGAGCAAACAAACAAATAGCCATTATCTGATCATTCTCTCTGTCAACATTTTTGAAAGGTAGTTGTGGCCGTGGAGGTATGGAAAGATTTTTCACTTGTATCAATTCGCAATGTACTCACCAAAGGGTTGAATCGCGTTCAATGAAAAGGGCTAAGGCGCCAAAGATTGAAAAGGTTTTCAATGCTCCACCGGCAGCACATTAATAAAAACTTTCTTTGTTTACATCTTACCATGTATATATAAACATGGTCTGCGGAATATACACGAGAACCAGGTTAAGTTGAAAATTAAAGGTGTAAACAACACAGTAAATTTTTTATAAAGAAAACTTTCTACTGTCAGCCGCCATGGTGTGATGGAATCGTGCTCCGCCTACTGTACCGAAGATCCTGGGCCTACGCCCCGGGCAAAGCAACACCAGTGTCTTTGGCAAGCACTCCGAGTGTATTTCTGTCATGAAAAGCTTCTGATACGTTTACGCACCAATACTATATAGATGTGTGTATGTGCATTCCACACACAACAAGAATTTACAATGAAACGGGGCACCACTTGCGCACTCTTCCGTACCTTTCAAGGTTTTAAAGAAATAAATGGAAATTTAAGTCCAATTGGTCAAGTTTTATTACTTTGAACGAAGTTTTTCACACAATTAAGAGTTTGTAAAAATCTTTTCGCATTTAGTTTGACTAATAAAATTGTGTTTACGAATGGCCAAAATAAACAAATGCAAGATTTGCGTGGATAAGATATTGAATGGATTTAAAAATTGGCTGCCTACCAACTCTGTTCCATGCAATCATCGCATGCCCATTAAATTTTCTAATATCGCCTGTGGAATTGAGCCATGTACACGGCTTTTAGTATAACATAGCAATCAAAGTGAAATGAACAAAGTGTGATTCCGTTGCAAGGGACTGTTATGTCAAACAAATGGTGCATATAGCATTTTACACTTCTTTTTTGCATTTGTATACCAACATTATACATATATGACAACATAGAAAAGAATATGAGAACTTCAAAAGCCGAACGTGCTTATTTCCATAAAACCAAACACACAAGTTACAGTTGTCTATCTAACATTATAGAAATAAAATACATCTTCTTCTTTACGCAATGAAACCAGACGGGTGATCTAAAGAGTACAATAACAACAAGTAAGGAAGGCTAAGTTCGGGTGTAACCGAACATTACATACTCAGCTGAGAGCTTTGGAGACAAAATAAGGGAAAATCACCATGTAGGAAAATTAACCTAGGGTAACCCTGGAATGTATTTGTATGACATGGGTATCAAGTGGAAGTATTAAAGAGTATTTTAAAAGGGAGTAGGCCATAGTTCTATAGGTGGACGCCATTTCGGGATATCGCCATAGAGGTGGACCAGGGGTGACTCTGGAATTTGTTGTACGATATGGGTATGAAATGAATGGTGTTTAATGAGTATTTTAAAAGGGAGGGGCCTTAGTTCTATAGGTGGACGCCTTTTCCAGATATCGCCATAAAGGTGGACCAGGGGTGACTCTAGAATACGTTTGTACGATATGGGTATAAAACGAAAGATGTTAATGAGTATTTTAAAAGGGAGTGGGCCTTAGTTCTATAGGTGGACGCCTTTTTGAGATATCTATTTTGCAAAGTTTTTTCTGAAGTTATATTTTGCGTCAATAAACCAATCCAATTATCATGTTTCATCCCTTTTTTCGTATTTGGTATAGAACTATGGCATTTTTTTCATTTTTCGTAATTTTCGATATCGAAAAAGTAGGCATACTCATAGTCGGATTTCGGCCATTTTTATACCGAGATAAAGTGAGTTCAGATAAGTAAGTGAACTAAGTTTAGTAAAGATATATCGATTTTTGCTCAAGTTATCGTGTTAAGGGCCGAGCGGAAGGACAGACGGTCGACTATGTATAAAAACTGGGCGTGGCTTCAACCGATTTCGCCCATTTTCACAGAAAAAAGTTATTGTCATAGAATCTATGCCCCCACCAAATTTCACAAGGATTGGTAAATTTTTGTTCGACTTATGGCATTAAAAGTATTCTAGATACATTAAATCAAAAATGGCGGAGCCACGCCCATTTTGAAATTTTCTTTTATTTTTGTATTTTGTTGCACCATATCATTACTGGAGTTGAATGTTGACATAATTTACTTATATAGTGTAAAGATATTCAATTTTTTGTTAAAATTTTACTTTTAAAATTTTTTTTTTAAGTGGGCGTATTCTTCATCCGAGTTTGCTAATTTTTTTTAGCACATATATAGTAATAGTAGTAACGTTCTTGCCAAATTTCATCATAATATCTTGAACGACTGCCAAATTACAACTTACAAAACTTTTAAGTTACCTTCTTTTAAAAGTGGGCGTTGCCACGCCCATTATCCAAAAGTTTACTAATTTTCCATTCTGCGTCATAAGTTCAACCCACCTACCAAGTTTCATCGCTTTATCCGTCTTTGGTAATGAAGTATCGCATTTTTTCGGTTTTTCGAAATTTTCGATATCGAAAAAGTGGGCGTGGTTATAGTCCGATATCGTTCATTTTAAATAGCGATCTGAGATGAGTGCCCAGGAACCTACATACCAAATTTCACTCAAGTTATCGTGTTAACGGACAGACGGATGGACGGACAGACATGGCTCAATAAAATTTTTTTTCGATACTGATGATTTTGATATATGGAAGTCTATATCGATCTCGATTCCTTTATACCTGTACAACCAACCGTTATCCAATCAAATATACTCTGTGTGCAAAGCATGCTGTGTATAACAATTTGACGGCGCTCAAAATCCGGTCATGAATTTTAAAGCAGTTGGAAGGGAAAGTGTTGGTACTATTTTGCTACTTTCTTACTTCCTTAGCAGCGGAAAAGAGTCAAACTTGATATATCTCCACATTGGAAACGGGAACATGAAAAAAAGGGATGAGAAAACAGAGGAAATGGGAAGAAAAAGTAGAGGCATTTGGAGGGGAGTCAGAAAAGTAAAGAGAACAAGAGGAAGTTGGAGAGTGAGAGTAAAAGTAAGTAATGGTTTCAGGCACAGTAGTAAAAAAATGCGGGAAGATTTACAGAAGAATGAATGGGCCGATTAAGATAAACTAGAAAATACAGACGAGAGAGGAAATAAGAGAAGAAGAGGGTTAGACAGAGGAGAGGGGGGGTGAATTGATAGAGAAAGTCAGAACAATGTCTGGCGGTTTGACAGAGTTGTTTAAAATAAATTTCTAATAAGGCAACAATTTTTTTGTATGCCATTAGGTAAATCTGTGAGCTCTAATTTGTTGACCCACTGTTGCTGTAATACCTCTGCCGCTACATATTTTCAGGTCTCTTAAGCTAGCCCAATCATTCCAGCCCAATCAAAAAACGAGACCGTACTAAATTGCACAATATTTAGTGCTAATTTAAACGGGTTAATTAAATTTATTACACTTGTATTTTAAGAAATATAGAGGGTTGAGGACCAGAGTGAGAGGGGTGTTAGAGGCGTTGGCTGCATGCAGGATATACATTATGTATTTTGGATAGGCAAGTTTAGCCTGTTACAGCATTCAGCTCGAAGGTGAGGGAGAGTTCATTCCTCTTCTGCGAGTTCTGGGTATTTTTCTTTAAGTACTGGATTTATGGTATAGAGGTTCGACGCCTGTTTGTGGATATTGCTGAGGACCTGTTTTTGTTTTTTACATCATACGTCTGTGTTCTCAGGTTCCGTTTTTCCTCATTATGCTGGCGGAAATGACTTCTTAAGCCACTGGGAAGTGTGGCCTCTTCAATGAGATGTCCGTTGGGATACCCCTCATTCCGCGTATTCAACAAACACTGTTTGTTCAGCATTTCCTTTCTCTCCATAATGAAGAATACTCTCGCCTCATTGTGTAGGTGGTGTTCTGGGGACATAAAAAGACAGCCCGTAGCGGTTCTGAGAGCTGTGTTTTGGTAGGCCTATATTTTCATCCAGTGACTAACCTTTAGGCTTGGCGACTATATCGGCTACGAGTAGCATGCAATCGGCCGGCCAATTGCTTTGTAAGTGGTAATGATCGTTTCGTTGTCTCTACCGCAAGTGCTGCCGGCAAAATATTTGAGGATTTTATTACGGCTGGATTTAGAGAACAATTGCGGTTGCATGTTCGCCAAAATCTAGATCCTGATCGAACGTCACACCCAGTTTTTTTGGGTGTAAGACAGTCGGTAGCGTAATGCCATCGACGTGGATATCCAATGTGGTCGATATTTGGCGTGTCCATGTTGAAAATAAGGTCGCCGATGATTTAATCGGTGTGTGGGTCCTGACCTGCGGCCATTATTGTGCAGTCATCGACGTAGGATACAATGGTGACTCCATCTGGGGGCGAAGGTAGCTTCGATATGTAGAAGTTAAACAAAAGCTGGGACAGGACACCACCCTGTGGTACCCCTTGTTTAATTCTTATGGGCTTATATGTAGCATTCCTGATTTGCACGGATGCTTGTCGACCAGACAGATAATTTGCGGTCCACCTTTGGAGACTTAGAGGAAGTCAGAACCCTTCCAAGTCAAGAGAGGTGATTGTTGGTAGACATCTGCCGCTTATGCTGACGGAAACGTCATCACATACCCTGAGAGTTTGACAAGTCACTTTTCGAACCGCCTAAGCCATTCGCTGCTGATCAGCGTCCACAGAATTGGTTATACCCTACGATGTTGCGTTCACCTGTTTACAGTTTTTGTGGACCACTCCTTTGTGATGTGCTAATCCTGCAGCACAATATGGAGCCCATCCAATCTGTTAAGGCAGGAGGTAATTAAATCAAGTTGAAACTGTACGTGGTTTTTCATTTCGAGACGGTGCTAAAAGCCTCGGCAATGTCTAGAAAAAATTGGAGCATATTCCTAGTGTACACGAACTAATAGGCCTGAAGTCTTTCGGGTGAAGATGTCTGGTTTTTCCAGCATTCGGTATGAATACTACTCAAGCCGTTCTCCAAGATTGCGGTGGCTCAGTTTTATTCAATTCTCGGAGATGTTTTAAGCTAGTATTTAGATTGTAGATGTTGTTAAACAACTCTTCCGCATCATCTCATGATGGGAAGTGTGTGTTAATTAGTGCCTCAAGGGACTCTTTACTATTGTGTGGCCATTCCCCGTCGTCCTTTTTTTTTCAGTCCCTGAACTATAAAAAATGTAAGGCGCGATAACCTCCGCAGAGATCTAAGGCCGAGCTTCTCTTCCAATTTACGTCGTGCTCCTCTTGATTTTCCCTATAAATTGGCAGGACAGGGCCTACATATTTTATGCCGACTCCGAACGGCATCTGCAAAGCAGACGAGTTTTCACTGAGAGCTTTTCATGGCAGAAATACACCCGGAGCGCTTGCCAAACACTGCCGAGGGGCGACTCCGCTTAGAAAAATTTTCTTCTAATTGAAAAATCTTATTTCTAAAATTTTGATATTGCTTTGCCCGGGGTTTGAACCCAGGGCATACGGTGTGGTAGGCGGAGCACGCCACCATCACACCACGGTGGTCCCTGAACTATATCTCTCTTAAATAGGACTTTCCTCAGATCTGAGACCTGGCGGCCTTTTTTTTCATAGGTCACTTTATTCTTGTATGTATTATGTGTTCCAAATATAAGCCAAATCGGACTGCAAATACGATTTGTGTGAATATCTCCATCCTTGCGCCACCTAGCGGCGATTTTTTCCATAGGTCGCTTTCTATTCTTGGATGTATTATGTGTTCCAAATATGAGCCAAATCGGACCACAAATACGATTTTTGTGAATATCTCGGTCCTTGCGCCACCTAGCGGCGATTTTTTCCATAGGTCTCTTTCTATTCTTGTATGTATTATGTGTTCCAAATATGAGCCAGATCGGACCAAAAATACGATTTTTGTGAATATCTCGATCCTTGCGCCACCTAGCGGCGATTTTTTTATAGGTCGCTTTTTATTCTTGTATGTATTATGTGTTCCAAATATGAGCCAAATCGGACCACAAATGCGATTTTTGTGAATATATCGATCCTTTTTTTCTTATTATTGCATTGTCATCGGGTTCTGAACTATATTCCAAGTTTCAAGCTTGTAGCTTATCGGGAAGTTACTTAAATTTCAATTACAAAATTCGTTCACAACGGCCGTGCATGCGGCCTGCCTGTCAAGGCAAGCTAAATAAAACCGTTTAAAAAGGAGCACGAACCATATTGGAAAAGAAGAAATGGTGGCAAATATTAAGTTTTTTTTAACGGTTTTATTTAGCTTGACTGTGTAGCGTTCAGCCAGTAGGTCGAGCGTTGTGAACAAGTTTTGTAATTAAAATTTAAGCAACTTCCCGATAAGCTACAAGCTTGAAACTTGGAATATATTTCAAAGCCCGATGGTAATGCAATAATAAGAAAAAACTCCGATAGGTGACGCATGGATCGAAATATTCGAAAAAAATCGTATTTGTGGTCTGATTTGGCTCATATAAACAAGCAATACAAAAAATTAATTAAAATTAACAAGCCAACCTAATAAAACCGCGCTTCCCAAGGCAGTCGGTTCTATGTACCGGAGCGACTCGGGATTTTTCCCGACCAAGGACTGTCATTTCAGTGTGACCCCATTTAATTTGTTTCGTCCCTCCCACAAATTGTCATCCTCCCAGCAGCTCCTTGCAGCAGGACTGCTACATATTCTCTTACTCCGGGAAGGTATCGAACCCAATACGGGTCCGTCTCCTGACCCCGATCCTGAGAAATGGTTTTGCTGCATTTGTCAGAAAAGAATCTTTTTAGGACGGTCATACTCTGTTTAGTGTGTCTCGTGCAAGGGATGGTTGCATCGGACAGGTTGTTCTGGGCTTGATCCCAAAACCCGACGTCCACGTAACTTTTATAAATCTTTTGTGGCTCCTTGCTGCTCACGCCCAAGGGCGTCCCGTAGTCTACGCCTAAGCGTATCCCCACTACCTTCCAGCAGCTTCGCTGCTCAGCAAGCCACAACAAGTACCCGCTGCTCCTCGCACCCCACGGCGCCAACAACTCAAACAGCTGATACCACTCATAACTACTACCTTCGTAGTAGAGCTGGTAGCAATGCTGAGCATCAGCCCTGCCCCCGTCTTCTTCTTCCCCCCCCCCCCCTCTTTTCTGGCAGCAATCGTGCAGGTCAGGGAAACAGACTCTTAGTCCCTGCCTCCGTTTGCACCGTCTGCCAGCACAGAATATATAGGTTTGCGACATCCGCTCAATGCAGCTCCTGCCTTGGGTGGTGCCACTTTCCTAGATGTTCTGGTCTCCGCGACGGCAACCCCTCGACGGGTTTCATCGCGCCATGTTGCCAGGTCGCAAACCCAAATCATCCGGGTACCCCAATGCTTGCCCAAGGGCGCCCAGTCCCAAGGCCACAACAGCAATTGCGTCCCGGCCTTCCACAACCTAGGCGTAGTCACCCCTCACTTACCCCTAGAGTGGCGGCGTCACCCCTCATGCACTTCAGAATTCTGCAGTTCAACTGTAATGGACTAACTGGGAAGATTACGGAGATAGTCGATTTCATGAAGCGGCACAACATCCGCATTGCTGCGATTCAAGAGACTAAACTCACAGCAAGATCTGCATTGCAGACCTGCTCTGGTTATAATGTCCACAGGAAAGACCGCGAGAGCGGAAATGGAGGCGGCCTCGCGTTTATTATACACCACTCTGTGCAATATCATATATTTGATCCTGGCATCGACCGCAGTGACAATGTCTTAGAACGTCAAGGCTTATCTGTCCGGTCAGGCGATGCAAATCTAGAAATCATCAACATCTACATCCCTCCTGTCACCTGTTGCCCCAGTGGATACCGCCCTAATATCGAGGCCTTACTCACTGGCAACAATCGCATTATCTTAGGCGATTTCAATGCCCATCACGACCTATGGCATTCAAACTTGCGGGCGGACAGTAGGAGTGAGATGTTGGCGGATCAAATAGACGAAACGACGTTCTGCACAATAAACGGAGACGCCCCCACACGTATGGTAGGAAGCTGTCATAGCTCGCCAAATATCTCAATCGTGATCGCAGAACTCGTAAACTGCGTCAACTGGCAGCCGATGGTAACATTGGCATCCGACCACCTGCCCATACTTATTTCGTTCGAGCGTACCGCCGACTTCATCGTCACCGAAAAACGCACTTTCATAAACTTCAAAAAAGGAAAGTGGGAAGAATATAAATCTGCAACAGACAGCAGCTTTGCTGCCCTCCCTATCCCGACTGATGCCTGCCAAGGGGAGCGTGCTTTCCGTAAGGTCATTGAATCCGCCTCGGCACATTTCATTCCCGCCGGGAGAATTCCCGAAATCCGGCCCCACTTCCCGGCGGAGGCCGCGAGCTTAGCGAGGGAACGCGACCTTATAAGACAGCTTGTTCCAGGCGACCCCCAAATAAGGGATATAAACCAACGCATCAGATTGCTTGTGGACGAACACAAGCGGGCGAAATGGGAAGAGCACCTAAGAGGTTGTAACCTCTCTACCGGTGTAGGTAAACTTTGGTCCACCGTAAAGTCCCTATCGAATCCGACTAAGCACAAAGACAAAGTTTCCATCGCCTTTGGCGATAAGGTGCTGTCGGATGCGAAAAAATGCGCGAGCGCTTTCTGCCGACAATATATAATGCATCCTACGGTCGACAAAGATAGACGGAGAGCCAATAGACACGCACATAAACACAAACTCAGCGCGTCACCAATTACCATCACCGCTAGAGAGGTTGAGGACGCCATTGGTCGCGCTAAACCATCCAAAGCAGTGGGCCCAGACGGCATAGCCATGCCGATGCTTAAAAACCTAGGGAAAGAGGGTTTCAAATATTTAGCGGATGTCTTCAACCTGTCTCTTTCCACCTTTGTCATACCCGAGAAATGGAAAATGGCCAAGGTGGTCCCGCTACTAAAGCCTGGGAAACCAGCTAACGTAGGTGAGTCATATCGTCCGATATCTCTCCTATCGCCAGTGGCAAAGACGCTTGAAGCCATTTTGCTCCCTTATTTCCAAGCACATTTGCAGCTAGCCCCTCATCAGCATGGCTTCAGAAAACTCCATAGCACTACCTCCGCGCTAAATGTCATTAGCACCCAGATAAATTGCGGTTTGAATCAATATCCCCACCATAGAACAGTACTCGTAGCGTTAGACCTATCAAAAGCTTTTGATACGGTCAACCATGGCTCGTTACTGCAAGACCTGGAAGGGTCTACCCTTCCCCCATGTCTTAAAAGGTGGACCGCAAATTATCTGGGTGGTCGGCAGGCATCGGTGCAATTCAGAAACGAAACATCAAAACAAAGGAGAATTAAACAAGGGGTGCCACAGGGTGGTGTCCTATCCCCGCTTTTGTTCAATTTCTACATATCTAAGCTACCTTCACCACTGGAAGGAGTCACAATCGTTTCCTACGCCGATGACTGCACAATAATGGCCACAGGCCCAGGCCCAAAGATCGATGAGCTATGCAATAAAATAAACGGCTATCTCCCTGATCTCTCCAGTTTTTTCGCCTCGCGAAACCTGGCATTGTCACCGACTAAATCTTCCGCGACCTTATTTACAACATGGACGCCCCAAATGTCGACCATATTGAACATCCACGTCGATGGCACTACGCTACCGACTGTCCTACACCCTAAAATCTTGGGTGTGACGTTTGATCAGGATCTACATTTTGGTGCGCACGCAACCGCAATTGTTCCAAGAATTCAGAGCCGTAATAAAATCCTCAAATCCCTTGCTGGCAGTACCTGAGGAAAAGATAAAGAAACGCTCTTGACCACATACAAAGCAATTAGCCAGCCGATTACGTGCTACGCGTCACCCATATGGTCGCCAAGCCTAAAAACCACCCACTGGAAGAAACTACAGGCCTGCCAAAATACTGCTCTCAGAATCGCCACGGGCTGTCTTCTTATGTCCCCAGAACACCATCTGCATAATGAGGCGAGAATACTCCCCATCAGGGAGAGAAATGAGATGCTGACCAAACAGTTTCTGTTGAATACCCAGAAACCTGGGCATCCCAACAGACATCTGATTGACGAACCAGCACCGCCTAGGGGCCTAAGGAGTCATCTCCGTAAGCATTTTGAGGAAATACGTCACCTGAGAACCCAGCCGTATGAAGCGGAAAAACACAAGCAGGTCCTTGGTGAACTCCATAGACAGGCGTCGGACCTTTATGTCGGGAATTGCCCGGTGAACCCAGTACTTGAAGAAAAATATCCAGAACTCGCAGAAGAGGAACGCATATTCCCCAGGGAAACGCGTGTCACTCTTGCTCAACTTCGTTCTGGATACTGTAACAGGTTAAACTCTTACCTATCCGGAATCAACCCCGACATACCAAATGTATGCCCTGCTTGCAATGTGTCCCCACATGACACCAACCATCTCTTTAATTGTAATGTGGAACCTACGCCTCTAACACCCCTTTCCTTATGGTCCACCCCTGTTGAAACGGCAAGTTTCCTTGGACTCCCGTTAGAGGATATTGATGACAATTTGTGATCGGTCGCGGCTATTAGGTGGGGCGAGCATTGCTACAACAACAACAAAACCGCACTGCGTTTTTTTAGCGCACGCAAACAACCGGCGTTTTTTGCCCTAACCCAAATAAGCATGCGTTGCGACAATGTTAAGCATGTATGCAAACGTCAAATCTAAATGTCACGCAGAACAAAAATTGGAGATCGAGTTAGGTTTTTACGCAGCAAATTCAATTTGGGTTGCTCTCATACAAGTTGTATGTGCATGAGACATTTTTGACAGAAAATTACTTGCGTGCGTTTATATTAGGTTGGCTTGTAAGAAGACTAAATACCTAGAAAATAAAATTTCGATAAATAGCAAAAATAGTAAACAAATGTGGAAATGTCTAAAAGACACTGTAAATTTGAAAAAAGAAAAATTTCTAATTAAAAATATCGAAATCGGTAATAAAGTATATGAAGATGGAAAAGATATAGCTAATAATCTTAATATATTTTTCGTTAAGAGTATAAAAGATATAAACAATGACATTGAAATAGTCACAAATAACTTTAACCACGAATACAACGTGACCCGCTACTTTGAGTTTGATGAAATGACTGTCGATACAGTGATACAAGTTGTTAAAAAGTTTATACAAGATAGGCGGAAATAATCTTATTACGGAAGGTGTAATTAAAGACCCTGTTATGTACACGGGATACTTTTATGCGAATATTATTAATGAAAGCTTCAGAACTTGTACAATGACAGACTTCTGGAAGCTAACAACAGTTATGCCTATTCAAAAAGTTGAAAATGCCATAAAATCTAATGAAATGCGACCCATAAATACCTTGCCTGCGGATGAAAAAATCATTGAATCCATTGTAAAAGAACAGCTGGGACAGTACCTGGAGTTAAACAAAATTGTAATACCAGAGCAATCTGGTTTTCGAAAAAAACATTCGTGGGAGTCTGTTTTGAACTCAATTGTTTTTGAATGGGAAACTTAATGAAAAAAATGTTGTAATTGCGGTATTCTTAGACCTAAAACGAGCGTTCGAAACGATATCTCAACAAATTATGATAGAAAAACTTTACAGCATTGGAGTGAGAGATAAAGCGCTTGCATGGTTCAAAAGTTACTTTTCAAATCGTCGCCAAAGAACACTACTAAATGGAACATTTCTATCAAATCAAACACCAGTCGGTATTGGCTTTCCACAAGGATCAGTACTTGCACCAATAATGTTTAAAATATATATAAATGATATAATTAAATCAGTAAAGCATTGTAACTTAAAGTTGTTTGCAGATGATACTCTCATTTTGATAAACGATAAAAATTTTAATGTAGCTATGCAAAAAATGCAATCAGACCTAGATAATATATACCTATGGATGTGCCAAAACAAATTAAAGGTAAATGCCGATAAGGTCAAGTATAAAATTCTGAGTAGAACCCCCGTTAGTAACAGTTATGAATTAAAAATAGACAACAGTATACTTAAGTGTCAAAACTAAACTATTTAGGTATAGTTATTAATAATAGATTGAAATTTGAAGACTACATAAATGGTCTTAAGCAAAAGTTTGCTAAAAAAATAGGTTTCCTGTACAGGTCATGTAAATACGTATCGAAGAAGAACAAGATCTTAGTATATAGAACTATAGTGGAGCCCCATTTTAATTACTGCCCTACCATACTGTTTCTGGTGGCAGATAACATTATAGATAGCTTACAAAAAATGCGAAATAAGGCGATGAGGTTTATATTAAATAAAAAACATGATACCCCGACAAGTGATATGCTGAAGAAATTACAATGGCTTAGTGTTAAACAGCGTATACTTTATTTTGTAAGGATTTTTGTTACAAGCTTTTATTTAGTTTCACTTGGCTGTTGTATGTAATGAAATCTTGCAAGTTAAATTTGATACACTTCCCGGTGTCCGATTGAGCTGAAATTTTGCACACGTGTATAACTCCGATCAGAATGCAATATTACTTTGCGAGAATTCGATAAATTAATCGATAACACAGTTCTCGGTAAAGATTTGTGTTTACTTCGGCATTACAGCCTAAGTCCCATACAAACCCGGCGGTACCTAACCGTGGATTCTGAGACTTAGGCGATTATTCCTTGTACCCATAGATATTTATATTGCATATTAACGAACTGCCATTGGTATGGGATTCACCATGCCATTTTATGTGAGAAACATTTCTTACAACGTGGTGAATCACACGTGGCGAAACCCACGCTTGCGAAAGTTGGAATTTTATTTTAAAACAGATTTACAGCCCTATTCTGTGCACTTGACAAATTCACCGTCTTGCTTGTTTGTCAAGTTTGACAATTTATCAAATAATTGCTATTCTATGTAAAAAACGAAAAGCTTTTTCGCTGACAAACTGTCAATAAGTCAAACGCTCTTGTTAATTTAATTTATACGGATAAATTTAAATTAGAATTCTGTTATTGTGCGATCGAGAGAAAAAGGAAGAACATTTATTACTTTTGCTATTATTGTGGGTAGATCCTCCTGGGGTTTTTGGGGGTAATTTCGGGATAGTGCTTGAGACTCCCTCAGGGTCATTTAGGGGTCGTTCTGGGATCTTTTTGGAGACTCGCTCGGGGTCATTTGGGGACATTCCTGGATGGTTTTGGGGACTCCATCGGATCCTACCGGGGTCATTTGGGGAACATTCTGGGATGGTTTTGTGGACTCCCTCGTGGTCATTTGGGGACATTCCGGGATGGTTTTAAGGACTTCGTCGGGTCCTCCCGGGGTAATTTGGGGGACATTCTGGGATGGTTTTGGGGACTCCTTCGGGGTCATTTGCGGGACATTGCGGTATGGTTTTCCTGACTCCCTCGGGGTAATTTGGGGGACATTCCGGGATGGTTTTGGGGACTCCATGGGGTAATTTGGGGAATATTCCGGGATGGTTTTGGGAACTCCATCGGCTCGTCCAGGTGTCATATAGTGGTCATCCCAACCATCCCCCAATGACTCCGAGGGAGTCCCCAAATATATCCCGGAATGACTCCCAAATGACCCCAGGGAGTCCCAAAAACTATCCCAGAATGTCCCCCAATTGACCCCGGGAGGATCCGATGGAGTCCCCAAAACCATTCAGGAATGAGCCCAAATGACTCCGAGGGAGTCTCCAAAGCAAACCCGGAATGTCCCCCAAATTACCCCGAGGGAGTCCACAAAACCATCCCAGAATGTTCCCCAAATGACCCCGGTAGGACCCGATGGAGTCCCCAAAACCATCCAGGAATGACCCTCAAATGACCCCGAGGGAGTCCCCAAAACCATCCCGGAATGTCCCCCAAATGACCCTGAGGGAGTTACCCCGAGGGAGTCCACAAAACCATCCCAGAATGTTCCCCAAATGACCCCGGTAGGACCCGATGGAGTCCCCAAAACCATCCAGGAATGACCCTCAAATGACCCCGAGGTAGTCCCCAAAACCATCCCGGAATGTCCCCCAAATGACCCCAAGGGAGTCCCCAAAACCATCCAGGAATGACCCCCAAATGACTCCGAGGGAGTCTCCAAAGCCATGCCGAAATGACCCCGAAAAAACCCCGCGGATAATTTTTTCCTATTCCCATTTCGGGGTTAGCAGCATAAAATAATGAACAATATTTAATTCTTACGTTTATTCCATTTCGCGATTGTTGCACTAAACAGCTGATTTCTGTTTACTTTATTTAGGTCACCACTTACTTACTTACTTAATTGGCGCTTAACCGTCTAAACGGTTATGGCCGTCCAACAAGGCGCGCCAGTCGCTCCTTCGTTCCGCCAACCGGCGCCAATTGGTCACACCAAGGGAGTTTAAATCGGTTTCCACCTGGTCCTTCAAACGGAGTGGGGGCCGCCCTCTACCTCTGCTTCCATAGGCGGGTTCCGATAGAAACACTTTCTTGGCCGGAGCATCATCTTTCATTCGCATAACATGGCCTAGCCAGCGCAGCCGCTGCGTTTTAATTCGCTGGACTATGTTGATGTCTGCGTATAGCTCGTACAGCTCATCATTAAATCTTCTTCGGTACTCGCCATCGCCAACGCGTAGAGGTCCATAAATCTTTCGAAGAACTTTTCTCTCGAACACTCCCAAAGCCGCTTCATCTGCTGTTGTCATGGTCCATGCTTCTGCCCCATATAGCAGGACGGGTACGATAAGTGACTTGTAGAGTATGATTTTCGTTCGCCGAGAGAGGACTTTACTTTTCAATTGCCTACCTAGTCCAAAGTAGCATTTATTGGCAAGATTGATTCTTCGCTGGATTTCAGTGCTGATGTTGTTGCTAATGTTGATGCTGGTTCCCAAATAAACGAAGTCTTTTACTATTTCGAAATTATGGCTGCCAACAGTAACGTGGTTGCCAAGGCGCATATGCGCTGACTCTTTGCTCGATGACAGCAGGTACTTCGTTTTGTCCTCATTCACCATCAAACCCATCTTTACCGCTTCTTTTTCCAGCTTGGAGTAAGCAGAACTAACAGCGCGGGTGTTTAGGCCGATGATATCAATGTCATCAGCATATGCCAGTAATTGCACGCTTTTATAGTATATTGTTCCAGTGCGGTTAAGTTCTGCAGCTAGTATAATTTTCTCCAGCATCAAATTAAAGAAATCGCACGATAGGGGGTCACCCTGTCTGAAACCTCGTTTAGTTTCGAACGGCTCGGAGAGGTCCTTCCCAATTCTGACTGAGCTGATGGTGTTGCTCAACGTCATTTTGCACAGCCGTATAAGTTTTGCGGGGAAACCAAATTCAGACATAGCGGCATATAGGCAGCTCCTTTTCGTGCTGTCGAAGGCGGCTTTAAAGTCGACGAAGAGGTGATGTGTGTCGATTCTCTTTTCACGGGGTTTTTCCAAGACTTGGCGCATTGTGAAAATCTGGTCGATGGTAGATTTACCAGGTCTGAAGCCGCACTGATAAGGTCCAATCAGCCGGTTCACGGTGGGCTTCAATCTTTCGCACAATACACTTGAAAGGACCTTATATGCGATATTAAGAAGGCTGATTCCACGATAGTTGGTGCATTTTGCAGTATCCCCCTTCTTGTGGACTGGGCAAAGAACACTTAGATTCCAACCGTCGGGCATGCTTTCGTCCGCCCATATTTTGCTAAGAAGCTGCTGCATGCGCCTTACCAACTCCTCGCCGCCGAACTTGAATAGCTCCGCAGGCAATCCATCAGCGCCCACGGCCTTGTTGTTTTTCAATCTGGTTATTGCTATTCTAACTTCGTCATAATCGGGCGGGGGGACATATATTCCATCATCATCGATTGCGGGATCGGGTTCTTCATCTCTGCGCGGTGAATTGCTGCCTCCATTTAGGAGAGCAGAGAAGTGTTCCCTCCATAATCTAAGCACTCTCTGGACATCAGTTACAAGGTCGCCGTTTTCATTCCTACAGGAGTTTGCCCCGGTCTTAAAACCTTCCGTCTGTCGCCGTATTTTTTGGTAGAATTTTCGGGCGTTATTCCTGGTGGCTAGCAGCTCAAGCTCCTCGCACTCACGCCTTTCTGCTTTTTTTTTTTTCTTCCTGAAAAGGCGTCTCGCTTCCCTTTTCAACTCACGATAGCGTTCACACACTCCTCTTGTCGCGCTCGCTTTTAACGTAACCCTGTAGGCAGCGTCTTTTCTTTCGGTTGCAACGCGGCATTCTTCATCATACCAGCTGTTTTTTCGTGGCCGCCGGTAACCAATTTTTTCCTCGGCGGCAGTATGAAGTGCTTTGGAGATATGCTCCCACTGCTCCTGTATTCCTTCAGGATGAGTTGTGCCCTCAGAGAGCAGGTGTGAGAGTCGAGTTGCGAAATCATTGGCAGTCTGTTGTGATTGAAGCTTTTCGACGTCTAGCTTTCCTTGTGTTTTTTGTTCCTTGTTTTTAGCCGCGTTGAGGCGGGTGCGTATTTTGGCTGCAACGAGATAATGGTCCGAATCGATGTTAGGTCCTCGGATCGTTCGCACATCTAAAACACTGGAGGCATGCCGTCCGTCTATCACAACGTGATCGATCTGATTGCGAGTATTTCGATCAGGAGACAGCCATGTAGCTTGATGTATCATTTTATGCATGAACCTCGTGCTTGATATGACCATGTTTCGAGCACCGGCAAAGTCAATCAGCCTCAGTCCGTTAGGAGAAGTTTCATTGTGTAGGCTGAACTTTCCGACTGTAGGGCCAAAAACACCTTCTTTGCCCACCCTGGCGTTAAAGTCGCCAAGCACGACTTTTATATCATGACGGGGGCAGCGCTCGTATGTGCGTTCTAATTGTTCATAAAAAGTGTCTTTCACCTCATCGTCTTTCTCCTCTGTCGGCGCATGGGCGCAGATGAATGATATATTAAAAAATTTTGCTTTTATTCGAATAGCGGCGAGACGCTCGTCCACAGGCGTGAACGCCAGGACTTGGCGACAAAGTCTCTCTCCCACCACGAATCCGACGCCGAAACTGCGCTTATTCGCATGGCCACTCCAATATATGTCACAATTTTTGATCTTCTTTCTTCCTTGCTTCGTCCAACGCCTTTCTTGGATGGCGGTGATGTCAGATTTTGCTTTGACGAGGACATCAACCAGCCGGGCATCTGCACCAATCCCATTCAGGGAGCGGACGTTCCAGGTGCATGCCCTCAATTCATTGTCCTTCAAACGTTTGCCATGGTCGTCATCAATAGAGAGTGTATTTATCCGAGGCTTGTTGTTATATTTCATTGGAGTATGGTTTTACGTGGCGGGTCCCAAGCCCAGCGCACAACCCGCTCAGCGGGGGTGAAAATATTACTTGGCACGTTTATATAGCGAGCCGCTTGCTCCAAGACAGACGCCCGCTTGCAGCCGCACCTAGAGGTGTACAGACGCCGCCGATGAAATCTCCCCCGGCTAGCCCTTAAACCGATTATGTCAGAGTGGCCTAGCCAGGTTGTCGCCTTCTCACATTAGCTCACCGCTAAACGGGTGTTTAGCGGCTACCCAGAGGATACTTGGCCGCAAGCGACCGGCAGTAGTGAGCTGCTTGAACCGCATGCAAAAGAATCGCTCTGGCCATTCCCAGGTGGATGGCGGTCAGAAGCTTTCCCCACTTTCCTCACATTTAGGTCACCACAGTATGGTGAAAAGCACAGGTCGTAGAGCTTTTTAGAGTTGTCAAGTTATGCACAGAATAGAATATTTGTCAACTTGATAAAAATCTTGATTACTTGTCAACTTATAGACAATTTGTCAAGTGCACAGAATAGGGCCATTAGTCACATTTTATTTCGATTATGAATATGCCCCAATATATTCGGATCATGATATAAAAAATCGTGTACTCATACTCAGTCAGGGTTATTTAAATCAGTATCGTGACCTTAGGGTGCCATTACAATCGTATCAGTAATTTGGTAGAGTCCTTTTCATCCTGACACCGCGTTAGCGTTGAACACGAAAGATCTGACAACCGAAGATGCTGATATCCGAAGTGAAGCCACTTTTGGCAAACACATACGATATGTTTTCTCGAAAATCTGTATATTCATATGTATGTATGTATGTATGTATTTAACGTTTTGTTGTTGCAAGAACACGTGAACATGTGTATGCACATATACATATACAAATTCATTTGAATGAGTTGAACAAAGCATGGGCGCATTCCAAAAGCACAACTGCTGGCGAAGTTGATTAGTTATAACTTCTTGGAACGCACAGTTGCAACTTTACGACAAATCAGTGAGAATACAAATTTTCCGCTCCATTCACTCAACGTTTTTATCGATTGGTTGTTGACAGTTGGCTCAACGTATCGTTTAAAAAGGACAATTTCTTTCACTCAGCTGATAACTGATTAGCTGAGCTAGCAGTTGCGCTTTGAAACTCACCCATCGAAGCAAACTTTTGCCTCGTATTGCAATTAAAATTTCATACGAAAGCAGACCAAACACGAGAATAGTTCGTGAGAGACCGTTGTCGTTTGTATCCATATGCATTATAGCTTATACTTACACATCAATTTTTGTATGCAAACGAATAGATCAGGCTAGCTGCACCTGGTTGCTTTATACGTACTCATACTCAAATTGCTGCGGATATATTAGAGTATCAAAAAAGTTAACTGATGCCGATCTCTGCCACAGAGAAAATTTGTTGGTTATGAATGTGGATTTTTTCTGATTTATGATTTGTATTTATGACCCAATGCCAAGGTGAGCACGTGCCGAGGGCTGAATGATATGAGGGTGTATAAAAATTTCATATCACTAACGTTGCGCCTCAGGGTACCAGGGCGAACCCTGTTGTACAGAAGCCCTTATCCCTCTACAATGGACCTCTGGGGGGATGGACCGTTTTTGTGCTATAATCGTGGGAACAAAATTAACAAAAAACAAAAAAAAACTATTACACAAAGGAGACGACGTCCAGAAAAGGCGAAATTTAAGCGACAGGAGAAGATTGCTAATGAAAGCGATGCCCACAAGCGGCACATTTAAACATTTAAAATTATTTAAAAACTCTGTACAATATAATTTCCGTATTTGACCTCAAGCTTTTAAAATGCTTCCGAGTGCTTTAAACAACGCTATATTTTAACTGTCTTTATGCTGTATCCCCGAAATGTTGCAGAATTGGCTCACCGACTCCAGATCAAATGAATTGCAACTTTTCATTCTTAAACTTTTATATTTTCTCATTATTAAATTATCTTTTCTTATTATAAGTTCATATTTCTCATTATCAATTTATATATTCTCAATATGAAGTAACATTTCTCACTATCAATTTATATTTTCTCAATAAGAAGATACGCTTCTCAATATCATATTTTATTTTCTCATTATAAAGTTGGGTTTCCCATTATCGATTTTCGTTTTCTCAATATAAACTTATATTTCTCGATACAAAGTTATATATTCTCATTAGGGGGACTCATTTAACCCTATAAATGCCTTATAAAGTGTGTAAACGTACAAATTTATCCAGTGCGTAAACGAACTGTAAAATTTTGTATGAAAAATCATTTACACAATTTGTATAAATTTACGTGCGCATTTCATGGTGTAAACGCGGTAAACTAAAAGGAATGCAACCTTGCAAACATAATTGCCGTCCTTTTCATCAGAAATCTCCGACATCAGCAAGTCATTTATAAGAATTTCTTAGTAAAGTTGTTTTAGTGTTGATTTTTCACTTAATCTTGGCATTTTTTAATTTGTATAACAAAACAAAAATTTTTTTGGCAATCATACCGCTGATCGACAATTAAGTTTATCAAGAATATTACTAGGTGCGTTCATATAACAGCATGTGTAAATGAATATAATTTTACACCTTATAAATGTATATGCTTTAATGAGTCCCCCTATTATAAACTGGAAAAGGTGTAGTGCGTAAACGAACTGTCAAATTTTGTATGAACAAGTAAGGAAGGCTAAGTTCGTGTGTAACCGAACATTACATACTCAGCTGAGAGCTATGGACACAAAATAAGGGAAAATCACCATGTAGGAAAATGAACCTAGGGTAACCCTGGAATGTGTTTGTATGACACGTGTATCAAATGGAAGGTATTAAAGAGTATTTTAAAAGGGAGTAGGCCATAGTCCTATTGGTGGACGCCATTTAGGGATATCGCCGTAAAGGTGGACCACTGCTGACTCTAGAATTTGTTTGTACGATATGGGTATCAAATGAAAAGTGTTAATGAGTTTTTTAAAAGGGAGTGGGCCTTAGTTCTATAGGTGGACGCCTTTTCGAGATATCGCCATAAAGGTGGGCCAGGGGTGACTCTAGAATGCGTTTGCACAATATGGGTATCAAACGAAAGGTGTTAATGAGTATTTTAAAAGGGAGTGGGCCTTAGTTCTATAGGTGGACGCCTTTTCGAGAAATCGCCATAAAGGTGGACCAGGGGCGACTCTAGAATTTGTTTGTACGATATAGGTATCAAATGAAAAGTGTTAATGGGTATTTTAAAAGGGAGTGGGCCTTAGTTCTATAGGTGGACGCCTTTTCGAGATATCGCCATAAAGGTGGATCAGGGGTGACTCTAGAATTTGTTTGTACGATATAGGTATCAAATGAAAAGTGTTAATGAGTATTTTAAAAGGGAGTGGGCCTTAGTTCTATAGGTGGACGCCTTTTCGAGATATCGCCATAAAGGTGGACCAGGGGTGACTCTAGAATGCGTTTGTACAATATGGGTATCAAACGAAAGGTGTTAATGAGTATTTTAAAAGGGAGTGGGCCTTAGTTCTATAGGTGGACGCCTTTTCGAGATATCGCCATAAAGGTGGACCAGGGGTGACTCTAGAATTTGTTTTTACGATATGGGTATCAAATGAAAGGTGTTAATGAGTATTTTAAAAGGGCGTGAGCCTTAGTTCTATAGGTGGACCAGGGGTGACTCTAGAATTTGTTTGTACGATATGGGTATCAAATGAAAAGTGTTAATGAGTTTTTTAAAAGGGAGTGGGCCTTAGTTCTATAGGTGGACGCCTTTTCGAGATATCGCCATAAAGGTGGACCAGGGGTGACTCTAAAATGCGTTTGTACAATATGGGTATCAAACGAAAGGTGTTAATGAGTATTTTAAAAGGGAGTGGGCCTTAGTTCTATAGGTGGACGCCTTTTCGAGAAATCGCCATAAAGGTGGACCAGGGGCGACTCTAGAATTTGTTTGTACGATATGGGTATCAAATGAAAAGTGTTAATGAGTTTTTTAAAAGGGAGTGGGCCTTAGTTCTATAGGTGGACGCCTTTTCGAGATATCGCCATAAAGGTGGACCAGGGGTGACTCTAGAATGCGTTTGTAAGATATGGGTATCAAATGAAAAGTGTTAATGAGTTTTTTAAAAGGGAGTGGGCCTTAGTTCTATAGGTGGACGCCTTTTCGAGATATCGCCATAAAGGTGGACCAGGGGTGACTCTAGAATTTGTTTGTACGATATGGGTATCAAATGAAAGGTGTTAATGAGTATTTTAAAAGGGCGTGCGCCTTAGTTCTATAGGTGGACGCCTTTTCGAGATATCGCCATAAAGGTGGACCAGGGGTGACTCTAGAATTTGTTTGTACGATATGGGTATCAAATGAAAAGTGTTAATGAGTTTTTTAAAAGGGAGTGGGCCTTAGTTCTATAGGTGGACGCCTTTTCGAGATATCGCCATAAAGGTGGACCAGGGGTGACTCTAGAATGCGTTTGTACAATATGGGTATCAAACGAAAGGTGTTAATGAGTATTTTAAAAGGGAGTGGGCGTTAGTTCTATAGGTGGACGCCTTTTCGAGAAATCGCCATAAAGGTGGACCAGGGGCGACTCTAGAATTTGTTTGTACGATATGGGTATCAAATGAAAAGTGTTAATGAGTTTTTTAAAAGGGAGTGGGCCTTAGTTCTATAGGTGGACGCCTTTTCGAGATATCGCCATAAAGGTGGACCAGGGGTGACTCTAGAATTTGTTTGTACGATATGGGTATCAAATGAAAAGTGTTAATGAGTTTTTTAAAAGGGAGTGGGCCTTAGTTCTATAGGTGGACGCCTTTTCGAGATATCGCCATAAAGGTGGACCAGGGGTGACTCTAGAATGCGTTTGTACAATATGGGTATCAAAAGAAAGGTGTTAATGAGTATTTTAAAAGGGAGTGGGCCTTAGTTCTATAGGTGGACGCCTTTTCGAGAAATCGCCATAAAGGTGGACCAGGGGCGACTCTAGAATTTGTTTGTACGATATGGGTATCAAATGAAAAGTGTTAATGAGTTTTTTAAAAGGGAGTGGGCCTTAGTTCTATAGGTGGACGCCTTTTCGAGATATCGCCATAAAGGTGGACCAGGGGTGACTCTAGAATGCGTTTGTACGATATGGGTATTAAATGAAAAGTGTTAATGAGTTTTTTAAAAGGGAGTGGGCCTTAGTTCTATAGGTGGGCGCCTTTTCGAAATATCGCCATAAAGGTGGACCAGGGGTGACTCTAGAATTTATTTGTACGATATAGGTATCAAATGAAAAGTGTTAATGAGTATTTTAAAAGGGAGTGGGCCTTAGTTCTATAGGTGGACGCCTTTTCGAGATATCGCCATAAAGGTGGACCAGGGGTGACTCTAGAATTTGTTTGTACGATATGGGTACCAAATGAAAGGTGTTAATGAGTATTTTAAAAGGGCGTGAGCCTTAGTTCTATAGGTGGACGCCTTTTCGAGATATCGCCATAAAGGTGGACCAGGGGTGACTCTAGAATGCGTTTGTACAATATGGGTATCAAACGAAAGGTGTTAATGAGTATTTTAAAAGGGAGTAGGCCCTAGTTCCATAGGTGGACGCCTTTTCGAGATATCGCCATAAAGGTGGACCAGCGTGATCCTAGAATTTGTTTGTACGATATGAGTATCAAATGAAAGGTGTTAATGAGTATTTTAAAAGGGCGTGAGCCTTAGTTCTATAGGAGGACGCCTTTTCGAGATATCGCCATAAAGGTGGACTAGGGGTGACTCTAGAATTTGTTTGTACGATATGGGTATCAAATGAAAGGTGTTAATAAGTATTTTAAAAGGGAGTGGGCCATAGTTCTATAGGTGGACGCCTTTTCGAGATATCGCCATAAAGGTGGACCAGGGGTGACTCTAGAATTTGTTTGTACGATATGGGTATCAAATGAAAGGTGTTAATGAGTATTTTAAAAGGGAGTGGTGGTAGTTGTATATGTGAAGGCGTTTTCGAGAGATTGACCAAAATGTGGACCATGGTGACCCAGGACATCATCTGTCGGGTACCGCTAATTTATTTATATATGTAATACCACGAACAGTATTCCTGCCAAGATTCAAAGGGCTTTTAATTTTGCCCTGCAGAACTTTTTCATTTTCTTCTACTTAATATGGTAAGTGTCACATCCATTTTGCAAAGTTTTTTTCTAAAGTTATATTTTGCGTCAATAAAAAAATCCAATTACCATGTTTCATCCCTTTTTTCGTATTTGGTATAGAATTATGACATTTTTTTCATTTTTCGTAACTTTCGATATCGAAAAAGTGAGCGTGGCCATAGTCGGATTTCGGCCATTTTTTACGACAATACAAAGTGAGTTCAGATAAGTACGTGTACTGAGTTTAATAAAGATATATAAATTTTGGCTCAAGCTATCATGTTAACGGCCGAGCGGAGGGACAGGCGGTCGACTGTGTATAAAACCTGGGCGTGGCTTCAACCGATTACGGCCTTTTTCACAGAAAACAGATAGAGTTATATATAGAATCTAAGCCCCTACGAAATTTCACAAGGATTGGTAAATTTTTGTTCGACTTATGGCATTAAAAGTATCCTAGACAAATTAAATGAAAAAGGGCGGAGCCACGCCCATTTTGAAAGTTTCTTTTATTTTTGTATTTTATTGCACCACATCATTACTGGAGTCGAATGTTGACATACTTTACTTATATACTGTAAAGATATTAAATTTTTTGTTAAAATTTGACTTTAAAATTTTGTTTTTTTTAAGTGGGCGTGGTCGTTCTCTCTTCTTACTAAGCTTACATATAGTAATAGGATAGTAACGTTCCTGCCAAATTTTATCATGATATCTTCAACGACTGCCAAATTACAGCTTGCAAAACTTTGAAATTACCTTCTTTTAAAAGTGGGCGGTGCCACGCGCATTGTCAAAAATTTTACTAATTTTCTATTCTGCGTCATAAGGTCAACCCACCTACCAAGTTTCATCGCTTTAGCCGTCTTTGGTAATGAATTATCGCACTTTTTCAGTTTTTCGAAATTTTCGATATCGAAAAAGTGGGCGTGGTTACGGTCCGATTTCGTTCATTTTAAATAGCGATCTGAGATGAGTGCCCAGGAACCTACATACCAAATCTCAAAATTTACTCAAGTTATCGTGTTAACGGACAGACGGATGACGGACATGGCTCAAACTATTTTTTTTCGATACGGATGATTTTGATATATGGAAGTATATATCTATCTCGATTCCTTTATACCTGTACAACCAACGCACGCTAACTCGGCTAGGTTGTTATCGCTAAGTTGTAATATTTTAGTGTGCCCAGTAAATGAAATACGTTTTAATATTTAACAAATTTACTTTTAATGTGGTATACTTGGTCGTGCTACACAGTGATGATATGTTTGCAAGAAGAAGCAAAATGAATTCTACTTCCTGTACAACAAGGGATATATATATACATAAAAATGAACATATGCAATTGTGAATGCACACTTGGTGATATTCAGGCCCTGCTTCGTGCTGCCATAACACGTCACAATTATCACACGCTTTCTTTTTTGTTGTTGGTTTTTTTTTTTTTTTTTTTTTAATTGTCAAAGCCATATTTCCTTGGTGGGCGGACGACCCTGCCACTTCTTGTTGTTTTGAAATCTCGCATAGGTATAAGAGGAATAGCTTCACTATCTGAGCTTGTGTCAGACTCATTACTAAGCAGTTGCATAGTTATTGTCCGATATGGATTTATCTGACAATACAGCTGGTAATAGGGGTTCTTCCACACTATCTCGCTCATCGACATTATTGCTTAACCCTATCGGGCTTTCTTCTTGTGTCCCTATGTTCCTTTCGGGACTGTTTTTTTCTGAGCTACGTTGCATGCTTTCCTCAAGCAATGCATCACTGGCATTGAAATCTGAATTTTTTGTTTTCGCTATAAATCGCCGATTGCGTCTAATATAACTATCAAAAGTATCACGAATTATGTACGATCGGTCATTCGTTCTTTTAACTACAGTGCCATAGTGCCACTCGTTTGCATTTTTTTTTTAAATAACTAAATCCCCCATCTTTAATGCCGGTAATGTTTTAGCATGTTGATTATAATAATATTTTTGCTTTTCTTTTTTCTTTTAAATTTTTTGACAAACTAACTCTTCGTGTACTTTGTTTCTCAACAACAATGACTCCGATACTGGTAATTTTGTCTTGACTAACCGTCCAAAAAATAGTTCCACCGGGGAAATTTGCATGCTCGCCACCGGCGTTGTATTATATTCTAATATTCGATACTGATATGATTCTATATCATTCGCCTCATAGCACCTTTTCAAAATGTTTTTTTTGCAATAGCTACCCCTTTTTCCCCTAGCCCATTACTTTGGGGGTAATGAGGGCTGGAAAATTTGAACCGAATGTTAAATTCACTTGCATAGTTATCAAATTCTCGAGATCCAAAAGGACTATTATCACATTTGATAACTGTTGGAAAACCCACTTTACAAAATACTTTATTAATCTCAGCAATGATGTGTTTTGACGTTTTGTTACTAAGTGCAATAGAAACAAGATAATTGGAATAAGAGTCAATAAGTGCAACGAAATCTCGACCCGCATATTCAAATAAATCCATTGCCACTATGTGGAATGGGTATCTAGGCGATTCTTCTTGCATCAACATTTCCTTCTGATTGTTGCTATGAAATTTCTCACAAACCTTACATGATTGAACCACCTCTTTTATGTGGCCATTCATCCCAGGCCAATAATACCACTTTCTTGCTCGGGTCAACGTTTTTTCAATACCTAAGTGTGGACCATGTAACCATTTGTAAGTTTTCCTTGCAAAAATATTGGTTTTACAAGCCTGTGATTTAAAAATAACAATCCTTGTTCCACATGCAGTTCCGCTTTCAATTTGTGAAACTTTTGACCCAACTCACTTAATTGGTGGAAGCTTGGCCAGCCACACTCAACATAGTTACAAATTTTTTTATAGCTTTCATCTGTCTTCAACATTCCTCGATAATAATTAAGATTGTCTTCCGATAAGCAAACCGATTTAATAACTGAATGTATAACTCCCGAGAGACCTTCTAATTCCTCATCATATTTTAATTGAGAAACATAACATGCGTTGAAGACGCATTGTTACATCATCAATATCCTTCTTAACTAGCGTTTCCAATGGTTTGTGGTCACTTTCAATTGTGAACTCACGACCATATAGTAAATAATGGAACCGTTGACAAGCGAACACAATAGCTAAGAATTCCTTTTCTCTTTGTGCCCATTTCTGTTCACTCTTTGTTAATGTTCGAGACGCGACCCCAATTGGATGTCCATTCTGTACTATCACACACCCTAATCCATCTTTAGATGCATCAGTTTGGACAATCACATGCAACCCCGGATCAGAAATTGACAACACCGGCTCTGATGATACAACGTCCAATAATTTTTTAAATTCTAATTCATGTCTGTCGTTCAAATGAAAATCGATATCGGCCCTTGTTAGTTGTCTTAATTCTGCAGTAATTTTCGATAAATTTGGAATAAACCGAGCTAAATATTTTAACAATCCTAGAAAACGCAAAACCCCTGATTTGTCCTTTTTTGTCCTAAGAATCGCTTCACAGTACTTACGGTCCACTTTCAGTTGATTATGTGATACTAGAATACCCATGAATTTAACTGAATCTTTCCTATACTGAATTTTTTCTGCATTAAATTTGACATGATACTCCCGGGCACGTTCTATAACTGTGTTCAAAATTTTATCATGCTCTTCCAAACTCTCTGCATGTACTAAAATGTCATCAAAATATATACACGTTCCCGGGAAATCTCCAAATATTTGTATCATTGTTCTTTGAAACATCTCTGGTGCATTAAATTTAAAACGCCCAAATGGCGTCATAAATTTCGTTAGATCTGATGTGGCCTTATCAAGTGACATGTGCCAAAAACCACTTTTTAAATCCAGCACAGAAAACACTTTAGAATTTGCCAGACCAGCTATAAGGTTCTCTACCGTGGGAATCAAAAAATTCTCTCTCTTTATACATGCATTGAGCGGCTTTGGATCAAGAAAAATGCGTAGAGCACCGTTTGGTTTTTGAACAATTTGCACATTATTGACCCAGTCAGTTGGGTAGTCAACTGGCGAAATGATTTCATCTTGCAACATTTTCTCAAGTTCTATTTTTAATTTACCCATTAGTGAATGTGGTATTCTCTTCTTATAGTGCAGTACTGGTTTAGAATTTTCCTTTAAATATATTTTATACTCACCCGGGAATTTACCAAATCCCGTGAATACATCTTTGCACTTTTTAACAAACGTTTCAGTTATTTTCGGCAATATAACTGTATTAATCAAATCCATACAATTCAACATTACTGTACCAAAAATTTTAACTCCGTTATTACTATAATCAAACACTGGCAAACAATTCCTTTTATCTTTTAATTCAATATTCATCTTTTTAACTAACTTTAATGGAATGCAATTAACATCCGCTCCTGTATCAATCTTGAACTTCACTCTTTGACACCCTATTTGATATTCTTTCGTCCATTCTCTCCTATTCACTTCGACAGAGTTTATTCTATAATTGGGTTTCTTACTAAGCGTGTGATTCAACATATTATGACAACAGTCTACTTTACCTGATATATCACCCCATGGCACGCTATTAATGGTTGATCTGCCTTTATTGTTGTTGACAACTCTATGTTGTGTACTCTTCCCTCGTTGTCTGCACATGCTCGCAACATGACCATTTTTTGTACAATTTCGACACGTCAACTCCTTTGCTTTGCACACCAACTTATGTTGAACATCCCATAGCTGTCCACAATTAAAGCAGACGCGTTTTGGTTGATTAATAATCTTCACTTGATCCTCAGTTGATATAGTCGCAGCAACTTGTTTTGCTTCTAGCATTTGCTTGTGTTGGTTTGCCGCTTCAAATACCTTGCATGTGTCAATTACTTTGGCTAAGGTTTCATCACGACCATCTAATAACTTTAGTTGCAATTTTTTGTCATGGACTTCCAAAATGATGCGAGCGCGCAACATCCTGTCATCATACTTTATTCCACAACTGCAGTTGTACTCACAATATTGTATTTGCTTCCGCAACTGGATTTCAAACTCAGATAATGATTGCTTTTCCTTTTGCGTTATTATATTAAATTTATATGCCTCCATTGCGACATTTTTCCGTGGCACACAATATTCTTCAAATGCTTTAATTACCTCATCTAGTTGTCGATGCTTTACTGCATCTTGGTTAGCTTCCGTTGGTGCTGGTATGTTGACGCCCACCATCGACAGTTCTGACCCATCATTTGTGTAGAGGGTATTGTTGATCACCACTCCTTGCTCACCTAATAGTCATGTGGTTTGGGCGGCAGCTGTCGATACTGACGTCACTAGGTGCTATGGGTATGGAAAATTGACTGCTATATTCCGTAGTCAAAAATAGACTAACTCTTTATTCACATTCCTTCTTACTATCTATATGTAATTACAGTTAGGTATAATGTATGTATGTTTGTGTTATGTGGTGGCCTGATTTAACAGGGAAATTCCAAGAGAGTTGGTATTCAGTATTTATGTAAATTTGTATGTGAGAGCATATAGAGTAAAGCTAATATAATACAGTGTTGCATTAAAGCGTATGTAATATACCTAAGATAAGCTGTATACATTCTGCGGGATTAGGTACATGTATTTCATGTTGTGCGCGCCACAATACTCCCCCTCTAGTGAAGATGTTAACGAAATCGTATTGGCAATCGCACAATTCTACCGGACCTTGTTGTTTTCGCTTCGCTGTCTGCTGGTAGTAAATTTGAGTTTGAACCGGTGGCATCCTCTTTCGTTTTATGTTTCTTTTGTTTTTGTTTTTGTCGTTCATTCTCTGTAGCGGATTGTGCGTTGTTGTGGTCGCAGAGAAAAGCCGCTTTCAATCTGTCAATTGAAATGTTGACGATTCTGTTAAACAATTTTACTTTGAAGTATTTTTCACAGCGTTCGACCACCTCAAATGGTCTTTCGTAGGATGGTTCAAGTGAAGATTTTACGCGGTCCACTCGCACGAAAACGAATTTTGCTTCCTTAAGTTTCGGCTGTATAAAAGTTGAAGGTGTGCTATGGTGTGTCGGCGGCGAGGGTCGTAGCGCTTGCATTGCCTTGCGTAACTTTTCAACAAACTCTGCTTCACTGGCATCACGTGTTGATTTTTGTAAAAATTCGCCGGGAAGTCTGAGTGGAGCGCCGTATACCATCTCTGCGGGGCTGGTACCTATATCTTGCTTTGTCGTTGAGCGCAATCCAAGTAGCACCAGTGGTAAAATGAAACTCCAGTCGTTTGAAGCGTAGCTCTTGATAGCTGATTTTAATGTTCGGTGCCAGCGCTCAATAACGCCGTTGGATTGGGGGTGATACGCTGTTGTTCGTAGGTGCTTTACACCGAGCATTTGTGTGAGTTCTTTAAAAAGTGCTGATTCGAATTGTCGTCCCAAGTCAGTTGTTATTCTTAGCGGCACACCATATGCAGCGATCCATCCACTGACGAGCCCAAACGCAACGCTCTCTGCTGTGATTTCTGCCAACGGGATCGCCACCGGCCACCTAGAAAAACGGTCGATGCATGTTAAGCAGTAGCGATTTCCTTGAGAAGTCGGCAGCGGCCCCACAATGTCAACGTTAATGTGTTCGAAACGCTGACTCGGTATTACGTAGTCGTGTAGCGGTGCTTTATTGTGGCGGTGAATTTTCACTTTTTGGCAGGGGACGCAGCAGCGGACGAAACTGGCGATTTCTTTTGCCATTCCCGGCTAAAAATATCGCTGCGTTACTAGTTTTTGCGTCGCCTTTACACCTAGGTGTGCTAAGGTATGCAATGCTGTGATTACCTGTTGACGATACGGTTCGGGTATGTACGGACGAATTTTATCATGTGAAATATCACAATAAATCCATGATGTTGAATCTGGAATGACAAATTTTTTTAGTGCCATTGCTTTATTTTCTTTACCTGTGGTTAAGAGTGATTCTAGCTCCTTGTCGGACTTCTGTGCTGCGGAAATAGATTCAAAATCAACAGGGTCCCTGGTGATGACGGTTTGTATGCGGGATAGCAAATCTGCTATGTTGTTGTATTTGCCAGGCATGTGCCTTATGTCGATCGTAAATTGACTTATAAAGTCAAGTTGCTGCGCACGTTGTGGTGATGCTTTTTCGCTGTTTTGTACGAATGCGTATACTAGAGGTTTGTAATCTGTAAACACCACAAACTCCCTGCCTTCGAGTGTATGCATGAAATGTTTGACAGCCTGATAAACTGCGGTTAATTCCCTATCGTAGGGGGAATATTTTTTTTGGGCATTAGTTAGCTGTTTTGAATAAAATCCTAGTGGTTGGACTTCGTTATTCACTATTTGATGCAAAACAGCTCCGACTGCATGATTTGAGGCGTCGACACTAAGCGCTAACGCGGCATTTGGTGCCAAGTAATTTAATAACGTAGCGTTCGCTAGCTCCTCCTTGCATGCCTTGAATGCTTCAATATCTTCAATCGTCCATTTTATGGGGGTTGTATCGTTTCGTTTATTACCGTCGATGAGCGACTGTAGCTTACTTTGATTCCCGGTAGCGTTGCGTAGGAAAGGTCGGTAGAAATTTATCATGCCTAAAAATTTTTTTAGTTCTCGAGCTGTGGTCGGCTGTGGAAAATTTCTAATTATTTCCACTTTTACTTCAGGCGGTTTGGGGCCAGCCGCTGTGATAGTATGCCCCAACAAATTTATTTCATGTTGCGCTAAGTGACATTTATCGACGTTGATTGTTAAATTGTGCTGGCGTAGCAGCTCAAATATCTTTCGCAAATGGTTTTCGTGCTCTTTCATAGACGAAGACGCTACCAAAATGTCGTCTATGTAGGCGAACGCAAAGTCTATTCCATGCAGTACTTCGTGGATATGTCTTTGAAATGTTTGGGCGGCATTTCTTAGCCCGAACGTCATATACTCGAACTCGTATAGCCCGAAGGGCGTCGTTATCGCCGTCTTTGGGATGTCGCTGGGCTCAATGGGAATCTGATGATACGCCCGCTGTAAATCTATTGATGAAAATATACTTTTGCCATACAATATACTTGTGACGTCATGCAGGAATGGGATGGGGTACCTGTCCGGTACTGTTATCGCGTTGAGGGCGCGATAGTCGCCGCATGGTCGCCACTCTTTGTTGGGTTTACGTACCAAATGTAGCGGGCTTGCCCATGTACTTTTCGATGGTCTGCAGATTCCTTTTTCGAGCAAATATTGGAACTATTTCTTGGCTGCGTCTAATTTTTCGCCCATTAACCTGCGGGGTCGAGCAAAAACTGGTACACCATTTGTTGTGATGTGGTATGTGACGTTTGTATTCGTTGGTTTTCGGTTTGTGCTGAGTACTGTTATATCTCTAAACTCCCTCAACAGTTGCGCAAATTTATCATTTATGTTGTATGTTAAAATCTTTATTGCCTTTACATTGGCAGTTACTCCTGCTGTTTCTGTAAGTGTTTTCCGATCGATGAGCTAACCTCGTTTCATGTCCACCAACAAATCGTAATATTGAAGAAAATCGGAACCTAGGATTGGATATGTGACATTTGCAGCTACAAAACTCCATTCGTACGATCGGCGAAGGCCCAGAGACAGTTTTATTCGTCGTTCACCAAACGTTTTAATTGCTGACCCGTTTGCTGCCAATAGTTTTATTCTGCTTAGTTTTTGGGGGCTCTGGGCTGCGTCGAGCTTTTTGGGTGGTAGCACCGAAACGTCGGCACCGGTGTTCACTAAAAATTGCATGTTAGTATTGTTATCTTGTATGAGGAGACGTGCTATTGTGTGTGAACAGTAGTTAGCGGCATCGATCGGAGTAATTAGTTTTTTGACTGCTTTGTTGTATAGTTGCATGGTTGACGGCATTTGCGGGCATTTTCGCCATGCTTTAAATGATACCAGCAAATGTCGGAATTGGCACGTGCCGGTGTATGTTCTCGTCGTTTCAGACTCGTACTTCGTTTATTCGCTGGTTTTCGATAAGCATGTCTTCCTTCACGCTCGTTATTTCGTAAAAGTTCTTCAAATCGCCTTTCCATGCGCTCTATCCGAAGATTAATTTCAGCAACATCTCTTGTGCCTGAAGATGCGACTGTTGCGGCGGCAACTTGACGGTATTCCCCAATTTCCATGACCTTATCCGCTAGCTTTGCTAAATCTTGCAAATTTGAGCTGGACGCTTGAAGAATTGCTTGGGCATGCGGAGGCAATCGTTGCAGCCACAAAGACTTAAGAAATTCGTTGCTTACCTTGTCTTTCGCCAAGCTACTTAGTTCATGGAGTAACTGTGTAGGCCTTTTATCGCCCAGATCGATTTCTGACAGCAATTTTTTTATCTTCTTCTGCTCACTGTCGCAGAAACGCTCGATAATACATTTTTTAAAATTTTCGTATTTACCAACCTCGGGAGGATTCAAAATGGCATCCGAAACTTGGCTGAGTACGTTTGACGTTACGGCTTCTACCACCGTGTTAAAGAGGGCGTTCTCGTTTCTAATTGAGGCATTTCCGAACTGTGCCTCGACCTGCGCAAACCATATTTCTGGTTGTTCTGACCAAAAAGGGGGCACCTTTACCATAACGCGTTGTACAACATTTGTAGACTCTGCTCCGTTTTCGGGGTTATGTGCTGTTTCACTTAGTTCCCCACTGGAGCTATTCGATTTATTGTCCTCAGGCAATTATAATTTTGGGACTGTTACCGCGTACCACGTTAGTTAAAAATTCGTACAGTTTTTGTTATATGTACATGCGTATTTAGTTCGCGGGGTCACCACTGTGGTTTGGGCGGCAGCTGTCGATACTGACGTCACTAGGTGCTATGGGTATGGAAAATCGACTGCTATATTCCGTAGTCAAAAATAGACTAACTCTTTATTCACATTCCTTCTTACTATCTACAATATGTAATTACAGTTAGGTATAATGTATGTACGTTTGTGTTATGTGGTGGCCTGATTTAACAGGGAAATTCCAAGAGAGTTGGTATTCAGTATTTATGTAAATTTGTATGTGAGAGCATATAGAGTAAAGCTAATATAATACAGTGTTGCATTAAAGCGTATGTAATATACCTAAGATAAGCTGTATACATTCTGCGGGATTAGGTACATGTATTTCATGTTGTGCGCGCCACATTCATATGAACAGTTCAATTTTCTCCTTCTCTGGTCTTTCCATCTTCCCATTAGCAATCATCCACACAGTAAATTGTTGCCTCCATTTTGGGCCACTCCGTTTCAATATTTGTACACTCCAATGGGCGAGGCGTGCGATTATGACCGTCATCAGCCATCTTATATAGTTATCGAAATCAATGACTAAACGCAAAATTTGTGGGTATATAAGATAAACACGCAAACGTGAGGTGGACGCTGCTAATTTACACTTTATTTTAATACAATTTGTGAGGTGCACGCTGTTAATTGTGTGTATGGCAAATTCTTTGTGGAAAATCCACTTTTACCCTTGTAATCCTAATTGCTTTTACTTATTTTGATACACAACTCTCTTTGTCTACACTTCTGACAACATGTAATATTTTAGTGTGCCCAGTAAATGAAATACGTTTTAATATTTAACAATTTAACTTTTAATGTGGTATACTTGGTCATGCTACACAGTGATGATATGTTTGCAAGAAGAAGCAAAATTAATTCTACTTCCTGTACAACAAGGGATACATATATACATAAAAATGAACATATGCAATTGTGAATGCACACTTGGTGATATTCAGGCTCTGCTTCTTGCTGCCATAACACGTCACAATTATCACAAAGTGTTGCATACTTTTCTGCGCACTTGGTTTTTGTTTTACAGATTTTTGGCGATGGAATTTTAGCTAAGCGAGAGCTGGAATTTTATTTTAAAACAAATTTAACCCACAGAGCAGAGGTCTGCAATGAGTAGCTGTAAACTGAACGCGACATGGGCAAAGCCACGATAAAATACGATTTTAAGTTAGTTAACACTCGACTAGAAGAACTTGACTGTTCAAAGTTGACTTCGAAGAAACCTTGTAATGTTGATGCATTAAAAGAAATGTATAGGATGAGAAATAACTAAGTAAAGATTACATAACTAATTTAAACAATATTTTACCCAACTAAAAATTAAAAAATGTCATATTTAAATTAAATTTAAGAAAAAAGCTTTTCTAAGAACAAGCTTCTATTACTTGATAATAAAACGAACTAAAAAGTAAAAAATAAAATTAAAGAAAAAAACTTTTTTTAAAAATAAGCTTTTATTATTGGTTAATAAAATTAACTAAAAAGTAAAAAATAAATAGACTGTAAAGAAATATAACACTTTATAAGTTCATTGTAACCTTTAACTAGAATTAGGCTTTTTCGTCTGCGACAAAAAAAAATCCATATTGTACATAATTATATATTTTTAACATTAAAACTTTACACCTTAAGAGCGGTACGCAGATCGCAAGTAATTTCTCAAGAAATTTTTAGCTTTTTTTCTTGCGTTAAAAATAGTAGTATGGAAGTAATATTGACTTAAAAATCCACGGTGAATAGTGAAACAAGCAAGAAGAAGAGCACATAAACAAAGGAAATGTAAAGGATGTCACTTCTCTTATAAGTGCCCGTTTCTCCTCCGCCGTGAAATTCACTATGCGCTTTTTGCGTTTTGGTGCTGCGGCTATTGTTATTTCCATTTATGAACTAAAATAATAATTATTTATTGCAGAAAAATTAAAAAACCATGTGCTTATCTAATTTTTCCAGTTTGTTTACCTTTTTTCTTCAAGAAATATATGGCACTTGACATATTTCTTGCGGAAACCGGTGTTGCCGTATGCAAATTTGATGGAAAAATAGTAGTAAAGTAGCGTACTAAATTTCTTGTAAACTGCGTACTACCTCAAGAAAATTTACCACAAGAAATTTTCTTGAGCGTTTTTATATGGAATTTTTACTTTCTTGTGATCTGCGTTTCGCTCTTAAATTATTAAATCTTACAGTTTATATTACAGTCCTAATTGTTCTAATAAAAGCGTGTTACATTGTGATAGCAAGAAGAGGAGGTCCTAAATGTTCTAAATTATAGCATCAAAATTTAACATGCTTTTATTAGAACAATTAGGACTGTGATATAAACTGTAAGATTTAATAATTTAGATGTAAAGTTTTAATGTTAAAAATATATAATTATGTACAATATGGATTTTTTTTGTCGCAGACGAAAAAGCGTAATTATCGTTAAAAGTTACAATTAACTTATAAAGTGTTATATTTCTTTACAGTCAATTTATTTTTTACTTTTTAGTTAATTTTATTAACCAATAATAAAAGCTTATTTTTAAAAAAGTTTTTTTCTTTAATTTTATTTTTTACTTTTTAGTTCGTTTTATTAACAAATAATAGAAGCTTGTTCTTAGAAAAGCTTTTTTCTTAAATTTAATTTAAATATGAATTTTTTTAAATTTTTAGTAGGGTAAAATATTGTTTAAATTAGTTATGTAATCTTAACTTAGTTATTTGTAACGTTTCTCATCCTATCCATTTCTTTTAATGCATCAACATTACAAGGTTTCTTCGAAATCAACTTTGAACAGTCAATTTCTTCTATTCGAGCGTTAACTAATTTAAAATCATGTTTTATTGTGACTTTGCCTATGTCGCGTTTAATTTACAACTACTGATTTCAGATCTCTGCTCTGTTCCATCGCCAAAGATCTGTAAAACAAAATCAAGTACGCAGAAAAGTATGCAACATTAAGCGATAACAGCCTAACTTCTACGTTTGTTGCATACAAAAACAAAGCGAAGTTACCTCCGTTCTTGAGGACTTAGGCTTTTATTCCCTTGTGAATACAAATATTTACCGATAACTCTGTTATCGATTAATTTTTGGAATTCTCGCAAAGTAATGTTGCATTGCTATCGGAGTTATACATGTGTGCAAAATTTCAGCTCAATCGGACGCCGGGAAGTGTATCAAATTTAACTTGCAAAATTTGATTTCAGAGAACAGCCAAGTGAAAGTAAATAAAAGCTTATAAAAATTCCACGACTTGTTCGTTTGACTTATTACTCGACCCTCTCCCAATCTTCTTCAGTAGTTTAGGGAGTTCATCGCGGACAAACAATGTGACACGTGATTTTTATATATAAAGGCATAAGCAACGTGGTAAAATGCAGCGAAGTCTTGTTATATGCCGATGACACATTAATATACAGCGTAGGTGAAACTCCGAGAGCATGTGAGAATAAATTAGCACAAGACATTGCCGAAATAAGTACATGGCTAAAAATGAATAAACTTAAATTAAATGAGCAAAAAACGAAACTAATGGAAATTAATATGAGCAGTGAGGAGAATATCGAAATAAACGGGCAGCTGATTGAGAAAGTAGATAACATTAAATACCTCGGTGTAATAATAGACAATGGTCTTCAGTTTTATCCTCACATGGAAAACGCGTGGAAAAAAACTTGGTTTCTTGAGAAGGATTAGAAAGAACTTATCTGTGCTAAATACAATAAAAATTTATAACACAATGGTTAAACCACTGTGTGGTATTAATCCTTAACATTAATATTGTTTTCTATTATTTTTAATATACTTTCATTTATTGCAAGAATTGTATATCTACATATATAGTAAATATCTAATTTACAAAACTGAATAATTTTTTAATATTTTGAAAGATACAAAAATGTTCATTTTAAAAAGGTATCATAATTAATTAAAAATATTGAAATATTGCAAGTAGAAAAACAAGTTAAAGTATTAACATAAATAAAATATAGTAAACAACTAAATATAGACCCTACAACACTTTGAGTATTGTTCAACTATACTGTATTCATGTTGCAGCAATTCGCAAATTGATAGAATGCTAAAGCTACAGAATAGAGCTATGCGAATAATATTAAATGTAGTAGATATACATCCGTACAGCTGATGCTTGATGCACTGAAATGGTTGAATGTGCGGCAGAGACTGGAGCTGAATACAATTATGTGTGTATACCAGACTACATAGCAGAGAATCCTCTATGTTGGAGAAGTGCAACCATTTGTGCTGAGAAACGTTAAAGACTAAGATTACAGAAGTATAGCAAAACATCATCGCAAAAGAATATATTTTATAAAGGTTTTAGAATATTCAATACATTAAGCGAAGACATCAAACAAGAGCAAAATATTAAATTATTCAAAAGAAAATGTATAGATTTTGTAAGAAAATAGCATATCCAAATTTTTTAAATAACAGAGAACTACTCGAAGTGCAAACTAATGACATTCCACCGAGTGAAGCCAATTTTGACATCGTATACGCTAAAAAGCACGCCTTTGGAGCGTATATCTGTTATAAGTTCTGGGCGTTCTTTTTGATCCAAAACTTACTCTTAGTACGCATATTTCATCAATGGTAAGCAAAACAACTGGTATACTCGGTTTCGTGAAGCGATGGACTAAGGAGTTTAATGATCCGTATCTCACTAAGACGCTCTACAAATCGTTGGTACAACCAACCTTAGAGTATTGTTCATGTGTCTGGTGCCCAGGGTATCAAAACTTTATAACGCGTATTGAGTCGGTACAGAAGCAATTCATTATATTTGTACTACGTGGTCTTAACTGGGATTCAAGTGTGCATTTGCCACCATATAGAAATAGGCTTCTCCTTATTAATTTGCCAACTTTAGAATATGGAAGAACTTTACTAGGGATAATGCTCACTCATAAGCTCATTATGGGCGAGATTGACTCCTCTGATCTTGTTAGTCGACTAAATTTTGCTGTTCCTGGTAGAACGTCCAGGCACTTTGTGCCTTTTCATTTACCAGTTTGCCGGCAAAATTTGGCCAAAAATAATGCAATGCGTAACTGGTGTTCGCACTACAACAACTTGTATAACTGCATCAGCTTTGAATGTTCGTTTACCGCATTGCATAATTCAATACTCTCACGTCTGGCCTGATATTTTGTACTTTTTTTCAAATTTATCATTTATGTTGTATGTTAAAATCTTTATTGTCTTTACATTGGCAGTTACTCCTGCTGTTTCTATAAGTGTTTTCCGATCGATGAGCTTACCTCGTTTCATGTCCACCAACAAATCGTAATATTGAAGAAAATCGGAACCTAGGATTGGAGATGTGACATTTGCAACTACAAAACTCCATTCGTACGATCGGCGAAGGCCCAGAGACAGTTTTATTCGTCGTTCACCAAACGTTTTAATTGCTGACCCGTTTGCTGCGAATAGTTTTATTCTGCTTAGTTTTTGGGGGCTCTGGGCTGCGTCGAGCTTTTGGGGTGGTAGCACCGAAACTTCAGCACCGGTGTCCACTAAAAATTTCATGTTAGTATTGTTATCTTGTATGAGGAGACGTGCTATTGTGTGTGAACAGTAGTTAGCGGCATCGATCGGAGTAATTAGTTTTTTGACTGCTTTGTTGTATAGTTGCATGGTTGACGGCATTTGCGGGCATTTTCGCCATGCTTTAAATGATACCAGCAAATGTCGGAATTGGCACGTGCCGGTGTATGTTCTCGTCGTTTCAGACTCGTACTTTGTTTATTCGCTGGTTTTCGATAAGCATGTCTTCCTTCACGCTCGTTATTTCGTAAAAGTTCTTCAAATCGCCTTTCCATGCGCTCTATTCGAAGATTAATTTCAGCAACATCTCTTGTGCCTGAAGATGCGACTGTTGCGGCGGCAACTTGACGGTATTCCCCAATTTCCATGACCTTATCCGCTAGCTTTGCTAAATCTTGCAAATTTGAGCTGGACGCTTGAAGAATTGCTTGGGCATGCGGAGGCAATCGTTGCAGCCACAAAGACTTAAGAAATTCGTTGCTTACCTTGTCTTTCGCCAAGCTACTTAGTTCATGGAGTAACTGTGTAGGCCTTTTATCGCCCAGATCGATTTCTGACAGCAATTTTTTTATCGTCTTCTGCTCACTGTCGCAGAAACGCTCGATAATACATTTTTTAAAATTTTCGTATTTACCAACCTCGGGAGGATTCAAAATGGCATCCGAAACTTGGCTGAGTACGTTTGACTCGATGGCTGCTACCACCGTGGTAAAGAGGGGGTTCTCGTTCTTAATTGAGGCATTTCCGAACTGTGCCTCGACCTGCGCAAACCATATTTCTGGTTGTTCTGACCAAAAAGGGGGCACCTTTACCATAACGCGTTGTACGACATTTGTAGACTCTGCTCCGTTTGCGGGGTTATGTGCTGTTTTACTTAGTTCCCCACTGGAGCTATTCGATTTATTGTCCTCAGGCAATTATAATTTTGGGACTGTTACCGCGTACCACGTTAGTTAAAAATTCGTACAGTTTTTGTTATATGTACATGCGTATTTAGTTCGCGGGGTCACCACTGTGGTTTGGGCGGCAGCTGTCGATACTGACGTCACTAGGTGCTATGGGTATGGAAAATCGACTGCTATATTCCGTAGTCAAAAATAGACTAACTCTTTATTCACATTCCTTCTTACTATCTATATGTAATTACAGTTAGGTATAATGTATGTATAGTTTGTGTTATGTGGTGGCCTGATTTAACAGGGAAATTCCAAGAGAGTTGGTATTCAGTATTTATGTAAATTTGTATGTGAGAGCATATAGAGTAAAGCTAATATAATACAGTGTTGCATTAAAGCGTATGTAATATACCTAAGATAAGCTGTATACATTCTGCGGGATTAGGTACATGTATTTCATGTTGTGCGCGCCACAGTCATATGAACAGTTCAATTTTCTCCTTCTCTGGTCTTTCCATCTCCCATTAGCAATCATCCACACAGTAAATTGTTGCCTCCATTTAGGCCACTCTGTTGCTATATTTGTACACTCCAATGGGCGAGGCGTGCGATTATGACCGTCATCAGCCATCTTATATAGTTATCGAAATCAATGACTAAACGCAAAATTTGTGGGTATATAAGATAAACACGCATACGTGAGGTGGACGCTGTTAATTCACACTTTATTTTAATACAATTTGTGAGGTGCACGCTGTTAATTGTGTGTATGGCAAATTCTTTGTGGAAAATCCACTTTTACCCTTGTAATCCTAATTGCTTTTACTTATTTTGATCCACAACTCTCTTTGTCTTCACTTCTGACACCATGTAATATTTTAGTGTGCCCAGTAAATGAAATACGTTTTAATATTTAACAATTTAACTTTTAATGTGGTATACTTGGTCATGCTACACAGTGATGATATGTTTGCAAGAAGAAGCAAAATTAATTCTACTTCCTGTACAACAAGGGATACATATATACATAAAAATGAACATATGCAATTGTGAATGCACACTTGGTGATATTCAGGCTCTGCTTCTTGCTGCCATAACACGTCACAATTATCACAAAGTGTTGCATACTTTTCTGCGCACTTGATTTTGTTTTACAGATTTTTGGCGATGGAATTTTAGCTAAGCGAGAGCTGGAATTTTATTTTAAAACAGATTTAACCCACAGAGCAGAGATCTGCAATGAGTAGCTGTAAACTGAACGCGACATAGGCAAAGCCACAATAAAATACAATTTTAAGTTAGTTAACACTCGACTAGAAGAACTTGACTGTTCAAAGTTGACTTCGAAGAAACCTTGTAATGTTGATGCATTAAAAGAAATGGATAGGATGAGAAATAACTAAGTAAAGATTACATAACTAATTTAAACAATATTTTACCCTACTAAAAATTAAAAAAATGTCATATTTAAATTAAATTTAAGAAAAAAGCTTTTCTAAGAACAAGCTTCTATTACTTGATAATAAAACGAACTAAAAAGTAAAAAATAAAATTAAAGAAAAAAACTTTTTTAAAAATAAGCTTTTATTATTGGTTAATAAAATTAACTAAAAAGTAAAAAATAAATAGACTGTAAAGAAATATAACACTTTATAAGTTCATTGTAACCCTTAACAAGAATTAGGCTTTTTCGTCTGCGACAAAAAAAAATCCATATTGTACATAATTATATATTTTTAACATTAAAACTTTACACCTTAAGAGCGGTACGCAGATCGCAAGTAATTTCTCAAGAAATTTTTAGCTTTTTTTCTTGCGTTAAAAATAGTAGTATGGAAGTAATTTTGACTTTTAAAAATCCACGGTGAATAGTGAAACAAGCAAGAAGAAGAGCACATAAACAAAGGAAATGTAAAGGATGTCACTTCTCTTATAAGTGCCCGTTTCTCCTCCGCCGTGAAATTCACTATGCGCTTTTTGCGTTTTGGTGCTGCGGCTATTGTTATTTCCATTTATGAACTAAAATAATAATTATTTATTGCAGAAAAATTAAAAAACCATGTGCTTATCTAATTTTTCCAGTTTGTTTGCCTTTTTTCTTCAAGAAATATATGGCACTTGACATATTTCTTGCGGAAACCGGTGTTGCCGTATCCAAATTTGATGGAAAAATAGTAGTAAAGTAGCGTACTAAATTTCTTGTAAACTGCGTACTACCTCAAGAAAATTTACCACAAGAAATTTTCTTGAGCGTTTCTTATATGGAATTTTTACTTTCTTGTGATCTGCGTTTCGCTCTTAAATTATTAAATCTTACAGTTTATATTACAGTCCTAATTGTTCTAATAAAAGCGTGTTACGTTGTGATAGCAAGAAGAGGAGGTCCTAAATGTTCTAAATTATAGCATCAAAATTTAACACGCTTTTATTAGAACAATTAGGACTGTGATATAAACTGTAAGATTTAATAATTTAGATGTAAAGTTTTAATGTTAAAAATATATAATTATGTACAATATGGATTTTTTTTTGTCGCAGACGAAAAAGCGTAATTATCGTTAAAAGTTACAATTAACTTATAAAGTGTTATATTTCTTTACAGTCAATTTATTTTTTACTTTTTAGTTAATTTTATTAACCAATAATAAAAGCTTATTTTTAAAAAAGTTTTTTTCTTTAATTTTATTTTTTACTTTTTAGTTCGTTTTATTAACAAATAATAGAAGCTTGTTCTTAGAAAAGCTTTTTTCTTAAATTTAATTTAAATATGAATTTTTTTTAAATTTTTAGTAGGGTAAAATATTGTTTAAATTAGTTATGTAATCTTAACTTAGTTATTTGTAACGTTTCTCATCCTATCCATTTCTTTTAATGCATCAACATTACAAGGTTTCTTCGAAATCAACTTTGAACAGTCAATTTCTTCTATTCGAGCGTTAACTAATTTAAAATCATGTTTTATTGTGATTTTGCCTATGTCGCGTTTAATTTACAACTACTGATTTCAGATCTCTGCTCTGTTCCATCGCCAAAGATCTGTAAAACAAAATCAAGTACGCAGAAAAGTATGCAACATTAAGCGATAACAGCCTAACTTCTACGTTTGTTGCATACAAAAACAAAGCGAAGTTACCTCCGTTCTTGAGGACTTAGGCTTTTATTCCCTTGTGAATACAAATATTTACCGATAACTCTGTTATCGATTAATTTATGGAATTCTCGCAAAGTAATATTGCATTGCTATCGGAGTTATACATGTGTGCAAAATTTCAGCTCAATCGGACGCCGGGAAGTGTATCAAATTTAACTTGCAAAATTTGATTTCAGAGAACAGCCAAGTGAAAGTAAATAAAAGCTTATAAAAATTCCACGACTTGTTCGTTTGATTTGTTACTCGACCCTCTCCCAATCTTCTTCAGTAGTTTAGGGAGTTCATCGCGGACAAACAATGTGACACGTGATTTTTATATATAAAGGCATAAGCAACGTGGTAAAATGCAGCGAAGTCTTGTTATATGCCGATGACACATTAATATACAGCGTAGGTGAAACTCCGAGAGCATGTGAGAATAAATTAGCACAAGATATTGCCGAAATAAGTACATGGCTAAAAATGAATAAACTTAAATTAAATGAGCAAAAAACGAAACTAATGGAAATTAATATGAGCAGTGAGGAGAATATCGAAATAAACGGGCAGCTGATTGAGAAAGTAGATAACATTAAATACCTCGGTGTAATAATAGACAATGGTCTTCAGTTTTATCCTCACATGGAAAACGCGTGGAAAAAAACTTGGTTTCTTGAGAAGGATTAGAAAGAACTTATCTGTGCTAAATACAATAAAAATTTATAACACAATGGTTAAACCACTGTGTGGTATTAATCCTTAACATTAATATTGTTTTCTATTATTTTTAATATACTTTCATTTATTGCAAGAATTGTATATCTATATAGTAAATATCTAATTTACAAAACTGAATAATTTTTTAATATTTTGAAAGATACGAAAATGTTCATTTTAAAAAGGTATCAAATTAATTAAAAATATTGAAATATTGCAAGTAGAAAAACAAGTTAAAGTATTAACATAAATAAAATAGAGTAAACAACTAAATATAGACCCTACAACATTTTGAGTATTGTTCAACTATACTGTATTCATGTTGCAGCAATTCGCAAATTGATAGAATGCTAAAGCTACAGAATAGAGCTATGCGAATAATATTAAATGTAGTAGATATACATCCGTACAGCTGATGCTTGATGCACTGAAATGGTTGAATGTGCGGCAGAGACTGGAGCAGAATACAATTATGTGTGTATACCAGACTACAAAGCAGAGAATCCTCTATGTTGGAGAAGTGCAACCATTTGTGCTGAGAAACGTTAAAGACTAAGATTACAGAAGTATAGCAAAACATCATCGCAAAAGAATATATTTTATAAAGGTTTTAGAATATTCAATACATTAAGCGAAGACATCAAACAAGAGCAAAATATTAAATTATTCAAAAGAAAATGTATAGATTTTGTAAGAAAATTGCATATCCAAATTTTTTAAATAACAGAGAACTACTCGAAGTGCAAACTAATGACATTCCACCGAGTGAAGCCAGTTTTGACATCGTATACGCTAAAAAGCACGCCTTTGGAGCGTATATCTGCTATAAGTTCTGGGCGTTCTTTTTGATCCAAAACTGACTTTTAGTACGCATATTTCATCAATGGTAAGCAAAACAACGGGTATACTCGGTTTCGTGAAGCGATGGACTAAGGAGTTTAATGATCCGTATCTCACTAAGACGCTCTACAAATCGTTGGTACAACCAACCTTAGAGTATTGTTCATGTGTCTGGTGCCCAGGGTATCAAAACTTTATAACGCGTATTGAGTCGGTACGGAAGCAATTCATTATATTTGTACTACGTTGTCTTAACTGGGATTCAAGTGTGCATTTGCCACCATATAGAAATAGGCTTCTCCTTATTAATTTGCCAACTTTAGAATATGGAAGAACTTTACTAGGGGTAATGCTCATTCATAAGCTCATTATGGGCGAGATTGACTCCTCTGATCTTGTTAGTCGACTAAATTTTGCTGTTCCTGGTAGAACGTCCAGGCACTTTGTGCCTTTTCATTTACCAGTTTGCCGGCAAAATTTGGCCAAAAATAATGCAATGCGTAACTGGTGTTCGCACTACAACAACTTGTATAACTGCATCAGCTTTGAATGTTCGTTTACCGCATTGCATAATTCAATACTCTCACGTCTGGCCTGATATTTTGTACTTTTTTTCATATGTATGGTTGAATTTTATATACATATACATCTGTATTTATGTCTGTTATTTTGTACTTTCTTTCATATGTATGGTTGAATTTAATATATACATCTGTATTTAATTATTTTTAATTGTAACATCAATTTGTGTTAATATTATCTTAGTAGTCGACCGCTTTGTGTCTGTGTCGACTTTAATCCAAATAAATAAAGTAAAATAAGATATCAATGTAATTACAAGTAATCCTATTATTACTAAATAAATAAATCAATCAATCAATCAAAAACTTCTAATTCGTAACTCGCATAGTTAAGCTCTGCGTCGTTGCATTGCCTGCTGAAATATAACACCGGTTTCCATTCATTTTTGTAGTCGTTTTGCATCAAAATACCAGATAGCCCCGGAGAGCTAGCATCTGTGTGCACTTCATGTGGTTTCGTCGCATCAAATATCGTTAGGACCGGTTTCGTAATTATGATTGATTTCAATGTCTCAAATGCGTCGTTTTGCTCATTTTTCCAGATAAACTCTTGAGTTCTTTTTCAACAACAATGTTAAAGGCCTTGCTAAAATGCAAATTTTCGGAAATAACCGATTACTCCCAAAAATTGTCGTACTTTTCATTCGTAGGAATTTGATTCGTTCAAAGGTCTGTAGAAGGCGACAATTGTTATTTCGTAGAACATCACAACGTTAAAAATGTCAATTCGAAGCGCCACGAGGGGAAACAATTAGAACGGGTACCGTCTTTTAATGCAATGGTTCTATCTATACTATGTAATTATATAAAAATGCTTATATGGGCAATGTTTGTAACGGGTAATCTGAAGAAGTACCAAACCGATTTTTATGATTTTTTTTAAAGAAAGTTTTGGTGCAAATAAACACCTTGTGATTTTTATTTTTTCAATTTTCGCAAACTAAAGCCCTTTATTTTTAGGATAAAGTTGATGAAAACGCCCAAATAATGCAAGCATAAGACTTTTCGATAGCCAAACCCAAGCTACAGCGGGCCAACAAAAAAATCTTTGTGTTTGCGAAGTGAAGGTAGGGCAAGTGTATTTGCACTAAGGAGATACACATACTCACAACAAAAGAGATTGCGTCATTTCGCTCTTGGTAAATGCACGAGTTTTTTGCTCGCAAACCAAAATATTTTTGTTTTGATATTGTTTTGCGACAAATACTGAAAATCAACACAGTCAATTCCGTACAATGCAACACATATGTACTTATGTATGTAGTAAAGATGATTAGAATCATTAAGTAAAGCAAGCATAAGACTTCAGTGGCCAAACACACGCTACAGCGAACCAACATAAAAATCTTTGATTGGGAAGCAAGTGTATTTGCACTAAAGAGAGTCATCAGTTCGCTCTTGGCATATACCGCCTGCATTTTTTTGTTTTTGTTTTTGTAATATGAAACACATTATATCCAAACCAAAATGTGCCTTGCTTTGATATTGATTTGCTACAAAAAAAAACAGTTAATTGCTTACAAAGCAACACATACATATGTAAGAAAATAATAAACGCGCTCTTTCTGCCTCTTCTTACCTTTAACGTTTTTTTCAATTCTTATACTGTTTTCCAGGGATGCACCTTAACGTTAAGCTAATCGTTTATCAAAAAATTTCCACCGTTTCCGTTGAAACACTTCGAAATATTATCGATAAAGAAATTATCAAAATAAATTGTATCTCGTTTTTAACCGAAACGAAAAGCTTTCGTTAACGTTAAAAACGTTAACAAAAACGTGATACTTTATGTTTGAATTGTGCTGGCAATGCTACAGCCATGGTGAAGCCGTAAGGTGGCAACAACGAGCGCACATACACACACAAACTCTATGTAATTTGTTTGTGTAATTCGTTGGTGGTAATGTCAAAAATACTCTGAGAAATGTTCGTACTGTCAAAATTCAAGAGAAAAGTTGCAATCAGCTTGGCTAATGCTTTCACCTTTAATGACTCCGCCATCAATCAGCTTTGCCAGCATAGTTTGAAATTAATAATCAACATAAACGATTTGATTTCGTTTTGATATGGCAGAAAACGAAACGAAATCATTTCGTTAATTTGACGATCTTAACGTTAATAAACGAAACGAAATGCCTTTATTATTCAATAAGCCGTCTGTGTGAAATTAGTATTAAATTTATTAGCGAAGTATGATGCTTTTTGGAACAAAGGGGAGAGTTGAACAAGTGCATTTCCACTAAGCCGCGTACTTTCTTGCTACACAACGAGCGGATGTATGTACATTAGACTGGGTCGATGTATTAACCTATATCGCGCCATCGATTTTTCGATAGGATTTGGGCTCAATAAAAAAAAGTTCCACTACGCATACCCAAAAAAAATAATTTTCGAGCCTGCGAAATTTTTCATTTTTGGGTCGGACAGGGTATATATATGAAAATTGTTTTAGTAGGTCATGAAAAAAATCTTAAAAATCAAATACAAAAAAACAAACCAAAAAAAATTTCGCAGGCTCGAAATTTTTTATTTTTTTTGGGTATGCGTAGTGGAACTTTTTTCCTGAGGCCAAATCCTATCGAAAAATCGATGGCGCGATATCGGTTAACTCTCGTCCATACAAATCGACCCAGGTTAATGTACATACATATATATGGATGTTAGCGCGCGCAAATCGAAGAACGTATCTCTTTTTATAAGCTTTTATTTAGTTTCACTTGGCTGTTGTCTGTAATCAAATCTTGCAAGTTAAATTTGATACATTTCCTAGTGTCCGATTGAGCTGAAATTTTGCACGCATGTATAACTCCGATGACAATGCAATATTACTTTGCGAGGATTCGATAAATTAACCGATAACAGAGTTATTGGTAAATATTTGTGCTCACAAGCAATAAAAGCCTAAGTTTCAGACAAACCCGGCCAAGCTACAGCGGTACATATCCATGGAGTCTGAGACTTAGGCGATTGTGACTTGTAACCATAGATATTTATATTGCATATAAACGAACTGCGAGAACCACGGACACGAACCGCTGTAGAAATTCCATGACATTACTACGCGGGTCACCATGCCATTTTATATGAGGCAATTTTCTTACCACGTGGTGAATCCCACGCTTAAGCGTCAGTTATGCACCGACTTGTGGCGTACGAAACACGTTTGAGCGAACCCTCAAGCCCGTAGGAATCAATGTGTGTGCCTTTGTATATGTACATAACATATTTGTGTGTGTATTGTTTACAGCAAAGCACTGTTGCCATTGACCAGTTTGCATGCATGCTTATGCAAACATCAACTTTTGGAATTACAATTTTCCATGGTGTAAATGGCAGAAGCAAATACTGAATAAGAATTTCTAGTTCATTTATTTGTAATCTGCAATTTCATATAATAATTTCGAGATTTTTCAACAAAATTTGAAACAATCATTAGGCCTTTTTGTATAATAACTGCAATTGGTCTAAACATAGCACACTAAATATTTAATAGGCAACTCCGTCTTGTGAGAGAGCGATCAGCTGACACGTTCTTACGGAAAAAATCAAAATTGGTTTGAGTTCTACGTTCTGGGCTACGTACGTACGTGCGTTGAACGTCGGTGAGTTTTCGTTTACATTGCACTCATAAGATAGGTCGTGTCAGCTGACACGTTTTTTGTACGTACGTTCGTGAGTAACTGAGGTATTACTTCCATGTTCTTTGTTTAGAGGGATGGTGAATAACCTACAGCGGCTCAAGAGCGCAGGTAACTTCGCTTTGTTTGTGTATACAACGAACGTAGAAGTTAGGTTGTTATCGCTAAATGTTGCATAGTTTTCTGCGCACTTGATTTTGTTTTACAGATGTTTGGCGATGGAATTTTAGCTAAGCGAAAGTTGGAATTTTATTCTAAAATAGATTTTACCCACAGAACAGAGATCTGCAATGAGTAGTTGAAAACTGAAAACGACATAGTTAAAGTCACAATAAAATATGATTTTAAGTTAGTTAACACTGTTTGACACAATTTTATATGTGCTCTCTGTCAAAAATGCTTCAACTAACTTAGTCACATTTTATTTCGATTATGAATATGCCCCAATATATTCGGATCATGATATAAAAGATCGTGTACTCATACTCAGTCAGGGTTATTTAAACGCAGCGATTCGTATCAGTAATTTGGTTGAGAGTCTTTTTAATCCTGACACCGTGTCAGCGTTGAACGCGGATCATGATATAAAAAATCGTGTACTCATACTCAGTCAGGGTTATTTAAACGTAGCGATTCGTATCAGTAATTTGGTTGAGAGACTTTTTCATCCTGACACCGCTTAGCGTTGAACGCGAAAGATCTGACAACCGAAGATGTTGATATCCGAAGTGAAGCCACTTTTGGCAAACACATACGATGTGTTTTCTCGAAAATCTTTATATTCATATGTATGTATATATGTATTTAACGTTTTGTTGTTGCAAGAACACGTGAACATGTGTATGCACATATATACAAATTCATTTGAATGAGTTGAACAAAGCATGGGGCGCATTCCAAAAGCACAGCTGCTGGCGAAGTTGATTAGTGATTACTTCTTGGAACGCACAGTTGCAACTTTACAACAAATTAGTGAGCATAAAAAATTTCCGCTCTATTCACTCAACGTTTTTATCGATTGGTTGTTGACAGTTGGCTCAACGTATCGTTTCAAAAGCACAATTTCTTTCACTCAGCTGATAACTGAGTAGCTGAGCTAGCAGTTGCGTTTTGAAATTCACCCATCGAAGCAAAATTTTGCCTCGTATTTCAATTAAAATTTCATACGAAAGCTGACCAAACACGAGAATAGTTCGTGAGAGACCGTTGTCGCTTATATCCATATGTATCATAGCTTATACTTACACATCAATTTTTGTATGCAAACGAATAGATCAGGCTAGCTGCGCTTGGTTGCTTTATACGTACCCATACTCAATTGCTGCGGATATATTAGAGTATCAAAAAAATTACCTGATGCCGATCTCTGCCACAGAGAAAATTTGTTGGTTATGAATGTAGATTTTTTCTGATTTATTATTAGTATTTATGTCCCAATGCCAAGGTTAGCACGTGCCGAGGGCTGAATGATATGAGGGTGTATAAAAATTTCATATCGCTAACGTTGCGCCTCAGGGTACCAGGGCGAACCCTGTTGTACTGAAGCCCTTATCCCTCTACAATGGACCTCTGGGGGGATGGACCGTTTTTGTCCTATACTCGTGGGAACAGAATGAACAAAAATAAAATTAAAGAAACAAAAACTTTCTTAAAATAAGCTTTTATTATTGGTTAATAAAATTAACTAAAAAGTAAATTAAATTAAAGAAAAAAAAAATTTAAATAAAATTAAAGAAAAAAAATATTTTTTAGAATAAGCTTTTATTATTGGTTAATAAAATTAACTAAAAAGTAAAAAATAAATTACAGTCAATTACAGTCAATTTATTTTTTACTTTTTAGTTAACTTTATTAACCAATAATAAAAGCTTATTTTTAAAAAAGTTCTTTTTTTTTAATTTTATTCAAACTTCATTGTATGCTGCAAAACATTGCCTAGAAGTTACTGAATATTGTTCTTAAATTAAATTAAATTAAAACGCAACGTTTTAAATTAAATAGTTATTTATAAGTTTATCATTTTGTAAAATAATCCTTTAGATATGCCAAAAGCAAACGCCCTACTGCAAAATTTGATTGAAGAACGCCCTATTTCAAAATTTGTTTCAACTCGGTATAAATTCAATACATTTTGAGCTGAGATACATTCTGAGATGGGGCATTCTTCAAACAAATTCTGAGATAGGGCGTTTGCGAAAAAAAATTCTGATGTAGGGTGTTTTTGAAAAGAGTTTCGAGGTGGGGCGTTTTTGAAAATCGTTTTGAAATAGAGTGATATTAGACTCAGCAGTCAATTTACTTAAGTACCTAATGTTTTTTGAATTGTTATCTTTTTGCTTTTTGTTTTCTTTCAAGGTTGTTCATTAATAAATCTATATATATAAAAATCAAATTCTGTGTGTGTGTGTGTATGTTCGCTATTTATTTATTTATTTATTTATTAGTCTACAATTTAAAATTTATACAGACTAAAATGTTCAATTTCCTTAAAATATGTTGTATATGTGATATAAATAAGACATTTACTCTAGAAATTTATAAGAAGGATAGATTGTTGTGCATCAATTCTTTTACGTATGCCCAAGCAGGAAGCCGTCGTGAGGATCTCTGAAGGACGAGAATTGCTCAGAAAGGAGCTGTGTGCCCATTAGGGAGCCGACGTGAAGCGCTCATAAAGGAGTCAACGCGAGATGTTCATGAGGGAGCTGTTTGCCCAGTAGGGGGCCCTCGTTTTTTTGTAATATATTTATTAGGCGTATGATCTTATCACACTTTTATGTGGTTTGATTTGCCTATGCTTTCATTAGATAAGCATTTTCTAATTTAGGTTAATAGATGTATATGACGCAGTGACCAGTACGTTTTTGTAATGTATTTATTAGGCGAAACGCTCATGAGGGAGCTGTTTGCCAAGTAGGGCGCTCTCGTGAGATGTAATGTATGTTGTAGATGACGCGGTGACCAGTGCGTTTTTGTAATGTATTTATTAGGCGTATGATCTTATCACACTTGTTGTGTTTTGATTTGCCTGTGCTTGCATTAGATAAGCATTTTCTAATTTAGGTTAAATAGTATACTTTTCTTTATTAAGAAAGACGAATCTGAAATATCGAATTTTTGCCCATGCTTGCATTAGATAAGCATTTTCTAATTTAAGTTAAATAGTATACTTTTCTTTATTAAGAAAGGAGAGTCTGAAATCTGGAAATTGATGTAGTGCTTGTTGAAATCCAGACACAAACAACGAAAAGCTTCGTGCATTTCAAAATTAGGTCTGCATCTACTCAGGAAGGGTGGTTGAAAATGTCTTGATGGCCTCATAGGGACATTAATCTTTATCTCACTAAGTAAAAATGGGATATTCACAATCCCTCCCAATAATTTCACCACGTATTTCCCACATTTCACCCATCACCAAATTTTGGTTATATGTTTCTTCGATCAACGGGAAGGTTTTAGACTAAAAATAATTTCGATATATAAAAGGGGCGTGGCACCTCCCATGCAAATGGAATCTTTGGTACTGCATAACTTTGAAAGTATACATGCCAGAACATTGAAATTCAGTAAAGAGTTATATGAGGTCAATCCCTAACACCACCAAGAAAATGTGAAATTGGGAAAAAGCGGGCGTGGCACCTTCCCCACAAATGTGGATCCCCTACAAACTTAAATTATTTTAACACCTGAAGTTTGACTGCATTGTTGAGTTTGGCTGTTATGCCTTTTGGACGTTTAGTAATCTGCCGCCGTTGAAAAATTTGTTAGCTTCAATCTATCTACACCTTCTATAAAAATCAAATTCTCCATCAATCATTACCATTTTGGGTATAGGTTCCTTCGAGCAAGACGAAGGTTTTTCATATTTCAGAAATAAGAATTTTAAATAAAATTTTTTTATTTTTGGCTATGCGAACGAGCAATCTTAGCTCCCAAAAAATGATCATGTTAACAAAATCAATGATCGCATTCAAAACCAAAATCCTGGTGAAGTGACGAAATATAAATCGATCGACACAGTTACAGGTGAAGATCAAATTGTGAATTATCCAATTGAATTTCTAAACTCTTTCGAACCACCTAGAATACCTGCGCATATATTAACTTAGAAAATCGGCTCACCAATCATGCTCCTTCGGAATTTAGACCCACCCAAATTGTGAAATGGAACCAGACTTTACGTTAAGAAATTAATGCCGTATGTAATCGAAGCAACAATCATCAGCGGTAAAAGCAATGGTGAAGATGTGCTCATACCACGGATCCCAATGATTCCTACAGATTTGCCATTCAATTTTAAACGCTTACAGTTTCCTATACGCCTTGCTTTTGCAATTACAATCAACAAAGCACAAGGACAATCGCTTACTGTTGCAGGATTTAATTTAGAGAGTCTGTGCTTTTCCCATGACCAGCTATATGTTGCTTGCTCTAGAGTTGGAACGCCAAAAAATTTGTTTATCTTTGCACCGCACGAAAAAAACCAAAAATATTGTGTACCAACATGCATTACAATAAGATACAATAATAAATATTTTAAACGAAAATTTCACCAAATATGCATACAAAATTCATTCAATTTACAGAACAATAAACTAAATTATCAACAAACAAAACAGAAAAAATAACGCAACATTAATTCGATCTCGGACGTTACAACGTACGCCGGGTAAAGCTAGTCGTTTATAACGTTAATGAATTTAAAAGTGTTTGCATTTCATACAACAGAGGGTAGTACACTATTACCTTCGTAGCAGAAAAAATATGTACATGACATATGTATGTGTATCTCTTCTTTTAAACTATACCCAAATAGCAAAAACTCAATAGATTTACGTTTTCGGCCGTAACGTAGTTTTTATATCAAAAATAAAGCGGATCAGCAATTACGCAGATTTCCTAGACCAAAATGACCATGTCACAATAAGAAAACGATTTTGCTGTATTTCGAAGGATCAAACAAAATTAAAAAAAAAAATCCGAAGCCCTCGCAATAGCTGTTTTTTTTACATTTGTGTGTGTATATACATATACCCTTAAACTTTAAATGAACTGTTAAGCGTTAAACTTTAAGTACTCTTCTGAAATTGCTGCGCAGAAAATTAGTACTCCAAAATTTCAATATGCATTCACTCAGATGCAAATGAGATATGTGTATGGCCCGATTTCTCAGTAGTTGATTAAGCTAAGCTTAAACTGAGTTTGCTTAAACTATAGTCAAATTTGAACTCCAGTTAAACTACAGAGCAACATTGTTTTTTTATTATCTAGATAATTTGTGGATACGGCAACAGCTGGATTTTGCTTACCCAACAAGCATGGACAAAATATTTCTCCAGCCTTAGAAAAATATATATCTAATGCCGGGGCGAATATCCAACATCATGCTCTAATTATTTTTAAACCAGATAGTTATCAAGTAGATATCCAACTTTATTCCCCAATCACAATCCAAGCTGTGAGAAATTTTGTAAATTGTGAGTTTGAGAGATTTTTAGAAATACACAGCTTTCAAATGCATATCCAACACATTTTTCCAGCTTATATCCTACTCTGGATATCGCATTGAATTGGGTTGAAAAAAAATCTTCCCCGAGGTGGTACCACCAAAGCAAACAGCTGTTTTAAGCGCTATTAATTAAAAATAATTTATACATATTTGATTTTATTTTCTTGAAATCGACCCTGATGATGGCACAACGCCAAAACCGGTTTGTCTCGAAACCAAATTTGACAAGGGATGACGGAAAATCGTTCCAATCTACATCATTTATCCACCCTGTCGGAAAATCAACAAAATAAGTATTTTACTCCCTTTGGCCTCAGAAGAACGTTTAAGGTTTCAAGCACCTAGTTTTCTTGGACATTCGATTTGTTTTATAATCTCCACCCACCTATCACGTTTTAGCTTTCCATCTCAATGAGAAGTTACTCTAAAATCGATCACAAACTTCCACATATTGTAAATGGAGTTTCTAAATATCTCGATATCTAGATTCTAGAATATTTTTTATCCCAATTATAAGAACCCAGTAGGGCCCTAACCCATGTTCAAAGTTTCAGATCTCTAAGATACTGGGAAGTTTCCCAAGACTCGGAAGTAAAATTTCCAAGTAAAAATCATGTATTTAATTTTCACGAACCCTGCGCCACCTAGCAGATTTTTCTCTCATACTGTATTTTCTCGGGTTGTGAAATATATTTCAAGTTCAAGGAATCTTGCTTCACGCGAATTTACTCAAAAACCGATCGTAGATTCCAAAAGCTCTAAATGGATTTCTAAATATTTCGATCCCTATCCAATCTATAAGACTATTTTATCCCAAATATTACAACCCAATAGTCCCTAAACTTTGTTCACTCTTTCAGTTGCAGAGGTTATCAGGAAGTTCCTTAAAACCCGGAAGAAAATTTTCCAAATTCGATCGTTTTTTGGTACTTTCAGAATTATCTAAATATCTCCATCTTTATCCCATCTAGAAAACTATTTTGTTTTTAATATTACAACGTAATTCCGGAAGTCCTGTTCAAAATTTCGGGTCTTTGGGTTATCGGAAAGCTCCTTAAAACTAGAAAGTAAAATTTCCAAATTTAGACAATTTTTTTTAAATTTTTCACGATGCCTGCGTCACCTAAAAAACATTTTTTCCCCTCACTGTCATCTATTTATAAAGTACATTACAAGGTTAAAGACTCCAACTATCCGGGAAGTTACTCAAAAATTGATTGCAAGATTCCCCAAATTTGTTCTGAAATTCCCGGGACAACATGCAATGAAACTAATATAAAGGACTAGCAGACCCGGCAGACGTTGTTCTGCCCTAAATTTGGTCTATATGCATACATTTTAATAAGCTTTTTCCGTCTAACTCTGCCCTCCCCCGCTACACTTTTTCCTTATCTTTGTATTCACTCCTCCCTCCCTATTTTTCGCTTCATCCATCTCCATCTTGGTCTCATTCTATCTCTTTTCTCTTCTCTAAAGTTTTTCTAATTATTCTTCATCTCTTATTGCCAGTCCTAGAGGGTGGTATGTATTTTGTTCCAGTCCCATTCCGAGTCTCAGTCCCAGTCTCAGTCCCAGTCCTAGTCCTAATCCCAGTCCCATTCCGTCTCTGGTTTACTTCCCGGAAAAAAGGATCGTAAATACTATTATAAGCAAATTTATATACCTAATTTCAGACAAATCAAATAGGACGTATGTAAATAGGTATGTGGGTATTATTAATTCATGTCTATATTTCGGCTTTGCATGCATATTTATCAGTTTTGCCAGGTTGATGCGACTAAATCGAATATCACAATGAAAATTACTTTAAAGCTCTCAGCAACAGCTTTCATTTGATATCCATAATACACACACATTCTAGGTGTATCCGGGTCCATTTTCGGCTATATCTCGAGACCCTAGTCACCCAGCCGTGTAAAACTTACTCTGTACTAAAGCACACATCAACAGCCTCAATTTTATACCCATAATGTAAAAACACATTCTAGGTGTATCCGGGTCCATGTTTCGGCCTATATCTCGAGACCCTAATTACACAGCGGTGTAAAACTTACTCTGTACTAAAGCATACACCAACAGCTTCAATTTGATACCCATAATGTAAAACCACATTCTAGGTGTATTCAGGTCCACTTTTTGACCTATATCTCGAAACTCTATGTAACCCATAATGTAAAAACACATCCTAGTGTTACCCTGATCCACGTTTTGGCCTATTTCTCGAGACCCTAGTCACCAATAGGTATGAAAACTACCCTGTACTAAAGCACTCACCAACAGCTCCAATTTGATACCCATAATGTAAAAACACTATCTAGGCGTTCACAGGCCCACGTTTTGACCTATATCTCGAGACCCTAGTCACCCAGGGGTATGGAATTTACCCTCTACCCTTTACCCTCATTTGATATCCATATTCTATAAACACATTATAGTGGTACCTGGGTCCACGTTTTGGCCTATATCTCGAGACCCTTTGCGTCGATCGCAACCAAACCTATGTGCAAACCACCGCGTGAGGTATACACAACTTATGTGAAAGTTTGAACAAAACCGACCGGATATTTTTTGATTCTATAAGCCTCACACAAACGGGCATTCATTTTTATACATCTATATATAAAAGAAAGTGGTGTTAGTTACACTACGCATAACTCAAGAACGGATGAACCGATTTGGCCGAAAATTGGTGGAGAGGTAGCTTAGAACCAGAGAACGGACATGTGATACTTTTTATCCCGTTCTGGCTAGGGTCTTGAGATCGAAACGTGGACCTGGGTAATCCTGGGATGTGTTTGTACAATATGGGTATCAAATGGAAGCTGTTTATGAGTACTTTGATACTGGGTATTTTTCGTACCCCTGGGTGACCAGGGTCTCGAGATGTAGGCCAAAACGTGGACCCGGGCACCCCTAGAATGTGTTTATACAATACTAGCAGAGTACCCGACGTCGTTCGGGTATAAATAAAAGCAGTACTATATAGACTAATATATTAGACTAATCCCAACCCCCATTTGTATGGGAGATGCCACGCCCCTTTTTCGCTATCCCAAATTTTTCCCGAGGGAGTAGAGATTAGTCTTATATACCTCCTCACCTAATTTCAGTCGTCTAGCTTTAATACTTTCAGATATATTGACAACGAAAAATTCCAGTTGTATGGGAGGTGCCACGCCCCCTTGTCGAAAACTTTTTTTATATAGCCTACTATAGATTGACGCACTCAGGGTGTGTTATGGCAAAATTTCGTTCGTTTCCATTCTGCGGTTTAGGCTGCAAGTCAAAACATACATACAGACATACTTTCACAAATATATAGTAGATGGATATCAAATGAAAGCTCTTGATGAGTGCTTCAGTACAGGGTAGTTTTCATACCTATTGGTGACTAGGGTCTCGAGATATAGGCCAAACGTGGACCCGGGCACCCCTAGAATGTGTTTATACAATATGGATATCAAATGAAAGCTGTTGATGAGTGCTTTAGTACAGGGTAGTTTTCATACTTATTGGTGACTAGGGTCTCGAGATATAGGCCAAAACGTGGACCCGGGCACCCCTAGAATATGTTTATACTGTAACGAATTTACTTGCAAATCCTCTTATTTGCAATCCTCTGCTAAGTTCGAATCACTAAACTGTTGAATAAATAACTCCAATATTGAATAATGGAAAAATAGCCTTTATTAAAGTACTTCACAATAACACTTATACTTTGCTACTCGCTGGCTTAATAACCAAACTGATTGATAACTCAAATTGAACTCTACTATTGGCCGCCAAATCGCGTGCTTAATCAATAACTGATTGATTGCTCAACTCAAACTGAATTACAGCGCCTCTACCGTGTTTTCCGAATGCCCAACTTCTTGCACATTTCTTGGAACACAGCTGATTCAAAATTCCTGCCTTGGTCAGAATGTAACTCCATTGGTACACCATACCTTGCAACCCATTCGTTTTTAACCACTTCTGCTACTGTTTCTGCTTCTTGGTTTGGGATTGGGTATACCTCTGGCCATTTACTGAAATAATCCATAACCACCAGTGCGTATTTGTTTCCGCGGTTGCTAGTAGGAAATGGACCTGCGACATCCATGGCGATCCTTTCAAATGGTGCACCTGAAATATACTGCTTCATCTGGCCATGACTTCGGGTTTTGGGCCCTTTCGCTCTGTTGCATACCTCGCAATTGGCAATCCACTCGGTGACCGACTGACGGCAACCAACCCAATAGAATCTCTGCTTAATTTTCTCGAGTGTCTTCGTGATTCCAAGATGACCTCCACTTGGACCATTGTGCAGCTCGCTGAGCACGTCAGGAATCCTCTTTCTGGGAACAACTATCAGTTTCTTCTTGCATTGACCATCCTCACTCTCCCATACTCGATGCAAGCAACCGGATATCAATTCTAAACTGTTCCACTGTGCCCAATATGACTTCGCAATGGGACTCTCTGCTGACATCTCCTCTCTGCTTGGTCTTTCGTTTCGTTCGAGCCCTTGCATAACATGTGACAGATCTGTATCTTCTAGCTGACACTTTCTTAGTTGTTCCTTGTCCCATTCATCCGTACACGTTATAGTCATTAGCCGGACATCTATAATGTCTTCTTTAGCCTCGGCCTTTGAGCAGTGCTTGCATTCCAGACTACAAGGTCTTCGTGACATTGCATCAGCATTTCCATGGGTACTACCTTTTCGATGCTCAATGGAAAAGTCATAGCTTTGTAGTCGCTCGATCCACCGTGCCAATTGTCCTTCCGGATTACGGAACTGCAGAAGCCATTTCAACGCTGCGTGATCTGTCCTGACACGGAATCGCTGGCCGTAGAGGTATTTGTGAAAATGTTTAATGCACTCTACCAATGCCAACAGCTCTCTCCGTGTAACGCAATATTTCCTCTCTGGTTTTCCAATTGAACGGGTGTAATATGCAACTACCTTCTCTTATCCATCGACCAGTTGTGATAAAACGCCTCCTATAGCATATCCGCTCGCATATGTATCTAGAATAAAAGTTGCTCCTGGAACCGGGTATGCCAACATTGGGGCAGTGCACAACCGCTCTTTCAATGTTTGGAAAGCTACTTCTTGCTCCTTTTTCCATTCAAAAGCTTTATTTTTTCTTCTTAGCTTATGGAGACTATGGGCTACGCTGGCAAAATTTGGTACAAATCGGCGGTAATATGTGCACAGCCCAAGGAAACTTCTCAATTCATGCAGATTCTGTGGTATTGGCCAATCCTTTACTGCCTCTATCTTTTCATTCGCTGTACAGACACCTTCTGTCGTTTCCTTGTGGCCCAAATAATTTACTTCCTTTTTAAACAGCGTACACTTTTTGGGACTTAACTTCAGACCAGCGCCAGCTATTCTCTGGAAAACTTCCTCCAAGTTCTTAAGATGTTCATCAAAACTCTTGCCCAATACGATGATGTCGTCCAGGTACACCAAGCATGTTTTCCAATGTAGTCCTTTCAGTACCTGGTCCATGAGTCTCTCAAAAGTAGCTGGTGCATTACAAAGTCCAAAAGGCATCACTGTAAATTGCCAAAGACCATCACTGACACTGAAGGCTGTTTTCTCTTTATCTTCCTCCTTCACCTCAACTTGCCAGTAGCCGCTTTTCAAGTCCAGTGTGGAAAACCATTTCATTTTTCCATCCTTCTTCTTTACAAGTACTACCGGTGATCTCCATGGACTAGCTGATGGTTCGATGACGCCGCTGTCACTCATTTCTTGTATGATTTGACTCAGAACTTCCCGCTTCGCCAGTGGAACACTACGTGGAGCTTGACGGATCGGCCTCGCATCTCCAGTGTCAATTTGATGTTTCACAACATTGGTGTGGCCTGGTTTGGAACCATCCTGGTCAAATATGTTCGCGTATTTTATGAGCAGTTGTTTTGCCTTAGTCTGATAGGCTTCCTCTAGCCCATGCGTCCATGCCGTGATATCATTTGAAAGATCAGTATTTCCAGATGAAACGTGTTCCTGGAGCTGTTCACAGTTAATAACTACTTCGGCCTCTTGGCATCTTCCCAAAATAGCTCCTTTGGTCAAATTGAATGGTGACTTGAACTCATTGAGTACTCTTACCGGAATACGTCCATCTTGTTTTGTCATAGCCAGGGTTTTTCCTACAAGTATGTTCAGTGCTGATTTATTTGCTGCTTCGACAACCTACAATTTGTTTGTCCCCCAATCTCCATCAATCTTTGCCCAGATGACTGCTTCTGATTTTGGTGGTATTTGCTGACTCTCTTCCACCAGCACTCGTTTACTGCTGTAGCCTCTCTCGTAGCCGAAATTAAGTGGCACATCCATGTTCTTATATCGCATCGTCTTGCTTTGCATATCGATTTTGATGCCTTGGTTGATTAAGAAGTCCACTCCAATTATGATTTCATCAACAATACCTGCCACTATAAAATTGTGTAGTACCGTGACGTTCCCAATTGCTACTTCACATTCTACTTCTCCAATTACCTGGGTGTCTTCTCCAGTGGCTGTACGCAATATTGCTCTATGCAATGGTCTAATCTTCTTGCTGACTAAATCCGCTAGAATGATGGAATGAGATGCACCCGTATCTACAGTCAGTAAACGTTCCTTTCCATCCACATGTCCTCCGACAGTAAGATTGCTCGACCTTCTTCCAATTTGTGAGATAGAGATTATGGGGCATTCAATTGAGGGAGTCAGCTGTCGCCCCTGCTGACTCGCTTTAGTTTAACGATTGATTTGTTTTGGAGATTTGCTCATCTCCTTCTGCTCTGCGTTTACGACCACCCACATTGTTGGAACTGTTAGGGTTGGTGTTGCAATAACGCGCAATATGCCCTGGCTTTCCTAACTTAAAGCATTTGACTGCATCATTATTCTTCTGCTGCGTACCCTTCAATGCTTCCAAAATTGCATCTACCCAGTCTGGCTTTTCCACTTCCACTCGATGAGCTTTGTACGCTGGCTTACTCAAAAGTGAGGCTGTTTTCTGAGTCAGTGCATGCGATACCGTTTCAGCAAACGTTAGTTTTGGATTCGCATATGTAGCCCGCTTCGTTTCCACATCTCGTATGCCATTTATGAATCTCTGGATTTTTACCCTTTCAGTGTATTCCACGGGTGCGTCCGCATTTGCAAGATGAGCCAATCTTTCAATATCTGAAGCAAACTCCTGCAATGTCTCATTTGCTTTTTGGTAGCGGTTTTGCAACTCAATTTGGAATATCTGTTTCCTATGCTCGCTTCCGTAACGTCTCTCTAAAGCGCTCATCAATGTTTCGTAGTGGTTCCGCTCGTACTCTGGGATGGTCTGTAAGATTTCCGCGGCAGGCCCTTTCAGTGCCACGAACAGAGCTGCAACTTTATCTTCAGCATTCCATTGGTTCACTGCTGCGGTCTTCTCAAACTGTAGCTTAAAGACCTGGAAAGGAACAGAACCGTCAAAGGATGGTGTTTTTACCTTTGGATTACTAGTTGAAACTGCTGTGCGATTTAGTTGCAACTGCTCGATACATCCTCTCAAAGCATCCATCTCGGCCTCGATTTTTTGATCAAACTGTAAAATTTTTGTATCTTGCGCCTCCAACTTCGAGGAAATACGTTCTTCTTTCTCTTCCAGTTGAGCAGAGATCTGCGATGATATCTGTGCTGAAATTTGAGCCGACATTTCGGATATCCGTGCCTCTTGTGCTTCCATCTTCGATGTAATCTGTGTCGACATTTCTGACATACGCGTTTTCTGTTCTTCTAGTTGTGTTTCCATCTTAGATGTTATATCTGTCTTTTGCGATTCCAGTTGAGATGACATGTTGGTGGCTATTTGTGATGACATTTCGGACATTTGTGCCGATATTGCAGCCAATATCATGTTCAAGTCTGTGTTCGCCATTGTTTGCGGTGTTTCATTTTTCTCCTCCAATTTTGTTGTCTCGTCGCCATCAAGATGAAAGACATACTCTTCCACGTCAATTCCTTCTAATTCCATTGCCTCTCGTAGTCGTGCCTGAAGTTCGAGTTTAATGCCAGTTGTATTCAATCCACGGTTCTCCAACTCCTTCTTCAGTTGCGGGATCTTCAATTCACTTAACTTTGCCATGTCCTTGTTGTCCTCTAGAATTTATTCAACAATTCCTCTTCTGACACCAATTGTAACGAATTTACTTGCAAATCCTCTTATTTGCAATCCCCTGCTAAGTTCGAATCACTAAACTGTTGAATAAATAACTCCAATATTGAATAATGGAAAAATAGCCTTTATTAAAGTACTTCACAATGACACTTATACTTTGCTACTCGCTGGCTTAATAACCAAACTGATTGATAACTCAAATTGAACTCTACTATTGGCCGCCAGATCGCGTGCTTAATCAATAACTGATTGATTGCTCAACTCAAACTGAATTACAGCGCCTCTACATCTGTTGCCTTTTATACCCTTTGGTTTCATCGTTCGCTTTTTTCCAGAATTTACTAGCATTGTTCATGAGCTCTCAAACTTCTCAGCTATAACTAAAATTGCACAATTTTATACATCTTTTAGGCGCTTCCAGAATCGACTAGTCCAGTAGCTCTCAAACTTCTCAGATATATGCATGTGTTTGCGCATTGACTCTCCGCTGCTCGTATTCGTACATGGTACATATGTGTAGACGCAATTATTTATTCGTTTATGTAGATACATAAAGATTGAATTATTGATGTGTGTTTGTAGTTTACAGTCTCTCGCGCACACATAGGCGTATAAGTAAATGCATCTGTGTGTGACATCTCTTGGCTGCCTTATATATGTGTATACATGATTTGATTATTGACGTAAATATCGCTTAGCATGGCCTTAGTGATGGTATAGCTTAGTGATGCTAATATCCGTGACAATACATTATGGCTATCAAATGAAAGATGTTGATGAGTGCTTTAGTACATGGCAGTTGTCATACCTATTGGTGACTAGGGTCTCGAGATATAGGCAAAAACTTGGATCAGGGTAACACTAGGTTGTGTTTTTACATTATGGGTATCAAATTGAAGCTGTTGATGTGTGCTTTACTACAGATTATTTTTTATACCGCTGGGTGACTTGGGTCTCGAGATATAGGCCAAAACGTGGACCCGGATACCCGAGACAATGTTTATACAATATGGATATCAAATGAAAGCTGTTGATGAGTGCTTTAGTACATGGCATTTTTCATACCTATTGGTGACTAGGGTCTCGAGATATAGGCAAAAACGTGGATCAGGGTAACACTAGGTAGTGTTTTTACATTATAGGTATCAAATTGAAGCTGTTGATGTGTGCTTTACTACAGATTATTTTTTATACCGCTGGGTGACTTGGGTCTCGAGATATAGGCCAAAACGTGGACCCGGATACCCCGAGACAATGTTTATACAATATGGATATCAAATGAAAGCTGTTGATGAGTGCTTTAGTAAAGGGTAGTTTTCATACCTATTGGTGACTAGGGTCTCGAGATATATACCAAAAGGAGGGGGATCAGGATAACACTAGGATGTGTTTTTACATTATGGGTATCAAATTGAAGCTGTTGATGAGTGCTTTAGTACAGGGTAGTTTTCATACCTATTGGTGACCAGGGTCTTGAGATATAGGCCAAAACGTGGACCCGGGTACCCCTGGAATATGTTTGTAGAATACGGATAACAAATGAAAGCTGTTGATGAGTGCTTTAGTAGAGGATGATTTGCATACTCCTGAGTGACTATGCTATAGACCAAAACGTGGGCCCTCGTACGCCTAGACAGTGTTTATACAATATGGATAACAAATTTATTTATTTATTTAAATGAAAGCTGTTGATGAGTGCTTTAGTACAGGGTAATTTTCATACCTATTTGTGACTAGGGTCTCGAGATACAGGCCAAAATGTGTATCAGGGTAACACTAGGATGTGTTTTTACATTATGGGTATCAAATTGAAGCTGTTGATGTGTGCTTTAGTACAGGGTAGTTTTCATACCTAATGGTGACTAGGGTCTCGAGATATAGGCCAAACCGTGGATCAGGGTAACACTAGGATGTGTTTTTACATTATGGGTATCAAATTGAAGCTGTTGATGTGTGCTTTAGTGCAGAGTAGTTTTTATATCGCTGGGTGACTAGGGTCTCGAGATAAAGGCCAAAACGTGGACCCGGATACCCCTAGAAGGTGTGTGTAATATGGATAGCAAATGAAAGCTGTTGATGTGTGCTTTAGTACAGAGTAATTTTTATATCGCTGGGTGACTAGGGTCTTGAGATATAGGCCAAAACGTGGACCCGGATACCCCTACAATGTGTGTGTAATATGGATATCAAATGAAAGCTGTTGCTGAGAGCTTTAAAGTAGTTTCCATTGTCATATTCGATTTAGTCGCATCAACCTGGAAAAACTGATAAATAAGCATGCGAAGCCGAAATAAAGACATGAATTAATAATACCCACATACCTATATACATATGTACGTCCTATTACGATCCTTGTTTCCTGGAACTAGACCAGAGACGGACTGGGACTGGGATTAGGACTAGGATTGGGGCTGAGACTCGGAGTGGGACTGGGACTCGGAATAGGACTGGAACAAAATACATACCACCCTCTGGGACTGGCAATAAGGGTTGAAGAAGAATGAGGAGAACTTGAGAGAAGGGAAAAGAGGGAAGGAGAAGGAGACTGAGAAAGAGATAGAGTGAGACGAAATAGAGATAGATGAATCGAAAAAGACGGAGGGAGGAGTGAATAAAAGGATTAAGAAAAATATAAGAGGGGGGAGGCCGAGTTAGACGGAAAACGCTTATTAAGATGTATGCAGATAGACCAAATTTAGGTCAGAACAACGTCTGCCGGGTCTGCTAGTATAGATATAAAAAAGAAAAGTTGGAAAAAAATTAACACGTAGAGAGACTTACCTCCGAGGAGATTTAGGCCGAGCTTCTCTTCCAATTTCCGCCAGTTTCTTTTTAATTTTTATTACAGTGTGGTGGGACCGGACCTACATATTTCTATGCTCACTCCGAAGGGCATCTGCAAGGCAGATAGTTTTCACTGAGAGCTTTTCATGGCAGATATACTCGGAGTGTTTGCCAAGCCGTTGCGAGGGGCGACCCCGTTCAGAAAATTTTGTTCTAATTGAAAAAAGCTGTTTTTTTCGTTGTTGCTTTGCCCGGGCCTCGGATCCAGGACCCTCGGTGTGGCGGAGCTCGTTACCACCACGCAAAAATTAAAAAGTTCGGTGAGATTTGAACTCGCACCCCTACAATCGGAACCACAACATTATAGCCCCTAGACTACAACGGTTAAAGGTGAAACGATACCATGAAAGTGTCGATACCTTTACTTGCAGTATAGGACCGAAAGTGTCGATGCTAACTTATGTGTGTACTTTTTCAGTAATAACTTACAAAAATACCAAAACAAACAATGATTCCCAAAAGAAGTCAAAAAATGTCGGGACAAGTATTAAAAGCCTGTGCACCTGCATATCAATAGCGCGAAGGCGGAAATCTATTTACTTCTGTCAATATTATCTGCAATCCAAAATCGTTTTATGGTTTCGTAAACTCCAAACGCAACGTAAAGGGGTTCCCTTCAGTTATGAAATACACAGATTTTATATCCAAAGATAATCAAGATATTGCCAATTTCTTTGCACATTTTTCAAATCTAATTATTCCATAGACGGCTTTGCTCAGTCACACAGTTATCCCTATTAATTTCACCCCAACAATTTAATCACTACGCCAACTATCTCTCACGAGGATGTTTTATTTTACCTCAGGACCTTAAAGGAATCTTCCAAAAGTGGTCCTGATAGGAGTCCCGCATGCTTTTTAATAAAATGCGCAGATTATATTTATAAGCCTTTACCTAACTTGTTTCATCTATCTTTGAAATGTGGCGTCTTTCCATGAGAGTGGAAATAATCTTTTCTCATTCCTCTTCATAAGAACGGGAGTAGATCTCTCATTGAAAACTATCGGGGTATAGCTAAGCCCGCCGCTATTCCAAAATTATTTGAAGTTATTGATACCAGCCAGCTCATACTTCCCATCTCTACATCAATTGCTAATTGCCAACACGGACTTTGCAAGGGAAAATCCACAATTACCAACTTGCTTTGATTCACAATTAATGCCTCAAATGGGTTTCGAGAATACATGCACACGGACGTTGTATACACAGATTTTAGTAAAGCGGTTGACAAAGTATGTCACTCGCTACTTATTTATAAACTGGATATTCTGGGCTTTTCAACCAGGTCTCACGCAACGGATATCGTCTTATCTTCTTGATAGAACTCAAAGAGTGATCTTTAAAAATGCTTTGTCCGATGTCATTGATGTAAATTCTGGAGTTCCTCACGGAAGTCATCTTGGCCCAATTCTGTTTTTTCTGTTTATAAACGATATTTCTACAACAATAAAATTTTCTAAAATTTTGATGTACGCTGATGATGTAAACATTTTTTTATCTTATGTGTCAAGCGAAGAAACGTCTCTTTTACAATCAGATCTGGACGCATTGCAAAATTGGCGCACAATTTGCGCACATAAAAAACACGTATATTTTAAAAATATGGCCATGAAACTCTGCGATATTAAAGACAGTAAAGAGTACTGGGGGTTTGTGGGGAAGCTAAATGGTTCGGGGTTCACGAAGAGTGCACAGTTAGATGCGGAAAGTTTGGGAGCACATTTTTCCTCTCTGCTAACCAAAACAGTAGTGTATCTGCCCTAAGTTTTGCACTGCCCTTCGTGGCTGTAAGGGAATTGGATTGCGAAATTACGGCGGATGAAGTGAAGACCGCACTTAAAAGAATTAAAGATAACAAGTAAGGAAGGCTAAGTTCGGGTGTAACCGAACATTACATACTCAGTTGAGAGCTGTGGAGACAAAGTAAGGGAAATCACCATGTTGTAAAAGGAACCTAGGGTAACCCTGGAATGTGTTTGTATGACATATATATCAAATGGAAGGTATTAAAGAGTATTTTAAAAGAGCGTTGGCCTAAGTTCTATAGATGTACGCGTTTTCGAGATATCGCCATAAAGATGGACCAGGGGTGACTCTAGAATTTGTTTGTACGATATGAGTATCAAATGAAAGGTGTTAATGAGTATTTTAAGAGGGCGTGGGCCTTAGTTCTATATGTGGACGCCTTTTAGAGATATCGCCATAAACGTGGACCAGGGGTGACTCTAGAATTTGTTTGTACTATATGGGTATCAAATGAAAGGTGTCAATGAGTATTTTAAAAGGGAGTGGGCCTAAGTTCTATAGGTGGACGCATTTCGGAATATCGTTATAAAAGTGGACCTGGGTTGACTCCAGAATGCGTTTGTACAATATGGGTGTCAAACGAAAAGTGTAATAAGTGTTTTAAAAGGGAGTGGGCCTTTGTTCTATGGGTGGACGCCTTTTCGGGATATCGCCATAAACGTGGACCAGGGCTGACTCTAGAATGCGTTTGTACAATATGGGTATCAAATGAAAGGTGCTAATGAGTATTTTAAAAGGGTGTGGGCCTTAGTTCCATAGGTGGACGCCTTTTCGAGGTATTGCCATAAAGGTGGACCAGGGGTGACACTAGAATTTGTTTGTACGATATGGGTATCAAATGAAAGGTGTTAATGAGTATTTTAAAAGGGCGTGGGTCTTAGTTCTATAGGTGGACGCCTTTTAGAGATATCGCCATAAACGTGGACCAGGGGTGACTCTAGAATTTGTTTGTACTATATGGGTATCAAATGAAAGGTGTCAATGAGTATTTTAAAAGGGAGTGGGCCTTAGTTCTATAGGTGGATTCCCTTTCGAGATATCGCCATAAAGGTGGGCCACGGGTGACTCTAGAATTTTTGTGTACGATATGGGTATCACATGAAAGGTGTTAATGAGTATTTTAAAAGGGTGTGTGCCTTAGTTCTATAGGTGGACGCCTTTTCGAGATATCGCCATAAAGGTGGACCAGGGGTGACTCTAGAATTTGTTTGTACGATATGGGTATCAAATTAAAGGTGTTAATGAGTATTTTAAAAGGGCGTGGGCCTTAGTTCTATAGGTGGACGTGTTTTCGAGATATCGCCATAAACGTGGACCAGGGGTGACTCTAGAATTTATTTTGTACGATATGGGTATCAAATAAAAGGTATTAATGAGTATTTTAAAAGAGCGTTGGCCTAAGTTCTATAGATGTACGCGTTTTCGAGATATCGCCATAAAGATGGACCAGGGGTGACTCTAGAATTTGTTTGTACGATATGAGTATCAAATGAAAGGTGTTAATGAGTATTTTAAGAGGGCGTGGGCCTTAGTTCTATATGTGGACGCCTTTTAGAGATATCGCCATAAACGTGGACCAGGGGTGACTCTAGAATTTGTTTGTACTATATGGGTATCAAATGAAAGGTGTCAATGAGTATTTTAAAAGGGAGTGGGCCTAAGTTCTATAGGTGGACGCATTTCGGAATATCGTTATAAAAGTGGACCTGGGTTGACTCCAGAATGCGTTTGTACAATATGGGTGTCAAACGAAAAGTGTAATAAGTGTTTTAAAAGGGAGTGGGCCTTTGTTCTATGGGTGGACGCCTTTTCGGGATATCGCCATAAACGTGGACCAGGGCTGACTCTAGAATGCGTTTGTACAATATGGGTATCAAATGAAAGGTGCTAATGAGTATTTTAAAAGGGTGTGGGCCTTAGTTCCATAGGTGGACGCCTTTTCGAGGTATTGCCATAAAGGTGGACCAGGGGTGACACTAGAATTTGTTTGTACGATATGGGTATCAAATGAAAGGTGTTAATGAGTATTTTAAAAGGGCGTGGGTCTTAGTTCTATAGGTGGACGCCTTTTCGAGATATCTCCATAAAGGTAGACCAGGGGTGACTCTAGAATTTGTTTGAACGATATGTGTATCAAATGAAAGGTGTTAATGAGTATTTTAAAAGGGAGTGGGCCTTAGTTCTATAGGTGGATTCCCTTTCGAGATATCGCCATAAAGGTGGGCCACGGGTGACTCTAGAATTTTTGTGTACGATATGGGTATCACATGAAAGGTGTTAATGAGTATTTTAAAAGGGTGTGTGCCTTAGTTCTATAGGTGGACGCCTTTTCGAGATATCGCCATAAAGGTGGACCAGGGGTGACTCTAGAATTTGTTTGTACGATATGGGTATCAAATTAAAGGTGTTAATGAGTATTTTAAAAGGGCGTGGGCCTTAGTTCTATAGGTGGACGCCTTTTCGAGATATCGACATAAAGGTGGGCCAGGGGTAACTCTAGAATTACTTTATACGATATGGGTATCAAATGAAAGGTGTTAATGAGTATTTTAAAAGGGAGTGGGCCTTAGTACTATAGGTGGATGCCTTTTCGAGATATCGCCATAAAGGTGGGCCAGGGGTGACTCTAGAATTTTTTTGTACGATATGGGTATCAAATGAAAGGTGTTAATAAGTATTTTAAAAAGGCGTGGGCCTTAGTTCTATAGGTGGACGCCTTTTCGAGATATCGACATGAAGGTGGACCAGGGGTGACTCTAGAATTTGTTTGTACGATATGGGTATCAAATGAAAGGTGTTAATGAGTATTTTAAAAAGGAGTGGGCCTTAGTTATACATGTGGACGCCTTTTCGAGATATCGCCATAAACGTGGACCAGGGGTGACTCTAGAATGTGTTTGTACGATATGGGTATCAAATTAAAGGTATTAATGAGGGTTTTAAAAGGGAGTGGCCCTTAGTTGTAGTTGAACATCATCTTTCGGGTACCGCTAATTTATTTATATATGTAATACCACGTACAGTATTCCTTCCAAGATTCCAAGGGCTTTTGATTTCGCCCTGCAAAACTTTTTCATTTTCTTCTACTTAATATGGTAGGTGTCACACCCATTTTACCAAGTTTTTTTCTAAAGTTATATTTTGCGTCAATAGACCAATACAATTACCATGTTTCATTCCTTTTTTCGTATTTGGTATATAATTATAACATTTTTTTCATTTTTCGTAATTTTCGATATCGAAAAAGTGGGCGTGGTCATAGTCGGATTTCGGCCATTTTTTACGCCAATACAAAGTGAGTCCAGATAAGTACGTGAACTGAGTTTAGTAAAGATATATTGATTTTTGCTCAAGTTATCGTGTTAACGACCGAGCGGAAGGACAGACGGTCGACTGTGTATAAAAACTGGGCGTGGCTTCAACCGATTTCGCCCTTTTTCACAGAAAACAGTTATCGTCCTAGGAGCTAAGCCTCTACCAAATTTCACAAGGATTGGTTAATTTTTGTTCGACTTATGGCATTAAAAGCAACCTAGACAAATTAAATGAAAAAGGGCGGAGCCACGCCCATTTTGAAATTTTCTTTTATTTTTGTATTTTGTTGCACCATATCATTACTGGAGTTGAATGTTGGCATAATTTACTTATATGCTGTAAAGATATTAACTTTTCTTTTAAAATTTGATTTAAAAAAATTTTTTTTTTTAAAAGTGGGCGTGGTCGTTCTCCGATTTTGCTAGTTTTTATTAAGCAGATATAAAGTAATAAGAGTAACGTTCCTGCCAAATTTCATCATGATATCTTCAACGACTGCCAAATTACAGCTTGCAAAACTTCTAAATTACCTTCATTTAAAAGTGGGCGGTGCCACGCCCATTGTCCAAAATTTTACTAGTTTTCTATTCTGCGTCATAAGCTCAGCTCACCTACCAAGTTTCATCGCTTAATGCGTATTTGGTAATGAATTATCGCACTTTTTCGATTTTTCGAAATTTTCGATATCGAAAAAGTGGGCGTGGTTATTGTCCGATATCGTTCATTTTAAATAGCGATCTGAGATGAGTGCCCAGGAACCTACATACCAAATTTCATCAAGATACCTCAAAATTTACTCAAGTTATCGTGTTAACGGACAGACGGACGGACGGACATGGCTCAATCGAATTTTTTTTTGATACTGATGATTTTGGAAGTCTATATCTATCTCGATTCCTTTATACCTGTACAACCAACCGTTATGCAATCAAAGTTAATATACTCTGTGAGCTCTGCACAACTGAGTATAATAAGGCACCTGGGCCTGACGGCATACCCGCGGACTTTTTTAAACATGCCCCTCCTAAATTTATAGAGCAGCTTACAGCTTGATTTAATAGTATGTACAACTCTGGTTCGGTCTCTTCGCTGTTTCAGAAAGCTATTATATTCCCACTTTTTACAAATAATTACAGAGGAATCTCCTTTCAGAATGCCATTGCAAAAATATATATTTACCTCCATTTTGTATGAAAGGTTAGCGGCGTGGGTAGAGAGGAATTCGTTTTTAAGTGAGTTCCAGGCGGGATTTAGAAAGGGATACTCTACAATCGACCATATTTTTAGTTTATCTAGCATATCTCAGCATTACATTTCAAAGAAGAGAAAACTGTATGCCTTGTTCGTGGACTTTAAGGCCGCTTTTGACTCCATAATACGAAATGCTCTTTTCTTCAAATTAAGTAATTTAGGTCTTTCAACGAAAATGCTAGAAAAAATAAGCAGTCTCTGCAAAAATAACGTTGCAAGGGTGTGAGATGGTAGCACTGCCTTAGAATGGTTTCCAACAGAAACGGGTGTTAAACAAGGTTGCCTACTTAGCCCATTACTGTTTGCGCTTTTCCTGGAATCACTTGCCAAAGGGTATTATGTTTGGGGGCATCCATATAAAGATACTTATGTATGCTGACGGTGTAGTTATCTTAGCAGAAACCCCAAAACAATTACAGAAAATGATCAACAAACTAGAGGAGTACTGTAGTGACTGGGGGCTTACAATAAATACGAATAAGACAAAAGTACTTATATTCAGCGGCTCAAAAGGTAGATACTGTAGAGATGAAAAGTGGCATTTGTGTGGACACGAGTTGGAGAAGGTTAAGGAATACAAGTATCTAGGAGTAGTTATAACGTACTATGCATCGTACCATAAACATTTGTCAAGTAAGCTTAAATCAGCAAAATACGCTATAAACAGCACCTGGAGATCTTTTTTATCTAAAAAATACATTCCTCATAGTCATAAGTACAAACTATTTGAAGCAGCTGTACGAACAGTGTTGGGCTATGCATCAGAAGTGTGGGGAATTGAATATTACGAAGAAGTAGAAAAGTTGCTGAGGTACTTTATTAAAAGGCTGTTCGGATTACCGCGTAACACCCCGAACTATATGATTCATCTCGAAACCGGACTCGCAGAATTGTATATTGACTTCTTGAAAACATATTTCAATTATATTTGCAGGATTATGGAAATGGGTAATAACCGTCTTCCAAAGCTAATCGCAATGCACTTGCTAGAAACTAGGTCTCAATGTTTCCAAAAGTGGGATGCGCTTGCCAATGAGTACGGTGAACCAATTCTAATAAATGATAACACTTTGTGGAGACATTGGCACCGCAATATATTAGCTAAAATAGATGCATTGAAAAGGGAACATTTTCTGTTAAAATCTCAAGCTAGCGAAGTAAGACGAACTTACCCCGTTCTCGAACATAATCTTTGTGAGCTTAATTATTTTAGAGATGAATTTAGCATATATGCGATCAGCAATTTGTTTCGCGTAAGAGGAGAACTATTGAAACTAAATTACGAACCTCATCTTGAGCAGCCAGATAATCGCTGTCCAATTTGCAACTCGGGAAACGAAGAAAACGTTTTACACTTTTTGGGTAGTTGTCCCGTACTTATGGAATATCGAATATTATTTGTTTAAAAAAAGTGTATTAACACACCAAGAGATTAATGAATACCTAAATGGTAAAAACTGGATCACATTGAATCAGTACGTTAAATCAGCGTTAAAATATAGAAAGCAAATTTTAGAAGATGAATTTTGAAACTTATATTTAAGAAATATTTTATTATATAATGTACAGAAAAACCTACTACAAGTATTTATAAACTGACGGATCTACGCCAAAGTTTAGTTATAAAATAAAAATTTATATTGTAATCAACTTTGTAAAAAGATTCTGTTTAATAAAACAAACTACTACTACTACAACATTAGTCAGGCCGATATTAGAATATGGTGCAATAATTTGGAACCCGAGTTAACAGGTTCATATTGATCGGCTAGAATCAGTCCAAAAACAAATCTTACTTTTCTCCTTAAGAGATTTCCATTGGGATTCTACGTATAATCTGCCACCTTATTCTAATCGCCTGAAACTTATTAATCTTCTGTAAAAGTATAATTTTCTTTGTCAAATGCGGGAGATGTAATAAGATGAAGAAAAACACTTCCAATCGTCCATCTTCTTTCTTTTTATTCCAGGGTTGTATTTTTTACAGAAATTCGTTCGTTTATTCTATGACATAATACTCTATGTTCAGAGTTGTATTTGCTTATTATTTACATGTATTTTTTATAACTAAAGCTTTGTTTATACAGTTGTATTAGACGCTGCTTACAGCTCGGCCAATCTGACACTGTAATCGACCTTATACGTTTCCACCACTCCATCATATGGGAGTTGTGTGAGCTGGCAATTATCAATATCTCGTATAACATACCTATCGTGACCGAGCACTTTGTGTATAACATACGGGGCTTTATATGACGAAAAAAATTGTTTATTACTCCCACAAGTATTATCGACATTCTTTATAAAAACGTAATCTCCTACTTTGTACGACTTGGTCACAGTCCTATCTTGAAAAGCTCGTTTAGAATCATATTCTTCCTTGGTTTCTATACGATTCAGTGCATCCTTGCGCAGAAGATCTAGATCCCTATCACTGTCTGGACAGAGCTTATCCTGGAAGTATTCAGTAAATTCATCAACTATTACACCTCTCTGCTCCACCCCACACCTAAGTTGTAAAATTACTACTTTCTTTGTCAAATGCGGGACATGTAACAAGATGAAGAAAAACACTTCCAATCAACTTGATTTTACAAAGAATAATCGCCGGCCGGAAATCGACCATCTTCTTTCTTTTTATTCCAGGGTTGTATTTATTACAGAAATTCGTTCGCCTATTCTATGACATAATGCTTATTATATTACATGTATTCTTTATAACTAAAGCTGTGTTTATACAGTTGTATTAAACGCTGTTTACACTTCCCACCTTTGCTAATCGTACGGAAATGCTTGGAATTGTATTTGTGATTACATTACTAAATGGTTCGCTCTCTAGCTCATTTCTGTTGAGCGAAGTAAACTTTAATGCCCTTTTCCGACGTTCAAGACATTTTAAACCTCTCTACCTAAAACATTGTAGAACAAATTTCGAATTAAATGAGTCCTTCCGCTGTTTATGTCAGAATTGCAACTCCCACTCTAGCACATTTGATGTATCGGACTCCCGTTTTTGCTTTAAAAGATCTGTTCTTTCCTCTCTTAATAGTAACTAACTGTATTCATTAACATATTGAACTCAATTTCTCCTAATTCTATCCATTATATGTATGTATATTAATTACTAATACGTTATTTATTTTACTTAGCTTTTGTAGCTGAGCAGTTTTAGATCTCGAGGGTTAACAAACCACTGTCTTACAACGACTCGGCATGAACAGGATTAGCCTGGTTTCATTGGATCACTTGAGGGCAGTACGCTGTCACAACATCCATTAAAAAAAAAGAGATATTTGTGATAGACTGTTGCAAATTTTAATGTTTTTGGTGTATTTTCTATGCGTTTTTTGTACACACGTAGACAAAATTGCAGAAAGGTGTTCTGTGGAGCCGGTGTTAGACCCACCCAGGTATATTTTTTAAAACGCAATTAAAGGCCGCCAATGCGGAAACGATATCTGCGCAAAATTACCAGCGGTTTCCCCTCACTAGGGTAGGCACCTTGTCGTTGATGTGAGGGCTTAGCCGAACTCCATAGCGCCCGACTATGAGGCGTAGCTGTTTAGGACTGACATCTACGCCGTTTCGCCTCATACGAGGGCGGCGGGATGTCGGTGACCAAGAACTGCCAACCCCCTAATCCAGGGTGTTGTGCGGACCGTGCCTATTGGACGATTTGCAGCCAGGGGATAAATTCGGCTGTATTCTAACGGAGCCTTCCCAATACCGGGCCATCTCGGGAAGTATTAACGGCCTTACCACAGTAAGGGGCGCTGCTGTGGCGGACGGTTCTTTCCCCGTATATAATACTGGACCGCTGAGCCCGCCTTGTCGGGCAGGTGGTCGTACGACCAAGATGAATGACTCATTACCTGACTGTAATAAGGACGATGTAAAGAGGAGGACTGAGTCGCAATCCAAGGACGACAAATACGAATTAAGCTATGCGTCGGACTCGGGGAGCGCGAGTAGTGCTGATTCAATGAACTCCGTGTTGGAGAAGCACACAAATGAAAACGGAGTAGAAGAGTGGAGAAGGGTACCAGAGGAAGTAAAAGAGCTCTCTCGCAGTACCGTGCAGCACTAAGAATTGTACAACGCTTGGGAGCAGTGGTCGACCCAACAGAAGTGGAGATCGAGCGCTTGGAATGGGCCCATGAAGCGGTAGAAGTAGGTCGAAGGCAGTTCAAAAGGGTTTCTGCGAGAAACCGGTTCTGCAACCGGTACGAGGAGGAAGAAGCGTCGAATGGCAGAAAGAAGAGGCAACGTTCGGCGGAAGGCGACAAGCCTGCTTTCAAGAGGCAGAAAGGACCCATTCCTAGAGCCGCGAGGCAGAGCAGTCGCATAGACAAGACAAGTAGGCCCAAATCTGTAAGACAGATGGGCTCCAATAGCGAGGTAGCAACTACCTCGAAAGCTGCGAGTCAGAGGGAAGTTCCAATTAAGGAAATAGGAGATAAGCCAAAGGGAGATAACGCTAAGACTCCGGCTTTCTCGGAGGCGCTAAAGGGAGTTAACGCTAAGACTGCGGCTTTCTCGGAGGTGCCAAAGGGAGATAACACTAAGACTCCTGCTTTTCCCAAGAAGATGAGTGATGTGGCAAAGCAGTCACTGACTGTGGCACTGGTTGATCGTAGCAGTCCTTTCGGACAAATGACTACTGAAAGGTGGAGATCTGTGGAAAGGGAGCTTATTAGCTTAATGCTTAAGATGATGCGGGAACAACCAAGTAAGCCCCTTCCAACCTTTGATTCGGGGGATGGTATAATGGTGTGAAGATGATAGCGTGCGACAACATCGCGAGCTTGCGGTGGCTGGAGGAAGTGGTTCCAAACCTCCAAAAGCAAGGCACGAACGCGCGGTTTGAGGTAGTGGATAAAGCGCAAATCCCTACGGTACCAAAAGTTAAGGTATGGATACCATGTGTGATGAAGTCGGAGGATACACTGCGACTTCTGCAGAATCAGAATCCGAACATACCGACACAGGATTGGAAGGTACTTACTGTATCTCGGCCTACCGAGGATGGTCAGTTCTACATCTTCCAAATAAACAAGCAGGCGGAGGATATTTTGTACACGCAGCTTGGTAAAATGTCCTTTGGCACTGGCAAAATTTACATGCGACTCAGGAAAAGAAGTCCCGAGGATAAAAACCCTAACACGCTAGAGGTGGGCGAAGTCGAAAAGGACCTCAAAAGCCTAAGGGAAAAAAGACAGGTGGAGGTCCCCGACGTCACCACGAACGTGTTGGAAGAGGACCAACCGCTAAATGGTGCTGTGACACGCACAGAGGAACACCCTGCACAACAGTCACGAGAGGCTGAAGGGGGCCTCGAATACTCTAAACCAAAAGGGCAAGGGGAGGACGACGACGTCAATACGAAGGTGCTGGAGGGGGACAAACAGCCCAATGGTGCTGTGAGTCCTACAGATAAACCTCCAACACAGTAAAGTGACGTCGAGCGAACTCCTCCTAACCCTTGAGGAGGGTTCGCTTGACGTGGCGCTGATCCAGGAGCCGTGGCTCTCATCGGGAGGAAAGGTTTCTGGACTTAGCGCGCGGGTTTGGCGTTTACTACGAAAGGAAACAGCTGCATTCATATATGCTGCCTAATTACAACACTGAGGATCTCGTAGCGGTGGCCGTTGAGCAAAAGAATAAGCAGGCATTTATCCTGGCGTCCTGCTACATGGCCCATGCTGCGGAGGTCCCACCGATGGAGTGCAAAAGGTTAGTACAGGAGGAAGGGCGCAAAGGGCGGTTGGTCATAGGCGCAGATGCAAATGCGCACCACAATGCGTGGGGAAAGCAGATACGAACGAAAGAGGCGAATTTCTGTTTTGTTACATCCTGCAAACCAATTTGCAGATAACCAACAGGGGAAATCTCCCTACATACATTGGTCCAACATCCAGCAATGTTCTGGATATTACATTGAGCTGCGAGCGTGATATATCAAGGTATGATTGGATGGTTCTTGATAGACCATCCTTCTCCGACCATGCGTATATCAGCTTCAACATCCCCCTAAAGAGGGTAGAGAAGGGAAGAACCTTTAGAAACGCTAGGTCAACGAACTGGACTAAATTCCAGAAACATGTAGAAACAAAACTGGGACAACCCAAAGAGGTTGCTAATGTAGAGGAGCTGGAGGAGTCGAATGAATTCCTAACAAGGACGCTTATGACTGCGTATAACAAAGCTTGCCCTCTAAGAAGATTCAGAGGAAAAGCAAAGCCGCCATGGTGGAGCAATGAGCTGAGTCTTCTAAGAAGACAGGTAAAAGAAATGTTTAAGCTCGCAAAGACCGCGGAAAGCGAAGCGTGTCGGGACGAGTACAGGGATCTACCAAGATCGAGTGACCGATACCAAGATCGAGTGGGCAGTGAAGACGTTTTCTAAGTTTAAATCGCCGGGCCCAGATGGTATATTCCCGGCCATGCTACAAGTCTCAAGTAGGGCGGTCGTGGAATGGCTTAAAATAATATTCGATGGGTGCATACGACTGAATCATGCACTTTTGCAGAACTGCTCGTGTAGCTTTTCTACCAAAGGCGGGGAAGATCGGTCACGTGTATCCCAAAGACTATAGACCCATTAGCTTAACATCATTTCTGCTAAAAACCTTTGAGAGGCTGATAGATGTGTACATAAAGTCCAACGTGGATGAAAAGCTGCTCTCCACAACACAGCATGCGTACACAAAAGGCAAGTCGGTAGACACCGCATTGCATAGGGTGGTAATAAGCATAGAGAAATCCCTGGAATATAAGGAGTATGCTCTAGGAGTCTTCTTGGACATTGCCGGGGCTTTCAATAATGTTGCAAAATGGGCGATTATGGATGGTCTTAATTACATTAAAGTACATCCTGCCTTAATCAGATGAATCGGCTGCATGTTAAATTGCAGAAAGATTACATCACAATGGGGATTGTACGAGGCCACGAAATCAGTGGACAGGGGCACGCCGCAGGGAGGGGTGCTATCACCTCTGCTGTGGACGCTGGTCATCAACCAACTGCTCAGGCAATTCGATGAGGGACCCGTAAAACTTACGGCTTACGCAGATGACGTCGCAATTGTCATAAGTTGAAAGTGCCTTCCAACGATTAGTTCTTTGATGGATCGGGCGCTTCGCGATATTCATACCTGGGCATCTAATGTCAGATTGAAAGTCAATGCGGAGAAGACGGTGTATTTCGTGTTATCCGCGCCAGTAAACCGGTTAGCAATTATAGGAAATTTGTTTTGCATAGTATATTATATTATATCCTTATTTAGTTTACACATTGAAAGTAGTCGGTTGTCCAGCTTAATTCAAAAATACTGTGATGGGTCGTCGTACTTCGATTGAAAGGCGCGAATTAGTGATTACGCATTACAAAAATGGAAAGTCGCAGAAAAATATTGCTGAAATTGTAAATTTAAGTATTTCCACTGTACAGTACATTATTCAACGCTTTTCTCTTGAAAACAGAGTGGTTGACAAAGGCCGCCAAGCTTCAAACAAAATGTTTACAGAAGCTGATGAAAGGTGGATATTAAGAAACATTAAAAAAGACCCAAGTATTAGTGCGCTAGCTTTGACAAAAGATGTTGAAAAAGTACTTGGTAAGTCATGTAATCCTGAAACAATAAGAAGAATTCTCCTAAAAGCTGATTTCCATAGTCGGACAGCTCGAAACAAACCGTTTGTTAATGAGCGTAACAGAAAATTAAGGGTGGAGTTTGCCGAAAACCATGTTAATAAAGACCAAACATTTTGGAATGACGTTATTTTCGTCGAGGAAAAAAAATCAACCTTCTTGGTTTCGATGGGAAGTCTTTCGGAGCTGGAACCGAGGAATCTGCATGGTACAGTAAAACACGGTGAGGGCCATGTAATGGTTTGGGCTGCATGTCATCAGCTGGTGTCGGAAACTTGGTTTTCATCGACGAAATTATGGATAAAACAGTTTATTTGAGTTTATTAAAAAATAATTTACCAGAAAGTGCTGAAAAATTGGGCATTCAGGACAGGTTCAGGTTCTATCAGGACAATGATCCGAAGCTTAAATCGGAATTAGTGCAACGGTGGCTTATATGGAATTGTCCTCATGTGGTAAAAACGTCAGCACAATCACCTGATATCAATGTAATTGAGAATTTATGGAATATTCTGGAGCGAAAAATCAGAAAACATAACATAAGCAACAAACAAGATCTAGAAACAGCATTGCAAGTGGAGTGGGAGAAAATATCTCCTGAATACACTGGAAGACTTGTTAGCTCCATGCAATCCCGGTTAAAAGCTGTATTAAAACAAAAAGGCTACTCTACAAAATATTAGATTAGTAAAAACTTGATAAAATTTTAAAAAACATTTATGTATTTTCGAGTTTGGTTAAGCACACGAAATAAAGTGTGACGTAGACTTACTTATAATTTTGATGCTGCTGTAAATATATTACTTAAGAAGAAATAATTTTAGTTTATTTATGTATGTTTGTAACAAGAAATCATTTATCTTTGAATGTACGTTTAAGTTTTTTTCTGAATAAAGTTCATATAAAAATATTACACTTTTTTATTTTGATAAACGGGCACACGAAATAAGCTGTGAGCCACTGTATATATATGTAACTAAATGTTTCGCCTATAAAAGCCGAATATTTTGCTTTAAATTAGCTGTATATGAATGCATTGCAGATATGGAATATTTTATCATGACTGAATATAACAGTTGGTTATAGGCAAACTTATGTATGTATATTTCTACTAAAATTGGTTGACAAGTAGTGCAAAAATAACCACGTGTGACGGCAATTGCCGTACAAAAGCAGTTTGGTTTTTTCAAGCAACATAGGGCACGTTAGTTTATTGGGAACCAACTTATGTTAGTTTGTCGTTAGCTTCCTTGTGAATGTGAAATGCTGAATTTGAACACGAATTGCCCCCTCCCCCCCCGGCCCGGGGTTTCTGAGGGGGCCCGCTATTTAGAGGTACTAAAACATTTTTTTTTTTTAATTCAGGAGACTCTTTAGTTGTTCAATTGTGGAATTTTTAAGTCTAATTTCAAAAGCAACGAATATCTGCATTTCGTTTTAATATTATAGTGAAGTGTGAAAAATAAAAATCTGTATCTGTATATATAAAACAAGTAAGGAAGGCTAAGTTCGGGTGTAACCGAACATTACATACTCAGTTGAGAGCTATGGAGACAAAATAAGGAAAATCACCATGTAGGAAAATGAACCTAGGGTAACCCTGGAATGTGGTTGTATGACATGTGTATCAAATGGAAGGTATTAAAGAGTATTTTAAGAGAGAGTAGGCCATAGTTCTATGGATGGACGCCATTTAGGGATATCGCCATAAAGGTGGACCAGGGCTGACTCTAGAATGTGTTTGTACGATATGGGTATCAAATGAAAGGTGATAATGAGTATTTTAAAAGGGCATGGGCTTTAGTTCTATAGGTGAACGCCTTTTCGAGAAATCCCCATAAAGGTGGACCAGGGGTGACTCTAGAATATGTTTGTACGATATGGGTATCAAATGAAAGCTGTTAATGAGTATTTTGAAAAGGAGTGATCCTTAGTTCCCTAGGTGGACGCCGTTTCGAGATATCGCCATAAAGGTGGACCAGGGGTGTCTCTAGTTGTACGATATGGGAATCAAATGAAAGGTGTTACTGAGCGTTTTAAGAGGGAGTGGGCATTAGGTCTATAGGTGGACGCCTTTTCGAAATGTCGCCATTAGGGTGGGCCAGGGGTGACTCTAGAATGTGTTTGTACGATATGGGTATCAAACGAAAGGTGTTACTGAGCATTTTAAGAGGGAGTGGGCATTAGGTCCATAGGTGGACGCCTTTTCGAGATATCGCCATTAGGGTGGGCCAGGGGTGACTCTGGAATGTGTTTGTACGATATGGGTATCAAATGAAAGGTGGTAATGAGTATTTTAAAAGGGAGCAATCCTTAGTTCTATAGGTGAACGCCTTTTCGAGATATCGCCATAAGGGTGGACCAAGGGTGACTCTAGAATGTTTGTACGATATGGGTATCAAACGAAAGGTGTTACTGAGCATTTTAAGAGAAAGTGGGCATTAGGTCTATAGGTGGGCGCCTTTTCGAGATATCGCCATTAGGGTGGGCCAGGGGTGACTCTAGAATGTTTGTACGATATGGGTATCAAACGAAAGGTGTTACTGAGCATTTTAAGAGGGAGTGGGCATTAGGTCTATAGGTGGACGCCTTTTCGAGATATCGCCATTAGGGTGGGCCAGGGGTGACTCTGGAATGTGTTTGTACGATATGGGTATCAAATGAAAGGTGGTAATGAGTATTTTAAAAGGGAGCAATCCTTAGTTCTATAGGTGGACGCCTTTTCGAGATATCGCCATAAGGGTGGACCAAGGGTGACTCTAGAATGTTTGTACGATATGGGTATCAAACGAAAGGTGTTACTGAGCATTTTAAGAGAAAGTGGGCATTAGGTCTATAGGTGGGCGCCTTTTCGAGATATCGCCATTAGGGTGGGCCAGGGCTGACTCTAGAATGTTTGTACGATATGGGTATCAAAGGAAAGGTGTTACTGAGCATTTTAAGAGGGAGTGGGCATTAGGTCCATAGGTGGACGCCTTTTCGAGATATCGCCATTAGGGTGGGCCAGGGGTGACTCTGGAATGTGTTTGTACGATATGGGTATCAAATGAAAGGTGGTAATGAGTATTTTAAAAGGGAGCAATCCTTAGTTCTATAGGTGGACGCCTTTTCGAGATATCGCCATTAGGGTGGGCCAGGGGTGACTCTATAATGTTTGTACGATATGGGTATCAAACGAAAGGTGTTACTGAGCATTTTAAGAGAAAGTGGGCATTAGGTCTATAGGTGGGCGCCTTTTCGAGATATCGCCATTAGGGTGGGCCAGGGTGACTCTAGAATGCGTTTGTACGATATGGGTATCAAATGAAAGGTGGTAATGAGTATTTTAAAAGGGAGTAATCCTCAGTTCTATAGGTGGACGCCTTTTCGAGATATCGCCATAAAGGTTGACCAAGGGTGACTCTAGAATGTTTGTACGATATGGGTATCAAACGAAAGGTGTTACTGAGCATTTTAAGAGGCAGTGGGCATTAGGTCTATAGGTGGACGCCTTTTCGAGATATCGCCATTAGGGTGGGCCAGGGGTGACTCTAGAATGTTTGTACGATATGGGTATCAAACGAAAGGTGTTACTGAGCATTTTAAGAGGGAGTGGGCATTAGGTATATAGGTGGACGCCTTTTCGAGATATCGCCATTAGGGTGGGCCAGGGGTGACTCTAGAATGTTTGTACGATATGGGTATCAAAGGAAAGGTGTTACTGAGCATTTTAAGAGGGAGTGGACATTAGGTCTATAGGTGGACGCCTTTTCGAGATATCGCCATTAGGGTGGGCCAGGGCTGACTGTAGAATGTTTTTACGATATGGGTATCAAACGAAAGGTGTTACTGAGCATTTTAAGAGGGAGTGGGCATTAGGTCTATAGGTGGACGCCTTTTCGAGATATCGCCATTAGGGTGGGCCAGGGTTGACTCTAGAATGTGTTTGTACGATATGGATATCAAATTAAAGGTATTAATGAGGGTTTTAAAAGCGAGTGGCCTTTAGATGTTTATGTGAAGGCGTTCTCGCGATATCGACCAAATGTGGATCAGGTGATCCAGAAAATCATCTGTCGGGTACTGCTAATTTATTTATATATTCAATAACACTAACAGTATTCCTGCCAAGATTCCAAGGGCTGTTGATTTCGCCTTGTAGAACTTTTTCATTTTCTTCTACTTAATATGGTAGGTGGCACACCCATTTTACAAAGTTTTTTCCAAAGTTATATTTTTCGTCAATAAACCAATCCAGTTACAATGTTTCATCCCTTTTTTCGTATTTGGTATAGAGTTATGGCATTTTTTTAATTTTTCGTAATTTTCGATATCGATAAAGTGGGCGTGGTTATGGTCGGATTTCGGCCATTTTTTATACCAAGATAAAGTGAGTTCAGATAAGTACGTGGGCTAAGTTTAGTAAAGATATATCGGTTTTTGCTCAAGTTATTGTGTTAACGGCCGAGCGGAAGGACAGACGGTGGACTGTGTATAAAAACTGGGCGTGGCTTCCACCGATTTCGCCCATTTTCACAGAGAACAGTTAACGTCATAGAATCTATGCTCCTACCAAATTTCAAAAGGATTGGTAAATTTTTGTTCGACTTATGGCATTAAAAGTATTCTAGACACACTAAATGAAAATGGGCGGAGCCACGCCTATTTTGAAATTTTCTTTTATTTTTGTATTTTGTTGCATCATATCATTACTGGAGTTGAATTTTGACTTAATTTACTTATATACAGTAAAGATATTAAATTTTTTGTTAAAATTTGAATTTAAAAAAAATTTTTTTTAAAAAGTGGGCGTGTTCTTCATCCAATTTTGCTAATTTTTATTCAGCACATATATAGTAATAGTAGTAACGTTCCCGCCAAATTTCATCATGATATCTTCAACGACTGCCAAATTACAGCTTGCAAAACTTTTAAATTACCTTCTTGTAAAAGTGGGCGGTGCCACGCCCATTGTCCAAAATCTTACTAATTTTCTATTCTGCGTCATAACGTCAACCCATCTACCAAGTTTAATCGCTTTAACCGCCTTTGGCAATGAATTATCGCATTTTTTCGGTTTTTCGAAATTTTCGATACCGAAAAAGTGGGCGTGGTTATAGTCCGATATCGTTCATTTTAAATAGCGATCTGAGATGAGTGCTCAGGAACCTACATACCAAATTTCATCAAGATACCTCAAAATTTACTCAAGTTATCGTGTTAACGGACGGACGGACGGACGGACATGGCTCAATCAAATTTTTTTTGGATCCTGATTATTTTGATATATGGAAGTCTATATCTATCTCGATTCCTTTATATATGTACAACCAACCGTTATCCAATCAAACTTAATATACTCTGTGAGCTCTGCTCAACTGAGTATAAAAAAGGCTAAAATGTGTGTGAAAGAAACATCGTACTCCAAGCTAGAGACGCCACCATAGTTGTCAAGGTCAAAATTCAGAAATTAAAGTCAAATTTCAGAAGTCAAAATTAAGAAGTCAAATTTAAGAAGACAAATTTCAGAAATCAAATTTCAGAAGTCAAAATTCAGAAAGTAATCAGACAGCAAAAAAACATTAAATCTTGCGCAAAGTTTTATATTTTTTTGCTCTCTGATTACTTTCTGAATTCTTACTTCTGAATTTCGACTTCTGAAATTTGATTCTGAATTTTGACTTCTGATATTTGACTTCTGAATTTTGATTTCTGAACTTTTGTTTCGGAGTTGTGACTTCTGAATTTTGGCTTTCTAAAAAAAGAGTAGTGACTAATGTTTTCTGAAAAAATGTGTTTCTGAATTTTTGTTTTCTGAATTTATGGGTGGAACCAATATATCGGCACTCTGATGTTTGTGAGTGTAGCATGTTGTAGCAATATAGGAGTATTACATATATGATAAATAGTAAATATTCTGTGTAAATTTTATTTTCAGCTCTTAGTAAAAAATTCGATTGAGCCATGTCCGTCCGTCCGTTAACACGATAACTTGAGTAAATTTTGAGATATCTTGATGAAATTTCGTATGTAGGTTCCTGGGCCCTCATCTCAGATCGCTATTTAAAATGAACGATATCGGACCATAACCACGCCCACTTTTTCGATATCGAAAATTTCGAAAAATCGAAAAAGTGGGATAATTCATTACCAAATACGGATAAAGCGGTGAAACTGGGTAGGTGAGTTGAACTTATGACGCAGAAGAGAAAACTAGTAAAATTTTGGACAATGGGCGTGGCACCGCCCACTTTTAAAAGAAGATAATTTAGAAGTTTTGCAAGCTGTAATTTGGCAGTCGTTGAAAATATCATGATGAAATTTGGCAGGAACGTTACTATTATTACTATATGTATGCTTAATAAAAATTAGCAAAATTGGAGAACGACCACGCCCACTTTAAAAAAAAAAAATGTTTAAGTCAAATTTTGAAAGAAAAGTTAATATCTTTACAGTATATAAGTAAATGATGTCAACATTCAACTCCAGTAATGACATGGTGCAACAAAATACAAAAATAAAAGAAATTTTCAAAATGGGCGTGGCTCCGCCCTTTTTTATTTAATTTGTCTAGGATACTTTTGATGCCATATATCGAACAAAATATTACCAATCCTTGTGAAATTTGGTAGAGGCTTAGATTCTAGGACGATACATTTTTCTGTGAAAACTGGCGAAATCGGTTGAAACCACGCCCAGTTTTTATGCACAGTCGATCGTCTGCCATTCCGCTCGGCCGTTAACACGATAACTTGAGCAAAAATCGATATATCTTTATATCTTACTCGAGTATTTCCGATCTTGTGGTAACTTTAGGTATTTTGCATATTTCCACTTACGTAAGGTTTTTAGTCAAGCATTATGTTGCGAAAGGTTTGCGGTATAAACCTTCTACCTTGACAGCCTTCATCGATGTTATTTTGATTAAATTCTATGGAAATTACTACTGTGAATTGGCAAATTCTTGAACTTAGATAGTGCTAATGAAGCTGTCTTAATAAATTCTTCTATTGAGTGAGGCATTTTACAGTGATTCATTTGTAATTGTTTACTGTTCTTATCGAAATTGGGTTGAGTTTAGATGGTTTAGGGTGCTAAATTTGAATATTATATCAATAGCACGTAGTTATTTTGGAAGATAGTACTCACCGATTTGCCTTGATTGGGCTGGTTAGGAAAACGACTCCTTTGTGGGGATGTGGATGCAGTGACTGGGTACGGCAAAAATGGCTCCCTGACGACGGTGCTGATGATAACGGGTTGTTGTTAATGTTGTTGTGTTACTTTTGTTTTTGCTGTCGCTGCGTTTCCTCGATCATGCACGTATTATAAAATTATACAATAATATAATTGCGTATTGGGGTTCTCCTCTACTTTCCCCAACTACTTCCACGCTCACTTATCATCAGAATCTGTGGCTAGTATTTAATAGTAATTCTATAATGCCAGTCATAAACTGATTCTTTGTTTCCACAAAGGACTTCGGGTTACGTTGAGATTGGGCACCGCTGTGCACAATATCAAACTGTTCTGTTCAAACCAAAGAAAACTCAAGGATAACTTATGGACGAGATTTGGATGATTCCCACGGCTGTTGTAAGGGCCTTCCAAGTAGCCTACCGACGATGAGTCAAATTGGCGATTGCTTTCGTGGTATGCAACGCCGGTCTCTGTCTATACAAACAACTGAAAATGATTAGGCTACTGTTGTGTTTTATTTAATATTTAACGTTTTACACAGTGTAGTTGGGTTTTTTTTGAATCGGTTAACTACTCTTTGGAGTATATTTACTATTAACAATGGATGCAATAAATGCTCGAGCTCACTTCACAGCACAGTTTACATATCCAAGTTACAGATATAAAGCGCGATGTAAAATCTCACTAATTGCACAGTTGACTGTCTGGATTTCGAAAGGTTTGTTTTATGTGTTTGGCTTTGATCGCACTACAAGCGTATTAGTAAATTTATTTAGAGTAATTTATACTTTTTCACATAGCACGGAATTCAGATCTTAGAAGTAGCAACTGATATGCCTTGCAAAAATTATAACTATAAAGAAAAATATGATGGCCGCTTTTGACAGCTGGCAGTGATGTGAGATCGCCTTACTTCAGGTGGCGGCGAATTCGTTCTTGGTGGATTTACGCGGTGGAGGCTGCCACACGTCCATGAGTATTCCCAATAGGAAATTTAAGGCTAGATACAATTAATTGATTTTGGGGAATAGAATAAGATAATTTTCAATATAATATAATTCAATATATATACAATACTAGATATATAATACGATATATGGGTTAGTTATAAATTCATGGCGAAACATAAGTACAATGGGGAAATGGTACGTCTGACGGCCTATGCCGCGTAAACAGCACGATTACGCAGTTTAAAACTGCTAGCCAGACATCTGAAATGTTTGGGTTAATTTTTGGCTCTGGTTCAGATGGTGGTTCATATTTTAATATTATATTCTCTGATGTTTCAGAGTTTCCTTTTCCTACCTCGTAACCAGCTATGGGGTTAATTTTTGTCCACGGAGACATTTTAAAGAGATGATATAATTGAAAGAGAAAATTAAAGAGAAAATAAAAATGTATTCCTGTTTCTTTGGGGGATGGGAAAAAATGCTAACTTATGTTTATTTCTTTGTTTTTTATGTTTATTATATTAAGCATTCCATTTTACTTTTATTATTTTTTCCTTATTTAGTTAGCACTATAAAAGCTATTATTTAAAACGTTTTTTTCTAAAAAAGTTTGTTCTTAAGGAAAAATTTGTTAGTTTTACATTTTTGATATTTCTAATTTTTCTTACAATATTTTCTGAAAATTTTTTCAAATGATGAATAGTTAAATACAGTTTATTTTTTCTTGTTTAATGATTAAATTATGCTATTTTCTTTTTTTTATACTCAGTTGAGCAGAGCTCACAGAGTATATTAATTTTGATTGGATAACGGTTGGTTGTACAGGTATAAAGGAGTCGAGATAGATATAGACTTCCATATATCAAAATCATCAGGATCGACAAAAAATTTGATTGAGCCATGCCCGTCCGTCCGTCCGTCCGTTAACATGATAACTTGAGTAAATTTTGAGGTATCTTGATGAAATTTGGCATGTAGGTTTCTGAGCACTCATCTTAGATCGCTATTTAAAATGAACGATATCGGACAATAACCACGCCCACTTTTTCGATATCGAAAATTTCGAAAAACCGAAAAGGTGCGATAATTCATTACCAAAGACCGATAAAGCGATGAAACTTGGTAGGTGAGTTGACCTTATGACGCAGAATAAAAAATTAGTAAAATTTTGGACAATGGGCGTGGCACCGCCCACTTTTAAAAGAAGGTAATTTAAAAGTTTTGCAAGCTGTAATTTGGCAGTCGTTGAAGATATCATGATTAAATTTAGCAGGAACGTTACTCCTATTACTGTATGTGTGCTTAATAAAAATTAGCAAAATCGGAGAACGACCACGCCCACTTTAAAAAAAATTTTTTGTTAAAGTTAAATTTTAACAAAAAATTTAATATCTTTACAGTATATAAGTAAATTATGTCAAAATTCAACTCCAGTAATGATATGGTGCAGCAAAATACAAAAATAAAAGAAAATATGAAAATGGGCGTGGCTCCGCCCTTTTTAATTTAATTTGTCTAGGATACTTTTAATGCCATAAGTCGAACAAAAATTTACCAATCCTTGTGAAATTTGGTAGGGGCTTAGATTTTAGGACGATAACTTATTTCTGTGAAAAAGGGCGAAATCGGTTGAAGTTACGCCGAGTTTTTATACACAGTCGACCGTCTGTCCTTCCGCTCGGCCGTTAACACGATAACTTGAGCAAAAATCAATATATCTTTACCAAACTCAGTTCGCGTACTTATATGAACTCACTTTGTATTGGTATAAAAAATGGCCGAGATCCGACTATGACCACGCCCACTTTTTCGATATCGAAAATTACGAAAAATAAATAAAATGCCATAATTCTATACCAAATACGAAAAAACTAGGTAATTGGATTGGTTTATTGACGCAAAATACAGCTTTAGAAAAAAACTTTGTAAAATGGGTGAGACACCTACCACATTAAGTAGAAGAAAATGAAAAAGTTCTGGAGGGCGAAACCAAAAGCCCTTGGAATCTTGGCAGAAATACTGTTCATGGTATTACATATATAAATAAATTAGCGGTATCCAACAAATGATGTTCTGGGTCACCCTGGTCCACATTTTGGTCGATATCTGGAGAACGCCTTCACATATACAACTACCACCACTCCCTTTTAAAACCCTGATTCATACCTTCAATTTGATACCCATATCGTACAAACACATTCTAGAGTCACCCCTGGTTCACCTTTATCTCGAAAAGGCGTCCACCTATAGAACTAAGCCCCACGCCCTTTTAAAATACTCATTAAAACCTTTCATTTGATACCCATATCGTACAAACATATTCTAGAGTCACCCCTGGTCCACCTTTATGGCGATATCTCGAAAAGGCGACCACCTATACAACTAAGGCCCACTCCCTTTTAAAAAGACTCATTAACACCTTTCATTTGATACCCATATCGTACAAACAAAGTATAGAGTCAGCCCTGGTCCAACTTTATGGCCATATCTCGAAAAGGCGTCCACCTATAGAACTAAGGCCCACTCGCTTTTAAAATACTCATTAACACCTTTCGTTTGATACCCATATCGTACAAACAAAGTCTAGAGTCACCCCTGGTCCACCTTTATGGCGATATCTCGAAAAGGCGTCCACCTATAGAACTAAGGCTCACTCTCTTTTAAAATACTCATTAACACCTTTCGTTTGATACACATATTGTACAAACACATTCTATAGTTACCCCTGGTCCACCTTTATGGCGATATCTCGAAAAGGCGTCCACCTATTGAACTAAGCCTCACGCCCTTTTAAAATACTCATTAACAACTTTCGTTTGATACCCATATTGTACAAACGCATTCTAGAGTCACCCCTAGTCCACTTTTATGGCGACATCTCGAAAAGGCATCCACCTATAGAACTAAGGCCCACTCCCTTTTAAAATACTCATTAACCCCTTTCATTTGATACCCATATCGTACAAACAAATTCTAGGGTCAATCCTGGTCCACCTTTATAACGATATCTCGAAAAGGCGTCCACCTATAGAACCAAGGTCCACTCCCTTTTAGAATACTCATTAACCCCTTTATTTTGATACCCATATCGTATAAACAAATTGTAGGGTCACCCCCTGTCCACCTTTATGGCGATATCTCGAAACGGCGTCCACCTATGGAACTAAGGATCACTTCCTTTTAAAATACTCATTAACACCTTTCATTTGATACCCATATCGTACAAACAAATTTTGGGGTCAACCCTGATCCATCTTTACGGCGATATCTCGAAAAAGCGTCCATCTCTAGAACTAAGCCCACGCCTTTTAAAATTCTCATTAACATCTTTCACTTGATACCCATATCGTACAAACAAATTCTAGAGTCAGCCCTGGTCCACCTTTATGGCGATATCCCTAAATGGCATCCACCTATAGAACTATGGCCCACTCCCTCATAAAATGCTCTTTAATATCTTTCATTTGATACACATGTCATACAAACAGATTCCAGGGTTATCCTCGGTTTATTTTCCTACATGGTTATTTTCCCTTATGCTGTCACCATAGCTCTCAACTGAGTATGTAATGTTCGGTTGCACCCGAACTTAACCATCCTTACTTGTTTTCATTTTGCTTTCTATGCCATTTTGAGCTTAAAAAAATTTTCTATTTTGGACAAACATCAGTAAACATTAAAAATTTTTTTTTTCACATTTAAAGAATTTTATGAAAACGAGCTAAGCACTTGACTTTGATTTTGTATGTCCACTTCTGGGAACATAACTCAATAATTAGTAACAAAAAGTTTTTACAGCAGAAATTTAAATTTTTTCTTGTCAATAGGCAGCCGTTAGGTTGCCCGAATATTTTCTTTCTTAAAAATAATGTCTAAATTGTCAAACCGACTTCAGAATTAAGCTAATTATACTTATTATAATTATACGTATTATGCTGCCAGACCTGTTGTTTATACCACCTTATCACCTGTGGACATTTCTGGCTGGTTGTTTATTTGAAGTATGTTGGTATTTGAAAGGTACAAAAGTGGGTGCCAGCGCATCTAATGGTAGTGTATTTGTTTTTCAACTGCCGCAATTTTCATGTGATCTTCATCGTTGGTGCCCAAATTTAATTCATCGAAAACATCATTGCAAAAGCGAAATTTGTGTTTGTTCCGCGATAAAAATTGGATTCGGAAAAACACGTTCTATACCTTCTCTTTTACTTTGCTTCTTTTAAAAGGCTTAGGCTGTAATCAGCCAGTATAATCCTTACCAATGAATCAGCCAGTATAATCAAGGCAGGATCGCCATATAAAAGGCGTATCCTTGCCAGTAATGAACTTATAAAAGGTTAATAAAAGAGTAGTCGGTTTTGTGAGGTGTAAGTGTCAATGAGCGAATGCTTCTTTATTCAAATATTGTCAGCTTATTTATACTAAATTATTCTAAACATATTCTTACGTACATATTTACTTTAAGCATACATACTTACATACATATTTACGTTAAGCATACATACATACCTACATACAACTCGACACAAAATATGTACCTTCACATCGGTTTTGAGCTGTGAATCCTGTGGGAAAAGCAATGCCAGCAAATTTGCCGGTATGCGTTGTACACACACCTGTATTAAATCGTGTGAATTGCTCTGTCAGCAACAATTAGCAGATGCCTTTTTTGTGTTGATGAAAATTTAGACTCTTTTTGTTACAGGGTAGCATATTAAGTGATTTACTTATTTGGCATTGAAATTGTTGGCTGTTTACACTACATTAGTCCAAACATTATTTAGTTGATGTGGCAAAAATGTTTTTTGATGTAATCCATCAATAATTATTCATTAATGAGACGTCATTAAATCAAATTAATCAAATGTATTAGTGGATTTTTTATAATGGCCCGTAAATTGTTTAGTCCCGGCCCCGGATTTTCTCTCTACGGCCCTGCGTGTCTTTTTGGTATTGCGTGATGCTTGAACGCACAGCTGCTCGCGTAAGTTGGTATTAAGTTCAGTGAACGTAGCCAACAAAGCGTCACAAAAAACGCTCGAATACTCTTGAAATTTGCTCTTGTTTTTTTTTGATTAAAACGTAGTTTTAAAGATAATTTTAAATATTTCAAGCTTTTTTTAAAATAAAAATGTGAAAAGTGGTAAAAAAGGCCTTGCTCACTCGCATTTGACTTAATTGTCAAAATAAACTTCTTTTTATATACGTTCATGGTTCAGTTATATGGTTGGCTCATCTCAGCAGCTGATTTTATTTATTTCATTGCATGACCGAAGGGATTGTCAAAAGAAGATGGCAAACTCAAAATAAAACCAACACATTAACAACATTTTTCTTACACGTACAAAAACTGCTAAGTTTTATGTTTCCGTTCCATACCATTCGCACCAACACCAATACACAGATTTTGACAAATTGAACAGACATATTTTGTTGCTTTACAGATGAGCCAACGATATAATTGAACCATGTACACGTTTTTGGATATCATCACACGTTTTAAATTTTACTTGCTACAATATTTTTATATTTTATATGCTTTATTCGGAAAACAAATGGTTTTTTGTTTTAGAAATATAAAAGGTGACATTTAATTGTATAATTTTCTATTACAATCCGGCCATGGTTCAAATATGGTTGGCTCATCTGTATAAAAACAAAGTATGTTAGTTCAGATTGTCAAAATCTGCGTGTTGGCGTTATGCGAATGGAAAGGAATGAAAACATAAAACTTAGCTGTTTTTGTATGTAGTAAGAAAATGTTGCCAATGTGTTGGTTTCATTTTGAGTTTGCCATCTCCTTTTGACAATCCCATCTACCATGCAATGAAAAAAATAAAATCAGCTGATGAGATGAGCCAACCATATAATTGAGCCATGAATCCGGCATAAATTTATTACAAACTGTCAGAAATTAAGATACGATACTGAACGTACACCATAATACCAATATTGACATCCTTACGATTAGTCATGTAATTTTTTTCATACGATTGGAGTTTCGATTACGGAATACGTAATTCGGGCCCAGCTCTCGCTCAAGGCTCTTGCTTCATTCAAGAAACTAAGTCTGGTGGTGCTTGGGAAAGACTTTTAATCGATAATCTATACATACAATATATACATAATACATAGCCATGTTTCCTCTTTAATAGCGTGGAAGCCTTGTAACAGAAAATATAATTAAAATAAATTTCTTACATAAAATATTTCCATAGATATAGCTTATCCTAGTAACTGATATTCTTTATTTTCAGAATTTCAAAAATATTTTGCTTCAGTCACAAAGGGCATGGATTATACATGGCAACACCCACCGAAATTCAGAAATTTACAATATCATCAGAATTCTGGTAAAATAAAAAATACATTCATATGTAGCAACATAGCACTTTAATTTCACCCAGAAATAATTTTTCCAAATGGGAATGATTTTTCGCCATTGGAATTTTTTTCCTGAAAACATGGGAAAACTGTTACATACAAGATCTTTATTAATAAAAAAATGGTATCATAACTAGCGAAATTCTGTGGCAGATAATCATTCCAATTTTCCTTATTCTGATGAAATTTATTTTATTTTTGAGTTTATAATCAAAATATCAATTATTTAGCTAAAATTGAGGTAGAAGTAAATATTCGCAAAAAGTTAACTGGTTTTATTTTAATAAAACAAAAATGTTTAAGTTAAACGGTTTTATTGAATACAATACTTACATTAAGTAATAATAATACTAAAAGCTAGAAAATAACTAGGTAGGTACTAGGTAACAGTCATCACACTCCTCATCAATCTAGGGCGTTGATCAGACAATTAAATAAAAGCGTTGGACGCGTCAAGTTTCTATTGATAGTCATATATAAGACCAACTGAACCTTAATAAGGTTATGCTACGCCTTTATTTAATTGTCTGGTCAACGCCCTAGATTGATGAGGAGTGTGATGACTAGTACCTAGGATCTACCTAATTATTTTTAAGTTTTTAGTATTATTATTACTTAATGTAAGTATTGTTTTCAATAAAACCGTTTAACTTAAACAATTTTTTTTAAATTATTTTATTTTCAAGTTTTTAGTCTTTATTTAATTGCATATTATTTCTCATTCTATTTAGTTCATTTAGTGACTCATTATTACTCTTTCCTGACAATTTCTTACAATCTAAGTCCTCAATACATAATCCTTGCAAAGATTTTAGTCGACTTGGCACCACGTATGCTTGCCCATCCTCGAACTCCAAAGTATTTTGATGTCACCACTTCCGGACTGTATGTAATATTTGTTCCAAATATGAGGCAAGTCGGACATCATAGGTCGCTTTCTATTCATTTATGTATTATGAGTTCCAAATATGGACCAAATCGGACCACAAATACAATTTTTTTTAATACCTCGATTTTTCCGCCATCTAGCGGTGATTTTTTTCATAGGTCGCTTTCTATTCATGTATGTATTATGTGTTCCAAATATGAGCCAAATCGGACCACAAATACGAGTTTTTATGCCCACCTGTACTTGTACACAGGGTATTATAACTTTGATTGGATAACGGTTGGTTGTACAGGTATAAAGGAATCGAGATAGATATAGACTTCCATATATCAAAATCATCAGTATCGAAAAAAATTTGATTGAGCCATGTCCGTCCGTCCGTCCGTCCGTCCGTCCGTCCGTCCGTCTGTCCGTTAACACGATAATTTGAGTAAATATTGAGATATCTTCACCAAATTTGGAGCTTATCTGGACCCAAACGAGATTGGTATTGAAAATGAGCGAAATCGGATGATAACCACGCCCACTTTTTATATATATATAACATTTTGGAAAACACAAAAAACCTGTTTATTAGGAAATAATACACCTAGAATGTTGAAATTTGACGTGTGGACTGATATTGAGACTCTTGATAAAAGTTTGAACATTTTTTTTAAATGGGCGTGGCATCGCCCACTTGTGATAAAATCAATTTTACAAATATTATTAATCATAAATCAAAAATCGTTAAACCTATCGTAACAAAATTCGGCAGAGAGATTGCCTTTACTCTAATGAATGCTTTGAAGAAAACTTACCGAAATCGGTTAAGGACCACACCCACTTTTATATTTTATTTTATTTTATATTATTTTAGATTTTTAAAAGGGTAGTGGATGAAGAAAAAAAAGCTATATCTTTGTAAAAAAGGGATTTATATCAATGGTATTTCATTTCCCAAGGGGATTTATAACAGTAAATAGGAAAAACTTCAAATTTTAAAAAATGGGAGTGGCACCGCCTCTTTTCTGACTAAGCAATTTTCTATGTTTTAGGAGCCATAACTCGAAGAAAGATTAACGGATCGTAATAAAATTGGGTACACACATTTTTCCTATAGCAGGAAATATTTCTACAAAAAATGGTCGAGATTGGTTGAAGACCACGCCCAATTTTATATAAAAGATTTTTAAAAGGGTCGTAGACGAAAATAATAAGCTATATCTTAGCGAAAAAGAGCTTTGTATCAATAGAAATTTACTTTCTAAATTGAATTATAACATTAAATTGGAAATATTTCTAGTAAAAATGGATAAGATGGGTTAAGGACCACGCCCACTTTTATATAAATGACTTTAAAAAGGGTCGTAGGTAAAAATAATAAGTTAAAGTTTGGCGAAAAACAAGAAATGGAAAAAATTAAATTCTTTAAAAATGGGCGTGTTACTGCCCCTTTGTTACAATGCATTTCCCAACGTTTATGGAGCCATAACTCGACGAAAAATTTGATATTTAACAGGAAATATTTTCAGTAAAAATGGACTAAATCTGTTAAATCGCCTTCTTTTATATACAAGATTTTGTAAACGTGCGTAGATGCAGGTAATAAGCTATTTCTAGTAAAAATTGGAAAATTTCGTTAATAACCCTGCCCTTTTTATACTTTTTTTATATATACTTACTTGTAAATAGTAGGGAAATCCCCATGTCTGAAGAAAAACTGCATTATTACCAGCTCAAGGTCATTGGTGTTAGCCTCTGTATCCTTTTTGCATCTTTTAAACGAAAATTAGTTCAGAATAGAACCATATGTATATGTATTATTGCGCAGCCTTGTAACACTATTAAGCACACAAAACAAACAACAACAGCATTTCAAGTGTACAGCTGGGTATGTAATGTTCAGTTTCACCCGAACTTAGACTTCCATACTTGTTGAAATATTTCGATCCATGCGCCACATATCGCAGTTTTGTTTTCTTATTATTGCATTGTGAACTGTATTCCAAGTTTCAAGCTTGTAGCTTATCGGGAAGTTTAATAAAACCGTTTAAAGAAACAGACTGCGCTAAAAAACCGGAGTAAATAACAGCAAAACGTTTAAACATATATCTAGAAACGAAATATAAAAAAAAAAGTTCAGTAAAAGTCATGGGCTAGACTCGAGCTCACGGTCTTAACCAAAATGTTCTGTCTGTTATTATTTTAATATGATATATTTTTTCATAAATTTGTATTTTTAAATTAGAATAGAATAATAAAAATTTCTAAGGCAACTGACATACATAAACAAATCAGCCAAGATCCCGCATTCCGGAATTGTTGTATTTGTAATCGAATTTGAAAAAAAAGTTTGATGACGTAGCGCTTTTGAAGTTTTTCGATTTATTACATTTCTCTCATATTTCGCTACCAGTGTTCGGAGTATTTAAAACTGTTACCTGAGTAAACGACTACGGCGGAGTAAAAATAAAATTTTCGGAGTATATTTTTTTCTTTTTTGAAAGCGGGGGAACAACTAACATCAAAAAATCTCAGCAAAAAAGTTATCTGTGTTTTCAGATGAACATGGAGTCGGCCTAAAACGTGTAGGATTACCAAATAATACACCCATTAGCACACAACATTCTGGAAGAAAAGTAGGCTCTATCTCCCCGGATATTTATCGCGAAAAATATTATTATTATTTTGGGTTTATCATATATGTTTCGTACTCTTTTAATGACAGAGGGTTTCATTCTGTAGGAATGATAATGGCGACCTAGTAACTGACGTACAGAGGCGAAGAGTTGGTATAAGATCAAGCAGCAAAAAAAGTGGATCTTGCAGTAAATGTGGACAAGACGAAGTACATGCTGTCATCGTGGCCTTTGTAGCCACGTCACTGTTGACGGATATAAATTGAAGACTGTGAAGGATTTCGTCTATTTGGGAAGCAGATTTAAAAGCAAAAACAATGTCGGCCTAGAAATCAAACGGAGAATAACTCTTGCCAACAAATGCTTCATTAAGCAGTTGAAAAGTAAAGTTTCGACGAACAAAATTCTCGCTCTACAAGTCACTCATCATAACTGTACTGATGTATGGCTCGGAGTAATGAAAGGTGTCGAGAGAAGATGAGATGGCTCTTGGAATATTCGAGAGAAAAGTTCTTCGGAGGATTTATAGTCCTATCCGTGATGTCGACGGCGAGTATCGAAGGAGGTATAATGATGAGCTATATGAGCTTTTCGCAGATATGACAATAGTGCAGCGAATAAAAACAGAAAGCTTCGCTGGCTAGGTCATGTTATGAGGAAAGAGAAGACCTTCACAGTGTTTGGAGAGACAGTTGGAGGAAGCTTTGACCTTGCTTGGTGCTCCCAATTGGCGACTGTTATCGCAAAACAGGGTTAGCTGACTTCACTGACTCAACGTACTTCATTTTTATATAAAACTTCAAGAAGAGCAGTATGTTGAATTTAGGTGGGATTTACAAATCGCGTCCGGACAAATTTTTTCCTTGTATTTTACTCCTTCTATTCTGATTCCATACGAAAAATGTGAAGAAACAATCTTAAGACACGAACATGTCTAAGACACGAACAATCATTTCTTCCAATCGTTACTTGTAAACAATCAGCTTTTCATACGTACATTGAAAACTTCAACCAACAGATATTAGGCAGTAATACTATTAGTTTTCAATTCGACCCAAGTAAATCTTTAAGATAAAAAATGTAGTAGGAGGTAAGAGCGGATCAAAATACTCCGATTGGAATAAAGTCTGAACACTGCGTCAGCAATAAAACATGTTGTCAAAAGCGTGACGTCACGTCGAGAAATTTATTTCCCAGCCAACTATGATTTTTTTGCTCTGTCATTTTTTAATGCGGGGTCTGTTTATTGGTTCATGACTGCCATAGCTCGGTTGTATAGATCCCAGAACACGAGGTAACACGTGGCACTATAGCAATGTTCACAATGTTTTTCCGGAATATTTGACAGCACTGTGAAAAAAGCAGTTTGCAAGAGGTTAAGTTCGGGTGTAACCGAACATTACATACTCAGTTGAGAGCTATGGTGACAGCATAAGGGAAAATAACCATGTAGGAAAATGAACCGAGGGTAACCCTGGAATGTGTTTGTATGACATGTGTATCAATTGAAAGGTATTAAAGAGCATTTTATGAGGGAGTGGGCCATAGTTCTATAGGTGGACGCCATTTAGGGATATCGCCATAAACGCATAAACGTGGACCAGGGCTGACTCTAGAATTTGTTTGTACGATATGGGTATTAAGTGAAAGATGTTAATGAGAATTTTAAAAGGCGTGGGCTCAGTTCTATAGGTGGACGCCTTTTCGAGATATCGCCATAAAGGTGGATCAGGGTTGACTCTAGAATTTGTTTGTACGATATGGGTATCAAATGAAATGTGCTAATGAGTATTTTAAAAGGGAGTGGACCTTGGTTCTATAGGTAGACGCCTTTTCGAGATATGGCTAGAAAGGTGGCCCAGGGGTGACCCTACAATTTGTTTATACGATATGGGTATCCAAAGAAAGGGGTTAATGAGTATTTTAAAAGGGAGTGGACCTTGGTTCTATAGGTGGACGCCTTTTCGAGATATCGCTAGAAAGGTGGACCAGGAGTGACCCTAGAATTTGTTTGTACGATATGGGTATCAAATGAAAGGGGTTAATGAGTATTTTAAAAGGGAGTGGGCCTTAGTTCTATAGGTGGATGCCTTTTCGAGATATCGCCATAAAGGTGGACCAGGGGTGACTCTAGAATGCTTTTGTACAATATGGGTATCAAACGAAAGTTGTTAATGAGTATTTTAAAAGGGCGTGGGGCTTAGTTCCATAGGTGGACGCCTTTTCGAGATATCGCCATAAAGGTGGACCAGGGGTGACTCTAGAATGCGTTTGTACAATATGGGTATCAAACGAAAGTTGTTAATGAGTATTTTAAAAGGGCGTGGGGCTTAGTTCTATAGGTGGACGCCTTTTCGAGATAAAGGTGGACCAGGGGTGACTCTGGAATGTGTTTGTACGATATGGGTATCAAATGAAAGGTGTTAATGGGTATTTTAAAAGGGCGTGGGCTCAGTTCTATAGGTGGACGCCTTTTCGAGGTATCGCCATAAAGGTGGATCAGGGTTGACTCTAGAATTTGTTTGTACGATATGGGTATCAAATGAAAGGTGCTAATGAGTATTTTAAAAGGGAGTGGACCTTGGTTCTATAGGTAGACGCCTTTTCGAGATATGGCTAGAAAGGTGGACCAGGGGTGACCCTACAATTTGTTTATACGATATGGGTATCAAAAGAAAGGGGTTAATGAGTATTCTAAAAGGGAGTGGACGTTGGTTCTATAGGTGGACGCCTTTTCGAGATATCGCTAGAAAGGTGGACCAGGAGTGACCCTAGAATTTGTTTGTACGATATGGGTATCAAATGAAAGGGGTTAATGAGTATTTTAAAAGGGAGTGGGCCTTAGTTCTATAGGTGGACGCCTTTTTGAGATATCGCCATGAAGGTGGACCAGGGGTGACTCTAGACTTTGTTTTTACGATATTGGTATCAAATGAAAGGTGTTAATGAGTCTTTTTAAAAGGGAGTGGGCCTTAGTTGTATAGGTGGTCGCCTTTTCGAGATATCGCTATAAAGGTGGACCAGGGGTGACTCTAGAATATGTTTTGTTCGATATGGGTATCAAATGAAAGGTGTTAATGGGTATTTTAAAAGGGCGTGGGGCTTAGTTCTATAGGTGGACGCCTTTTCGAGATAAAGGTGGACCAGGGGTGACTCTAGAATGTGCTTGTACGATATGGGTATCAAATTAAAGGTATTAATGAGGGTTTTAAAAGGGAGTAGTGGTAGTTGTATATGTGAAGGCGTTTTCCAGATATCGACCAAAATGTGCACCAGGGTGACCCAGAACATCATTTGTTGGATACCGCTAATTTATTTATATATGTAATACCACGAACAGTATTCCTGCCAAGATTTCAAGGGTTTTTTATTTCGGCCTGCAGAACTTTTTCATTTTCTTCTACTTAATATGGTAGGTGTCACACCTATTTTTTAAAGTTTTTTTCTAAAGTTATATTTTGCGTCAATAAACCAATCCAATTACCATGTTTCATCCTTTTTTTCGTATTTGGTATAGAATTATGGCATTTTATTTATTTTTCGTAATTTTCGATATCGAAAAAGTGGGCGGGGTCATAGTCGGATTTCAGCCATTTTTTTTACCAATACAAAGTGAGTTCAGATAAGTACGTGAGCTGAGTTTTGTAAAAATATATTGATTTTTGCTCAAGTTATCGTGTTAACGGCCGAGCGGAAGGACAGACGGTCGACTGTGTATAAAAACTCGGCGTGGCTTCAACCGATTTCGCCCTTTTTCACAGAAATAAGTTATCGTCCTAGAATCTAAGCCCCTACCAAATTTCACAAGGATTGGTAAATTTTTGTTCGACTTATGGCATTAAAAGTATCCTAGACAAATTCAATGAAAAAGGGCGGAGCCACGCCCATTATCATATTTTCTTTTATTTTTGTATTTTGTTGCACCATATCATTACTGGAGTTGAATTTTGACATAATTTACGTATATACTGTAAAGATATTAACTTTTTTGTTAAAATTTGACTTTAAAAAAAAATTTTTTTAAAGTGGGCGTGGTCTTCTCCGATTTTGCTAATTTTTATTAAGCACACATACAGTAATAGGAGTAACGTTCCTGCTAAATTTCATCATGATATCTTCAACGACTGCCAAATTACAGCTGGCAAAACTTTTAAATTACCTTCTTTTAAAAGTGGGCGGTGCCACGCCCATTGTCCAAAATTTTACTAATTTTCTATTCTGCGTCATAAGGTCAACTCACCTACCAAGTCTCATCGCTTTATCGGTCTTTGGTAATGTATTATCGCACTTTTTCGGTTTTTCGAAATTTTCGATATCGAAAAAGTGGGCGTGGTTATTGTCCGATATCGTTCATTTTAAATAGCGATCTGAGATGAGTGCTCAGAAACCTACATACCAAATTTCATCAAGATACCTCAAAATTACCTCTACGGACGGACGGACATGGCTCAATCAAATTTTTTTTCGATCCTGATGATTTTGATATATGGAAGTCTATATCTATCTCGATTCCTTTATACCTGTACAACCAACCGTTATCCAATCAAAATTAATATACTCTGTGAGCTCTGCTCAACTGAGTATAAAAATAGAAATTACGAACGAATCACCGTTGTAATAGCTGAATATATTAGATCGGCGTGGCCACGTTTATTTGTATTTTGTGTTGTTAAAGTATTTATATGTATCATAATAATACAAAATAATAAAATGGATGATGCGTTGCTTATGAAGAAGTTCGGCAGTTCCTGAAGTTGTCTTAAAAACTAAAAAATACTATATCATAACAATTATAATGACAAAATATTATTGGTATCAATACATACGAAATAGGATCTTTAAAATTTATAGTCCGATAAAACAACCAAATTGTTCTGTAAAAATGAGAAAACTCATTGAAAACTTTTCAAAAACGCCATATTTCAGAATTCGTTTCAAAAACGCCCTATATGAGCATAAATTCAGTACATTTTGAAGTTAGCTAGTGTCTTTATATTAAAAATTCTGAGCGTTTTTAAAATGCGTATTTCAAAAATTTCCCAAGACTGGGTTTTTAAAAAGGTAGGCGATATAGGATCATATTCCAGTCAGCAGTCGATGTGAAAGTTATAACCGGTTTTCCATTTTTACTGAACTTTTTTTTATATATGATTTTTACAGATATTTTTATAAATGTTCAGCACCATTCTGCATTTCGACTTGGATTGGAATTTTTTCGATTTGGCAATTTTGGTATTCTGTGTTCCAATCTCTTTCGATCCAACTTCGAATCGTTCCATTTTGTGTATTCTGCATTTCGATCGTAGTTCCGTTTTTCTAAGTTGCAAATTAGTTGGCGGAAAAATATTTTCTTTTTATTTTTTTATTAATTTAAAACAGAATTTTAGCAAAAATGTAAGTAAAACTTGTTAAGAAACGTAAAAGGCTGGATGATGATTGTTTTTTATATGTTTCCAGGTCAAAAACAACATGTCGATGTCGAAGTAAAAAAAAATAAATAAATGTAAGGCGCGATAACCTCCGAAGAGATCTAAGGCCGAGCTTATCTCCCAATTTGCGTCGTGCTCCTCTTGATTTTCCCTACAAATTGGCCGGACGGGACCTACATGTTTTATGCCGACTCCGAACGGCATCTGCAAGGCAGATGAGTTTTCACCGAGAGCTTTTCATGGCAGAAATACACCCGAAGCGCTTGCCAAATACTGCCGAGGGGCGACCCGCTCAGAAAAATTGTATTCTAATTGAAAAACCTTATTTTCTAAAATTTTGATGTTGCTTTGCCCGGGGTGTGAACCCAGGGCATACGGTGTGGTAAGCGGAGCACGCTAACATCACACCACGGTGACCGCGATGTCGAAGTCCTTGAACGTATTTGCCCAGCAAAAGTATCTAACACATACTTGAAAGCATCCTTATTAAGTCGAAAGTTTTTTTTTAACCTAAATAAGAAAATAAGTCATTACACATTACCACCTTTAAGTTAAATTTCTTACAATTCGTCACTCATCTCAAATGGATTACACAAATCTCGCAATATTTGCCTTTCCATTCTCGCCTGGCCATTTTCGTATGCTTTGCTTTCCAACTCCACAAATAATGCCGCGGCTATTGATTCCATTATAATAGACAGCTATAATTTGTGTCTGTTCGTTGGGTCCAGTTATATGCTAAAGCAAGCTGCCGGAGTAGAGGAAGTTGAAGCGAAAACGTAAACAATCCTTGCGGAAAGAATAAATAAATCTTCATAAAATATTTTAGGCCACTGCAATGAAATTAGCATCTATAAAATTCTGAAAATGTCAACTATATTCGTGCGAGAATTCGTTTTAACAAAACTTGGAGGCCACGGCAGGGAATTGGACAAAAGAACGACAAAAACACACTTAAAATTATGAAAGCACTTCACTCAAAAAAATATAACACGGCAGCAATATATTTTATTCCTTTTCTTTGTACAAAATGGCTTGGATAATAAAATATAAATAAAGTATAAATACAAATTTTCTTTAATTTATTTTGTCCCAATGTTCACACATTCCGTACAAACAGCTGATTTCGAAAAATCATTTGCTCTTCCTCTTCTCGTTACGATTCCGTCGTAATGCAGAATACCCAACTTCGATTTAAGCGGAGCGTAGAACGGGAACGTAATCGAAATGCAGAATAGGGGTGGTTGATTTTATTCACGCCTAATATTAATATATTTTTAATGCCGATCGGTCATATATCATGACATAGTAAGACGGATGACGAGTCTACGTGGATAAAAGTTATCTCTTGCTTCTATGTTAGTATAGATTGCATTTCCGAAAAACTTTGGATTGCTGATATCGAGTATTGCTAAGTGAAAGAAATTTCTTGTTTTTATTGTGAAGTGCAAAAATTATTCAAAAATATTTAGAATCAGGTTGACTTAGATTCAAACTAATCATAGAAAGGCAGAAATAAAACATAAAAACTTAAATTAGTAATAGGTGTGAATCGCTTTATAACCTCGCCCTCTTTTTTGTAAAATGTTATGACCATTGACCCCTAATACTAAAGATACGTATTGCGACTTTCAAGCGAACTCATAGAGCCATAAATCAGTTTCCAAATTCTTGTCTGAGCTTATTTGGCAGGCACGTTGCTCCTATTACTATATGTGCGCTAAATAAAAATTAGCAAAAATTTAACAAAAAATTTTAAATCTTTACAGTATATAAGTAAATTATGCCAACATTCAACTCCAGTAATGATATGGTGCAACCAAATACAAAAATAAAACCAAATTTCAAAATGAGCGTGGCCCCGCCCTTTTTCATTCAATTCGTCTAGAATACTTTTAAGGCCATAAGTCGAACTAAAATTTACCAATCCTTGTGAAATTTGGTGTGTGCATAGATTCTATGACGGTTGAAGCCACGCCCAGTTTTTATACACAATCGACCGTCTGCCCTTCCGCTCGGCCGTTAACACGATAACTTGAGCAAAAATCGATATATCTTAACTAAACTTAGTGCACGTACTTATCTGAACTCACTTTATCTTGGTATAAAATATGGCCGAAATCCGACTATGACCACGCCCACTTTTGCGATATCGAAAATTTCGAAAAATGAAAAAAATGCCATAATTCTGTACCAAATATGCAAAAAGAAATGAAACATGGTAATTGGATTGGTTTATTGACGCAAAATGTAACTTTAGAAAAAACTTTGTAAAATGGGTGTGACAACTACCATATCAAGTAGAAGAAAATGAAAAAGTTCTGTTGGGCGAAATCAAAAGCCCTTGGAATCTTGGCAGGAAGACTGTTCGTGGTATTACATATATAAATAAATTAGCGATACCCGACAGATGATGTTCGGGGTCACCCTGATCCACATTTCGGTCGATATCTCGAAAACGCCTTCACATATAAAACTAAGGGCCACTCCCTTTTAAAACCCTCATTAATACCTTTAATTTGGTACCCATATCGTACAAACACATTATAAAGTCACCCCTGGTCCACCTTTATGGCGTTATCTCGAAAAGTCGTCCACCTATAGAACTAAGGCCGACTGCCTTTTAAATAATCATTAGCACCTTTCATTTGATACCCCTATCGTACAAACGCATTCTAGAGTCACCCCTGTTCCACCTTTATGGCGATATCCTGAAATTGCGTCCACCTATAGAACTATGGCGCACTCCCTGTTAAAATACTCTTTAATGCCTTCCATTTGAAACCAATGTCATACAAACACATTCCAGGGTTACCCTAGGTTCATTCTGCTAAATGGTTATTTTCCCTTATTTTGTCTCCAAAGCTCTCAGCTGAGTATGTAATGTTCGGTTACACCCGAACTTAGCCTTCCTTACTTGTTCAAAAAGTTACTGTGCTAATAGATCTTAATAACAGAGGAAATGAATTTGTTTTATATATTACAGTCATTTTATATTGGATATGATGGGTGAATTATATACATCGCATGAAATGCCCGAGCAACCTAAGGATGGTTTTTTCAAAGGTCTTTTTGGAGGGGGAACAAAAAGCTTGGATAGAGAAGAACTTTGTGAGTATTTTTTTATAAAGATAAAGACTGTACATTTATGTATTTCGAGCCTTCCATGGAAAATTGTAAATTTTTACGATTTTCTAATTGTTTTGCTTATTAATTTTCAGTGCCAATATATTTGACATAAGTACATCTATGGCACCTTATTGTACAGATAATATACAAAGTGCGATACGCCTCTGAGGGCATTTGAGCCAAGGTTATATTAAATTCGCGTCGTGCTTTTTTTAATTTCACAACAACTTTATGCCGACTCCAAGCGGCATCAGCAAACAGATGAATTTTCGCTGAGAACCATTTCGTGGCTTAAATACCCTCGGAAAGTTGTCCCAAAATCAATTTTCTCAGCAACGGTTAAGGTTAAAGTTATTAAACAAAAAACCCTTCAAAGAATATTTTTTTCTATTATGAAAAAAAGGGTTTTAGTAAAATTTTAAATTGAAAAAACGTATAAAAAACTATTTGGCTCTATGAACATAAATAGCTCGTCGTGCAGAAGTGCAAGCCCATCGTGTTACTCCGCAAGTTGTTTGTGATTTCATGTGACTTGGCGCTAGAGGGAGGAAGGATATGTTGTCGGTTGAAACCTTCACCATCGTAACCACCAGTATACCATTTCAACGGTAATAGTGTCTTTATCTTTGCAACGGTAATAGTGTCTTTATCTTTGTCTGGCTGATCAAAACATGGCCATACTAGCAAGCAGCGTACCAGCCTACTCCTGAAAGGGGACAAACATCCAAGTCAAAGTAGAGGCAAAATGACGTGCGTTAAAGTGGCGTTTCTTGTTCTACGCTGTCTGGAAATACGGTTTCATAAACGGGGTTCATCGAGCGTGGTTGTTTGAAATAATTCATTGACTCTATGCCTCTGGATCATATGGCAGTGTTACTTAAAGCCGGGTCATAGTGGTTACGGAGATGGCCCCCTATCAGCAGCCCATATTGGCGAATCATAGTACAAGATTGAGTAGCCAATTGCTTAGTCTGTTTATGCACCGGGGCATGAAGCTCTCTCTTGCTGCCCTTCCACAACGTTAATTATGTTTCCTTTAATGCAGGATGAGGGTGGAAGAGTTGCGATTGAGCATGGCCGTTAGGTGCCAATTTGCAATTCTGTTCTCTATTAAGAATCGCAAATAAATTTCATATTAACCACTACACATTTTTTGACGTGTTTGGGAATTTTTGACGTTTCATAATGTTTGTTGTTTTGCTAGAAGCGTTGCCACACCGTTACTGCTTAAGGCGAAATTGTGGTTTTTCGGGATGGAAATTTCCTTCAGAATGAAAACGCAATGGCCATCTAAGACAATAATAATATGCTCTAACACGATTTATGTGCATACGTGTGTGGGAACACCACATTTGGTATGTAATATCGATCTGGCATCATCATCGATTACTCGGCGCGTCACGTTACCTTTTTTGGAACTTTTGCGCTTGAAGAGACTTGCCTTTTGTCCATAGAAATTAACATAATTAGCTTTGTAACGTTTTTCTTAATAAATCATATTAACTAAAGTATCAGAAGACTATTTTCCCCAAAGTGGTGACCCTGACTTGGAAACTGGAGAATATATTGTCGGGTGCCTGAATTCATCAAACTATTTGGCAGGAATTTATGCACACATCGAAATATAACTTACGCAATTTATCAAGGAGGAAATTAGTTTTCGAAGAACCTGTAGACGCAGCAATGGCGCAGGATCTAAGTGAGCAGGTCCGTGAGCTACAATTCCAATTGGAAGCACTACTTATGGGGGAAACGGCATCGTCGAATACTTCTCGGCTTACTACACAACGCATAGCAATCCACTTACCAAAATTTACTCTGGCAAATCCCCACATATGGTTTGCACAAGTTGAGAGTTCTTTTCGTTTACATGGCATTAACTAAGATGTAGACAAATTTGACTTGGTTATTGTACATTTAGAAGAGGAAGTTTTTTAGCTGTTGAAGAACTGGTTGCTCGTCCACCGGCTTCTGAAAAATATTGTCGCATATGCGTCGCTTGGCCCCTGACCCAGGCAGCGAAGGTATCATTCTCACCCTTTTTCTGTCCGAAATGCCGCAGTCGATACGACCACTTCTTACTATATGGGAAGAGACCGATTTGGACAAACTTGCTAAATTAACAGATAAGATGCTCGAAGCTGTAGGAACAAACTCTACGTTTTCTATCTCGCCGTAAATACCAAAGACTGCAGAGATCAATGTAAGTGCAGTAACATCTACCGGAGTGTCAAAAGACGTGGGTGATTCAGCTCGCATTCTCACTCAGAAAATAGGCAGCATGCAAGACGAAGTCAAGCGTTTGCAATCCACTAGTCGTTCCCGTAGCCGATCACGCAGTCGTGGTAAAAACCAACGCTCTTCAAATTCGGAACAGTCGGCTCAACAATCTACTAATTTACGTGACGGTCTTTGATCAGTGGATCAGTGGTCTCGGTAATTCCGCTTACGCTGGCCAAACAAAACTCTAAACAAGGAAATCTACTTTTATATGCAGCGAATCAAACAACAATACACTACCATTTTAATCGATCTTGATCTGGGCCTTCGTCGTAGTTTTAAAGTCGCAGATGTTCAGGTCGCCATAATCGTTGCTGATTTTTAACGCAGTTTAAATTACTTGTGGATCTCAAGAATCGGCAATTAATTGACGCAATTACAGGGTTGAAAACACCAGCATGTCTCAAAGACAGAACAAAATTCTGTTTCAACGCCACAAAGCACGACTAAACTCCCTGACCTTGTCCGTGAATTTATAGATGTAACAAAACCGGTCATTAAATCTACTCAGCCCAAACATCAGGTTCAGCATAGCATCGAGATTCAAGGTATACCGGTTGCTGAGCGGCCCAGGCGTTTGGCAGGCGAAAAATGAGCGACTGCCAAATCCGAAATAAACTTTTTAATTGAACAAGACATATGTCGGCCTTCGAGGAGTTCGTGGGCAAGTCCACTGCACATGGTGGCAAATAAAGACGGTGGTTGGCGCGCGTGTGGTGACTACCGCAAACTAAATGCTATCACCGTACCCGATCGATATCCAATTGCGCACCTAAACGATTTTACTGAAAAATTACACGGTATAGAAATTTTCTCTGCGCTTGATCTAGTTAAAGCGTACTATCAGAATCTCCTGGCGGAAAACGATATTCAGAAGACAGCGGTCTGCACTCCATTTGGCCTGGTAGAATTTTTGTTTATGCCTTTCGAACTTAAAAATGCCACATAGACATTTGAAAGGTTCATGGACAACATATCGTTAGCTTAATGCGATAATGTGCTAAGTCACTTTTTTTGAAAAATAGTATTTTAATGCAGTTTTAAAACTGAATTCAAAATACATCGGTCACAAGAAAAAAATATTTTAATTTTTAATTTGTGTAAATGTGCTAAGTCGTCAACTGTTCAAAAAAATATGCTAAGTCAACCAGTCAATAATATCAATCTGAATTACTAGTCATTACTTTGTGAGCGCATTTTATTTACTTATTTAATTCATTCAGTCTAAAAGTACATGCTTTGTCGTTGTTGTTGTATTAACGATAAAGACACTCCCCGAAGGCTTTGGGCCGATGTTGATGGTCCTTTGCCGCATATAGATCCGATACGTTCAGGTAACAAAGCACTTTTAAGGTACTAGTTCGACCATCTCGAGAACGATTTATATGACCACATTAAACCTTCTAGGCCATCCCGTCCTCCCCACCCCCTAGTTCCATGAGGAACTTGGGGACGCCGGAGCCTCGGCTGTCAATGAAACAGAATTCGCCACGGGTAGATGAGGTTGGCAATTTGGTTGGAGAATCTATATATTGCGCTGGGAACCCCTTGAGAAGGTTGCCTACACAACCCCTTGAAATTGGATTCACCCAATTGAGACATACATTTGGTGTTTGATAAATGCTTTGCGCTGACCATAATCTACTTCAATTCGTACATGTCGATAATTACGTGCTTTGTTACAGCCTAGTTAAAAAAAGAAAACAATTCAATTCAAATTTAAACTTATATAAGCTGCTATTAAAATTAAGAACACTACTGAATCGATTTGCTAGATGCAAAGTCCTAGTTATAGATTCATCCATAGCATAATTCGTTTTATTAGTTATTTAGATAAATAATCTATTATGCCGAAGATCATGCATTGGAATATATGGAATGAACAAATTAGATAAATCAGAGCAGTTCGTGCTAACGTTTATTACATTATAGGCAATCATAAGTGAGATTCAAGTTGTTCTGCCATGCAAAGCCTAAAGACCAAGTAATTTGCACCTGCTGGTATATGATGGGAGGCCGTCTGGCCAGTGAAGCATACGTAAAGCAATTTTTGTAAAAAATTTTTGAACTCTTTCAATTTTATAGGAGTTATATTCATAGAAAGGATTCCATATAATTGAGCAATATTCAGGACGACTTCTGACCAAGGATATATAAAGTGCCTTCAACCTCATAGGGTTAGGGTCCTTAAAATCACTGGTGTTACGTCTACTGAACCCAACCATTGCAACAAATTTTGAAACAATGAAGTCAATGTGACTAGAAAAAGAGAGTTTGGAGTAAAAAATTACACCCAAGTCTTTACTCTCTTGAAAACGATTCAGAGATTTAGCACTTAGTTTTGGTTTGAATTTAAAAATAAATGATTGTCTGCGCACCATCCGTCAAAAGAGTTCAGATCAGAGCCGTTAGAAATAGTTGGACAAATAAATAGTATTTTTTGTGAAATATATAGTTTCAGTGCTATATTTCAATCATTAAAGCGGAGGAGTGATGGGGAAACATATTGAGTAAAAAGTGCTAAGTCAGGAGAAAAAATTAGTTTTGAGTGTGGAAACTGTGCTAAGTCATAAAATAGCTGCTGGGTTGGCATACATGATTTTTATTTATCTTTTTCAAATCTTCTAGACTCAAAAGCATTGCAATTAAGGTATTCTCATTCACAGTTTTGAAAAAAGGAGGTTATTTCAAAAGTTATTCATTTGTTTCGTCTCCTGTAAAATTCGTAAAAGTGACTTAGCACATTTTCAAATTAAGCTAACGATATTTCGCGGCGTTGATTTTGTATACTGCTATATAGACGATATACTTGTAATGTCAAAAACGATGGTCGAGCATGAGCAACATCTACGAACAGTCTTACAAATTCTTCAAAAACATGGAGTGTGTATTAACATTAGTAAGTGTCAAATTGCACAGACAGAAGTAGGTTTTCTCAGCTATATTATCAATGAGAATGGATTTAAGCCCCCCTCGGATCTAATTACAGCAATTGAAAACTATGAACGTCCGAGAACGACCAACGAGTTAGGACGTTTTCTAGGTGTTTGTAAACTACTACCGCAGGTGTTTACCTCGTTCTTCCCATGTCCAAGCACCACTCACTGAATTGCTGAAGGATGTTATGCGTACGAAGTTTAAACATTAAATGTGTAGTCATGCGCAAATTTACGCTTTATATGTTTAATAGCTTAAGCACCGAAGTTGTAAACTTACACAGTATTACCCATCGATGTGTAATTTTCAACTCTAACCCTACACTAGTCGAAATATACATACGGGCAAGGGCTTTTTGCAATTTTCACCTGGTTTTGCTCCAGTTAGATTATTTTAGCTATCTTTTTATAAAAATATATGTCAGTATATAATACAAACATTAAAAGTAAATGTTTATGACTTTATGAAAATTTCGCGAAAAATTTCAAGTTTTTACTAAGAGTTTTTTAGAGTTTTTTCGAGTATGCAGCATTGAATTCTATTATAATTATGTGATAACCTTAAGTCGCTAAACATTTTTTTTTTATTTGTGGCCACTTTTTTAACGGACTGCCACATTTTCTTTCATACAAACTTTTGAACGTAATATTTTTATAGTCATAAAAAAAATTGTCAAAAATCAGTAAACACATCACTGCACTAAAATTCAATGAGCTACAAAACTGCATACTCGAATTCTAAAACTCTTAGTAAAATCTTGAAAATTACGAAATTTTGTCCATAAAGTTTTAAACTTAAGCTTATATTGCCCATTATGTGTTGATATATATTTTTATAAAAAAATAGCGAAAATAATTTAGCTAGAGCAAAACCATGTGAAAATTGCAAAAAGTCCCTCCCCTTACATATATTTCGACCAGTGTATAATAAGCACAATAAATTATCAATTTTCTTTTCTAAAATTTAATTCAATTAAAATCTACGAAATATCAGTTTTTAGCCCACGAGAATTTCAATAAATAAGAAATATATGGGGTATTCCATCCCATTTCGACCAATTTTGAACCCGACCCCTTTAGAATTGGCTGAAAGTTTTTCTTCTTTTTCTGGCTTACGAAAGACGTGTTTCAGAAGTTTTTAAAATTTTTTCATCCAACTCAAAAAAAGTTATGAATTTAAAAAAAACACCGTTTTTGTTTTTAAAATGCTATAACTTTTTCAAAAATTTACCGTTTGGGATCTTTTTTTTTAAATTTTTTTTAAATGTACTTTTCGGAAAAAATTCAAAAAAATGTTTAATGTTTTTTTTTTAACTTTTCAGTTTTTCGAGATTTTTCGAATTTCGCCCTTTTTTTCTCATAAAAAACTTCAATCAATTCTGCAATCATCCCCACTAATCCCGGAGTGGGCCGAGAATTTTTTATTTTTTTTTTATTTAATTGAAAAAAAAACTTTAAAATTTTTTTGTATTTTTTCCGAAAAGTACATATAAAAGCATGTTTAAACAAAAATCCCAAACGGTCAATTTTTGAAAAAGTTATAGCATTTTATTTTACTTATAGCGGCCACCGTGGTGTGATGGTAGCGTGCTCCGCCTACCACACCGTATGCCCTGGGTTCACACCCCGGGCAAAGCAACATCAAAATTTTATAAAAAAGGTTTTTCAATTAGAAGAAAATTTTTCCAAGCGGGGTCGCCCCTCGGCAGTGTTTGGCAAGCGCTCCGGGTGTATTTCTGCCATGAAAAGCTCTCAGTGAAAACTCATCTGCCTTGCAGATGCCGTTCGGAGTCGGCATAAAACATGTAGGTCCCGTCCGGCCAATTTGTAGGGAAAATCAAGAGGAGCACGACGCAAATTGGAAGAGAAGCTCGGCCTTAGATCTCTTCGGAGGTTATCGCGCCTTACATTTATTTTATTTTTTAAACGGTCAATTTTTTAAAAAGTTATAGCATTTTGAAAACAAAAACGGTGTTTTTTTTTTAATTCATAACTTTTTTTGAGTTGGATGAAAAAATGAAGAAAAACTTTCAGCCAATTCTAAAGGGGTCGGGTTCAAAATTGGTCGAAATGGGATGGAATACCCCATATATATTTTGGTGTCACATTTTTATACCTTTCATGAAAATGAAATGGTATATTAATTTCGTCACGAAACCCAAAATTGTAAGTCCTTAAAGGAAAACAGATAGACCCACCATTAAGTATACCGAAATAATCAGTTTGAAGAGCTGAGTTGATTTAGGCATGTCCGTCTGTCCGTCTGTCTGTTTGTATGCAAACTAGTCCCTCAATTTTTGAGATATCTTGATAAAATTTGGTGAGCGGATGTATTTGGGTGTCCGATTAGACATTTGTCGAAACCGGCCGGATCGGACCCCTATAGCATATCTCCTCCATACAACCGATTTTTCAGAAAAAGAGGATTTTTGTAATATCTTACTCAATTTAACAGATTGAAGCTTCAAACTTCACCATATACTTTCGTATATTGTACATATTGTTGCCTGGAAAAATTTATGAGATCGGTCGTATATATAGTATATATCCCCCACAACCGATTGTTCAGATAAGAAACTTTTCGTAATTACTGTCCTATTTTAAGAGCTAGAGGCTTCAAATTTCACCGAATGCTTACGTATATAGCATATATTATTGTCTGAAAAAATCATAGAGATCGGTTGTATATATAGTATATATCTCATTCAACCGATTGTTAAGATAAGAAACTTTTCGCAATTTCTACCCCATTTTAACAGCTATAAGCTTCAAATTTCACCGATTGCCTACGTATATAGTATATATTGTTGTGTCAAAAAATCATAGAGATCGGTGATATATATAATATAGATATGATGGTATATATAGTATATATATAGTATATATATTTTTTTTTTGCGATTTCGGCCCCATTTTAAAAGCTAGAAGCTTCAAATTTCACCGAATGCTTACGTATATAGCATATACTGTTGTCTGAAAAAATCATAGAGACCGGTGGTATATATAGTATATGTATATCTCATACAACAGATTGTTGAGATAAAAAACTTTGCGCCTTTTCTTCCCCATTTTAACAGCTAGAAGCTTCAAATTTCACCAAAAGCTTACGTATATAGCATATATTGTTGTCTGAAAAAATCATAGAGATCGGTGGTATATATATTATATACTTCATATAAACTGTCATTTTTGCCCCTTTTTTACGGCTAGAAGCTTCAAAATTCATCAAACTTCATCAAATAGTTACGTTTAGGTCATATATTTTTGAAATACGTGATTCGTAGTGATAGTTTTTACCTGCAGACCACAAAAAACGTGAAGCTTTGCATCCTCACACAAAGTACCTTCCTATTTTTATACCTTTCATGAAAATTAAATGGTATATTAATTTCGTCACGAAACCCAAAATTGTAAGTCCTTAAAGGAAAATAGATAGACCCACCATTAAGTATACCGAAATAATCAGGTTGAAGAGCTGAGTTGATTTAGCCATGTCCGTCTGTCTGTTTGTATGCAAACTAGTCCCTCAATTTTTGAGATATCTTGATAAAATTTGGTGAGCGGGTGTATTTGGGTGTCCGATTAGACATTTGTCGGAACCGGCCGGATCGGACCCCTATAGCATATATCCTCCATACAACCGATTTTTCAGAAAAAGAGATTTTTGTAATATCTTACTCAATTTAACAGATTGAAGCTTCAAACTTCACCATATACTTTCGCATATTGTACATATTGTTGCCTGAAAAAATTTATGAGATCGGTCGTATATATAGTATATATCCCCCACAACCGATTGTTCAGATAAGAAACTTTTCGTAATTACTGTCATATTTTAAGAGCTAGAGGCTTCAAATTTCACCGAATGCTTACGTATATAGCATATATTATTGTCTGAAAAAATCATAGAGATCGGTTGTATATATAGTATATATCTCATTCAACCGATTGTTAAGATAAGAAACTTTTCGCAATTTCTACCCCATTTTAACAGCTATAAGCTTCAAATTTCACCGATTGCCTACGTATATAGTATATATTGTTGTGTCAAAAAATCATAGAGATCGGTGATATATATAATATATATATGATGGTATATATAGTATATATATAGTATATATATTTTTTTTTGCGATTTCGGCCCCATTTTAAAAGCTAGAAGCTTCAAATTTCACCGAATGCTTACGTATATAGCATATACTGTTGTCTGAAAAAATCATAGAGACCGGTGGTATATATAGTATATATCTCATACAACCGATTGTTGAGATAAGAAACTTTGCGCTATTTCTTCCCCATTTTAACAGCTAGAAGCTTCAAATTTCACCAAATGCTTACGTATATAGCATATATTGTTGTCTGAAAAAATCATAGAGATCGGTGGTACATATATTATATACTTCATATAAACTGTCATTTTTGCCCCTTTTTTACGGCTAGAAGCTTCAAAATTCATCAAATTTCATCAAGTAGTTACGTTTAGGTCATATATTTTTGAAATACGTGATTCGTAGTCATAGTTTTTACCTGCAGACCACAAAAAACGTGAAGCTTTGCATCCTCACACAAAGTACCTTCCTATTTTTATACCTTTCATGAAAATTAAATGGTATATTAATTTCGTCACGAAACCCAAAATTGTAAGTCCTTAAAGGAAAATAGATAGACCCACCATTAAGTATACCGAAATAATCAGATTGAAGAGCTGAGTTGATTTAGCCATGTCCGCCTGTCTGTTTGTATGCAAACTAGTTCCTCAATTTTTGAGATATCTTGATAAAATTTGGTGAGCGGGTGTATTTGGGTGTCCGATTAGACATTTGTCGGAACCGGCCGGATCGGACCCCTATAGCATATATCCTCCATACAACCGATTTTTCAGAAAAAGAGGTTTTTTGTAATATCTTACTCAATTTAACAGATTGAAGCTTCAAACTTCACCATATACTTTCGTATATTGTACATATTGTTGCCTGAAAAAATTTATGAGATCGGTCGTATATATAGTATATATCCTCCACAACCGATTGTTCAGATAAGAAACTTTTCGTAATTACTGCCCTATTTTAAGAGCTAGAGGCTTCAAATTTCAACGAATGCTTACGTATATAGCATATATTGTTGTCTGAAAAAATCATAGAGATCGGTTGTATATATAGTATATATCTCATTCAACCGATTGTTCGGATAAGAAACTTTTCGCAATTTCTACCCCATTTTAACAGGTATAAGCTTCAAATTTCACCGATTGCTTACGTATGTAGTATATATTGTTGTGTCAAAAAATCATAGAGATCGGTGATACATATAATATATATATGATGGTATATATAGTATATATATATTTTTTTTGCGATTTCGGCCCAATTTGAACAGCTAGAAGCTTCAACTATCACCAAATGCTTACGTGTATAGCATATATTGTTGTCTGAAAAAATCATTACGTTCGGTGGTATACATAGTATATATCTCATACAACCGATTGTTCAGATAAGAAACTTTGGGCAATTTCTGCCCCGTTTTAACAGCTAGAAGCTTCAAATTTCACTAAATGCTTACGTATATAGCATATATTATTGTCTGAAAAAATCATAGAGATCGGTGGTATATATATTATATACCCCATATAAACTGTATTTTGTTGCCCCTTTTTTTACGGCTAGAAGCTTCAACATTCATCAAATTTCATCAAATAGTTACGTTTAGGTCATATATTTTTGAAATACGTGATTCGTAGTCATAGTTTTTACATGCAGACCACAAAAATTGAGAAGCTTTGCATCCTCACACAAAGTACCTACCTATTTTTTATTTTATATTTATCTTAAAAATCGTTTAGATATGTTCAAATTTCACCAAATGTTTACGTGTATAGCATATACTGTTGTCTGAAAAAATCATAGAGACCGGTGGTATATATAGTATATATCTCATACAACCGATTGTTGAGATAAGAAACTTTGCGCAATTTCTGCCCCATTTTAACAGCTAGAAGCTTCAAATTTCACCAAATGTTTACGTGTATAGCATATACTGTTGTCTGAAAAAATCATAGAGACCGGTTTTATATATAGTATATATCTCATACCACCGATTGTTCAGATAAGAAACTTTGCGCAATTTCTGCCCCATTTTAACAGCTAGAAGCTTCAAATTTCACCAAATGCTTACGTATATAGCATATATTGTTGTCTGAAAAAATCATAGAGATCGGTGGTGTATATATTATGTACCCCATATAAACTGTAATTTTCTGCCCCTTTTTTACGGCTAGAAGCTTCAAAATTCATCAAAATTCATCAAATAGTTACGTTTACGTCATATATTGTTGAAATACGTGATTCGTAGTCATATTTTTTACACGCAGACCACAAAAAACCTGAAACTTTGCATCCTCACACAAAGTACCTACCTATTTTTATACCTTTCATGAAAATGAAATGGTATATTAATTTCGTCACGAAACCCAAAATTGTAAGTCCTTAAAGGAAAATAGATAGACCCAACATTAAGTATACCGAAATAATCAGGTTGAAGAGCTGAGTTGATTTAGCCATGTCCGTCTGTCCGTCTGTCTGTTTGTATGCAAACTAGTCCCTCAATCTTTGAGATATCTTGATAAAATTTGGTGAGCGGGTGTATTTGGGTGTCCGATTAGACATTTGTCGGAACCGGCCGGATCGGACCCCTATAGCATACCATCCATATCCATACTACCGATTTTTCCGAAAAAGAGGATTTTTGTAATATCTTACTCAATTTAACAGATTGAAGCTTCAAACTTCACCATATACTTTCGTATATTGCACATATTGTTGCGTGAAAAAATTGATGAGATCGGTCGTATATATAGTATATATCCCCCACAACCGATTGTTGAGATAAGAAACTTTTCGTAATTACTGCCCTATTTTAAGAGCTAGAGGCTTCAAATTTCACCGAATGCTTACGTATATAGCATATATTGTTGTCGGAAAAAATCATAGAGATCGGTTGTATATATATATAAGAAACTTTGCGCAATTTCTGCCCCATTTTAACAGCTAGAAGCTTCAAATTTCACCAAATGTTTACGTGTATAGCATATACTGTTGTCTGAAAAAATCATAGAGACCGGTTTTATATATAGTATATATCTCATACCACCGATTGTTCAGATAAGAAACTTTGCGCAATTTCTGCCCCATTTTAACAGCTAGAAGCTTCAAATTTCACCAAATGCTTACGTATATAGCATATACTGTTGTCTGAAAAAATCATAGAGATCGGTGGTATATATATTATATACCCCATATAAACTGTATTTTTTTGCCCCTTTTTTACGGCTAAAAGCTTCAAAATTCATCAAATTTTATCAAATAGTTACGTTTACGTCATATATTGTTAAAATACGTGATTCGTAGTCATATTTTTTACACGCAGACCACAAAAAACCTGAAACTTTGCATCCTCACACAAAGTACCTACCTATTTTTATGCCTTTCATGAAAATGAAATGGTATATTAATTTCGTCACGAAACCCAAAATGTAAGTCCTTAAAGGAAAATAGATAGACCCACCATTAAGTATACCGAAATATCCAGGTTGAAGAGCTGAGTTGATTTAGCCATGTCCGTCTGTCCGTCTGTCCATCTGTCTGTTTGTATGCAAACTAGTCCCCCAATATTTGAGATATTTTGATAAAATTTGGTGAGCGGGTGTATTTGGGTGTCCGATTAGACATTTGTCGGAACCGGCCGGATCGGACCCCTATAGCATATATCCTCCATACTACCGATTTTTCCGAAAAAGGGGATTTTTGTAATATCTTACTCAATTTAACAGATTGAAGCTTCAAACTTCACCATATACTTTCGTATATTGCACATATTGTTGCCTGAAAAAATTGATGAGATCGGTCGTATATATAGTATATATCCCCCACAACCGATTGTTCAGATAAGAAACGTTTCGTAATTACTGCCCTATTTTAAGAGCTAGAGGCTTCAAATTTCAACGAATGCTTACCTATATAGCATATATTGTTGTCTGAAAAAATCATAAAGATCGGTGGTATATATAGTATATATATGGTGGTATATATAGTATATATATAGTATATATATATATTTTCGCAATTTTAGCCCCATTTTAACAGCTAGAAGCTTCAAATTTCAGCAAATGCTTACGTGTATAGCAAATATTGTTGTCTGCAAAAATCATTGACATCGGTGGTATATATAGTATATATCTCATACAACCGATTGTTCAGATAAGAAACTTTGCGCAATTTCTGCCCCATTTTAACAGATAGAAGCTTCAAATTTCACCAAATGCTTACGCATATAGCATATATTGTTGTCTGAAAAAATCATAAAGATCGGTGGTATATATAGTATATATATGGTGGTATATATAGTATATATATATAGTATATATATATATATTTTCGCAATTTTAGCCCCATTTTAACAGCTAGAAGCTTCAAATTTCACCAAATGCTTACGTGTATAGCATATATTGTTGTCTGAAAAAATCATAAAGATCGGTGGTATATATAGTATATATATATAGTATATATATATAGAATATATATATAGTATATATATATATTGTAGCCCCATTTTAACAGCTAGAAGCTTCAAATTTCACCAAATGCTTACGTATATAGCATATATTGTGGTCTGAAAAAATCATAAAGATCGGTGGTATATATATTATATACCCCATATAAACTGTATTTTTTTGCCCCTTTTTTACGGCTAGAAGCTTCAAAATTCATCAAATTTCATCAAATAGTTACGTTTACGTCATATATTGTTGAAATACGTGATCCGTAGTCATATTTTTTACACGCAGACCACAAAAAACCTGAAACTTTGCATCCTCACACAAAGTACCTACCTATTTTTTATTTTATATTTATCTTAAAAATCGCTTAGGTATGTATCTCTGTTCATTATATATTTCTTATCTTATACATCCGATTATTCGGAGATTACGAATGGCATAAGATTATTGTTCAGTCCCATTCATGTTATTAATACGGTTAATGTCTTCCAATAGCCCTAAAATTCATACAAGTAGTAATTTAAAGTATTAAAATAAAAATATTGTGTTTGTCCTTTTTGTGCATACAATGCAGGTTTGAAAAATTTTCATAAATTGCATATATATAACCGACCTAGTATTTGAAGTTTTAAAAGATACACATAAAGTTTAAGCATAGATTTGAAGTAAGATTTCTATGAGAGAAATATTAAAATTAAATAGAAATTATCTATATATTAATACGCTAACAAAATTTCCATACAATCAATTGACAGACTGTTTCGCATACTTAGCATACGTAAAATCATATAAAAGTTATATGAATCGATTCGTATTGATAAGCCGCAGTACATAGGCTTATTTTTGTTAACAAATAGAGAACTACTGCTTCGCTCATTTTCTATTGAAATAAAATATTGTTTCCCATTGTTTCCAATTACCCATATTGGTTTGTACCAAAATCCTTAAAAAATTGTTCTAAAATAATTATTAGCGCACAAAAAAACTTTAAAGAGAAGTAATAACTTAACCGGCCTATTTTTTTGGACGAATTTTACTTACACGTAAAAGCATAGGTCTTTATTTAACAGATTCTTTGGTTTTCATTTTAGGTGCTTTAAAAAAAATGAAATAAGAAATAATGAGTCAACTTTTGTTCAAACTCACTAAATTTATTTATTTATAACAATTAATTGCAAATTTGACCCAAATGTTTTTTGCATTTCCAGATTTTATGCTCATTTTAGATATAGCACGTCTTATAGTGAACAAAAAATAAATAAATTTGCTACAAAGATATTACACTAAAATTTGTATATTGTCTTTTATGCTAATTTATTTTGATATTTCTTATTTTATTTTATTATATTATCTTTTATTTCAACTTAGTTTATTATTATTTAAATGCAACTTGATTGAATCGGAAAATTTCACGTTGTATATTAAACGAAAAAAAAACGACCCAAAAACGTTTTCGATTTTAGGTCGAAATATTGCATAGGCAGTATATTACCCACTATCTATATATTAATACGCTAACAAAATTTCCATACAATCAATTGACAGGCTGTTTCGCATACTTAGCATACGTAAAATCATATAAAAGTTATATGAATCGATTCGTATTGACCAGCCGCAGTGCATAGGCCTATTTTTGTTAACAAATATTACTCTATTTGTTTAACTTTAATAGAAAAAGTTTTTTGTAAATTCGAAAATCTGTGCAACTATCGAAATTGCCATCTGTAGGACGCATTATGTTCACAAACCCCCCTGAGTACATAGCTCCAAATTCAATTGTTGCGTTGCTCAAATGTTTCATCTCTACATATTTGTACACGCCAAACGGTGAGAGAACTACTGCTTCGTTCATTTTCTGTTGAAATAAAATATTGTTTCCCATTGTTTCCAATTACCCATATTGGCTTGTACCAAAATCCTTAAAAAATTGTTCTAAAATAATTATTAGCGCACAAAAAAACTTTAAAGAGAAGTAATAACTTAACCGGCCAATTTTTTTGGACAAATTTTACTTACACGTAAAAGCATAGGTCTTTATTTAACAGATTCTTTGGTTTTCATTTTAGGTGCTTTAAAAAAAATGAAATCAGAAATAATGAGTCAACTTTTGTTCAAACTCGCTAAATTTATTTATTTATAACAATTAATTGCAAATTTGACCCAAATGGTTTTTGCATTTCCAGATTTTATGCTCATTTTAGATATAGCACGTCTTATAGTGAACAAAAAATAAATAAATTTGCTACAAAGATATTACATTAAAATTTGTATATTGTCTTTTGTGCTAATTTATTTTAATATTTCTTATTTTATTTTATTATATTATCTTTTATTTCAACTTGGTTTGCGTGAATAATTTCAATGTTTTTGTTTCTTTTTCTTTTTTTTTTCTAATTTATTCTGCTTTGCTATATCTTAGTATTATATCGTTCACAGACGATATTTTATGGTAGATATGGTCATCTATATTCATCTCCATTTCATGAATATGAATGTTTACAAATTTAATACAAATTATTTACGTACATATATCTCAATGGGAATCCCAACATTAAATATCCGAATATTAAAATCTTCATATTTCCACAATGATAATATTAAAACCCGGAAAAAGGTCCAAGTGCACTTATTGCGTTTTTATATGGAACTGTTTATTCACATCACTTAATTTTTTCGCACTTTATGTACTTTATTTTTTTTTCTTTCATTTAAATTTTTTAGTAAACTCTGCCTTCTTTCTCATTACATAATTTTAAAAATTTTTTTTTTTATGAAGGTATCCTCTATTCTATTCGAAATTTTCGTTTTGTGTCACACTTATGTACATACTACATATGTATTTATACAAAATTAAACTCGGTAAAACGCCAATTGCATACCTAACGGGTGGCGTGAAATAGGCTAAATTCTTTAATCACATTTCTTCGTTTTTAACTAAAAGTTCGTGTTTTTGAATTATGGCACTATTGAAGTAAATGGGCGATATATGTATATGGGAGATATAGGCCTACTGGGGAACCGAGCACACAAAACTAACTTCGGTAGCGCCCCAACGGGGACCTCCCGGGTGGTGTGGAAAAACCTATTTTTCAATTTAATGTCAAGTATATCACCTTAATTCTATGTCAATTTCTTTAGATTTTACATATTTTTTATATTTTTGCTTAAGGAGCTCCATACCAAAAGGTTATAATTACATTTGAAAATTTTGTAGAAAATTTAAGAAAATACAATAAAAATTACAATGTCTTAATGAAAAATTTAAGTAAGTTAGACCAGTTTGCTATATTTCCGCTCACTGCTTAACTATTAACGCATTATTTCACTACCCCCAACACTGGATGCATAGACTGAGTTGAAAAAAATAAGAGTTGGTCGAATTTCGACCACAGGCGATACTAGTATACATAAATGTTCAAAACTTTCAAATTCTGAGTGGGTTATAAATGTTTTATACTACATATACTGCTTATATAAAGATATTTTGTTTTCAGCTGAATATTTGTTTCAAAAAAAAAAAATTTTTTTAATTATTAAAAATTGGTGAGCTTACAAATTAAGGTATTCACCTTTTACGACTATGTATCTATGTATGTAAAAATATTTTGTTTCGTACTTTGTGCTTTTTGTGCATATATATAAATATTTTGTTTCCCGGTAAATATTTGTTTCAGAGAAAAACTTTTTGAACTATTCGAAATTTGTCAGCTTACAAATTAAGGTATTTACTTTTTGTAAATTGTTAATATTGTTTTTTTTTTTTAACTCGCGAAGAAGAAGGGTAATGCTTATAAAAAACGTACCATGAATTCCATGGGAAATTTCTTTTGAATAAAGTATATTAAAGTAAAGTAAAATTTAAAAATTAATTGAGTGCTCGCTAAAACATTGTAGTCATTTTTTGCTGTAACAATAACTTTTTCGATTACTATGTAAGTAAAAATATTTTCCTTTGGCATGTCATATTCTGAAAAAATTACATACATTATTACATTCACAATTTATGTACATATATACGATATATCTTACCAAGAAATGCACTGACAGGTGCGTATGTTGAAATATAATTTTTAGAATTGTATTTTCTTTTTAATATGAAAATTTTTTATAACTTACATCAAAATGCATAAACATAAAACTTGTGTCTTCGCCAAAATATTTTGCAATGCCGGATACTATATATATCAATAGTATTGAATGTTTCGACCCTGGTTTCTTTACTTGACTTATTTAAAAAGCTTTCTGTGAATGTATGGGCCTTAATACCCATCAGTTGCTCGAAGTGTTGCGAAAGGTATTCGCTTTCAAAAATATATGGCCATTCTGCTTGTATTTCTGTAATTGACGGTATAGTTTCCAAGTTCCAAAAGTTGTGTTTATTTTCGCTTGTCTTTGCATTCCGACAAGTTATAGGGCTGCCAATTCTTGCATGTTTGTTGCAGCAGATTTGCTTACGAGCAAATTTTTTAGTTTCATTTCACAAATACTACACTCGTATATCTTTAATATATATAAATTGATTTACCTACGCTTATAAATATTATTAGTAAACAATAATAAACACTTCTGTGCACCAAATATTACTTAATATTAATTAACTCACTGCAATACCACGATTTACGTCTTTTAATCCACAAGCGTCCATTACGAATGTCTTTCGTGCATGATCGTGCGTTGTTTGAACGATTTTGTGTGTTAAAGTAAACATTGCATGCAATTGTACGCAATACATTCTTACTTTGAAACATTGGCTGTGTACGTGTAAACACAGTTGTTGAACTTTACATTTGGCATGCGCAAATTCGATGAAATTTACAAATTAAATGTTCGAAATTCCTTTAATATGTATACTTGTTATTAAAAGAACCGCAATACTACACAAAAAATGTTTGAGAGTAAATTTTAAGCATTTTTTGCGCTTTAGTACGCACCTTTTTGTTGAAAGGTCAACTTATTTCTTGGGTAAAATTACGTGCTGTTTTTAGAGTGTAGACAACTAACATACCCGGTACCGGGAGCTACATAAATTGGCGCTTGTATGTGATGCGTCGTACGTGGCCATTGGGGCAGTCCTTGAACAGAATGTAAACGAGGTGTGGCGAACGCTGGGATTTTTCTCAAAGAAATTGAGCACGTCGGAGAAGAACTACAGTACGTATGATCGAGAACTTCTAGCAATTTACGAGGTTATTAGATATTTCAAGCACCTGATCGAAGTCTTTGGTTTACGCTTTCAAGCAACGGCTGGAGAAAGCATCGCCTCGCCAACAGCAACATTTAAGCTACATATCACAATTTTCAACAGTAATCGTATATGTCAAAAGGACAGACAATGTAGTCGCGGACGCATTGTCAAGATTATGTGCTGTCACCATGCCTACACATATCGCCGACGCTCAAGCTAACGACCCCGAACTACCTCAGTTACTAAGTGGATCTACTTCCCTGAAACTCAAGTCAATAAGGTACGATGACAACGTCAATCTATACTGCGACACTTCGACAGGGTACATTCGGTCATACACACCTGAGAGTCTACGTCATCAAGTTTTCGCATATGTCAACGGTCTTGCCCATCCTAGTGGCAGAGCAACGTTACACCAATTGAAGCAAACATACATCTGGCCTTCGATGAACAAAGATGTGATTGATTGGTGTAGAAATTGTCTACCATGTCAACGTGCAAAAATCAGCAGGCATAATCATCTCACGCCAGAGAAGATCTTAGTGCCAGACTCCATGTTCGACCATGTTCATTTGGATATCGTGGTTATGTCACTGTAACGAAATTTTCGATATTGCCTCACTATGATAGATCGTTTCTCTCGTTGGCCTGAAGTCGCACCATTAACTAATATCACTGCAGAGAATGTGGCATCCGCATTTTGGTCACATTGGTGGGCCCGCTTCGGAACTCTGAAAACCATCACCACCGATCATGGTACTCAGTTCGAGTCATTGGTGTTCAAGGAGTTAGCCAAGCTAATGGGATGTAAACATATCCACACTACGGCATATCACCCACAGTCTAATAGGATGATCGAGCAGTGGCACAGAACATTCAAGGCAGCAATGTGCAATGAGAAATAACCTTGGCCTGACCTCCTACCAACAGTATTGCTTGGGTTACGGACATGTTATAAGGAGTCGTTGGTAGCATCAACCGCCGAGATTCTATATGGGGCTCCACTAAGAGTTCCTAACTAATCTTTTGACAACGTTGAATCAATGTAGGATCCGAAAATTTTTTATTTAGAAGGTTTTGGGTTTTTTCGTGGCATCTTCAATCTCTGTGGGGTGATGGTAACGGAACACACGTCGTGTTTATATCTATGTTCCCCTCTATTTGTACGTCATCTGGCTTTGTCTACTTGTCCGCAGAGTTGTATCGCCAAAGGCGATGGATATATTATCATTGTGTTTTTCGGGTTAGACAAGGTTTTCACGATTGACCACGGCTTATCGACACCCAGGAGAGGTTGCAGTTACTAATATGCCCTTCCAATTGCGCATTTTTGCTAATTTACCAGCCGCAACTCCGCTGGAAGGACCAGGTGGAAAACGATTTAAACCCCCTTGGTGTGACCAATTGGCGCCGTTTGGCAGATGGAAGGAGCGACTGGCGCGCCTTGTTGGACGGCCATAACCGTTTAAAAGGTTAAGCGCCAATTAAGTAAGTAAGTAATAGTATCCAAGTCGAGATTCCTAATATGAGTCAAGTTGTCTCGCTAGGTCACGTTAGCACCTGGCAGAATTTCTTGAGATATAGCTAGAATCATAGCGCTGAGCCTGGTGATAATGCAACGCATAGATCCCATTGTCCATTCCTGTGTCGGTAGATTCTGATTCTGCAGAAGTCACAGTGTCTTCTTAGACTTCATTCCGCATGGTATCCAAACTTTAACTTTTGCTACCGTGGGGATTTGCTTTATCCATCTCCTCGAACTTCGTTTTCGTGCCTTGCCTTTGGAGGTTTGGAACCACTTCCTCCAACCACAGCAAGCTCGCTATGTTGTGGCACGCTATCATCTTCACACAAGGGGCTTACTTGGTTGTTCCCATATAATCTTAAGCATTAAGCTAATAAGCTCCCTTTCTACGGATCTCCACCTTTTAGTAGTCATCTGTACGAAAGGATTGCTACGATCAACCAGCGCCACATTCAGTGACTGCCTTGCCACATCACTCATCCTGTCGGGAAAAGCCGGAGTCTTAGAGTTATCTCCCTTTGGCTTATCTCCTACTTCCCTAGTTGGCACTTCGCCATCTTTGATGTCCTCTCTCTGACTTGCAGCTTTCGAGGTAGTTGCTACCTCGCTATTGGGGCCATCTGTCCTACAGCTTTAGGCCTACTTCTCTTGTCTACTGACTGCCCTGCCTCGCGGCTCTGGGACCGGATCCTTTCAGACTCTTGAAAGCAGACTTTTCGCCTTCCGCCAAACGTTGCCTCTTCATTCTGCCATTCGACGCTTCTTCCTCGTACCGGTTGTAGTGCCGAGGGTTTCTCGCAGCAAACTTTTGAACGGCCTTTGACCTACTTCTACCGCCTCATGAGCCCGTTCCAAGCGCTCGATCTCCACTTCTGTTGGGTCGACAATTAGATAATGAGTCGTTCATCTTGGTCGTACGACCGCCTTCCGGACAAGGCCGGCTCAGCGGTCTAGTATTATATACAGGGTAAGAACCTTCCGCCACAGCAGCGCCCGAATAACACCCTGGATTGGGGGTTGGCAGTTCTGGGTCACCGATATCCCGCCGCCCTCCTATGAGGCGAAATGGCATAGATGCCAGTCCTAAACCGCTGCGCCTCACAGTCGGGCGTTATGGTGTTCGGCTAAGCCCTCACACAAACGACAAGGTGACTACCTTAGTGATGGATATTAGAAGCATACTTCCAAACCCTTTTCCCATATAAAGTCAGGTAATTCATGCGAAAAATTTCAAATTGATCAACACAAATTGTTTTTTATTGTAACACATTTTACATCTATGCCGGAATCCTGTTTTCTATATTGCATTTGTGAAATATGTAACAACAGAGGAAAACACATTTTAAATTAAAAAAAAAACAGCAAGGAATACAATAACAAATTAACAGATGTAAAGTAGGAATTTTTTAAATTATTTCAGGAAATGTGAGTTGGCCTTCATAACAGTCAGCATTTCAAAGTGCCCGTCGGAAAGAGCGTGGCGTCGGGGTGCGTTAACAATTTCTGCAAATGAAAAAAGCCTCTCGACAGGTGCCGGGGATGTCAATGGCGTATTTGCTTTTCTGAAAGCATTTTCCAATAGCGGTAATTCCTTCAATTTCTTCAAACTTTAAAAAAAAGGGTCTGAAAGATAGATGTTGACCTCGCATTCAATACTCAAAGCACCTGTATTCGGTTCTAACATTATTTAAAAATATGAATCATTTAATGGACATCAAATTATGATATTAATTGGTTTCCTACCAAAGTATTCTGTTCTGTACCAAAGTCGTAAAATGTGTTGACTGTTGGTTTGGCCACGTCATCATTTTCAATAAAATCGTTAATATCAGCGGTTTTCAGTAATGTAATCAATGACTATTTGTTTAACTTCCTCAATGATCTTATTTGCTAAATCCCTGATTGGAAAATAAGACTGAAGTTTTACCTCCGTTTATTTCAGAAGATAAGGAGAAATATTTCTCAAACCGTACAATTAATCTCTCCCTTGGGGTTATAAGTTGTTGCTTTAAAAAATTGTCTTCACTACACTCAAAAAATAGTTATCATCAAGGCGATGCCATCTAGGCATCAATGTGCAATTTTTGCTTATCTTTTTTTCGTCATCAATGATCTTATGTTATTAACATTTTCGAAATATTAGTTTGATACTTGTATTTGTCAAGTTAATAGACTACATACAAATGTAATGCGTTTTATAATCAATCTAGTATTAAATGTTATCACAATGAAACTAGGAAATGTATACAGTTATCATTTTAATACATTTTAAGGGCGAAACAAATATTTTCCATGGGCAAATCAATAGTCAAGATGCAAAATTGATACTTTTAATTATACTTTTTATAATATTTATCGTTGCATTGATACCACGATAATGATACCGTTTATAGTTTCATTTTTGCACATCGTGTATTAAAATGATAGTGATACTTTTTTTTGAGTGCACTAATAATGAGGCGATCAAGTTTTGTTTTTATTGTCACCAAATTTGGAATAAGGCTCAACTGGAAAACTCCTCTTTCTCCCCGAAGTCTAAAGCATCAGCAAAGGGCTTCATAGCAGCAGCATAATTCTTTAAGTAAATTATATCTTCTGCTGTGAATGATGGAAAATTCAATTTCTCATATAAGGTGGATAGCATTTCTTCCTTTGAAATAAGAAAATAACAAGTTTAAGTAAGTGAATAATGTCAATTAAAGTTTAACAAAATATGATATGTGTAGCCTAGGATGGTTGTAATAAATGAAACATACAATGATATCGTACAATGGATAAAGTTCAGATTACCCTATGGAAAATCAATATAGTAAAATCTCAACTTTAGCCACTGAGTCCAAATCAAAGTATTTTTGTCGAAGATACTTAATTTTTAACAAGCATCATCTTACTTGGCTATGTTTCTGGTACTAGGTGGTGTCAAGCTTCAAACTTTTTATGAAATCGGTACTCATAATAAGGTTTATGGTGTGACTAGCAGATCTTATATGATGCGGTAGTTTCCTTCGTCCAACACCTCGAAGGTAATGTCTTCGTCCAAATCGCTCGTTTCCACCCCAATCTCACGAAAAGCTTTACAAAAGTTTGAGCCGTTGTCGGTGACTGTGGCAATAAGCTTATCCTCTATCTCAAAAATCGAATTTATGCTACACATAAAATCTGCAATTTGTTCATTTGTGTGTGCGCCACTAAATATTTTACAAGACAGCGCCGCAGACTGCCTCTGAAATTGAAAAAATGTGATGAAACACCACGTGTTCTTTTGATGTAGATGGGTGTTTTCCTGCACAATAAGCATTGCGCAACAACTTGACCGCCAATTTGTGATGATGTTTTTGTTTTTGTAGCAGTGCTTCGCCCCATCCAATAGGTGTGACCGATCACAAATTGTCATCAATATCCTCTAACGGGAGTCCAAGGAAACTTGCTGTTTCCACAGGGGTGGACCATAATGAGAGGGGTGTTAGAGGCGTTGTTTCCACAATACAGTTGAAGAGATGGTTGGTGTCATGTGGGGACACGTTACAAGCAGCACATATGTTTTGTATGTCGGGGTTGATTCTGGATAGGTAAGAGTTTAACCTGTTACACTATCCAGATCGAAGTTGATCTAGAATGACTCGCGTTTCCCTAGGGAGTGTGCGTTCCTCTTTTGGAAGTTTAGGGGTATTGTTCTTTGAGTACAGGATTCACCGGGCAATTCCTGGCATAGAGGTCCGATGCCTCTTTGTGGACCTCACTGAGGACCTGCTTGTGTTGTTTGACTTCATACGGCTGTATTCTCAAGTGCCCTATTTCCTCATAATGTTTACGGAGATGACCCCTTAAGCCCCTGGGTGGTGTTGGCTCGTCAATCAGATGTCTGTTGGGATGCCCAGGTTTCTGGATATTCAACAGGAACCGTTTCATTTCTCTCCTTAATGGGGAGTATTCTCGCCTCATTATGTAGGTGGTGTTCTGGGGACATAAGAAGACAACTCGTGGCAGTTCTGAGTAGTCTTTAGGCTTGGCGACCATATCGGGGACGCTTAGCATGCAATCAATCGGCTGTCCAATTGCTTTGTAAGTGGTAATGAGCGTTTCTTTATCTTTTCCCCAAGTGCTGCCAGCAAAAGATTTTGAGGATTTTATTACGTTTCTGGATTTTCGGTACAATTGCGGCTGCATGCTCACCAAAATGTAGATCCTGATCAAACGTCACACCCAAGATTTGGGGTGTAAGACAGGCGGTAGGGTAGTGCCATCGACGTGGATGTTCAAAGTCGGTGATAATGTCAGGTTTTGCGAGGTGAAAAAACTGGAGAGATTAGGGAGGTAGCCGTTTATTTTGTTGCAAAGCTCATCGATCTGTGGGCCTGGGCCTGGGGCCATTATTGTGCATTCATCTGCGTAGGAAACGATAATAACTCGTGGCGAAGGTAGCTTTGATATGTAGAAGTTAAACCAAAGTGGGGATAGGACACAACCCTGTGGCACTCCTTGTTTAATTATTCTTGGTTTTGATGTTACGTTTCTAAATTGCACCGATGCCTGCCGGCCACACAGATAATTTGCGGTGCACCTTTTAAGACTTGGTGAAGGGTAGACCCTTCCAGGTCTTGCAGTAACGTGACATGGTTGACCGTATCAAAAGCTTTTGAAAGGTCTAGCGCCACGAGTGCTGTTCTATGGTGGGGGTTTTGATTTAAACCGCAATTTATCTGGTGGGGGTTTTGACTTAAACCGCAATTTATCTGGCGCTAATGGCATTTAACGCGGTGGTTGTGCTATGAAGTTTTCTAAAGCCATGCTGCTGACAGGCTAGTTGCAAATTGGCTTTTCAAAGCCAAATGGCTTCAAGCGTCTTGGCTACTGGCGATAGAGATATCGGGCGATATGAATATCCTCTGTTAGCTGTTTTTTTAGGCTTTAGTGGCGGGACCACCTTGGCCATTTTCCATTTTTCGGGAATGAAAAGTGAAAAGGGACAAGTTGAAGACATGTGCTAAATATTTGAAACCCTATTTTCCTAGGCTTTTAAGCATCGGCATGGCTATGCTGCCTGGGCCCACTGCTTTAGATGGTCTGGCTTGACCAATGGCATCCCCAACCTCTTTGGCGGTGATGGTAATTGGGGACGCGCTGAATTTATGTTTATGTACGTATCTGTTGGCCCTCCGTCTAACTTTGTGAACCATAGAATGCATTATATCGAACCCTTCCCGCAATTTAAGTGTAACCAACAACAGGAGGTTTTTTGCAATTATCTTCTGACAACAAATAGCTACTATAATGAAATTTGGTATGTGTATAAAATATTTCTTGAGTCTACAATTAAGACTTCGGGTTTTGACCACACTTGTCCGAAAGTCCTGTTATCTGTACTTACGTTTTTTTTTGCTGTCATGTTGGCTCACTTTCCAAACACTATTTTGTTGGTTACCTTAAATATTAAGTTATTCAATTATATTTTTCAGATTACATAGGGGCACATTAAAGGCGTATTTATTGTAATTTTTTTGTATGTACATACATTAGAAACTTATACAATTCCAAATTTGAACACAATATATTAAACGGTATTGTTGTAAACAAAATAATTCAGTCATCTTCGTCTGTCTCAGGTAATATGTCTATTATCGTTCCAGTATGGGATAAGCTAACATATTCATAGTGAAATTGTTTTGGTATGATATCCTTTTCGCAAAGAGCTTTTAGGTCGTTATATTTTGAAGATGAAATGTGTAAGAAGTGATCATACAAGGTAACAGGGCCCTTACTAAGTATGAGAGTATGAGATCGTATACCTTTTTTTCGCTATCGTCAAAATAACCATAGTGTAGTTTAACCAATGGAGAATTTTTTTCGAAGATAGCGCAACGCAAAGACGTAAATGATATTTTAACTGAAGCTGGAAGCAAAGCTTGAGAAAAGGTTTTCCAATCTTTAAAATCGTAATTATGAATTGAAATGCATGTATAATTTTCTGTTATATTTCTTGCGTTCGAAATAATTGTATACCATTCACTTGGATCCCAAACATTTCTATCGCGAATAAAAGACTCAATAGTGCTATGTATGGAGTCCACGGGCATCATGGTATGCCCAGGCAACAGGTAAGTTAATTTAATGTGTTTTATGTTAGCAGCCTTCTCTGAGAAATATATTATCATTGCTTGCATAGCTCTGTTCCTGTTCTGCCCAACACAACTATCACAATATAGACTTATATCAGAATGAGTCCCCCTTTCATCCACGATATTTAAGTATTGGAAAATTGCACTGGAAATTTCGTTACATCCACGTTTTCCATTCGATTCACCCCATAAAAAGCAATAACCGTTTCTTGTGCCGTTTTCGTAAACGCTTTCATTATAAAAAGCATATTTTCTTGAATAGAAAAGGTTTACGCTTTTTCCGTGTGGTGTATTCAATACTTTCTGAAGGTCGAAGCTAGCGCAGATGTACTTCCCATTCTCTTTGCTTTTTGTTTGGTCCTCTAAGAAAATTTCTTTTGATTTATTTCTGTCCCGCAGGCATGCTTAACCAACGAACCGATATAATTTCGTTACGGTAATTAACGTTAATAAACGATACGAAATTACTTTGTTTCTGCTGTCCCGTATGTGCATTTTATGTTGCTCAGTTTGTTGTAAAAGGTTTTGTGCTTCTCTGTCCGAATTATTATACTTTTCACAAATAATCCATTTGTCCTTTTTTGGCAAATGGAAGCCTATATGGTATTCATTTTTGAAAATGGTTCGAAAAACTCTTAGGGATAACTTAGCTTGCTCCTGATTTGTATTTATCAAGTGCTGCGTGTAACACCTATACAAAGTTGGCACGTTTCGAAGGTACTGTGGAAGATATAACTTAGTACTTTTGTTCCTACAATAGTGGGAAGGAACTGCTGGTAGGTGTTCAATGAATGATTTCAAAAGATCCACATTTATTTCGTCAGACTTATTATGGGGAGGAGGTCTTTTTTTTGGTCAAGCAAGAGGTAGTTGAAGAGTTATGTTTTTTTATAACACATATTAACGTGTTTTTTGAAAATATTAAGTGTTTTCAGTAAAAACTGCTGACAAACTTTAAAACTTTCCTTATAGGTAAAGAAATATGCATAGATCCACTGTTTTTTAAGGCTATCTGATGTTCTCCTTTGAACGCATTTCCGGGTCATGCACGATAGAAGCCAACCTCTTTGTCGCATCTGTTGCCTAAGCCCCAAAAGAGTTCATTTAGCACCAACCGATCTTGCTCACTAAGCTTTTCACCACACTTGTGTCCACACTTTTTACCTACGCAGGGATTTGGTTTAACTTCATACATCTTTCGTTTTTTACCCCGAAGTCTTTTAGAAAGTTTTCTTTTCTTCTTTTACCGTCTTGTTCCAACGCATGTCTCGTTTTCTAATTCCCCAGAATATGTCTTTTCAGACTCAGTATCTCTATGTGGCACCAGTGAGTTATTCTTGATCGTTCATTGGTATAAAACCACAGTTTTGTTATTTTGTTTTAAAGATAATATAAAATAATTAATCACCTTATTTTGTAAAAGCTCCATATTAAAATAATAAAACAATTTTATTGGATTTCACGAACTTAAGCAGAAATGATTTGTATCAAACTAAAATATATATTTTCGTTTTCAGCCATATTTTTTTCTTTTTGCAAAACGGTTGCTTAAATCATGCATATACAGTATAATTGCAACAAGTGCTTTTGCGAACATATAAATATAACCCGCAAAAGTGAAAATAAACACTACTCGTAACAGAGAATCACTTTCGAGGTAAGTAGCAATTTGCGGTCACAAAAAAAGTAAACAAACCTCAAAATTCACGTACACTAAAATTTCTTTTTGATTTAGCTTGATAATGGTACTATTCTCTATTATAAAAATTTGTGAGATGATTCATATCATGCAAAACTATTGGTTTTCAGCAAAAAACGAATATCTGTATTTTTGTTGTTTACACTTAAATTGCGGGAAGGGCTCGATATATTGTCGGCAAAAATCGCTCGCGCATTTTTTCGCATCCGACAGCACTTTATCGCCAAAGGCGATGGAAATTTTGTCATTGTGCTTGGACGGATTCGATAGGGACTTTACGGTGGACCAAAGCTTACCCGCACCGGCAGAGAGGTTACAACGACTAGATGCTCCTCCCATTTCGCCTGCTTGTTGTTCATCCCCAAGCAATCGGATGCGTTGGTTTATATCCCTTATTTGGGGGTCGACGGGATCGAGTCTTATAAGGTCACGTTCTCACGCTAAATTTGCGGCCTCCGCCGGAAAATGAGGCCGAATTTCGGGAATTCTTCCGGCGGGAATAACGCGAGCCAAGGCGGATTCAATGACCTTGCGGAAAGCACGCTCCCCTTGGTGAGCATCAGTGGGGATAGGGAGGGCAGCAAAGCGGCTGTCTGTAAAGGATTTGTATTTATCCCACTTTCCTTTTTTAAAGTTTATGAAAGTTCGTTTTTCCGTGACGATGAATTCGGCGGTACGCTCGAGCGAAATAAGTATTGGCAGGTGGTCGGATGCCAATGTTGCCATCGGCTGCCAGTTGACGCAAGTTACTAGTCCTGCGCTCACGATTGATATATCTGGCGAACTGTGACAACTACCCACCATACGAGTGGGGGCGTCTCCGTTCATTGTGCAGAGACCAGAACATCTAGGAAAGTGGCACCGTCCGAGACAGGAGCTGCATTGGGCGGATGTCGCAAACATATATATTATGTGCTGGCAAACAGTGCAAAAGGTGGTAGGGATTAAGGGTCTATTTCCCTGACCTAGACGATTGCTGCCAGAAAAGAGGGGGAAGAAGACGGGGGCTGATGCTCGGCATTGCCACCTACTCTACTACGGAGATTGTAGTTATGAGCGGGGAGATTGTAGTTATGCGCGAGCAGCAGCGGGTACTTGTTGTGGCTTGCTGAGGAGCAGAACTGCTGGAAGGCGCTAAGGCGTAGACTACGGGACGCCTTTGGGCGTGAACAGCAAGGAGCTAGAAAAGATTTGTAAAAGTTGCGAGGACGTCGGATTTTTGGATCTAGCCCATAACAACCTGTCCGATGCAACCATCCCTTGCAATTGACACCAGGGATGCACCTTAACGTTAAGCTAATCGTTTATCAAAAAATTTCCACCGTTTCCGTTGAAACACTTCGACATATTATCGATAAAGAAATTATCAAGATAAATTGTATCTCGTTTTTAACCGAAACGAAAAGCTTTCGTTAACGTTAAAAACGTTAACAAAAACGTGATACTTTGTGTTTGAATTGTGCTGGCAATGCTATAGCCATGGTGAAGCCGTAAGGTGGTAACAGCGAGCGGACATACACACACAAACTCCATGTAATTTGTTTGTGTAATTCGTTGGTGGTAATGTCAAAAATACTCTGAGAAATGTTCGTACTGTCAAAATTCATGAGAAAAGTTGCAATCAGCTTGGCTAATGTTTTCACCTTTAATGACTCCGCCATCAATCAGCTTTGCCAGCATAGTTTGAAATTAAAAATCAACATAAACGATTTGATTTCGTTTTGATATGGCAGAAAACGAAACAAAATCATTTCGTTAATTTGACGTTCTTAACGTTAATAAACGAAACGAAATGACTTTGTTTCGTTTATTAACGTTAATTATCGTAGATATCGGTTCGTTGGTTGAGCATGCCTGATTGACACACTGACAAGAGGATGACCATCCTTAAAAGATTCTTTTCCGGCAAACGCGGCCAAACCGATTCTCTGGACCGGGATCAGGAGACGGGCCCGGATTGGGTTCAATACCCTCCCGGAGCAGGAGAGTATGGCGCAGTCCCGCTGCAAGGAGCTTCTGTTAGGATGACAATTTGTGGGAGGGACACAACAAATTAAATGGGGTTACACTGAAATGGCAGTCCTTGGGAAGCGACTTTGTGATGATGGCTGTCAATTAAAGTTTGATTAAAAACACTGAATAAATATAGTTGGTAAAAAGGAATGGAAGTAGCAAATTTGCCAGTCAAACAAACCACCGCTGTATAGCTAGATGGTTAGCGCAGCATGCCTAAAGCGTACTGATGATGAAGGCTTAGCACCCTTCGAAATGGATCTATCTGCGCAGCTATGGCAGGTTGTCTGAAAAATTTTCTACTTACTATTCCAAAAATTTAGAAAAATTAAAAAATAACAATAATTATCATTAGATAAAAATTATTGTTCTGGCCTTGAGCTCGAATCAAACCTTGAATCGTTTGATTAAAATATAAAAGAGGACAGACAAATGCACACTAACAGTTGAGTCGAAATCAAAGTATTTCCCGTCGAAGATACTTTGCTATTTGTAAGCAGCATCATTTTGTTTTTTGGGAGTCTTATCCGCCGATGCTTCTACAGTTTTGGCTGATTTTTCATCTCCGGTAGATATATTTGTGCTTTCGTTGATATGCGAATAAAATTCGTCTTCGTTGAACATTTGTTTGATTTATCGACACAACCGGATTGGATAGGATTGAAAAATGATTGATTACTACAAAAAAAAAGGTCATCCGATAGAAATTTTTTCGAAACTTTTCACATGAATAAGTGCTTTTCAATTTACTTTCATGTAAAGAAGGGCCATTCCCCCGGGAAATAAGGTACCCTTGTAATGGGATGTGCTTTAGCTGGGGCAGGAATTACTAGGATATCCATTTACCATTGATTACAATAGATAACAATATTTTGCAACTGGAAAATTCCGAGTCGTATGCAAAAATGGAACATGTTGAGTACAGCCTCGGGATCTGGATTCTTTGGAAATAATGCAAAATCTATTCAAATATTTTTTTTCCTTTTTGGACCTTTCATGAAAATAGAATGGTATTTAAGTTTGGTCTGGTTCTCGGAAATTGTAAGTCCTCAAATGAGAAGAGAAAAACAAACAAATAAGCATACCGAAATGATCAGGATGACGAACTGTTGCTATCCGTCTGTATGTTTGAACGCAAACTAGTGCCTTAATTTTTGAGATATCTTTAAATTAAGAGGGCGAGTATAATTTAGTGCGCGATACAACCGATTTTTCACAAAAAGGAATTTCGCCAATTGTTTCTCGTTTTAACAATGTGGCAAGCATTGTTGTCTGAAAAAATCGTCAAAAAGGCCAGAAAGTAATTACAAGGAAATAGAACCAAAAATAATTTTGTTTAAAAAATGTCAGCCCCTCGTTAATTTCCCGGGAAAATAAGAAAGAAAACGGACCAAGCTGTGAATTTAAAGCATCCACAACTGTCCTTGAACATATACACAAAATATTCATTAAAATAGGTCTGTTTTTTAGGAGGAGTTCAGTCACAAACACACGTGCATATGAAATACATATATGTTTTAACGAAGGTATGATAAGAATAATGGGGATACCATTACCTAAAAACTCACAAATTTTGCATAACGCCTCTTTGCCAAAAGCGAGAGAGATGATAAACTGTCTAACATAGTCCTTGGCCCTGGTACAAGGACAAACATCGTACTGTGTGAGGTGGAAATGCAATTATCCCGACCTGAAATCAATGATGCGCAGAAGAACATCTGACCACTCAACTTTTCAAACAAGGAGGCGAAACGATTTATCATTTCTACGCAAAATTTTAAATATAAAGAAGCATGTGGCATTGACATATGTAGTAGCACCTGGTGCCGCCTATAGTGTTAACTACTTTGTACTCTTTACTTTAATTTTTAAAATAATTTTAATTGAGTTTTCGTGTTAACTTAAAATTTTGAATAACTTCAAAAAAAGAAAATTCTAATTAGTTAGAAAATATCTAAACTCAAAAATAAACAAAATATAAATTTTTAAAAACAAAATCAAAATAAAAGATTTTTTAAATATCAACTTGAATGTTGATATATTGGCGATCCTACCAACGGACCTAAAATTATTTGAACGTGCATACTTGTACAACGAATTTGGACTTAAATTAACGTTGTTAAACGCAGAACTAGTGAATTATAGATGTTAATGTGACTATAATTATCACATACATGTGCTTACACAATGATACGGAAATGTGATTAAAGAAAAGCCAGATCATTAAGGCAGTGATTAGTTTAAAACTCAAAGACTATTTTATATAGGAATTTGATTAACAGAAACATATTCTAAAATAAACTAAAAATGTGTATAGTGTAAAAACATCTAAAATAATTTAGACTATTATTTACAAAATAGTTTATGTGCAAAATTTTCGCTTCAATAACATTAAATTAATTGAACAAGAATCTTTAAATTTTTAATACAATAGTGAACAAAAATAAAACAAAATTAAATTCTCTACTATTACAATACAATATCTATCAACAATCCATTATAATGTACATTGCCTGAATTGCTTCAACTTCTCAAGGACTGTGCTGGTGATTTGGTGTTTGTCAAGAATCAACTAACTAAAGTACCAGCATTTGTATCTCTATTTACACGCCTTACTTTGCTGAATTTGTCATGCAATCAACTTTCCGATCTGCCGAAAGAATTGGGTGTCTGAATACTACGCGCTGAAGAATTAACTAAATAAAAAATTTAATAAATAGCACTATTGAAATTCTTGTGCATATAATTTAACTATATTTGTGTTCCCTATATATTTGTCAACAAGAAGCAATACAACAACATTCTGTGCAAATTTCATATAACAGTCGCTGTAAATTATATATACGAAACATTAAAACAAAGAATAAATGTTGAAAATCAAATTAAAAACATAAAAAACTCTAAAAACGTGTGTGTAAACAAAATTAAAACATTTACAACCTAATACTCTTAAAAGCAGCGATTGGGTTATCCAAACCACAACAACAATTTTGCACGCAATACACACAAGAACAGATTTAAAATGAAGACATCACGATGAAAATTAAGAGATTTACAAATAAAACAACAAAGCCATTGCATATTTTAAAAGCATTACGATATCAAACAATCCAGATATTAATTTCAAGATATTTTTTAAACAATCATCAATCAACTACTTATTAATTTTAATATTTTTTTATTAAATTTAATTTTATGTAAGTATAATTTTTATTCTAATATTAAATTAAAAATTTTTCAATTATAATTTAAATTAAAATTTTAAACCTTTTAACTTTCAAATTTATTTTAAGATTATTTTTATATTTTAACAATTATTTAAATTTACTTATTTTTTTATAAAAAAATTAAATATTTTATTTAAATTGTTAACTCCCTTTCCAAAAAAAATCTTAAATATTTCCTAATTTTCAAATTTTTCATTTTATTTTATTTTTTTTTTTTCATATGGTTCTACGTTCACCAATACGAACTCGTAAATTTACAAATGCAGAAAATCAAAATATCAACCATACAAATAACATCATGACTCACAATACAACTCAAAATTCTAACATTAATACAACACAAAACAACATCTCTAATACAACACAAAATACTTCAACACAAGATAACTTTACAAATTTTCCTTCTACTAAATCTATTAAATTACCACAATTTTGGCAAGATTGTCCTGATGCCTGGTTTTTGCTTGTTGAAGGACAATTTGAAATTAACAATATCAATGATGATAATTTAAAATTTCAAAATGTTCTAATTACTCTTCAACGAGATACTATATCTAAAATTTTAGATGTTATTAACCCTCCTCCTCTTTTTAATAAATATGATACAATCAAAAAAATTATATGTGAAAGATTTTCTCTTAGCGAAGAAAAACGATTAGAACAATTATTTTCAAAAACTGAACTTGGTGATCGTTCACCATCTGAATTATTCAGATTTATGAAATCACTTATAGGTACTGACTCCATTGTAAGTCAAGAATTACTTTTCAAATTATGGATTCGTAAATTGCCACAAGAAATACAAATCCATTTAACTTCTAGTAACAATCAAAATAAAGATGAAGTAATTATTTTAGCTGACAAACTTTTTGATTTAATCAACAAACGTCATTCTTCCAAATCTCCTGTAGTCTCAAGTATAAATAATAATATTTTAGAACAATGCGTTAAAAATTTAACTGAATTAACCACGGCTATTTTTCAAAATTTAAATAAAATTTCTAATGATATTAATCAATTACAAATCCGTTCAAGATCTAAAGATAGATATAGATTTAAATCTCGAAATTTTTCAAAATCAAGAAATTTTTCAAACAATCGTAATTTTACTTCACAAACAAATATTTGTTGGTATCACAAAAAATTTAAGAATAACGCTCTTAAATGTATACCCCCATGCAATTTTAATCAAAATCACAATTCAAATTCCGAACAAAATTTAAACTGAAACGATCCATTATGACGGTGACGGATAATGGAACTATTATTAAACCTACTCGTCGCCTATTCATATTTGATAAATTCAATAAACTTAATTTTCTTATCGATACAGGTGCAGTTGTATCAGTTATTCCTTTTTCTAAATTTAAAATTTATAAAAGAAATTCGGATCTTACTTTGACCGCAGCAAACGGTTCTTCAATTGAAACTTTCGGTACAAAACTACTTAAAATTGATTTAGGTTTAAGAAGAGATTTTGAATTTCCATTCATTATTGCGAATATTGATACACCAATTTTAGGAGCAAACTTTTTAGAAAAATTCGGAATTATTGTCAATATTAAAAATAAAGAAATAATGGATTCTACTACAAAAATTAAAGTTACTGGATCTTCTGGATTTTCTGATATTTTCTCACTCAAAATTCCTATTGTCGAAAATAAGTTTTCAAAATTACTTAATGAATTTCCATCTATTACCTGTGAACCAGATTATACTAAAAAAGTTAAACACCATACGGTTCACAGGATAGAAACAAAAGGTATTTTACCATTTTCGAAACCCAGACGTCTTGATCCAATCAAACTTAAAATTGCTAAAGCTGAATTTGAATTTTTAGTTAAAACGGGTATATGCAGACCCTCAAATTCTCCTATTGCATCTCCACTTCATCTCGTTCCTAAAAAAGAACCAAATGATTGGAGACCTTGCGGAGACTATCGAAGACTTAATTTTATTACTACACCAGATCGGTATCCTTTACCACATATTCACGATTTAACAATTGATTTAAAAAACAAACAATTTTTTTCCAAAATTGATCTTGTACGTGCTTACCACCAAATTCCAATGACAGAAGAAGACATTCATAAAACTGCAATAACTACCCCTTTTGGAATGTTTGAATTCGTAAGAATGCCTTTCGGTTTACGAAACAGTGCTCAAACTTTCCAACGCTTTATTAATGAAGTATTTTCTGATTTCGATTTTGTATTTACATACATTGATGACATTCTTATTGCCAGTGATAATGAAGATCAACATATACATCATTTAAAATCAGTTTTCAAAAGACTTGAAGAATATAATTTAAATATCAAACCTTCAAAATGTACTCTCGGTGTAAATAAATTAAATTTTTTAAGTTACGAAATTTCAGGCGAAGGTATTAAACCATCTTTAGATAGAATTGAAATCATAACAAATTTTGAAAAACCAATTTCTATAAATAAATTACAAAAATTTTTAGGTATGATAAATTACTATCACAGATATATTAAAATGTTAGCAACAGGACTTAGTCCTCTGCATGAAATGTTAACCCATGCAATTAAAAACAAACTCAAACAATTAAATTGGACAAATGAAACCACAACAGCTTTCGAAAATGTTAAAAAACGTTTTGCTAAAAATACGTTACTTACACATTTCGACAAAAATGGTACTTTATCATTAGCAGTAGATGCATCAAATGTTGCTATTGGAGCAGTTCTTCAACAAACTAGCAATAATATACTAGAACCCTTAGCTTATTTTTCAAGAAAACTAACTACAACAGAAACTAAATATTCAACATTTGATCGTGAACTTTTGGCAATTTATAATTCAATTAAACATTTTAAACATTTTCTTGAAGGTAGAACTTTTACAATTTATACTGATCATAAACCTTTAATTCATTTTCTAAATTCTAAAGTAGATAGATCTCCTCGTCAACTACGTCATCTTGAATATATTGCTCAATTTACAAATGATATTCAATATATACGTGGAAAAGACAACATAGTTGCCGACACACTTTCCCGTATTCCAGAAATAAATGCAATTTCAACTCAAGATATAAATTTAGAAACTTTATATAAAGAACAGCAAACTGATACATTTTTACAAAAAACCATTTCTGATCCAAATTCTAAAAATAATTTAAAAGAAATTCATATTCCAATTATTAATTTAAACATATGGTGTGATGTTTCTCTACAACCTTTTCGACCTTATGTTCCACATTATATGAGAAGAATTATATTTGACAAAATTCACTCATTATCTCATCCAAGTATAAGAACAACTAGAAAATTAATTCAAAATAAATATTATTGGCCTAACATGCGTAAAGAGATTATCGATTGGACTTCATCTTGCATCAATTGTCAAAAATCCAAAATTTCAAGACATACTAAATCTCCTATCCAAAAAATTCAAATACCATCAGGCCGTTTTGAACATATTCATATGGATATTGTTGGACCTCTTCCAGTTTCAAATGGAAATTGTTATATTTTAACAATTATTGACAGATTTTCACGTTGGCCTGAAGCTTATCCACTTAAAGATATTTCAGCAAATACTATAGTAAAAACTTTTATTCAAAATTATATACCACGATTTGGTATACCATTGAATATTACAGTAGATCAAGGTTCACAATTCACCTCAAAATTTTTTACGGAATTAACTAAACTTTTAGGTTCTCATAAAATTCATACATCTCCTTACCATCCCCAAGCAAATGGCATGATAGAGAGATTTCATCGAACTTTAAAAGCAGCAATTATAGCATCAAACGACTCGGTTCATTGTTCTGACATTTTACCATTCATTCTACTTGGTTTACGAACTTCTATTAAAGAAGATTTAAAATGTTCATCTGCTGAACTTGTTTATGGCCAAACACTTAGAATACCTGGTGAATTAATTATTTCAAATAGTAATAAAGAACATGATTTTTCTAATGACGCTCTTCATAAAATAAGAGAATATTTTTCGCTTGTTCGTTCTAAAGTGTTTCATCATAATAAAGAAAATTTTTTCGTTCCTAAACAATTAGAAAATTGTGAGTATGTTTTTGTTAAAGTTCTTCGTAAATCTAATTTAGAATCACCTTATGAAGGACCTTTTAAAGTTATCTCTAAGAAAAATAAAACATTTACAATTCAATACAAAAATACTATTAAAAATATTTCAATTGATTTACTTAAACCAGCAAACATACTTATTAACACTAATTGAAATACAAATACATTAAACAACAAAAAACAAAAAAAGGTTACTTTTAATATTAATTAATAATTTGTTTGTTTCAAATTTTCTTGGAGGGGGAGTAAATATAGTGTTAACTACTTTGTACTCTTTACTTTAATTTTTAAAATAATTTTAATTGAGTTTTCGTGTTAACTTAAAATTTTGAATAACTTCAAAAAAAGAAAATTCTAATTAGTTAGAAAATATCTAAACTCAAAACTAAACAAAATATAAATTTTTAAAAACAAAATCGAAATAAAAGATTTTTTAAATATCAACTTGAATGTTGATATACCGCCATACCTTAGTTACACTTCACTTCAAACGCTTCTGAGGTTCTATGAGGACGACTCTTTGTCATTGTCTGCTCTAATATTATTTATTACAATATGGTTCAGAGGAGGCAACTATGGATGGATCAAAAGATCAAGAATACGAGAAAAAAGTTTTCCGGAACCTTAATGGTATCTACGTCATGCCAGCTAAATGTACCAAAGAAAATTAAAAACTATGCTGCTTTCCTATAGCCACCACCCTTTGATAGCGGAGGAAGGAAAGAACTTAGCTGGGAACTTTAAGAGGATAATAATTTGATATTCATTGGTGTTTCTAAATGCTTTAAGAAAAATCTGATGAAATAATGAAAACTGTGACCCGAAAAGTCACCCACATTAACCGGAGTATGTTCCTATACACAGACTACCTTGTAGTTTTTCAATTACTTTCGCAATTCCTTTGAGGAATGGAATTTGTAATGTAATTGAAAGAAATTTCGATTACATATCCCATTCCTTTCAAAACGCTAACCGCTTTTTGCCATAAAAACAATTTCCATTTAATAATATTAGCAACATATTACAACAGTTATTTCGGTGAATATTTATTTCCATAAATTTCCATGCACCACAATACTTCCCGTTGAATTCAACATATTTGCATTTGCCCGCATGCCGTGTTTTCCAGCCTTCGCTTTACCTATTGCATTTGATTATTGTGTGTTTATACGTATGTCTGTTGTCTCTTGATTCTAATGCTGCGTTGACCTTGCTTGATGCTTTCGACTTCTGTGCATCAGTATGTATACAAAATCCAATACAAAACCAATCAGTAGCGGCGCTTATTTTTGGCGACTTGCTGCTGATCTCCGTTCGCTCAAATTATTCACCCCTATTCTGCATTTCGACTTGGACTGGAATTTTTTCGATTTAGCAAATTTGGTATTCTGTGTTCCAATCTCTTTCGATCCAACTTCGAATCGTTCGATTTTGCGTATTCTGCATTTCGATCGTAGTTCCGTTTTTCTAAGTTGCAAATTAGTTGGCGGAAAAATATTTTCTTTTTATTTTTTTATTAATTTATAACATAATTTTAACAAAAAAGTAAGTAAAACTTGTTAAGAAACGTAGAAGGCTTGATGATGATTATTTATTATATGTTTCCAGGTCAAAATCAACATGTCGATGTCGAGGTCCTTGGACGTATTAGCCCCGCAAAAGTATCTAACACATACTTGAAAGCATCCTTATTAAGTCGAAAGTTTTTTTTGAAACTAAATAAGAAAATAAGTCATTAAACTTTACCACTTTTAAGTTCAATTTCTTACAATTCGTCACTCATCTCAAATAGATTACACAAATCCCGCAGTATTTGCCTTTCCATTCTCGCCTGGCCATTTTCGTATGCGTTGCTTTCCAACTCCACAAATAATGCCGCGGCTATTGATTTCATTATAATAGACAGATATAATTGCCAAAGCAAGCTGCCGGAGTAGAGGAAGGTGAAGCGAAAACGAAACAATCCTTGCAGAAAGAATAAATAAATCTTCATAAAGTATTTTAGGCCAGTGTAATGAAATTAGCATCCATAAAACTCAGAAAATATCAACTATATTCGTGCGAGAATCCGTTTTAACAAAACTTTGTGGCCACGGCAGGGAATTGGCCAAAAGAACGACAAAAACGCACTTACAATTATGAAAGCACTTCACTCAAAAAAATATAACATGGCGGCAATATATTCTATCGCTTTTTTTTTTTGTACAAAATGGCGTGGATAATAAAGTATAAAAGTTTTTCAGTGTTTTTTACAAATTTTCTTTAATTTATTTTGTTCCAATGTTCACACATTCCGTACAAACAGCTGATTTCGAAAAATAATTTGCTCTTCCTCTTCTCGTTACGATTCCGTCGTAATGCAGAATACCCAACTTCGATTAAATCGGAGCGTAGAACGGGAACGTATTCGATGCAGAATAGGGGTGATTATTTTGTTTTTGTAGCTGGGTGCATTGGATTGCGCGTGTACAAAGGGTTGGTTGACCGATGCATTTTTATGTTTTGTGCTTGTCCGCTAGTTCTCCAAATATTCCGTGTACATTAGGGTGACCCTATATTTAAAATTTAAGTGGGTGAAAATGTAAATATTTTGCTTACGTGCAAAAGTGCGCAAGTCTAATTTTTATTTCAATTCAGTAGTTAATAATTCAATATACGGCAGAATATATATATTTTGGCGTATAATTCATAAAGATATATGTACATTTCGGGTACTTCATAGAAATGTATAAATACTGAAATTTTTGGTAGAGCTCAAGGCCGGGTTTTCTTAAATAAAGCACTTGGATGTGTATTTTATTTTGTTTTTATTTTTCAATATTTCGACTTCGTCTGACTGGAAATAACATAAAACATGATTATTAAAACCACAAAAGGCACCAACAAACATTCATTACTTACATCTTAAGCTACGCTTTGAAAACTAAAAAAGCTCTACAATAGTTATATGTAACAAGCACACAATTGGTATAGACCGAAAAAGTAAACAAACAAAAGAACAGTAATTCAAAGTTTCCATAGCGAATTGTCTAGCCTTTCTCAAGCTAGATCCATACCTTTTTCCTCTGGCGATCTGTACGTAGCTCTCTTGTGAAACTTGATTACCTGAAAAGGTTTGTATTTCGTTTCCTCTGATGACTTGTACCTGATCATCTGTGATGCGTTGTATTTGGTTTCCTCGATCGGTCTGGAACTGACTCTCTCCAGCGTTTTGTGCCTGCTTCCCTGAAATTATCTGACTGCGATTATTTGCGACTGTTTGTACCTGGTTCTCTGTGATGGTTTGCCTTTGATCGTCTCTGTATATTATTAAACGTTGGCTTCGATGATCTTCATCCCTTGCTCTGCTTGTGCTCTACGCATTCTCGGCAACTTGGTTTAGCGTACCGTATTCGCTCTTCCTCTGAACTCGTGTCTTCGTTGACCTGGGTTCCTGAGAGGTGCTATTGTTGTTGGCTTCGGCTGAATGGTATACTTTCAGCTCACTTAAGTGGGCTGTCCTCCTCCTGCCTTTGACTAGTTTGTCTAGCTGGACGATCACTGGTGATACAAAGTTTATAACACGATGTGATCCACTATACCTTGGCGCTAGTTTGGTTGCAAAGTTCTCCACCGCTCTTGATATCTGATGCTCCTTTACCAGCACTAGGTCGCCATTGCCTTCTCCTTAAATTGTAATATTTTGCTTGCTCTATAGATGCTCTCTCTTGCTTACGTCGTACCATCTCGAATATTTCTTTCATCCTCGTTGACTTCTCTCCTTTGTTCGCTAATTTCTCACCTGTACCAAATGTCTGCTCATCGTAAAGGCTGTTGGGAATTCTCGGTTGTCTCCCTTCTACTACGTATGCTGGACTGTAACCGGTCGATTCACATACGCTTGTATTCAACGCCAGCGTTATCTCTGGTAACAACTCGTCCCATGTGCATTCTGCTCTTTTCCCGTAAACTGTGCTATCATCCTCTTAATGTTCCTGTTTGCTCTCTCTGTCGGGTTCTCCTGCGGTGTGTACGGTGCCGTTGATTTGTGTTTCACGCCAAGTTCCTCTAAAAATCTCTTAAAACATCTGCTGATAAACTGCGCTCCGTTTTCAGTAATAAATACCTTTGGAACGCCGAACCGTGCCAAAATCCTATCTCGAAATCCTCTTATTAAACATTCTGTCGTCGCCTTTCTGATCGGTACTACCTCTACCCATTGGACCAACAAAGTCTGCACAGACTGTTGCCCAAGGCTCCTCTGAAATCTTCGTTAGCATCTTACCCTTGGCTGGCTGTTGACTCGGTTTGTAGATTTGACATGCGTGACACTGCTGTACGTACTTTCTTACATGCCTGAAAATTCCTGGCCAGTAATAACGTGTTGTTGATCTTGCTATCGATTTTCGGATACCCATATGCCCAGCGCTCGGTGTGTCGTGAATCGCATCTATGGCTTCTTTGAGTATTGCTCTACTGTCGCCCATTCTTACTTATGTCTTTGCTTCCTTGAATTTGCAAGCTTCTAATTCGCCATTGCATCACTTATAAAGCTCCTCGTCGCTCCCGTGTCAATCGCTGTTACCGCTTCTTCACCATTCACATACATTGTTACCAAGATGCGGCCCAGCCAGCATTTTTTGAAAATTTTGATCAAAAAGTATTCAAATATCATACCCCAAGATGATTCAAAACGTTCAAATTTAAAAGCATTTTCTGTTCGAAAATTAATGTATCGTCGCACTAAGGCGCTTTTGAGTTTTTTCTTTGCAAAAATCATAACTTTTGAACTAATGAAGTTATTTTAAAGATTTATACTGCACCTGAAAGCTAATTATTTGAGCTTTGGACAATTTACAATACAGGATGCCAGAGTAACAGGGTGCCCCAAAATAATTCGTCAAAGTTGAAAAATTTTAGAAAAATAAAAAAAATTGTTAAAAACTGAAGGACCAACTTTGAAATTTTTTATGTGGATGTACTTGAAAATGAAATCAGATATACTTATGATTTGTATGAAGGAGTGTGGCTCTACCCACTTATGATTAAAATTTTTGTCTTAGTAGCAAGGTTATCAATCTCCGCCATACTTGATGGACGCATTACTTATTTTAAGATGTTATACTCTTATAAAAGTGAAATGTGTACGCTAGGGGATAAGTATATAAACATTGCTTGAAAATTGATTGTACAAATTTACTTACATATTTTTGAAAAATTAAAAAAAATTAATATTAATACTTAACTAAGAAAAAGTATTAAAAGTTATTCAATATTATTGTATTTGAGCCAACTAATAAATTTTTAAGCACTGCCCACTTATGTTAAACAGTTTTATTTTAGTCACCACTTTACCAATTTTATTGATTTCTGTAAAAATGTATTACCCTTCTGATAGCCAAAGCCTAAGCTTTAAAATAAATATACATAAAGGTTACTTCAAAACTCATCTTAAAATTTGATACTTTTTAAAAAGATGTAAAAACGAAAATTATATGATTATAGTTACGAAATGAAATAACTGTATTATTTATAATAAATAATAAACTTGTATTTATTGATTTCTTTTTTTTCAATAAAATAAAAAAACTAAGTACTAAATAATTTTTTTGTTGTGATAGAAAAAGGTCGATCATTTATTTAATCTTAACGTAGTCTTCGTCACTTGAAAATATATCTAACAGGGAAACCATTTCTGAACTATAGGTGTCTGTAAGATCGTTTTGTGATCTTACGTGCCTCATGGATGATGTATCAGAAGAGACTGGATCAGAAGAGATGGCCAACATGTTGAAAACGTCCTCGTTTTGTCTAACTCGTGAGATTTTGCAAGCGTTAGTACTTCTATATCTTTTGTAGACCTTTTTTTAGATTCTTGAGCTTCTTCAGACAATTTTGCTAATGGTAAACACTGGTATTCTATTAAATCTTTTCCATGGGCCAAAACTCTATGTACCGTTGGTGTAAGCTTTTTCTGAGGATACTTTTGAAGCAGCAGCTCTGCAGTTTTCGATGCATATTCTCCAAATTTAGGTCCATTAACTTTTAATGGCAATTTAAAATATTTAAAATTTCTCGCAATCGTTTGACAATATCTCTATCGACTCCAGTAATGCGAGCAGTCATTTCATCGTGTTCAAAAAATCTTCTTGAGGAGTTTCCATCATTTGTGTTGCCGTATCCATACTTTGGGCAGTCAACTCTCAGGCCAAGCTCTATATATCCTATTATCCTCGCATACAAAGGAGTTATTCCATACTCATAATTTAGTTCGTCAATAATTGAATCATCAAGTTTTTCAAAGTCTTTTTGATTATTCTTACAGATTGGACATTTCTATGTAGATGATGTGTTTGTTAGTAAGTTAAAAACTTTTCCATCGACCACTGTTACAAGAAAAATCATGCTTTATGGTAATAAAATTCCCGTCTTCGATTTCAATTATTGTTGGTTCTAATTTTTTTTGTTTTTTTTTTTTTATCACTCACTGCAGCTTTTATAAGTTCCGAAGACTCCTTCTCATATTTAAATAATATCGCCCGGTACAATTTAACTGATGACGGCCGTGGATTTTTTCAATATTCTGAAGCTTCATCTTTTAAACGGAGGGGAACAATAGAAGCCATAAACATATTACCATCTGTAATGGTTCCATCGTCTACATTCTTTGTTTATATGCGCTTTGTCCTGAGGATCCATCACAGCCCCATTTATTTATCAATGTTAAGCTTTTTGGCAGTGATTTCAACTTTTCTTCAGAAAAACGTTTCAAGAATCACATAGACGTATGATCCATTAAGTTTTGGAGCTCAACTTCAGCTGATACTTCGGTTATTTTGGCTCTTGGAAGAACTGCTTCTTTCTTGGCTTGAGTGATTCGTTTGTATCCAGGGAAAAGATCGGCATTATGTTGCAATAATGACTCACGCAATATATTATATTTATGCTTCGATAACCCGAGATCTATAAACAGCGCCAAAGACACTTCAGGAGTGTATCTCCTAGGTAGCGCATTTGAGGGTGTGGGAATGCTGTTTTTGATCCCTCTCAGTCGCACTGGACTTGCTAACGCAACTACTCCTATGATATGAGATTTTAATAGCCAGTGCTTCTGAAATATGAATCGTGGCGATAGTTCTAGTATAATCTGACAGCTTCCTTTTTCTTGTGTAGGTCGAACATTCTTCTATGGGTTTTGTTGGTCTTCCTCTAGTTCGATTGGTTGATGTGCTAGGCATTTTTTCGTCCAAAAAACTTTTACCAGCTAGCCAGCTTTCATGCTTACTTATAAACCTTGAAGTAGAACGAGCGACTGTTTGCCATTTTCTGTGCATTCGAATGTAGACGAAGCCAATTTTTTCTTTCAAGTCTTCGTCTTCTTTGTTGCATGCTTCATTTGGTAATTCTGTCATAATAGCCTCAACGAACTCCTCTTTTGTCTTTGAAGCTTTGAACACCTCAACTAGTGTGGAGCTTTCTAGAGACATATTAAAATTTTCCATCGAGTATATCTTACTAAAAAAATACGTGAGCCATATTTATTTTTATTTGAATAAACAGAATACTTTATTCTATAGACTCCAAAAAACGACTGATTTTGGGTGTTGTATTAAACATTGCTTTATATACTCAAATTATGGAAATGAGTGCCAGGTATATTATGCAGCTTGTAACCGAAAGTTTTGGTTTTATTAACAAATTCCAACAACAAAAGTGACCGTACTAAACTTGTCTCCTTCTTACCTATACGTGCTCAGGCGCGTATTTATACCCAAGGTTGCTTCACTTTATTTGATGTAAAAAGTGAAATCGCAGCTGGACACAGGTAGACCTTATGAATTCAGGTAACTGAATATTTAGCAAATACCTGCTGTAAATTTCACGGAGACCTTTTTTGTCCTTTTTTATTTTCCATCAAAGTTCGAAAAAGGTCCTATAAATAGGCTTTTCGAAAAACAGGTAGATCTGAAAACTTTTATAAAAAAAAAAAAAAACAAATTTTATGTTTTGCTTCAACCTAGAATTAAATATCCTTTCGTTATAATACAAGAAAGCAGAAGCAGGCCGTTTTATTTAGAGACAAAACAATTTTTAATACAACAAAAAAGAAGAAAAACCACAAATTTTCTAAGTGTTAAAAATTAGTCAACTTTGAGCGGCTCTACCTCCTAAAATATCATTTTCTGTTTAATAAGAGTTATATATTCGTAATATATGGAAAATTCTCTATTAAATACATGTATTATGTTTATCGAACGCTTTCATGAAATTTTTGATTTTTGCCAGGCTTTTCGGGCAGAGGCGTCATAGTGCGTCGGGAGAAAAATGTACCATAAATGTGATTATTCTTGAGTAAGCATTTATGATTCATATTTCGAGACGCTTTTTGTTCATATTTGATATCATTGTAAAATTGAGCTTTAATTGTTTTAGAGTAATATTTGACTGCTTTTCACAGTCATTTTCTGATCATATTCGTGAACATATTTCAGTCGTTTTGGTTGATATTTTTTAATGATTTTCGAACACCATTATCATGTATTTATTCTTCGTATTTAATTCAAAATAAGATACTGCGTAGTAATCCTATTTCATCAGGGGAAGAAAGCATGCGGTAATGAGCTATTTGAACCACAGGTCACTCGCAAACAAACTAAGCCAATATACACCTGCGACTACAACATTCGGCATCAGCTATGATCGTCAATATCTTAAAATACGATACGGTACGGGATGTTGAAGCCATATCCAGGTACATATGTACATATGCCAAGAGAGTTTCACTTACCTTGGGTTCAAATAGTTCACAACATTTGTATTGTGTAATGGTTGGATTTGTATTTTCTGGGAAGCCTAAGGTGGAGAAATTGTTGGGGACATCTTTTGTTAGGAGCAGTATTTACATTATTTCTTGTCTTGAAGAATACAATTTTAATATATTTTTTCTGAACTTCATGATTGAAAAAATGTGAAAATGTGAAAAAATAAGATCTTCAATGAAAAGTAACATTTTAACAAGTATAAAATGCATTATTCAGTCAACAAAGATAATCAGAAAAGATTCAGAACGCTGAATGAAAAATGATTGAAAATGTTTGATCACCTAAAGTAAGCACATTTGATTCAAATGTGATTCCAAAATGTGATTGCAAAAAACAGTTTTTGATCATCAAAAGTATTCATATTTGGTTATTTCTTTTGTTCAATTCATGGCGGAACGATACAAGGTGGTAGCATGGTGACATACCTACAAACATAAATAAAAATTCCATGTACTTTGTTTTTGTAAATTCGATGGACAAATGTCAAAATCGTACTGCGCAGGAAGTTGATGTATCAAATCAAATAAAATAAGTTTATAATCAGCTGTCCCATGCTACCACCTTGTATCGTTCCGCCATGGTTCAATTGAATGATAACTCATTATTTAGTCAAAAAGAGTAATGAAATTGTATTGATATTGTAACGAATTTCCTGCAAATCCTCTTATTTGCAACCCTCTGCTAAGTTCGAATCACTAAACTGTTGAATAAATAACTCCAATATGTAATAATGCAAAATGGCCTTTATTAAAGTACTTCACAATAACACTCAAACTGTGCAACGAATAGCTTGCTTAATAACCAAACTGATTGATGCTCAAATGAAACTGAATTTCAAAATAATACTGCTCTTGCTCGCTAGATAGCGTCTTAATCGAAACTGCTTGACAGCTCAAATCAAACTGACTTACTTCTTACTCGCTTGTGCCGTTTTTATAGTTTACGCTGCATACATCTAGGCTCTTCTATTTCCAGAACTTACCAACTATTTCGTTTGTTTATAGTTCTCATATAGTTTCTACTTGTTTACAATTGTCTACTTTTTAGCGTCTCTCAGATGTATGTGAGTTTGTAGTTTACAGTCTCTCGCACACACATAGGCGTATAAGTAAATGCATCTGTGTGTGACATCTCTCGTCTGCTTTGTATATGTGTATACATGATTTGATTATTGACGTAAATACCGCTTAGCATGGCCTTAGCATCGCCTTAGTGATGGTATAGCTTAGTGATGCTAATATCCGTGACAATATTTAGGGAAATTCAAAATTTAATCACCTAAATGCTGCTGAGTGGGCACAAACTAATATTTTTCTGAAAAATACTAACACCACCGCACTTTTGTGGGGTATTTTCAAAAATTCATACGCGCCTAAAAGTATGTGGGTTATAATTATACAAAAAATCATAAAATAAAAAGACAGCTGTCATCAGAAAATTGATATTTACGCAATTTAGCAGAAATGGAAATATTTCTGCATATTCTTTTAAAAAATAGCACTTTTTGACTGCAAATATACATAGGTAAATACTTTTGCAACATTTATTTATTGGTTTTTAGATAACTACCAATAATTTATTTTCTATTTTAGTAGGTTTTCCAATGGAGGTAAATGTTGGAGCTATTTGAGATGCATTGTGATGTGGGCCTGCAACCAACAGCTGCATTTTGAACATCAATAGAACATTTGATTGTAAGTAACTAGTTTAGTGAAAGTGAACTGCAATTTCGATGGACCTTACGCAGGGGAGCTGCAATTTTTGATGCCTCCAAATTGTGTGCGATTGCAGAAGTAATAAATTGCACCTCCAAATCATGTCATGTACATAGTACATGTTTAAGTTCAGCCATTCTCTTGGATTGATTGTTTTTTTGTTGTAGGGTATCGTGCGACCTGAAAGATTCGGGCAATGAAAATATGTGGACCCGGCGATGTTCCAGATTAACGCCATTTAATTTGTGTATTATATATATAATATTATATATATAATATATTTATATGTGTATTATATATATAATATACTTATATATGTATATTAAAAACTTGAGCAAATTATCCAAAAATGTCGGGAAAGGTGTCAAAGAACGCGTCTTGATATCAATATTAATAGTCCTAAGGCGGAAAATAAAAATTTCTAGTCGTTTAAAAGATATTAACGAAAACTCGTAAAATGATCCCGGGTACCTCCGAAACCGGGGGTGGAAGCCATAGTATTTTTGCGCAGAACATCTTCCTTCTTATAAAAAATTACCATGACCGCTTCACCAATGGGGTGGGATCAAAATTAAATGCGTGCAAAATCCCTTTGTACACAAAATTCTTTTCAGTACATAACAACATTACAAAAACCACATGAAAATTGTCAACTTTACCTGCAAATATCTCCGGACAGAGATAAAATTTTCATTTTCCGCCTTCCGATATTGTTGTCGAGATTAATACGCGTCTTTTGCCTCTTTCGATATTTTTGGACGCGTATTAACAGTGGACCCCTGTTCTAGCATTTTACCTCATTTTATTTCATCCCTTTAGTTGAAATTTATTTCATTTCATTTCGTTTTATATCATTTTATTTCATTTTTCTGTTTGTTTCATTTTATTCCATGTCATTTCATTTCATTAAATTCTATTTTATTGCATTCGATTTAATTTTATTCATTTATTTCATTTCACTTAAACTCATTTCGTTTCATTAATCTAACTTAAATTCGTCCCGTTTCATTTCATTCCATTCAATTTTAGTTTGTTTCACTTCATTTCATTTTACTTGATTTAATTTCTTTTATTTTCATTTCCATATTATTATTGTCAATTTCATTTCATTTCATTCCGTTTTATTTCTTTTCATTTCCATATGATTTACATTATTTTCCTTTCATTTTATATCATTCCATTTCATTTCATATAGTTTTATATTTTTTGTTTTTTTTCCATATCATTTCATTTTATTCTGTTTCATTTCAATTTATTTCGTTTCGTTCTGCTCTAGTTAGTTTCATATTATTTCATTAAGTTTAATATTTCAATACATTTTGTTTTATTTCATTTCTTTTCACTAAATTTCCTTTCGTTTCACCCAATTTCATTTCGTTTCGTTCCATTTCATTTAAATGTGTAGTTTAAATTTCGTTTAATTTTATTTTTTTAATTTAATTTCATTTGGTTTTATTTTATTCTACTTTATTTTATTTTATTTCATTTTGTTTCATATTACTTTATATCCATTTCATTAATTTCATTCCACTTGATTTCGTTTTGTTTCATGTTATTTCGGTTCGTTCTATTTTGTTTCATTTCATTTTTTTTTATTTTTATTCATTTCTTTGTATTACATATCGTGTCATTGCTTTCTATTCCAAATTTATTCATTATATTTTGTTTCATAATATTTCATTTTATTTCACTCATTTCCGTTTCGGTTGATTAATTTTTTTCAATTTTTGTCATTTAATTTAATTTCGTTTCATGCCTTTTCCGTTTGGTTTCGCGTTGTTCCATTTAACTTCCTTTAATTTCATTCCATATAATTTAATTTTCTCCTATTTCATTTCATTTACTACATAGCATTTTTCTTCATTTTGTTTTATATTATTTCAATCATTCCATTTCATTTCATTTAATTCCATGTCATTTCATTTTATCTTATTGAATTTCAATTAATTCATTTCTTTTCTTTCCATTTCATTCCGTTTCACTTCATAATATTCTATTTTATTTAGTTTCATTTCATATAGATTCATATCATTTCGTTTTATTTCTTTTCATTTCTATGTGATTTATATTTTTTTCATTTCATTTTATATCATTCCGTTCCTTTTCAGATAGTTTCATATTGCTTTGCTTGTTTTCCATATCATTTCATTTTATTCTATTTCATTTCCTTTTTTTCCGTTTAATTTCATATAGTTCATATCACTTCGTTTTATTTCTTTTCATTTCCATATGATTTATATATTTTTTAATTTCATTTTATATCATTCCGTTTAATTTCATATAGTTTAATTTTTTTTTGTTTCTTTTCCATATCAATTCATTTTATCCTCTTTAATTTCTTTCCGTTTAATTTTATGTAGTTTCATATTTTTCGTTTCAGTTCATTTCGTTTAAATTTCGTTTTATTTTATTTTTGTTTTTTTTTTATTTTATTTCATTTGGTTTTATTTTATTCTATTTCTTCTCATTTTATCTCATTTCATTTCATTTAAGTTCTATACTTTTAGTTTCATTGAATCTTGTTTCTTTTCCTTTTATTACTTCTTTTAGTTTAATTTTGGTGCATCTATTTTCGTTACATTTTTTGTTCCTTTAGTTTTATTTCATTTCATTCTATTTCATTTCGATTCATTTCATTTAATTCCATGTCATTTCCTTCTTTCATTTCATTTCGTTTCACTTCATGATATTTTATTTTATTTAGTTTCACGTCATATCATTTCGTTTTATTTCTTTTCATTTCAAATGATTTATATTGTTTTTCATTTCATTTTATATCATTTCTTTTCATTTCATATAGTTTCATTATTGTTTCTTTCCATATTAATTCACTTTATTCTACTTCATTTCGTTTAATTTCATATAGTTTCATATTTTTTCGTTTTAGTTCATTTTTTTCTGTTTCATTTTATTTTGTTTCATCTCACTTCATTCCACTTATTATCATTGAATTTATTTTTCTTTTAATTCGTTCCACTCTATTTTTGTTATACCAATTCAATTTATTTAATTTTATTCCATTTCATTTGCTTTAGTTTCTTTTCAGTTAGTTTTTTTTTACTTTATTTATTTTATTTCATTTTATTTTATTTTGTTTTGCTTCATTTTACTTTATTTAATTCAATTTATTTTATGTAATTTTTTTTATCGTTTTTAATTTTATTTTATTTTATTCTGTAATTTTATGTTAATTGTTTTTTAGTAAATACATATATAAATTATATAAAATTTATATTAAATTTGTAAATTAAAAAAATTATGGAACATTTTGTTGGGAATTTTTTGGAAATAAAAAGCGAAAAAAAAATTTGGAACATTTTTAAATTTTTGGAGCATATGGAATTTTTGGGTATTAGGAAAACGGTTTTTGGGTGTTTTAAAGCACCGTCTGGCAACACTGCGCATTGACGTTCACAGCTGTCATTTGGACCTAAAAGTATGCAGTAGTTGCAGACTGACAGCTCACACGTACACGAAGTATTATTTTTTTTGGATAGCGTCAGTTTTTGATTACCCAAGTTTTTATCCACTCATAGTTGGTAGGGACAATTGCGCAAAGTATTTTTTGTACTCGAGCCTCACAAAAACGAAATTACTTTTGGAGTTTTTTTTTTTTTTTTTGTGAGAATTGAAATGTAATCAATTCCTTTGCTGTGGAGGAAAGGAATTGATTACTTTTTCCAATATTACTGAGGAACGTAATGGAATTGAATTTACTCAGCTCTGATCATTAGGTATATACTAATTCTATATGTTTTTAATCCTAATTGTGTGGGCTATCTATAGCCGCGCTCTCAAGAGCTTAGTAAGTTTCGCTGTTCACTATAATATCAATATTATTATCTGTATTTAATTAACGAGACATGCTCATATTGTCATGCGCGGTTCCAGGGGGGATGAAAAAAATGTGCTGCTGGAACCGCGTCTGATATTGCCTTATACAATTGTTTTTGTTATTGGTATTAAAGAAAAGTGACAAAGTTTACAGACAGCGATGTTTACTAGGATATGTTTCTAAATTTCACTTCTTCATCAGCTAGCTTCTCGGGAGCTGTGAATTGAACTCGAAATATCCAACACTCATACTTTATACTAGTGTAAAGGCAGATAGATGCCTTTATCCACTCAGCCTTATGAATGCCCCGCTGATCGCTTTACAGTTGGTCCTAAGTATTTCGTTTTTGTTGCTATTCCTTTATACATCATTAGGTACGTAGTAATTATATATATGTTTTTAATTATAATTGTGTGAAATAACTGCTTATAAAAGCTTTGCTATAAATCCAATGTTACTAAGCTCTTGAGAACCCGCCTATAAGTATTCCCCACTGTGCAATTTGAGTTCGTATTTTCACACAGACAATAACAATGTGCGATCACGATCGTTTGCTTTCGCTGGTCACTCACTAAAATCAACAGTGTATGCAAAAGGAAAAGTCCATGCTACTTTTTGGGCACATAATAAAAACAATATGCTGCAATGTTAAAGTAACTTTTAATACGTTTTAGTTAGTATTATTAAGTTCCTTTGAACATACATATTAATATTGACAATTTAAATATTAATAATTAATAATAATTAATTAATTATTAATAACTATTGACAATTTAATATAAGTAACTTTTTATACGTTCTACTTAGTTTTATTAATTTTTATACATTTTTTTTATTGAATAACTTTATGTTTTGAAAATATATATTTATATCTTTACATTTACTTTGTTTTATAGTTCTTTCTTGATGAAAAAGTGATTTTTTAAGTAAATTTTGCATTGAAGAAACACCATACCTTCTTTTATAAAAAAGTTTTATCTGGCTAGCTCGACCTCCGCGTTCTTAGTTATACGAATATAAGTAAGTATTGTTAGGATTAGCTTGAAATCAAATAACCAGAGTCCTTTTTAATTTCGAACTTCACAGTCCACATTTTCTTTTAGCACACTGTGGGGAGTTGTCACTCAATTTTTACACACACTTATGCAATTGTTTTAGTGTTTGTGTGTCCGGCTCTGGCGTAGATGTTTTGTGCTTAATATTGAGAAGCTTACATAGTTCTTCAAACAAGCTATTTTTATGTTCAGATCCCATATCCGTTATTATTGTTTTCATACTTCCATAAATTAAGATGAAATTTTCGAATATGGCTCTGGCTACTGTTTTTGCATGTTTGCTTTGTATAGGAATTGCAACTAAGTATTTAGTCAAATCACATATCAGAGTGGCAGCGCATTCATTTCCATTTAATAATCTTGGTAAAATGGTAAAGGTCCAATTGTATCTATTTGTACTATTTCGAACGCCTTCGGTGGTGTTTCAGTCAAAATCATTGGTTCTTTTATATTTTTATTAATTTTATTTTTATTACAATTTACGCATTTCTTTATATATTTTCTTATATCATTTTTCATATTTTTCCAGTAATATTTTTGTCTTATTTTATTAGTTGTACGATTGATTCCTGGGTGGCCACCATTGACAGGATCATCGTAATATTTTTAAAGAATCTTTTTAATTTTATCATTTTCCGTCACATGCACAACCTCCGGAATTAATGTAATAGTTAAATTTTTGAGAACTTTGGTACCTATCTCCTTAAATGTGTCTACTCGAGTATAATTAAACAATTTGTCTCCTAAGACAATGCATTTTCTTAATTCCCAAATTGCCGACTTTTTCCATAAGCCTGGCAAAGAATTGGCCTAAGTCAATCTTCGCCTCAACAATTTGATTCTCTATATTTATTTCACTACAAATTTTATTTCCTTTTTTGAAATATAATTTCGGAGGATCGAAAACGAGCTGGACTAGTCTTTTTACTTCACATTTAATAAGCGGTGTGTATATTATAGGGTTCTCTTTGTGACTTTTGTTCTCTTCATTTCTATTACTGTTATTACTGGAGTTCTTTTTAGTTTGCGATCTTGTCGTGACTTTCATTATTTTACATGCCTGTACTGATATTTCTTTCAAATTATTGATATCTATTCGTGACAGAGCGTCTGCCACGTAATTTTTTTTTTCCGGCTATGTACTCCACCCCAAAGTCATACTCTTCCAAATCTAACCTGATTCTAGTTAATTTAGATGAAGGGTTTTTCATTGAGAATAAATACGTTAAAGGTCGATGATCGATGATCTGTTTTCACTGTGAATTTTCTGCCATAAACATATGGTCTAAAATATATAATTGCCCAATGTATGGCCGCCAATTCTTTTTCGATCGTCTTTTGTAAATGAACTTGAGGCATAGGCAATGGGTAATTGTTTTCCTTCATATTCTTGGCTTAGCACAGCACCGCAAGCATAACCACTTGCGTCGGTTGTAATAAAGAACTCTCTATCAAAATTGGGATATTGTAGGATATTTGGACTAATTAATGCATTTTTTAGGTAGTTAAAAGATTTCTCGCAGTCGTCTGTCCAATTGAAAATTACATTTTTCTTACTAAGTCTTGTTAGAATCCTCGCGTATTCCGCGAAATTTGGTATGAATCTTGCATAATAATTAAAAAATGCTACAAATCTTTTTGCTTCATCGGCATTTTTGGGAGTTGGGTAGTTTTGAACAATTTTAAATTTATTTGGGTCTGGTAAAATTCCAGTACTTGTGCATTTATGTCCAAGATAAGTAACTTCTTGACTGAAAAATAGACATTTGTCCGGATGTAATTTTAAATTATATTTTCTGCATGTGGAGAATACATCCCGTAAATTTTTAATCATGTTTTTCGGAGCTTCCTAAAACGACTAAATCGTCCATGTATAAGAATGCTTGTGATGGTTTTAGACCTGGGAATGCCAATGTCATCATCCTCTGGAATGAGTTTGGAGCTACTTTGAGGCCATAAGGTAATCTTTTGAAACGATAAGTACCGTTATCTGCCGTAAAGGATATAACATCCCTTGACTCTGGGCTGAGTTCTATTTGGTGAAATCCTGACATTAAATCTAGGCATGAGAAATATTTCGCTCTTCCCTACTGATCTAGAATATCATCTATTCTAGGCAAAGGGAATTTATCAGCTGTCAATTTTTTATTTATTTGTCTGAAATCAACAGCTAATCTCCACCTTTTTTCTTCTTTGCCCGGAAGGGATTTTTTAGATACCAATAAAGTAGGGCTGTTGTACTCTGAGGTTGATGTTTCAAAAATATCATCTTGAATTAGTTTATTTACTTGTTTATTTATTTCATTCTTATGTGCTTGGGGTAGTCTATAATTTTTAATATACACAGGAGTGTTATCTTTCAGATGCAACTTTTGTTTGTAAAAGTTGTTGGTCGTGATTGGTTCTGTTTCTAATGAGAATATATCAACGAATTCTGAGCATAATGTGTTGAGTGATTAATTAGCGAATGGTGGGAAATTTTTATTCAATATTTCTAACTTTTCTTTATTATTAGCTTTACAGTGAGGTGTATTTTCAATTATTACATAATCCTCTAAACTTTCTGTTTTGATGTCATAATCTTGAATGATTGCATGTTTATCTGTTGTATTTATTATTCTTATTAAAGCTTGATTTGAGTTTACTATCGTGTTGGCTACAAAAATGCCATCAGTCAATTCTTGATGAGGTACTAATAGTTCCTTATTGTAACTATTGATATGAACCTGTCTAATTACTTCGGCTCTTGCGGATATTGATTACTATATCTTCTGGGTAATCGTATGGTAGTAGTATTAGGCTGTCCCCAATTTTATTATAATCTAAAATGCAATTATATTCTTTAATGAAGTAGAGTCCCAAAATTCCATCACATGGGATGGGAAATTGTCTTCTACTATGTGAAATGTGTGTCCTATTAAAAGACTATCATCTGTTAGATCTGCTTTTACTGTTCCAAGTGTGCTTGTTATGCCTCGGCCAAAACCTTTTAAATCTGTGATCTGTGAGTTATTTATTGTGACATTACTGTCAATTTGACCCTTCTTTTTTATTGATATATCCGCTCCTGTATCTATCAGGAACATTGAAGTTGACTTATTTAGAGTAGTATTAGAAGATATGTAGCTGTTTAGATGCAAGTTGAATGTACATATTTTATTACCGTTAGAATTTACTGTTGGAGTGGAGTTTGCTGGTTTTCCTGTTGGTTTATACTACGGAGATTGCTCGTGTTACTCTGATTGGATGATCTTGATTGACCTCCAAAATTGCGTCTTGGGAAATTATTATTTTGTCTATTATTATTATTATATCTGTTAGTATTACCGTAATATCTTCGGTATTGGATATCTAGTGCGTCGAAGAAGCTATGTAAGTTCTCATGTTTACCGTCAAACTCAGGTAGAATTGACGAAGCCGTTTTTAAGAATTCTACTGTGGTTTGTGCCATTTTGTCTTTTCTTGTTTGAGAGTTTGGGGTCTCTATTAAAATTTCCTTTTGTTCCTGTTTTTCTTCTTCTTTTTGCTGTACTTCTGGTTCCTTTTCTAAATCGGAGGCTGACTCCAGCAGGAATGTGCTAAAGTCTATTTCTATTTCCTTCTTGAAACTCGTTGGTACTATGAATTCTATATCATATCTTGCCAGTGAGGACACCAATTTGTCTCTAACGCTGGCAAAAATTTGATATGCTTGGTCTTTTCGATTGCTGTCTAGTTTACCATTTAACTGTTGAATTGTTTTTCCTATTTTGTTACATGCTTCAACTATTATTTTAAGATGCTTTACTACTCTTTCTGCCTTTACTTTTGTCTTTTTATTAATACATTTGTAAGATTTTTCTCCTATCGTTTTTTCTTCTATGAGTAGTTTAACGATATCTTCCCATTTGCCCAGTGGGTATGGTAGATAAAATGGTATGTTAAAAATGCTTTGGGATGAGTAGAGCTTCAGAAACAAATTAATGCAACTAGCTACACAGAGAAATAGGAGGATCATGGTATCCTCGGGGGTGGGAAAAATGCTAATTTATGCTTATTTCTTTGTTTTTTTATGTTTATTATATTAAGCATTTCATTTTATTTTATTTTTTTTCCTTATCTAGTTAGCATTATAAAAGTTATTATTTAAAAGGTTTATTTCTAAATCCCACCGTGGTGTGATGGTAGCGTGCTCCGCCTATCACACCGTATGCCCTGGGTTCAACTCCCGGGCAGAGCAACATCAAAATTTTAGAAATAAGATTTTTCAATTAGAAGAAAATTTTTCTAAGCGGGGTCGCCCCTCGGCAGTGTTTGGCAAGCACTCCGGGTGTATTTCTGCCATGAAAAGCTCTCAGTGAAAACTCATCTGCTTTGCAGATGCCGTTCGGAGTCGGCATAAAACATGTAGGTCCCGTCCGGCCAATTTGTAGGGAAAATCAAGAGGAGCACGACGCAAATTGGAAGAGAAGCTCGGCCTTAGATCTCTTCGGAGGTTATCGCGCCTTACATTTATTTTTTATTTTTTTATTTATTTCTAAAAATGTTTGTTCTTAAGGAAAAATTTGTTTAATTTAACATTTCTGACATTTCTAATTTTTCTTACAAAATTTTCTGAAAAATTTTTTCAAATGATGAATAGTTAAATACAGTTTATTTTTTCTTGTTTAATTATTAAAAGTTAATTCCTATGCTATTTTCTTTTTTTCTAATTTTGTTTTCTATGCCATTTTGGGCTTAAAAAAATTTTCTATTTTGGAAAAACATCAGTAAAAAAAATGTTTTCACATTTAGGGAGTTTTATGAAAATGACCTAAGCACTTGATTTTGATTTTGTGTGTCCTCTTCTGGGAACATAACTCAATAATTAGGGAAAAAAAATTGTTTACTGCAAAAATATAATTTTTGCTTGTCAATAGGCAGCCGTTAGGATGCCCGAATATTTTCCTGCTTAAAAATAATGTCTAAATTGTCAAAATGACTTCACGATTACGCTAATATATTTATTATACTTATAATTATTACGCTGCCAGTCCTGTTGTTTATATCATCTCATCACCATTAAAAATGTGGAACGCTTCACGATTTCGGTGTCATCCTTGCGCAGGGGCCATGCTAATCTTCTGTGTATCGTTCCAATTTTAGTGTATGTTCTGTCGAAGTTTTTCAATTGCCGCAATTTTTATTGTTGGTGCCCGAATTTAATTCATCTTCTCTCTTTTTTTTCTTTCTTTCACAACGCTTAGACTGTAAATCAGCCAGTAAAATCCTTACCAATGAATTAGGCTGAGTAATCAGCCAGTATAATCAAGGCAGGATCGCCATATAAAAGATGAAAAATGAAATAATCGGTTTTGAGAGGTTTCAACATAAATGAGCGAATGCTTCTTTATTCAAATATTGTCAGCTTATTTATACTAAGTTATTCTACACATATTCTTACGTACATATTTACTTTAAGCATACATATTTACCTTAAGCATACATGCTTACATACCTACATACAACTCGACACAAAATATATACCACACATATGTGTTGAGCTGTGACTTCTGTGGGAAATGCAACGTCCGCAAATTTGCCGGAATGCAAATTTGGTTTGGTTGTGCGTTGTACACACACCTGTATTAAATCGTGTGAACGACTATGTCAGCAACAATTATCAGATGCCTTTTTTTGTGCTGATGAAAATTTAGACTCTTTTTGTTACAGGGTAGCATATTAACTGATTTAAATATTTGGCATTGAAATTGTTGGCTGTGTACACTACACTACCAAATTATTTTCTAGCTTTTAGTATTATTATTACTTCATGTAAGTATTGTTTTCAATAAAACCGTTTAACTTAAAATTTTGTTTAAATTTTTTTTTTTTTTTCAAATTTTTAGTCTTTATTTAATTGCCTATTATTTCTCATTCTATTTAGTTCATTTAGTGACTCATTATTACAAGGACTCTTTCCTGACAATTTGTTACAATCTAAGTACATAATCCTCCCAAAGACTTTACTCTGCTCTGCGCCACGTATACTTGTCCCTCCTCGAACTCCAAAATATTTTGATGTTACTTCTACCGGACTGCATGTAATATCTGTTTCAAATGTGAGCCAAATCGGGCATCATCGGTCGCTTTTTATTCAAATATGGACCAAATCACATTACGATTTTTTTTAATATCTCGATCCTTTCTATTCATGTATGTATCATGTGTTCCAAATATGAGACAAATCGGACCACAAATACGATTTTTGTGAATATCTCGATCCTTGCGCCACCTAGCGGCGATTTTTTTTATAGGTCGCCTTCTATTCATGTGCGTATTATGTGTTCCAAATATGAACAAAATCGGACCACAAATACGATTTTTTGAAATATTTCAATCCATGCGCCACCTATAGGAGTTTTTTTCTTATTATTGCATTGTCATCGGGTTCTGAACTATATTCCAAGTTTCAAGCTTGTAGCTTATCGGGAAGTTATTTAAATTTCAATTACAAAATTCGTGCCGGCCAGCCAGCCAGCCAGCCAGCCTGTCAAGTCAAGCTAAATAAAACCATTTAAAAAACCAGATGCTACTTTGTTCTTCTGAAGCTGTACAGAAATTTGAGAAGTCAAAGTCATTTTGATCATACAGCCAAACTTTCAGTTTCAGTTGATGCTGCAAAGGTAGCAACTCGTAGTGTTCTACAACAGTCAACGAAAAATGGAATTGAACCTTTAACATTCTTTTCAAAGAAGTTAACCGCTTCTGAAGTCAAGTACAGTCAATGTATCAGGATATTTAGCATTGTAGACATTTTTGGAAGGTCGATTGTTTACAATTTATACAGATCATAAACCTCTCATTTACGTTCTCGATTCAAAAGTTGATCGTAGTTCGCGTCAAACACGACATCCTGAATAATATGTCTCAATTCACCAGTGATATTCAACATATTTTTGGTAAAGAAAATATTGTTTCACGTACCCCATAAATTTAGAGAAGAATGAATTCAACTTCAAAAAGTTATACGGGGACTGGGCTGTGCCGAAAACTTCATACCTTTCATGAATGGGGCTGCAAAATAATCTTATCCCATTCGTAATATCCAAATAATCGGCTGTATAAGATATGAAATATATAGTGAACAGATGTACAGACCTTAGCGATTTTTAAAATATGTATAAAATAAAAAATAGGTAGGTACTTTATGTTAGGATGCAAAGTTCCACGTTTTTTGTGGTCTGTATATAAAAGCTATGATCACGAATCACTTTGATGCTTCTAGCCGTAAAAAAAGGGGCAGAAATGACAGTTTATATGGGGTATATATTATATATACCACCGATCTCTATGATTTTTCAGACAACAATATATGCTATACACGTAAGCATTTGGTGAAATTACAAGGTTCTAGCTGTTAAAATGGGGCAGAAATTACGGAAAGTTTCTTATATGAACAATCGGTTGTATGAGATATATACTATATATACCACCGATCTATACAGTTTTTTCAGACAACAATGAATGCTCTATACGTGAGCATTCGGTGAAATTTGAAGCTTCTAGCTGAGAAAATGGGGCAGTAATTACGAAAAGTTTCTTATCTAAACAATCGGTTGTGGGGGATATATGCTATATATACGACCGATCTCATCCAACAACAATATGTGCAATATACGAAAGCGTATGGTGAAGTTTGAAGCTTCAATCTGATAAATTGAGGAAGATATGACAAAAATCCTCTTTTTCTGAAAAATAGGTTGTATTTGTTTGTATTGTATAAGCTATAGTGGTCCGATCCGGCCGGTTCCGACAAATGTGTAATCGGACACCTAAATACACCCGCTCACCAAATTTTATCAAGATATCTCAAAAATTGAGGGACTAGTTTGCATACAAACAGACAGACGGGCAGACGGACATGGCTAAATCAACTCAGCTCCTCATCCTGATAATTTCGGTACACTTAATGGTGGGTCTATCTATTTTCCTTTAATGACTTACAATTTTGAGATTCGTGACGAAGTTAATATACCATTTAATTTTCATGAAAGGTATAAAAATGTGTATAGGATGCCCAAAATGAAAAGTTAATAAGCATACCATATCATCTCTTGCTGCAATTCCAATACCCAAAGAAAGATTTAAGCATATACACACAGATATTGTAGGACTTTGCCGAGTTCAAATGGTTATCGATATATTCTAACAATTATTGATCGTAATACCCGTTGGCCTGAGGCATATTCTCTCAAAGAGATTACAGCATAATCTGTTGCTAGAGTTTTCTTTAAGAACTACATACCACGTTTTGGAGTACCTTCTTTTATCACTAGTGACCGTAACGTTCAATTTACATGGAATATTTTTACTGAATTCGCAAAACTTGTGGGTTGTCAATTGATCAAAACTGCAGCTTATCATCCGCAACTTAATGGAATGATTAAAAGATTGCATAGACAATTAAAAGCTTCATTTTTGACAATAGATAAATCTATTAATTGGTCTGATGAACTACCAATAGTATTGTTAGGTTTGAGATCTTGTTTTAAAGAAGATATAAAGCGACTGCCGCAGAAATGGTTTATGATCAAAACTTGCGTCTTCCAGGAAAACTAGTTGTTCAATCAAAAAAATAATTTCAATATTTTAGTTTTTATTTCAAAAATTAAAAATCATTTTAAGCACCTCCGTTCTTGCATATCTCATCACCAAAATTTAAGTAACATATATTTACCTAATTTACCTAAAGATTTACAGCCATTTAAACATCTTTTTGTTCGTGTTGATAACAAAAAACATGGATTAAATTCGCCGTGCGTAGGATCCTTTCAAGTTATTGAAAAACATCCGAAATTTTTTAAAATTAACATTGAATCTGTTTCAGTCGATCGAGGTAAACCAGCATTTATCGAGCAAAATATTACTTTTCCCGAAATCAGAGAAAAAAAGCGTGTTACTTTTAACTTTTTATAATTCTTTTTGAAAGGGGGAGTATATGGAATGAATTTAAAATTTGTTCTTTTATACTTGTTAATTTTAAATTTGTTTATGAACAAGGCTGCTCAACCCCTATACACTTGTAGCATGATTCAATTACTAGAGGTTTGTTCTTCAATGACGGCAGAGCTTTGACACTCCCAAATTGAAAAATCTGGACGAGTTGCTTTTACGAAGTAAGGAAACCGGGTAATAATTAAATCCCCTTTAACGAAAATTGTAGTAGAAAAGTACCTTTAGTAGTTACTACTAAGTAGTATATTAGTAGTGATAGTAAATTTGTAAATGCCAATAGGTTTTGGAGGAAAAAATTAATTTTCTACTAAATATTTCGTGAATTGAAGAAAAGCTATGTCGGTTAAGAATTTTATTCAAAAATACAATATATCAAAATTTGTTTCGAAAACTCCCTATATGAGCACAAGTTCAATGCATTTTGACATAAGAGGTAGTTAATGAAAAGCATTCTGAAGCGTTCTTCAATCTATTCTAATAAAGGGCGTTTTTGTGACAAATCATGAAATGGGAAGTTTTTGAAAAATATTTTGAGATAGGACGATATTGAAAAGGCATCCGACATGGTCTAACAAAAAAAAAATAAAAGAATATGGCTTATTGTCTTAGAACTTCATATTCCGGTCTTGACTATGACAGAAGAATTCAGATTTTATGCGGTCCTGCAACACAAGGAGTATTCACCTTTTTATTCTGAAATTTCGGAAAGCTCCTTTACGTCAAGTATTCATGGAAGTGTTCCGGATAAACCGTTAATTTAGAATACTCGGAACACGTTCGTTTGATACTACCTCACAAGGTCCGAATATACATAATATTCAAAATATAAACCGATTCCCGAAATTCTTAAATTGAGACGAATGTTTCGAACATACGAAATGAATAAGTTAACGTGCTCAATGAGTACATTTCGTTATGGCATCTTCATTATTTACTAATGCCATTTTTACGTGAATCGATTTACTAGTCGAGTTTTTGATGTTGAACGATGAATTTTGAGGTGTTTCAGGATTCGTTTGTTCACAGGTTTATGGAAGTGCGCGATTCTTTGGTGTCCATACTTTTCATAAAACCCATGTTCAGCCACACTAATAGATCATGGCATAGTTAATAAATTCATCATACAATTAAAATAAATGTTCTAAGGAATTATGCAATTTAGTACTTATCGGGTATTTGTAAACTGATTGCTTCCTATTTCTACTACTAAAATTTTTCGAAAAATCGCAAAGAAACAACACAGTTAACGGATGTCAATTCGATTTGGGAGCAAAATGGCTGCAATTGTCAAAAAATTTGTCTGTCGAGCAAACCTCTTGTGATTGAATCATGCACTTGTAGCACTTTTCGTTTTTGTTTGCCCTGAATCATAGGCACAGATTCAAATTCACACTTTGAATCATTGCAAATCTTAGTACACAATGCTTTGAATATAAAAAAATTTTCATAGCACTCCCATATGCCTCACATATACTTTCGAATCATATGAAAATGCTGGAATTTTTTATGAAATTTCCAAGAAAAAGCACTCTCGTATGAAGCTCAGGAACTTATGTATGATAAAAAAATGTACACTAACAATATGACAACTAAAAATTATTCCAAAATATTATAGCACTGAAAAAAATTCTTTATCAAAATTGATTTATAAATAAAATTAAAATAGATAATTACCGCGGAGCTGTAATATATTGGGCATATGACCAAAGCATATAAGCAAAACTGTACCAAAACAAACGGAGCCTACACTAACTTCATATGATATTAGTTAATTACCCTCCAGGGAAGTCAGTAACTAGTGATACAAAATTCTGGTTCAGAACTAGACCTAGAGTGCCAAAAAAGTATTAGTTGGTTAATAGCTAGATTTTCAGTTACACAATCAACAAAAAAACCGCCACTAGCTTTAACGAGCTGCGACTACATATGAGTATACCTCTTTCTCAACACTATTCCACCAGTACGTAACTATCGAAAAAGAACCAAAAAGAAGTTTGTATATATGTAGTTAGGAACTGCAGTGAGGACAATTTTCACAGCCTAGAATATCGCATTTAATTTAAATTCGCCAGTTGAAAAGATGTAAAAGAGATAAATGGTGAACTACTAGTGGTTCAGAATGCTGTAGAAATGCACTTATTTTGAACTAGAGATTCTCTTTGCGGTGTAGTTTCTGTGACTTTTTATTTCAATTCGGTATATATATATTTTTTTTTTTTGATTATGAGCAACTTTTTGTGTGGAAGTGGGGGAACCGTTAAGTAACCATGCATATCATATACTTGTTAAACATTTTATTAAATTCAAATGGTATTTAAGCACCTCAGTATTTGAACACAAATTTAAAGCAAATCACGTGGAGCCCTCTAATTAAGCATTTCAAAAGTTTTCAAATTCAATTTTCAATACAACATTCGCGGAAATCTCCACATTCACTTTTAGTATGATTATTGAAAACCAAATTCCGACGATATATGTATATAGAATATGTTCCCAAAAAATTGAGGCTAGAGGTCAATGTAATTTTTCGGTAATTTCAGAATTAAATTTATTGGCTCTGGTATGTTGGTGATATAACTATTGACGGAATATTTTAAGCAAATATTTTGTAACTTGAAACCAAATATTCAACTTTTTGCGACCTCAAAAAAAAAAAATGTTTAAATATATTTTTTTTAAAAGTTTCAGTGCACAATACAGTTTTGTACATGTATTGTGATTTGCACTTCCATATAAAAAATTTTGATTAGCACTGTTTATGAATGATCGTTTTTAAACTTATGTTAAAAAATTTAAATTATATTATTCATTCAAATAAATCCAAAGAAGATTTTTATTGTAAAATGTACCAAATACTTAAATTTAAAAACTAGGAATCTAGATGAAATATTTGAATCCTATTTTTCTGAAAATAGAATAAGCATGCACCTGTAATATATATGTGAATATAAGTAGACTTGAGTAAACTTCCGTGTATAAACATAAGCACTGCCTCAATGTTTCTATATAAAAAAGGCGCGGTATAGATTAGAATAGAATTTAGGCCGAGCTGCTCATCCAAATTCCGTCGTGCTCCTTTTTACTTTTCCTACAAACTGGGGGGACTAGTCCTAAGTGTTTTACCAACTCCCAACGAAATCTGCAAGGCAGATGCATTTGGATTGAATGTTGGAGCTATTTGAGATGCATTGTGATGTGGGCCTGCAACCAACAGCTGCATTTTGAACATCAATAGGACATTTGATTGTAAGTAACTAGTTTAGTGAAAGTGAACTGCAATTTCGATGGACCTTACGCAGGGGAGCTGCAATTTTGATGCCTCCAAATTGTGTGCGATTGCAGAAGTAATAAATTGCACCTCCAAATCATGTCATGTACATAGTACATGTTTAAGTTCAGCCATTCTTTTGGATTGATTGTTTTTTGTTGTAGGGTATCGTGCGACCTGAAAGATTCGGGCAATGAAAATATGTGGACCCGGCGATGTTCCAGATTAACGCCATTTAAGTTGTGTATTATATATATAATATACTTATATATGTATATTAAAAACTTGAGCAAATTATCCAAAAATGTCGGGAAAGGTGTCAAAAAACGCGTCTTGATATCAATATTAATAGTCCTAAGGCGGAAAATAAAAATTTCTAGTCGTTTAAAAGATATTAACGAAAACTCGTAAAATGATCCCGGGTCCCTCCGAAACCGGGGGTGGGAGCCATAGTATTTTTGCGCAGAACACCTTCCTTCTTATAAAAAATTACCATGACCGCTTCACCAATGGGGTGGGATCAAAATTAAATGCGTGCAAAATCCCTTTGTACACAAAATTCTTTTCAGTACATAACAACATTACAAAAACCACATGAAAATTGCCAACTTTACCTGCAAATATGTCCGGACAGAGATAAAATTTTCATTTTCCGCCTTCCGATATTGTTGTCGAGATTAATACGCGTATTTTGCCTCTTTCGATATTTTTGGACGCGTATTAACAGTGGACCCCTGTTCTAGCATTTTACCTCATTTTATTTCATTCCTTTAGTTGAAATTTATTTCATTTCATTTCGTTTCATATCATTTTATTTCATTTTTCTGTTTGTTTCATTTTATTCCATGTCATTTCATTTCATTAAATTCTATTTTATTGCATTCGATTTAATTTTATTCATTTATTTCATTTCACTTAAACTCATTTCGTTTCATTAATCTAACTTAAATTCGTCCCGTTTCATTTCATTCCATTCAATTTTAGTTTATTTCACTTCATTTCATTTTACTTGATTTAATTTCTTTTATTTTCATTTCCATATTATTATTGTCAATTTCATTTCATTTCATTCCGTTTTATTTCTTTTCATTTCCATATGATTTACATTATTTTCCTTTCATTTTATATCATTCCGTTTCATTTCATATAGTTTTATATTTTTTGTTTCTTTTCCATATCATTTCATTTTATTCTGTTTCAATTCAATTTATTTCGTTTCGTTCTGCTCTAGTTAGTTTCATATTATTTCATTAAGTTTAATATTTCAATACATTTTGTTTTATTTCATTTCTTTTCACTAAATTTCATTTCGTTTCACCCAATTTCATTTCGTTTCGTTCCATTTCATTTAAATGTGTAGTTTAAATTTCGTTTAATTTTATTTTTTTAATTTAATTTCATTTGGTTTTATTTTATTCTACTTTATTTTATTTTATTTCATTTTGTTTCATATTACTTTATATCCATTTCATTAATTTCATTCCACTTGATTTCGTTTTGTTTCATGTTATTTCGGTTCGTTCTATTTTGTTTCATTTCATTTTTTTTTATTTTTATTCATTTCTTTGTATTACATATCGTGTCATTGCTTTCTATTCCAAATTTATTCATTATATTTTGTTTCATAATATTTCATTTTATTTCACTCATTTCCGTTTCGGTTGATTAATTTTTTTAAATTTTTGTCATTTAATTTAATTTCGTTTCATGCCTTTTCCGTTTGGTGTTGTTCCATTTAAAAAAAAAATAAATGTAAGGCGCGATAACCTCCGAAGAGATCTAAGGCCGAGCTTCTCTTCCAATTTGTGTCGTGCTCCTCTTGATTTTTCCCTACAAATTGGCCGGACGGGACCTACATGTTTTATGCCGACTCCGAACGGCATCTGCAAGGCAGATGAGTTTTCACTGAGAGCTTTTCATGGCAGAAATACAGTCGGAGCGCTTGCCAGACACTGCCGAGGGGCGACCCCGCTTAGAAAAATTTTCTTCTAATTGAAAAATCTTATTTCTAAAATTTTGATGTTGCTTTGCCCGGGAGTTGAACCCAGGGCATACGGTGTGATAGGCGGAGCACGCTACCATCACACCACGGTGGCCGCCGTTGTTCCATTTAACTTCCTTTAATTTCATTCCATATAATAATAATTTTCTCCTATTTCATTTCATTTACTACATAGCATTTTTCTTCATTTTGTTTTATTTTATTTCAATCATTCCATTTCATTTCATTTAATTCCATGTCATTTCATTTTATCTTTTTGAATTTCAATTAATTCATTTCTTTTCTTTCCATTTCATTCCGTTTCACTTCATAATATTCTATTTTATTTAGTTTCATTTCATATAGATTAATATCATTTCGTTTTATTTCTTTTCATTTCTATGTGATTTATATTTTTTTCATTTCATTTTATATCATTCCTTTCCTTTTCAGATAGTTTCATATTGCTTTGCTTGTTTTCCATATCATTTCATTTTATTCTATTTCAATTCATTTTATTCCGTTTAATTTCATATAGTTTCATATCACTTCGTTTTATTTCTTTTCATTTCCATATGATTTATATATTTTTTAATTTCATTTTATATCATTCCGTTTAATTTCATATAGTTAAATTTTTTTTTTGTTTCTTTTCCATATCAATTCATTTTATCCTCTTTAATTTCTTTCCGTTTAATTTTATGTAGTTTCATATTTTTCGTTTCAGTTCATTTCGTTTAAATTTCGTTTTATTTTATTTTTGTTTTTTTGATTTTATTTCATTTGGTTTTATTTTATTCTATTTCTTCTCATTTTATCTCATTTCATTTCATTTAAGTTCTATACTTTTAGTTTCATTGAATCTTGTTTCGTTTCCTTTTATTACTTCTTTTAGTTTAATTTTGGTGCATCTATTTTCGTTACATTTTTTGTTCCTTTAGTTTTATTTCATGTCATTCTATTTCATTTAATTCCATGTCATTTCCTTCTTTCATTTCATTTCGTTTCACTTCATGATATTTTATTTTATTTAGTTTCACGTCATATCATTTCGTTTCATTTCTTTTCATTTCAATATGATTTATATTGTTTTTCATTTCATTTTATATCATTTCTTTTCATTTCATATAGTTTCATTTTTGTTTCTTTCCATATTAATTCACTTTATTCTACTTCATTTCGTTTAATTTCATATAGTTTCATATTTTTTCGTTTTAGTTCATTTTTTTCTGTTTCATTTATTTTGTTTCATCTCACTTCATTCCACTTATTATCATTGAATTTATTTTTCTTTTAATTCGTTCCACTCTATTTTTGTTATACCAATTCATTTTATTTAATTTTATTCCATTTCATTTGCTTTAGTTTCTTTTCAGTTAGTTTTTTTTTACTTTATTTTTTTTTTTTAATTTTATTTTATTTTGTTTTGCTTCATTTTACTTTATTTAATTCAATTTATTTTATGTAATTTTTTTTATCGTTTTTAATTTTATTTTATTTTATTCTGTAATTTTATGTTAATTGTTTTTTAGTAAATACATATATAAATAATATAAAATTTATATTAAATTTGTAAATTAAAAAAATTATGGAACATTTTGTTGGGAATTTTTTGGAAATAAAAAGCGAAAATAAAATTTGGAACATTTTTAAATTTTTGGAGCATATGGAATTTTTGGGTATTAGGAAAACGGTTTTTGGGTGTTTTAAAGCACCGTCTGGCAACACTGCGCATTGACGTTCACAGCTGTCATTTGCACCTAAAAGTATACAGTAGTTGCAGACTGACAGCTCACACGTACACGAAGTATTATTTTTTTTGGATAGCGTCAGTTTTTGATTACCCAAGTTTTTATCCACTCATAGTTGGTAGGGACAATTGCGCAAAGTATTTTTTGTACTCGAGCCTCACAAAAACGAAATTAGTTTTGGAGTTTTTTTTGTGAGAATTGAAATGTAATCAATTCCTTTGCTGTGGAGGAAAGGAATTGATTACTTTTTCCAATATTACTGAGGAACGTAATGGAATTGAATTTACTCAGCTCTGATCATTAGGTATATACTAATTCTATATGTTTTTAATCCTAATTGTGTGGGCTATCTATAGCCGCGCTCTCAAGAGCTTAGTAAGTTTCGCTGTTCACTATAATCTCAATATTATTATCTGTATTTAATTAACGAGACATGCTCATATTGTCATGCGCGGTTCCAGGGGGGATGAAAAAAATGTGCTGCTGGAACCGCGTCTGATATTGCCTTATACAATTGTTTTTGTTATTGGTATTAAAGAAAAATGACAAAGTTTACAGACAGCGATGTTTACTAGGATATGTTTCTAAATTTCACTTCTTCATCAGCTAGCTTCTCGGGAGCTGTGTATTGAACTCGAAATATCCAACACTCATACTTTATACTAGTGTAAAGGCAGATAGATGCCTTTATCCACTCAGCCTTATGAATGCCCCGCTGATCGCTTTACAGTTGGTCCTAAGTATTGCGTTTTTGTTGCTATTCCTTTATACATCATTAGGTACGTAGTAATTATATATATGTTTTTAATTATAATTGTGTGAAATAACTGCTTATAAAAGCTTTGCTATAAATCCAATGTTATTAAGCTCTTGAGAACCCGCCTATAAGTATTCCCCACTGTGCAATTTGAGTTCGTATTTTCACACAGACAATAACAATGTGCGATCACGATCGTTTGCTTTCGCTGGTCACTCACTAAAATCAACAGTGTATGCAAAAGGAAAAGTCCATGCTACTTTTTGGGCACAGAATAAAAACAATATGCTGCAATGTTAAAGTAACTTTTAATACGTTTTAGTTAGTATTATTAAGTTCCTTTGAACATACATATTAATATTGACAATTTAAATATTAATAATTAATAATAATTAATTAATTATTAATAACTATTGACAATTTAATATAAGTAACATTTTATACGTTCTACTTAGTTTTATTAATTTTTATACATTTTTTTATTGAATAACTTTATGTTTTGAAAATATATATTTATATCTTTACATTTACTTTGTTTTATAGTTCTTTCTTGATGAAAAAGTGGTTTTTTAAGTAAATTTTGCATTGAAGAAACACCATACCTTCTTTTATAAAAAAGTTTTATCTGGCTAGCTCGACCTCCGCGTTCTTAGTTATACGAATATAAGTAAGTATTGTTAGGATTAGCTTGAAATCAAATAACCAGAGTCCTTTTTAATTTCGAACTTCACAGTCCACATTTTCTTTTAGCACACTGTGGGGAGTTGTCACTCAATTTTTACACACACTTATGCAATTGTTTTAGTGTTTGTGTGTCCGGCTCTGGCGTAGATGTTTTGTGCTTAATATTGAGAAGCTTACATAGTTCTTCAAACAAGCTATTTTTATGTTCAGATCCCATATCCGTTATTATTGTTTTCATACTTCCATAAATTAAGATGCATGTTTGCTTTGTATAGGAATTGCAACTAAGTATTTAGTCAAATCACATATCAGAGTGGCAGCGCATTCATTTCCATTTAATAATCTTGGTAAAATGGTAAAGGTCCAATTGTATCTATTTGTACTATTTCGAACGCCTTCGGTGGTGTTTCAGTCAAAATCATTGGTTCTTTTATATTTTTATTAATTTTATTTTTATTACAATTTACGCATTTCTTTATATATTTTCTTATATCATTTTTCATATTTTTCCAGTAATATTTTTGTCTTATTTTATTAGTTGTACGATTGATTCCTGGGTGGCCACCATTGACAGGATCATCGTAATATTTTTAAAGAATCTTTTTAATTTTATCATTTTCCGTCACATGCACAACCTCCGGAATTAATGTAATAGTTAAATTTTTGAGAACTTTGGTACCTATCTCCTTAAATGTGTCTACTCGAGTATAATTAAACAATTTGTCTCCTAAGGACAATGTATTTTCTTAATTCCCAAATTGCCGACTTTTTCCATAAGCCTGGCAAAGAATTGGCCTAAGTCAATCTTCGCCTCAACAATTTGATTCTCTATATTTATTTCACTACAAATTTTATTTCCTTTTTTGAAATATAATTTCGGAGGATCCAAAAAGAGCTGGACTAGTCTTTTTACTTCACATTTATTAAGCGCTTCGTATATTATAGGGTTCTCTTTGTGACTTTTGTTCTCTTCATTTCTATTACTGTTATTACTGGAGTTCTTTTTAGTTTGCGATCTTGTCGTGACTTTCATTATTTTACATGCCTGTACTGATATTTCTTTCAAATTATTGATATCTATTCGTGACAGAGCGTCTGCCACGTAATTTTTTTTTCCGGCTATGTACTCCACCCCAAAGTCATACTCTTCCAAATCTAACCTGATTCTAGTTAATTTAGATGAAGGGTTTTTCATTGAGAATAAATACGTTAAAGGTCGATGATCGATGATCTGTTTTCACTGTGAATTTTCTGCCATAAACATATGGTCTAAAATATATAATTGCCCAATTTATGGCCGCCAATTCTTTTTCGATCGTCTTTTGTAAATGAACTTGAGGCATAGGCAATGGGTAATTGTTTTCCTTCATATTCTTGGCTTAGCACAGCACCGCAAGCATAACCACTTGCGTCGGTTGTAATAAAGAACTCTCTATCAAAATTGGGATATTGTAGGATATTTGGACTAATTAATGCATTTTTTAGGTAGTTAAAAGATTTCTCGCAGTCGTCTGTCCAATTGAAAATTACATTTTTCTTACTAAGTCTTGTTAGAATCCTCGCGTATTCCGCGAAATTTGGTATGAATCTTGCATAATAATTACAAAATGCTACAAATCTTTTTGCTTCATCGGCATTTTTGGGAGTTGGGTAGTTTTGAACAATTTTAAATTTATTTGGGTCTGGTAAAATTCCAGTACTTGTGCATTTATGTCCAAGATAAGTAACTTCTTGACTGAAAAATAGACATTTGTCCGGATGTAATTTTAAATTATATTTTCTGCATGTGGAGAATACATCCCGTAAATTTTTAATCATGTTTTTCAGAGCTTCCTAATACGACTAAATCGTCCATGTATAAGAATGCTTGTGATGGTTTTAGACCTGGGAATGCCAATGTCATCATCCTCTGGAATGAGTTTGGAGCTACTTTGAGGCCATAAGGTAATCTTTTGAAACGATAAGTACCGTTATCTGCCGTAAAGGATATAACATCCCTTGACTCTGGGCTGAGTTCTATTTGGTGAAATCCTGACATTAAATCTAGGCATGAGAAATATTTCGCTCTTCCCAACTGATCTAGAATATCATCTATTCTAGGCAAAGGGAATTTATCAGCTGTCATTTTTTTATTTATTTGTCTGAAATCAACAGCTAATCTCCACCTTTTTTCTTCTTTGCCCGGAAGGGATTTTTTAGGTACCAATAAAGTAGGGCTGTTGTACTCTGAGGTTGATGTTTCAAAAATATCATCTTGAATTAGTTTATTTACTTGTTTATTTATTTCATTCTTATGTGCTTGGGGTAGTCTATAATTTTTAATATACACAGGAGTGTTATCTTTCAGATGCAACTTTTGTTTGTAAAAGTTGTTGGTCGTTATTGGTTCTGTTTCTAATGAGAATATATCAACGAATTCTGAGCATAATGTGTTGAGTGATTAATTAGCGAATGGTGGGAAATTTTTATTCAATATTTCTAACTTTTCTTTATTATTAGCTTTACAGTGAGGTGTATTTTCAATTATTACATAATCCTCTAAACTTTCTGTTTTGATGTCATAATCTTGAATGATTGCATGTTTATCTGTTGTATTTATTATTCTTATTAAAGCTTGATTTGAGTTTACTATCGTGTTGGCTACTAAAATGCCATCAGTCAATTCTTGATGAGGTACTAATAGTTCCTTATTGTAACTATTGATATGAACCTGTCTAATTACTTCGGCTCTTGCGGATATTGATTGTTGGTCTATTTGTATTACCATATCTTCTGGGTAATCGTATGGTAGTAGTATTAGGCTGTCCCCAATTTTATTATAATCTAAAATGCAATTATATTCTTTAATGAAGTAGAGTCCCAAAATTCCATCACATGGGATGGGAAATTGTCTTCTACTATGTGAAATTTGTGTCCTATTAAAAGACTATCATCTGTTAGATCTGCTTTTACTGTTCCAAGTGTGCTTGTTATGCCTCGGCCAAAACGTTTTAAATCTGTGATCTGTGAGTTATTTATTGTGACATTACTGTCAATTTGACCCTTCTTTATTATTGAGATATCCGCTCCTGTATCTATCAGGAACATTGAAGTTGACTTATTTAGAGTAGTATTGGAAGATATGTAGCTGTTTAGATGCAAGTTGAATGTACATATTTTATTACCGTTAGAATTTACTGTTGGAGTGGAGTTTGCTGGTTTTCCTGTTGGTTTATACTACGGAGATTGCTCGTGTTATTATTATTATTATATCTGTTAGTATTACCGTAATATCTTCGGTATTGGATATCTAGTGCGTCGAAGAAGCTATGTAAGTTCTCATGTTTACCGTCCATTTGCCATTTTGTCTTTTCTTGTTTGAGAGTTTGGGGTCTCTGGTTCTTCTAAATCGGAGGCTGACTCCAGCAGGAATGTGCTAAAGTCTATTTCTATTTCCTTCCTGAAACTCGTTGGTACTATGAATTCTATATCATATCTTGCCAGTGAGGACACCAATTTGTCTCTAACGCTGGCAAAAATTTGATATGCTTGGTCTTTTCGATTGCCGTCTAGTTTACCATTTAACTGTTGAATTGTTTTTCCTATTTTGTTACATGCTTCAACTATTATTTTAAGATGCTTTACTACTCTTTCTGCCTTTACTTTTGTCTTTTTATTAATACATTTGTAAGATTTTTCTCCTATCGTTTTTTCTTCTATGAGTAGTTTAACGATATCTTCCCATTTGCCCATTGGGTATGGTAGATAAAAAGGTATGTTAAAAATGCTTTGGGATGAGTAGAGCTTCAGAAACAAATTAATGCAACTAGCTACACAGAGAAATAGGAGGATCATGGTATCCTCGGGGGTGGGAAAAATGCTAATTTATGCTTATTTCTTTGTTTTTTTATGTTTATTATATTAAGCCTTTCATTTTATTATTTTTTTTTTCCTTATCTAGTTAGCATTATAAAAGTTATTATTTAAAAGGTTTATTTCTAAAAATGTTTGTTCTTAAGGAAAAATTTGTTTAATTTAACATTTCTGATATTTCTAATTTTTCTTACAAAATTTTCTGAAAAATTTTTTCAAATGTATAGTTAAATACAGTTTATTTTTTCTTGTTTAATTATAAAAAGTTAATTCCTATGCTATTTTCTTTTTTTCTAATTTTGTTTTCTATGCCATTTTGGGCTTAAAAAATATTTTCTATTTTGGAAAAACATCAGTAAAAAAAATGTTTTCACATTTAAGGAGTTTTATGAAAATGACCTAAGCACTTGATTTTGATTTTGTATGTCCTCTTCTGGGAACATAACAATAATTAGGCAAAAAAAATTGTTTACTGCAAAAATATAATTTTTGCTTGTCAATAGGCAGCCGTTAGGATGCCCGAATATTTTCCTTCTTAAAAATAATGTCTAAATTGTCAAAATGACTTCACGATTACGCTAATATATTTATTATACTTATAATTATTATGCTGTCAGTCCTGTTGTTTATATCATCTTGTCACCATTAAAAATGTGGAACGCTTCACGATTTCGGTGTCATCCTTGCGCAGGGGCCATGCTAATCTTCTGTGTATCGTTCCAATTTTAGTGTATGTTCTGTCGAAGTTTTTCAATTGCCGCAATTTTTATTGTTGGTGCCCGAATTTAATTCATCTTCTCTCTTTTTTTTCTTTCTTTCACAACGCTTAGACTGTAATCAGCCAGTAAAATCCTTACCAATGAATTAGGCTGAGTAATCAGCCAGTATAATCAAGGCAGGATCGCCATATAAAAGATGAAAAATGAAATAATCGGTTTTGAGAGGTTTCAACATAAATGAGCGAATGCTTCTTTATTCAAATATTGTCAGCTTATTTATGCTAAGTTATTCTACACATATTCTTACGTACATATTTACTTTAAGCATACATATTTACCCTAAGCATACAAGCTTACATACCTACATACAACTCGACACAAAATATATACCACAAATCTGTGTTGAGCTATCACTTCTGTGGGAAATGCAACGTCCGCAAATTTGCCGGAATGCAAATTTGGTTTGCTTGTGCGTTGTACATACACCTGTATTAAATCGTGTGAATGGCTATGTCAGCAACAATTATCAGATGCCTTTTTTTGTGCTGATGAAAATTTAGACTCTTTTTGTTACAGGGTAGCATATTAACTGATTTAAATATTTGGCATTGAAATTGTTGGCTGTGTACACTACACTACCAAATTATTTTCAAGCTTTTAGTATTATTATTACTTCATGTAAGTATTGTTTTCAATAAAACCCTTTAACTTAAAATTTTGTTTTAATTATTTTTTTTTTTCAAATTTTTAGTCTTTATTTAATTGCCTATTATTTCTCATTCTATTTAGTTCCTTTAGTGACTCATTATTACAAGGACTCTTTCCTGACAATTTGTTACAATCTAAGTACGTAATCCTCCCAAAGACTTTACTCGACTCTGCGCCACGTATACTTGTCCCTCCTCGAACTCCAAAATATTTTGATGTTACTTCTACCGGACTGTATGTAATATCTGTTTCAAATGTGTGCCAAATCGGGCATCATAGGTCGCTTTTTATTCAAATATGGACCAAATAACATTACGATTTTTTTTAATATCTCGATCCTTTCTATTCATGTATGTATCATGTGTTCCAAATATGAGACAAATCGGACCACAAATACGATTTTTGTGAATATCTCGATCCTTGCGATTTTTTTTATAGGTCGCCTTCTATTCATGTGTGTATTATGTGTTCCAAATATGAACAAAATCGGACCACAAATACGATTTTTTGAAATATTTCAATCCATGCGCCACCTATAGGAGTTTTTTTCTTATTATTGCATTGTCATCGGGTTCTGAACTATATTCCAAGTTTCAAGCTTGTAGCTTATCGGGAAGTTATTTAAATTTCAATTACAAAATTCGTGCCGGCCAGCCAGCCAGCCAGCCAGCCTGTCAAGTCAAGCTAAATAAAACCATTTAAAAAACCAGATGCTACTTTGTTCTTCTGAAGCTGTACAGAACTTTGAGAAGTCAAAGTCATTTTGATCATACAGCCAAACTTTCAGTTTCAGTTAATGCTGCAAAGGTAGCAACTCGTAGTGTTCTACAACAGTCAACGAAAAATGGAATTGAACCTTTAACATTCTTTTCAAAGAAGTTAACTGCTTCTGAAGTCAAGTACAGTCAATGTATCAGGATATTTAGCATTGTAGAGATTTTTGGAAGGTCGATTGTTTACAATTTATACAGATCATAAACCTCTCATTTACGTTCTCGATTCAAAAGTTGATCGTAGTTCGCGTCAAACACGACATCCTGAATAATATGTCTCAATTCACCAGTGATATTCAACATATTTTTGGTAAAGAAAATATTGTTTCACGTACCCCATAAATTTAGAGAAGAATGAATTCAACTTCAAAAAGTTATACGGGGACTGGGCTGTGCCGAAAACTTCATACCTTTCATGAATGGGGCTGAAAAATAATCTTATCCCATTCGTAATATCCAAATAATCGGCTGTATAAGATATGAAATATATAGTGAACAGATGTACAGACCTTAGCGATTTTTAAAATATGTATAAAATAAAAAATAGGTAGGTGCTTTATGTTAGGATGCAAAGTTCCACGTTTTTTGTGGTCTGTATGTAAAAGCTATGATCACGAATCCCTTTGATGCTTCTAGCCGTAAAAAAAGGGGCAGAAATGACAGTTTATATGGGGTATATATTATATATACCACCGATCTCTATGATTTTTCAGACAACAATATATGCTATATACGTAAGCATTTGGTGAAATTACAAGGTTCTAGCTGTTAAAATGGGGCAGAAATTACGAAAAGTTTCTTATATGAACAATCGGTTGTATGAGATATATACTATATATACCACCGATCTATACAGTTTTTTCAGACAACAATGAATGCTCTATACGTGAGCATTCGGTGAAATTTGAAGCTTCTAGCTGAGAAAATGGGGCAGTAATTACGAAAAGTTTCTTATCTGAACAATCGGTTGTGGGGGATATATGCTATATATACGACCGATCTCATCCAACAACAATATGTGCAATATACGAAAGCGTATGGTGAAGTTTGAAGCTTCAGTCTGATAAATTGAGGAAGATATGACAAAAATCCTCTTTTTCTGAAAAATAGGTTGTATGGAAGATATACGCTATAGTGGTCCGATCCGGCCGGTTCCGACAAATGTGTAATCGGACACCTAAATACACCCGCTCACCAAATTTTATCAAGATATCTCAAAAATTTAGGGATTAGTTTGCATACAAACAGACAGACGGACATGGCTAAATCAACTCAGCTCCTCATCCTGATAATTTCGGTATACTTAATGGTGGGTCTATCTATTTTCCTTTAATGACTTACAATTTTGAGATTCGTGACGAAGTTAATATACCATTTAATTTTCATGAAAGGTATAAAAATGTGTATAGGATGCCCAAAATGAAAAGTTAATAAGCATACCATATCATCTCTTGCTGCAATTCCAATACCCAAAGAAAGATTTAAGCATATACACACAGATATTGTAGGACTTTGCCGAGTTCAAATGGTTATCGATATATTCTAACAATTATTGATAGTAATACGCGTTGGCCTGAGGCATATGCTCTCAAAGAGATTACAGCAAAATCTGTTGCTAGAGTTTTCTTTTAGAACTACATACCACGTTTTGGAGTACCTTCTTTTATCACTAGTGACCGTAACGTTCAATTTACATGGAATATTTTTACTGAATTCGCAAAACTTGTGGGTTGTTAATTGATCAAACTGCAGCTTATCATCCGTAACTTAATGGAATGATTAAAAGATTGCATAGACAATTAAAAGCTTCATTTTTGACAATAGATAAATCTATTAATTGGTCTGATGAACTACCAATAGTATTGTTAGGTTTGAGATCTTGTTTTAAAGAAGATATAAAGCGACTGCCGCAGAAATGGTTTATGGTCAAAACTTGCGTCTTCCAGGAAAACTAGTTGTTCAATCAAAAAATAATTTCAATATTTTAGTTTTTATTTCAAAAATTAAAAATCATTTTAAGCACCTCCGTTCTTGCATATCTCATCACCAAAATTTAAGTAACATATATTTACCTAAAGATTTACAGCCATTTAAACATCTTTTTGTTCGTGTTGATAACAAAAAATATGGATTAAATTCGCCGTGCGTAGGATCCTTTCAAGTTATTGAAAAACACCCGAAATTTTTTAAAATTAACATAAACAACACTGTAAATCTGTTTCAGTCGATCGAGGTAAACCAGCATTTATCGAGCAAAATATTACTTTTCCCGAAATCAGAGAAAAAAAGCGTGTTACTTTTAACTTTTTATAATTCTTTTTGAAAGGAGGAGTATATGGAATGAATTTAAAATTTGTTCTTTTATACTTGTTAATTTTAAATTTGTTTATGAACAAAGCTGCTCAACCCCTATACACTTGTAGCACTTTTCGTTTGCCCTTAATCATAGGCACAGATTCAAATTCACACTTTGAATCATTGCAAATCTTAGTACACAATGCTTTGAATATAAAAAAAATTTCATAGCACTCCCATATGCCCTCACATATACTTTCGAATCATATGAAAATGCTCGAATTTCTTATGAAATTGACAAGAAAAAGCACTCTCGTATGAAGCTCAGGAACTTATGTATGATAAAAAAATGTACACTAACAATATGACAACTAAAAATTATTCCAAAATATTATAGCACTGAAAAAAATTCTTTATCAAAATTGATTTATAAATAAAATTAAAATAGATAATTACCGCGGAGCTGTAATATATTGGGCATATGACCAAAGCATATAAGCAAAACTGTACCAAAACAAACGGAGCCTACACTAACTTCATATGATATTAGTTAATTACCCTCCAGGGAAGTCAGTAACTAGTGATACAAAATTCTGGTTCAGAACTAGACCTAGAGTGCCAAAAAAGTATTAGTTGGTTAATAGCTAGATTTTCAGTTACACAATCGACAAAAAAACCGCCACCAGCTTTAACGAGCTGCGACTACATATGAGTATACCTCTTTCTCAACACTATTCCACCAGTACGTAACTATCGAAAAAGAACCAAAAAGAAGTTTGTATATATGTAGTTAGGAACTAGTGAAAAGTTAATGCAGTGAGGACAATTTTCACAGCCTAGAACATCGCATTTAATTTAAATTCGCCAGTTGAAAAGATGTAAAAGAGATAAATGGTGAACTATTAGTGGTTCAGAATGCTGTAGAAATGCACTTATTTTGAACTAGAGATTCTCCTTGCGGTGTAGTTTCTGTGATTTCTTTATTTCAATTCGGTATACATATATTTTTTTTTTTTTGATTATGAGCGATTTTTTGTGTGGAAGTGGGGGAACCGTTAAGAAACATGCATATCATTTACTTGTTAAACATTTTATTAAATTCAAATGGTATTTAAGCACCTCAGTAATCTCTGTTACTAATTATGTATGTAAATTTGAACACAAATTTAAAGCAAATCACGTTATGCAACATTCGCGGAAATCTCCACATTCACTTTTAGTATGATTATTGAAAACCAAATTCCGACGATATATGTATATAGAATATGTTCCCAAAAAATTGAGGCTAGAGGTCAATGTAATTTTTCGGTATTTTCAGAATTAAATTTATTGGCTCTGGTATGTTGGTGATATAACTATTGACGTAATATTTTGTAACTTGAAACCAAATATTCAACTTTTTGCGACCTCAAAAAATAAAAATGTTTAAATATATTTTTTTAAAAGTTTCAGTGCACAATACAGTTTTGTACATGTATTGTGATTTGCACTTCCATATAAAAAATTTTGATTAGCACTGTTTATGAATGATCGTTTTTAAACTTATGTTAAAAAATTAAAATTATATTATTCATTCAAATAAATCCAAAGAAGATTTTTATTGTAAAATGTACCAAATACTTAAATTTAAAAACTAGGAATCTAGATGAAATATTTGAATCCTGTTTTTCTGAAAATAGAATAAGCATGCAAGTTAATATATATGTGAATATAAGTAAACTTGAGTAAACTTCCGTGTATAAACATAAGCACTGCCTCAATGTTTCTATATAAAAAAGGCGCGATATAGATTAGAATAGAATTTAGGCCGAGCTGCTCATCCAAATTCCGTCGTGCTCCTTTTTATTTTTCCTACAAACTGGAGGGACTAGTCCTAAGTGTTTTACCAACTCCCAACGAAATCTGCAAGGCAGAGGCATTTTCACTGAGAAATTTTCCATGGCAAAAATACACTCGAAACCACTGCAGAGGGGCGACCCCGCTTAGAAAAAGGTTTCTAATTGAGAAAACTTGTTTCTAAATTCTTGATGTTGCTTTGCCCGGGAGTTTAACCCAGGATTTTCGGTTAAGGGGAAATCGAAATTTGAAACCTGAATTTCACACGTGCCCCGTTGAAAACAGTTTATTTGTAAACAATATTTTTTTTTCGAATAAGCATATTTAAATTTTTTGGCTATTTAAACAAACTTTGATACCACTACTACTAGATGCAGAAGTTGTTTTTTTTTTTTAATATTAATAGTTTCGCTGAAGTTTCACCTGATCTGACTGTTGTCCCGTAAAAAGGGATGCTTTTTTGCGATTTTTCACACATATTCAAATATTCAAAGCAGGTTTCTATTATACTTTACACATGTACCACGCAATATTAATGCACTAAATACCTTGTCTGAAAAAGTTATAGTTTTTCTTTAGTTAAGGTCTAAAAATGAAAAAATGTGTACGATTTGTTCCGTACCAACCGTGGAAATTATTGTGAAGAGCGTGGAACATTATTACCTTCTCTGAATGCTTCAACGCTTACCCGTTAAAGATAACGTATAAGACTTGCCTCTAGAACCTGAGCACTCTCCGAATATTGGTTACCAGGTGGCTATTTTCGTTCTGACGGAAATTTGACCCGGACTTGACACCTTCTATCTTTCGCCGAATTTTTGTTAACATTTTGAATTTTTCCTATACTTTGTGCGACAGCCATGTAGATCTATGGATCTTTTAACTGTACGATATAAAAACATTTCGGGAAACAGCGATGTCGATCGTCCCCACTCAATATCTGAAATTGCTGTGTAAATGAATTTTTATGAACAATATATGTATATTTTTTCATCGCCAAATACATGGGAAAAAGCAGTTGATGCTACGAATCTCGAATTTTTATATGTATTCAATAAATAAACTTTTTTTTCGGTTGACTTAAGTAGGATATCAAAAAAAAAATACCAAAATGCCTCTCTGGATCCGCCAATGATCGTAGCTCACTGATATCTCAAGCATTACCTCTTATCATTCCAATAAATTTAAACAAAAATTGTGCAATTATTGTAGAACACTACCAATTTAGTGCTGGACAGGCGGGCTTCCATAGCATCGATAGAAGTACCGCGAAACTATTCTGCTATGTAGCGCCAAGACTTTCAAGCTCTTGTACGCATACAAAAAAGGTTGCCGAAGCACATACTAGGGCCGTTCCATTGGTTTATCGAGCTCTGGCTCTGGCTCAAATCTCATTGGAACGATCTGGATCAACTTTATGAGAGCTGGCAGCACTAATATAAAACATCTGTTATGTTGAAATAAGAACAAACGTACACAAAATTTTAAGATACTGATAGAATTATTCACATTTAAATAGTTTCGCACGTAAGCAAATTATTTATTTTCCTTACATCATCTTCAAGTTGTTTACTCTTTCAGTGTTTTTGCTTTTAAATATAGCGAAATCTTTTTATGTATACACAAATGTACACATATTTAGTTCAGTGCTACAATGGCTCAACTATATGGTTGGCTCATCTCACCAGCTGATTTTATTTTTTTCATTTCTCTGGAGTAGGGATTGTCAGAAGGAGATAGCAAACTTAAAATGAAACCACCGAATTTACAACATTTTCTTACTACATACAAATGCTGCTAAGTTTTATGTTTTCATTCCATTCCATTCACCAGCACGCTGATGAGCCAATCATATAGTTGAGCCACGAGTGCTACCAACTCAAAAGTGGTTAGCTGTCAAAAAATCTACTACAGAAAACGAAACGAACAGAACTGCTATACGGAGCAGAAATTGAACCAGATGAATATGAGGATCACAACGTTGTTGTTGCATTTGCATGTTAAATTTCTATCCGTATCTGATTCACGCACCAATAGAACGTAATAACTGATACCAGGCATGCTTAACGAACGAAACGATATCATTTCGTTACGATAATCAACGCTAATAAACGAAACGAAGTGGCTTCACTTCGTTTCGTTTATTAGCGTTGATTATCGTAACGAAATGATATCGTTTCGTTCGTTAAGCATGCCTGACTGATACGCATCACTCGATTAACTCAGTGCATCGCCGTGCAGATGTTGCCTTCACGCTTTACTAACATGCGTAAAATGGGGTTACCCCCTATCCCATAATCAAAATCCCCAACACGAAATCCCCATATTATGTTTATTCTATTTCCAAATTAACCCTACAATATTTATGATTTCACAAATATTTAATTTGCACATTAAAGAAAATACAGTGCAACGCAATGACTTATAAATACAATTAATACAGTATTTACTTAACAAAAAAATTCAAAATTTATTGCATTGCAGATAAACACCGGAACATTTTTTTTTGGTTTTTACAAATTATAAATACATATGTACATACATATATTTTTATGTATAAATTACATTACAAAACCCTGGCAGCAGTTTTCTTATAATTTTATCGTCTATCGCGAAGGAGTAACTAATTCGATACATTTGACAGTTAATAAGGCGATAGAAATTCATTTGACCAACAAAACTTATACTTTAACGGAATTTTTTCTCCAAGAAGATATTTAGGCGATGGAGATCTGTAACGTTTTGAATTTTCCTTTTTTCAATTATTTTGAGAACTTTTGCAGTTTGCTTTCGTAGTTCCTTTTATTCAATAGCTATATAATCGACCTTGTAACTGATGTCCAGAGAGTGCTTAGATTATGGAGGGAATACTTCTCTGCTCTCCTAAATGGAGGCAGCAATTCACCGCGTAGAGATGAAGAACCCGATCCCGCAATCGATGATGATGGAATATATGTCCCCCCGCCCGATTATGACGAAGTTAGAATAGCAATAACAAGATTGAAAAACAACAAGGCCGTGGGCGCTGATGGATTGCCTGCGGAGCTATTCAAGTTCGGCGGCGAGGAGTTGGTAAGGCGCATGCAGCAGCTTCTTAGCAAAATATGGGCGGGCGAAAGCATGCCCGACGGTTGGAATCTAAGTGTTCTTTGCCTAGTCCACAAGAAGGGTGATACTGCAAAATGCACCAACTATCGTGGAATCAGCCTTCTTAATATCGCATATAAGGTCCTTTCAAGTGTATTGTGAGAAAGATTGAAGCCCACCGTGGACCGGCTGATTGGACCTTATCAGTGCGGCTTCAGACCTGGTAAATCTACCATCGACCAGATTTTCACAATGCGCCAAATCTTGGAAAAACCCGTGAAAAGAGAATCGACACACATCACCTCTTCGTCGACTTTAAAGCCGCCTACGACAGCACGAAAAGGAGCTGCCTATATGCCGCTATGTCTGAATTTGGTTTCCCCACAAAACTTATACGGCTGTGCAAAATGACGTTGAGCAACACCATCAGCTCAGTCAGAATTGGGAAGGACCTCTCCGAGCCGTTCGAAACTAAACGAGGTTTCAGACAGGGTGACCCCCTATCGTGCGATTTCTTTAATTTGATGCTGGAGAAAATTATACTAGCTGCAGAACTTAACCGCACTGGAACAATATACTATAAAAGCGTGCAATTACTGGCATATCCTGATGACATTGATATCATCGGCCTAAACACCCGCGCTGTTAGTTCTGCTTACTCCAAACTGGAAAAAGAAGCGGTAAAGTTGGATTTGATGGTGAATGAGGCCAAAACGAAGTACCTGCTGTCATCGAGCAAAGAGTCAGCGCATATGCGCCTTGGCAACCACGCTACTGTTGGCAGCCATAATTTCGAAATAGTAAAAGACTTCGTTTATTTGGGAACCAGCATCAACACTAGCAACAAAATCAGCACTGAAATCCAGCGAAGAATCAATCTTGCCAATAAATGCTACTTTAGACTAGGTAGCAATTGAAAAGTAAAGTCCTCTCTCGGCGAACGAAAATCATACTCTACAAGTCACTTATCGTACCCGTCCTGCTATATGGGGCAGAAGCATGGACCATGACAACAGCAGATGAAGCGGCTTTGGGAGTGTTCGAGAGAAAAGTTCTTCGAAAGATTTATGGACCTCTACGCGTTGGCGATGGCGAGTACCGAAGAAGATTTAATGATGAGCTGTACGAGCTATACGCAGACATCAACCTAGCCCAGCGAATTAAAACGCAGCGGCTGCGCTGGCGAGGCCATGTTATGCGAATGAAAGATGATGCTCCGGCCAAGAAAGTGTTTCTATCGGAACCCGCCTATGGAAGCAGAGGTAGAGGGCGGCCCCCACTCCGTTGGAAGGCCAGGTGGAAAACGATTTAAACTCCCTTGGTGTGACCAATTGGCGCCGGTTGGCGGAGCGAAGGAGCGACTGGCGCGCCTTGTTGGACGGCCATAACCATTTAGACGGTTAAGCGCCAATTAAATAAGTAAGTAATATTAATGATATGCTAATTTTGCGATATTTTTTCATCGTCGCTTCACTATCATATCTAGGTTTTTCATTTAAATTTTTTAATATTTTTCACGGTATTTTTAATAATAAATTTATAAACCAAAATTACATAAATAGAAAATAAAATTTAAATCCGTGATCTGGAATTAAACCGACGACTTTTGCACGGTAGTTGAAGACCTAAGCCTCTGTGCCACTGATGTACGTAAGAATTTTGTCAAATTCGCAATATAACATTGACATTGTTAGAACAAAAAGAAGATATGAAAACACAATGCAAATAGAACGTGTACCGTTATATTTTATCATGCTTATATATTTTATCATACTTACATATATATAAATGCGTAATTATGTTTATACGCGTCAGAACCTTACTTTATGATTTAATTAAAATTTTTGTGATTTTGTGTTCGAGGTTTTTTGATATTTCCTCAAAAAAGGGTGGGGGATTTAGCCCCAAAAAAAGTGCGGGATTTTGTGTTGGGGATTTTGGTTATGGGATTTTAAATTTGGAGATTATGTATTTGGGATTCTGTGTTTGGGGATTTAGGGGCACTCCCTTCTGACTAATGTTTTCTGAAAAAATGTGTTTCTGAATTTTTGTTTTCTGAATTTATGGGGGTCACAGACAAATCGGTCTGAAGCCTTTAGGGGTATAAAGGTGACCCTTGAATCGTTCCAACCCCGTGGAATATGGTTAAGAGCACAAACTCCTTTGAAGATGTTATGCAATCACAAAGAACTCAGCTCGATTGTTTGCTGGAGTTGTACCGGAGCCAATCCATCCGGCCCTGGTGCTTTAAAGGGCTTGAACGACATTATAGCCCATTTAACATTACCCATAGTAATGAACTTCCCCTCAAACGGTTCGCCAGTATGAGTTTCCCTCCAGTTCATTACTTCATCACTAGCGCCCGTAAAGTGCGTACTCAGGAGCAGGGAAAATTGCTCTCTGCCGAATCCGGCCATGCCCCATCAGATCCTTGCAGACATCCCGGGACACCTTTTTAAACACCAGAGAGCACCTTTGTGAGCGCAGATCCCTCAGACACTGTCTCCATTTAGCTACAAAACTTCCGCCAGAAGGTCGTCTTCGACGACTTTAGCAATTTCTTATAATCCAGAGCACCATTTTGTATGCATCCCATTTTTCAGCCTACCTGTAGGCTTTAGAAAGATTGAATGCTTTCCGACAAGCCTTGCGAAGATTGTCTAGGTGCACGTTCCACCATGGTGGTTTGGGCTTACCCCTAGATTTCTTCCTACCCCTAGATTTCTTCCTCCCCGCATACCTTCGTATACAAGTGAACCATATTATCCAGCTCTTCAGAGTTCTGGGGAATATGCACACTAGATCCTGAGAGCCTCTTTTGAAGCTCCTCGCTATAGATACGCCAATTGGCGTTTTTAAGGTTCCTATGTCAGACAGTTTTGAGCGCCACCCCGCCAAGGTCGAAGCGGACGAATCTATGGTCCGAAAAAGAGTGGTCTTCAAGCACCATCCAATTTTTTCTCATGGATTCCCCGCTGCCCGAGATCAGGGTGACGTCCAGAACTTCCTGTCTGCTCTTAGTAACAAACGTGGATACCGAACTCCTATTGCAATTCTTAAAGTTATGATAAATAACAAACTCAAAGAGTGGCTCACCACTCTCGTTCGTGGTGCGCATTGACATCTCTCGCGGGTAGTAGTGGCTCTTTCGCCTCCCGAGCTATCTTGCAGACTAGCTCCGTCGGAGCCGATACCTCATGAGGGAAGTAAAAGGACGTCAGGGTAACATCCGTACCACCGACCGTCAACGTCAAAGTTGTAGCATCCTCGTCGCTAAATCGGGGCAGAAAAAGAAAATTTATATCAAATCTTTTGTATTTGTAGCTGGGTGCATTGGATTTTGCGTTTGCAAAGGGTTGGTTGACCGATGCATTTTTATGTTTTGTGCGTATCTATTTCCCTTCTAAAGATTCAATGCATATGTGATCCTATATTTAAAATTTATGTGGGCGGGAATGTAAATATTTTGCTTGCGTGCAAAAGTGCGCAAGTCTAATTTGTCCTTCAATTTAGTAATTATTGATTCAATATACAACATAATATATATATTTTGGAGCATAATTCTTAAGGGTAAATGTACATTACGGGTACTTCATAGGAAATGTATGTATAAGTTTTTCATTTAAATTTTTTAATATTTTTTCACAATATTTTTAATAATAAATTTATAAACCAAAATTACATAAATAGAAAATAAAATTTAAAGCCGTGATCTGGCATTGAACCGACGACTTTTGCACGGTAGTTGAAAACCTAAGCCTCTGTCCCACTGATGTACATAAGAATTTTGTTAAATTCGCAATATAACATTGACATGGTTAGAACTGAAAGAAGATATGAAAACACAATGCAAATAGAACGTGTACCGTTAGGTTATTCCCCATCATTTTACTTTATGCTTATATATTTTATCATACTTACATATATATAAATGCGTAATTGTGTTTATACGCGTCAGAACATTACTTTATGATTTAATAAAAATTTTTTTGATTTTGTGTTCGAGGTTTTTTGATGTTTCCTCAAAAAAGCTTTGTGGATTTAGCCCCAAAAAAGTGCGGGGATTTTGTGTAGGGGATTTTGGTTATGGGATTTTAAATTTGGGGATTATGTACTTGGGATTTTTTTTTATCTGGGGATTCTATTTGGGGATTTTTTTTGGGGATTTAGGGGCACTCCCGCGTAAAATGCCTACATACTACACTAGCACAACACTTTGTTCGCATGATCTGGAAGTCTCCCATCCATAGTACTCTACGGTAGGAAATAGATGTAACTATTATAGATTGCATAGTCCAGAAGACAATTATAAACGTTGTAAACTAGATTTAAGTTAGGCTTAGCTTAGTTAGCTAAATAAATACACGATCTTTCCTATGGATGTTGTAGCCATCACACGTTCGGAGATCCGAAGTGGCTGTTGGCTTCGTTTATTGAACTGTGGCTATATGGATATTATTTTTAATCATGTAATAGGTTATCTCTGCGAGCTTGGTACAATTTAATTGTACCATTCTGAAGTGCAACGGGGGCCAGTCGTCACTCTGAGAGTTAGAAATGGGTGGACACTCTCGCATTGATTTGTCATGTGTGCTGTCCCACTGCTGCTCATACTGGTGTTGGTGGGTTGGTACTTGTGTTGGAGCAGCACGGTGCAACGGATTCGCCCGCCGTAGGATTGCCATTGCTAAAGCCGGAACATCTATGAACGTGGCAGCGGGCAATACATGAACTTCATTGGACTGATGTCGCAATCATAAATATTCTTAGGTGGCAACGGAACACGTGATGTGGGACTAGGAGTTGATGACTTCTTCTTACGCGAGTGGGTGTGGTGGAAAAGGAGGGGCGATACGGGGGCAGAGGCTTGTGCTTGGCATTACTTCTATATATGCTAGGTTGATTGGAGAGCTGCGTTGGAGCGCTCGTTTGATTTTGAAGCGCCGTTTGGTGTCAGCAACAGCGAGAAGTTGATGTGGCCTGCTGGCGTTGCTGCTAGAATGTGGCGAAAGAACGCTTTAGCGTGAACTGCGGGACGTTCTTGGACGAGAACAGCAGGGAGCTTCACAAGTTTTGTAGAAAATTGGGGTTCGACGAATTTTGGTTCTAGCCCAGAACATCCCGACCGAACCATCTTTTGTACGTGTAATACTGCCAACAGTATGACGGTCTGAGGTATATTCTTTTCCGTCATAAGCAGCAGAACCAGTTCCTCGAACCAGGGTTGTAATCAATACCTTCCCGAAGTAGGGGGATATTGATCGGACAAAAGGTGGTGTCCTTGTTTACCTTTTACATATCGAAGCTCCCTCCCCAACCATTGTGTCCAACGCCGATGACTGCAAGATAATGGCAACAGGTCCTGGCCGATTTATTGACGAGCAATGCTGCAAAATCTACGACTATCTCCATTCCCCTTCCAATTTTTTTCACCTTTCGAAATCTGATCAAACCTTCGGTGACCTTATTTACAACATAGACAGAGCAAATATCCACCATATTGGACATCCACGTCGATGGCGTTACGCTAACAACTGTCAAACGCCCAAAAATACTGGGTTTGACGTTCGATCAGGACCTACATATTGTCGAGCATGCAGCCGCAACTGTACCTGTAGTCCAGAGTCGTAACACAATTCTCATGTCCGTAGATAGGAAATGGTCGGTCGGTTGTATGCTGCGCGTCCCAGATATGGGCGCCAAACCTAAAGTTACTGGAAGAAAATACAGGCCTGCCAAAACACTGCCCTCAGAACCGTTACGGGCTGTCATCTTATGTACCCAGAACACCACCTACACAATGAGGCGCGATTACTTCCCATTAGCGAGAATAATGAAATGCTGAACAAACAGTTTCTGTTGATTACCCAAAAACCTGCGCATCCCAACAGATATCTGATTGAAGAAGCCACACCTCCCAGGCGCACAAGAGGTCGTCTCAGATCCTCAGTGATATCCAGAAATTGGCGTCGGACCTTTATGCCAGGAATTCTCCGGCGAATCCAGTTCTTGAAGGAAAATACTCAGAACTCGCAGAAGAGAAACGCACTCTCCCAAGGGAAAGGTGCGTCACTCTAGCTCAACTTCGATCTTGGTACTGTAACTGTGTAACGAACCCCGAATGTCGGGTTTATAGCTGGGGTATAACTCAGCGAATGGGTTCGCCTATACAATAAAAGATGTTAGTTAAACGTTATAAAAAAATAATAATTTATTTGAAATCCTTCGGAAAATACGTATGTGATTATAATCTGTTTAACCACCGAGTGTTTTACACGCCTCGGTGGTATGCCTGGTGAATATACGTAATCGGTGAGCGTTTTACATAACTCACCGGATCCCTAGTAAAATACGCAGTCGTCGCATGTTTTACACGGCTCGGCGGTATACCTATCATAAACAGCTTTAGTTCGACACCACCATCTGCTCCGTAGTGGATGTTCAACATAGCCCACCATATACCACAATCTACGACTTCTAAGCCAGGAATCACTTGTTCTTTAATTTGCCACTCCTTGTATACGATTTTTGAGCCGGCTTCCGTTGCTTTAGAATAAAAGTTCGTATAACTAAGCTAAATATATGCATGTGTGTTCGCTATCGTTTGACAATTCCATTTCTCCTTGTTCGCTTATACGTAAGTATGCATGTTTGTGCATAATTATGTGAGTTCTTACACTCTGCGATTCAAGTTGTCATCTCCTATATATAATTTAATATGTATTATCTTTATATATGTTTTAAAATGTATGTATGATTGTACAAAGTATATTTAATTCAAAATGTATGTACATATATGTAATCTGGCATCCCAATGCATGCACTGTGGGAAGGCAACCCTACGTCGTAAAACATGAGAAGAGAGAGAGAACGAATAACGAAACAGTCAGTCATAAGAGATAAGTGGTCAGCCGAACATCAGCAGTATCAGCCGTATTTTACAAAACTTCTTAAATCTTTAATTTGCCTCTGAATTTGTCTTAAATATTATTCTACTTAAAATTGAACTGAATTACTTTACTGTACAATATATAATTTTCATTATATAAACATTTTTATTCACAAATCAAACTCTTTTGATTTACATGGGGGCTCAACCGCTCAACCAAGCAGACAAATTTCTGGTGAAGCAGCATGTTACATTCAAATAAAAAACAGCGTGGGAAGAACAAGAAACAAAAGTTCGAGCACAAAAAGTGAACAAGTGTGTATCCAAAGCGAAGCGAACGACACTTTCAAAATACAACGGCGTAAATAAGGTGAGAAAGACGAAAACGACGAACAGCTGAACGCGCAGGGCAACAGTAGCATACTTGAATATACTCCGTGTGTAGCAAGCAGAGTAGGCAATAGCGTAGGCAGCAGCGCAAGTGAAGCAGCAATGAACAACGAACGAGAAAAACGAAACAACAGCTTTGAATCAGACGAAGAAAATACATATGTACGTTCTAGTGAGTTGGCAGAATTAATCAAAGTACTCGCTGAAAAATTAGAAAAAGACGATAAAAACAAAAGCAAAAATAATGTTACCGTAGAAAGTTTTTCTAAAATTATACCGGATTTCGATGGCATTTCGATACCAGTTAATCAATGGATACGCAATTTCCATGATAACGTAGAAGCATACGAATTAAGTGCAAGACAAAAATATGTAAATGCTCGTAATAAAATGGTAGGTACGGCAAAATTGTTCTTAGAAACCACCACTGTTTATGATTACGAATCGTTGTGCGCAGTATTACGAGAAGAATTCGAGCAGAAGTTGAGTAGCGCTGAAATACATAAGCAGCTGCGCTGTCGAAAAAAACGTACTTCTGAGAAATTTCATGATTATGTTTTGCAAATGCGAAAAATTGCGGCGCTTGGAGAAATAGAAGATGAGGCTGTCATAAGTTACATAGTTGACGGCATAGATGTACGAGAGGATTTGAAATTTCCTCTATATAGTGCAACGACGTTTAAAGAATTACGGAAAAGGTATGAATTAGTAGAAACGATGATAAAAAATGGTTCATCAAACAGACACGGCAAAATACACAAATAAGTATGCGAGAACAATCGGAGAAAGACATTAAGGTGGAGCGTAAACAATCGCACTGCTATAATTGTGGGTCTGCTCAACATAAAAGGGCAGAGTGCAAAGAAGAAACAAAGTGTTTCAAATGTAATGGCGTAGGGCATATGGCGAAGCAGTGTACAAATATCAAGCCTACTGTCAATATGGTGGTAAATCAGACACGTACCAAAACAATTAAAGTTAATGGTATTTCTGTACCTTGCCTGATAGACACTGGCGCGGATGTCTCTCTTATGCGCAAGAGGAATAACGTGGAAATTTTTAAAAATCAGCAACTACAAAAGTGCGTTGTAAAGCTATTTGGATTAGGTAACGTTGCTACGTCAGCATTGGGTGAAATAGTAAAGGCTCCATTACTGATGCTTATCATAGACTTGACTTGGCTTGCGAACTGTCACTTACAGTTCTGTTAAATGAACATTGCATGTTACTGATTACTCAAAACTTAACTTGACTTAGAAGTCTGTTGAATTTTGACTTTATATGTAAGTTCTAAGTGACGTTTACATTTTGAGATGCCATTTGTTTGTTTCCATTTCATTTTGTCATACAAATTGACATTTATTTAAAAATAAATTTCAACGCTGATTATGATGCCAGATTTTATGCGCCAAGTGGAGTATAATCGTGGCTAAGTTGCCAAGTTTACGCCATGTTAAGTCAAGTCTATGCTAAGTATCAGTAATGGGGGCTTAACACAGGTCCAGGTTGATGAGCTAATTACCACACATACATTTTTAGTCGTAGAAGATAGCAAACTAAGCGTTGATATGATAGTTGGATATGATTTTCTACAAAAGTTTGTGGTCACTATGAATGGTGGCAACTTCAAGTTTTCACGGTTAGACGAAAAACCAGAGGAATGCGAAGCTGGTTACAATATTTTTAACGTAGCTTGTAATGAAGTAGAAATAAATGTAGATCAAAAATACAATGCAGCTGTTATGAAGTTGATAAAAAATTATAAGCCGGTGAGTAATCCAAAAGGTTCTCCTATAAAACTATGTATTATACCCAATGAAAGTACAATCAGCTTTCGTGAAAACCCCAGTCGGGTTTCAGCGAGTGAACGAGAATTTATAAGAAAGCAAGTAGACGAATGGCTGCATCAGGGAATTGTTAGGGAGTCATGCTCTGATGTTGCAAGTAAAGTTGTACTGGCCAAAAAGAAAGACGGTAGCTACAGGCTTTGCGTAGACTTTCGCAAGCTGAATTCTCTTGTCCTTAAAGATAGATTTCCAGTACCAGTAGTAGAGGAGGTGATCGAAAAGATGCAGAGTGCCAGATATTTTTCGGTCATGGACCTTAAGAACGGTTTTTTCCACGTTGAGGTTGAAGAACAAAGCCGAAAATATACAGCGTTTACAACGAAAGAGGACCTTTTTGAATTTAATAAAGCACCGTTCGGCTTTTGCAACTCCCCAGCAGTCTTTGTACGTTATGTAAATCATATTTTTCAGCAACTGATAAACGAAGGCATCATGGAAATCTATATAGATGACATCGTTGTATTTGGAAACACGGCAGAGCAGTGTTTAGAAAATATGGATCGCGTTCTGCGGCAAGCTGAGCAGTTTGGTTTAGAAATCAACTGGACAAAATGTCAATTTTTAAAACAAAGAGTAACTTTTTTGGGTCACGAGGTAGAAGACGGGCGGGTCTGGCCAAGTCAAGAGAAAGTAAAAGCTGTGAAGAAATTTCCTTTGACAAAAAACATTAGAGGTGTTCAGATATTTCTCGGATTGACGGGTTATTTTCGTAAATTTGTTCATAACTATGCTGTAATCGCTAGACCGTTGACATCGTTGTTGAAAAAAGAGGCTGAGTTTAAGATTGGGAATGAACAGATACAAGCTTTCGAGAAATTAAAATCAGCACTTTTGGAAGAGCGAGTACTTAAAATTTTTCGTCAAGACTTAAAAACACAGTTGCACGTTGACGCATCAAAATATGGCTTTGGGGCCACATTGCTACAACAACACGAAAACGGGTGGCACCCAGTGTTTTACTGGAGCAAGAAGACATCGCAGCAAGAGGAAAAATTGCATAGTTACCCTTTAGAAGTAAAGGCAGCCTATCTAGCAACGAAAAAACTACGTCATTACTTAATGGGTATAGAATTTGATCTGGTTACTGATTGTCCAGCTTTTAAACACACCACGAAGAAGAAAGATGTTCCACGTGAGGTTGTACAGTGGTTGGTGTATCTTCAAGACTTCAACTATAAAACAGAACATCGTGCGGGAAACAGGTTGAAGCACGTTGATACTTTAAGTCGCTTTCCTGTCATGATGGTAGTGTCAGAGATTCACGCACAAATACGCCGAGCACAGCAGAAAGACGAACATTTAACAGCAGTTGCGGAAATTCTGAAACACCATCAGTATAAAGACTATCAAATAAGAAATAATTTAGTATACAAGCAAGTTGAAGGACAACATTTGTTGGTGGTGCCTAAACTCATGGAGAAAGAGGCTATTGCAAAAGCTTCGGACACATGGGTACGCAAAAGACGATGCACCGGATAAGGCAGGATTATTACATACCACACTTAGAGAAGAAGGTGAATCAATACATCGCAAATTGTGTTGAATGTATTACACGTAACAGAAAGTTGGGCAAGCAGGATGACTTTTTACACTGCATCGACAAGAGCGATACTCCACTTTCCACACTTCACATCGATCACTTAGGTACACTAGATCCAACGGCAAAGAACTATAAATATATTTTGGCTATAGTGGATGGGTTTTCCAAGTATACGTGGATATACCCAACGAAGTCAACAGATGCGCAGGAAGTTGTCAAGCACATGGAGGATTGGGTCACTTTATTTGGTAATCCATTACGCATTATCAGTGACAAAGGCACAGCGTTTACGTCAAATTTATTTAAAGATTTTTGTTCCAAGAACAAAATCGAACACATAGAATCAACAGTAGGAGTGCCGAGGGGAAATGGGCAAATCGAAAGGACGAATAGAGTCATACTATCGGTTTTGTCAAAAATTTCAGCCGCAGAACCCTCGAAATGGTATAAATACACATCGCAGGTGCAGAAAGCTATAAATTCACACATTCATTCGTCAACAAAGTTCAGTCCTTTCGAAATAATGTTTGGTGTAAAAATGCGCAATGAATGCGATCTCGAACTGATGCAAATTTTGAAAGATGAACTGGTATCGAGTTTACAAGATGAGCGTAACAAAATAAGGCAAGAAGCAAGATATCAAATCGAAAAGGCGCAAGCAAAATATAAGCAACAATTCGACAAGAAACGTAAAGGGCATCACGGATACCAATTGCATGACTTAGTAGCCACTAAGGTCACGCAATTTAAGACGGGGCAAAAGTTGGGTAGGAAGTATGCCGGACCTTACGAGATAACGAAAGTAAAGCGAAACGGCAGATACGATGTACAAAAAGCAGCAGAATTTATTGGTCCTAACAAAACATCAACAAGCGCTGACAACATAAAGCTTTGGAGTTGTATTAATGAAAGCGATGATGACGATGGTGTAGAGGAGTCATCTGGGACAGATGACGAACAGGATGGCCGAGTGTAATCTGGCATCCCAATGCATGCACTGTGAGAAGGCAACCCTACGTCGTAAAACATGAGAAGAGAGAACGAATAACGAAACAGTCAGTCATAAGAGATAAGTGGTCAGCCGAACATCAGCAGTATCAGCCGTATTTTACAAAACTTCTTAAATCTTTAATTTTACTCTGAATTTGTCTTAAATATTATTCTACTTAAAATTGAACTGAATTACTTTACTGTACAATATATAATTTTCATTATATAAACATTTTTATTCACAAATCAAACTCTTTTGATTTACATATATGTAGGTTCAAGGATTTAGAACATGCTTTTAGTTTTCATGTTTTAAATTTCTTGTTAGTCAAACAGATTTTAGCAATTTATCAAATAATTATAAATTAAATTAGATATTTCTATTTCGGTATTCTGAATTGAACCAAAAAAATCTGTTACATTCATACATTTTCTAACAATCTTATATCTGCTTACTTAAAATCTTTTCAATATTTAACCACATAACAAAGTAAAAGTTATACAAAGTATTTCAGTTTCTATTTCCTACATTCGGCCATCCTACAGATCATTAGTTCTCGAATGATGAAGTCCATTTTTTCATATATTCTGCTACAGTAGTTGTTTTCCTAGGTCCCTCATGATCTCCAACCTTTTCTACTTCATACCTTCCATGGTTTACTAATCTAATTACTCTACAAGGGCCCAAATATTTTGGCCGTAATTTCACTTTTGTACCAAACTTAGTACGCATAATTGCCACTAAATCATTTTTCTTGTAAATATTTTCCTCCTTTCTTTTTTTATTATAACTTCTTCTATTTTCCAACTGAATTTTTTCTATATTCGTACGAATCTCTTCACGAATTTCCTCCCTTTCTGACATAAATTCCTCCAAATCTTCTTTTTCTATCAACTCACGGATAATTGAAAGCTCTTCTGTCCTCATTTCACATCCAGTAAGTAATGTAAATGGGGCTACCTTCGTGCTTCGCGGCGGTGTTGAGTTTAGTGACTTTTGTACATTATCAATATGCTTATACCAACAAGCAGTATTCTCGTAACTGAGTTTTGCCAGCAATGGAACAATTATTCGATGAATTCTTTCCACTTGTCCATTTCCTCTAGGAACACCAGTGGTTATCAATAAGTGTTGTCCATTAGCTTTCTTGCAAAGCTTAGCAAATTCACCTGAAAGAAAAGCTGTACCGCGATCAGAAATTATTCGTTTTGGATATCCAAAAACTACAGCTTGCTTTTCTAATTTTTCAACCACTGTCTTTGTAGCGCAATTTCTCACAGGATACATCCAAGTAAATTTAGAAAACGCATCTACGACAACCAAAATGTAACAATAGTTTTTATTCGTTGATTCCATTGGTCCAACATGATCGATATGATACGTTACCAATGGTCGATCTTCTTTATCTATCGGATTTAAATAACCTTCTTTTTTCCCCAATTTTGCATTTATGATAATACACTCTACACAATTATCTACAATTCTTTTAACTTTTCTACAAAAATTTGGAATAAAAAACAATTTTTCAACACGGTGCTGTGTTTTTTTCGCAGAAAAATGACCTTGACTATGAGTAATTTTAATTAATTCGTCTTCCATTGCCTCTGGTACTACAACTAGCTCTTTACAAGCGTCCTTAAATAAGATATCATTTTTAATAAAATAATTTTCATACTGAGCTGTTTCTAGAATTTTCCTAACAGCAGCTATCCACACATCCTTTAATTCAGGCATGCTTAACGAACGAAACGATATCATTTCGTTACGATAATCAACGTTAATAAACGAAACGAAGTGACTTCGTTAACTAACGTTAATTTGGCGTTCTTAACGTTAATAAACGAAACGAAATGACTTCGTTTCGTTTATTAACGTTGATTATCGTAACGAAATGATATCGTTTCGTTCGTTAAGCATGCCTGCTTTAATTGTGCTTCTCTTATTCTATGCTTCAAACTATCTTCCATTGAAAGACAATACACCCGACTAAGAGCATCCACATGTCGCATCCTGGTTCCTGCTCTATGTTCTAAAACATAGTTAAAATCTTGTAAAAATAAAGCCCATCTTGCTATACGAAGGGGCACATCGGACTTATTCATAGTCATAGTAAACGCATTACAATCCGTTACAATTTTAAACTTGATTCCTATTAAATAAACGCCATTTCTTTAACGCTTGGATTATTGCAAGCACTTCTAACTCATATGAGTGATATTTTTCTTCTATGATTGAAGCCTTTCTACTCATAAATTGTACCGGATGTAACTGTTGGTCATCCGAATCTTTTTGCAATAATACTCCACCATACCCATATCTACATGCATCTGTGTGTACTTCTGTCACAGCTTTAGGATCATATAGCTTAAGCACCGGCGCTTTTGTCAATATCGCTTTTAATTGTTCGAAAGCCGCTGCCTCTTCGTCACCGTATTTAAACTTGTTATTCTGTTTTAACAAATCCGTTAATGGTTTCGCAATAACCGCATAATTTTCCACAAATCTTCTAAAATATGATGTCAACCCAAAAAAACGCTGGACTGCCTTCCTATCTTTTGGAGGAGTAAAATCCTTAATTGCTTTAGTTTTACCCTCCGATGGTGTAATCGTACCATTCTCTATAATATACCCTAAAAATTCTACCTTCCGCTTGAGAAACTACATTTAGACCACTTGATATCAAGACCACTTTTATCTGATGTTTCAACCACCATCCTTAATTTTTCCAACCCCTCTTCCTCATCCTTTAATGGAATAATAACATCGTCCATGTACACCATTACAGTCCCATTTGCAATTAGTGGTTGAAGCACTGCCCTAATAAATCGGCAAAAAACTGATGGAGTATTCGATAATCCGAAGGGTGTAAAATTAAACTCATATTGACCTTCTTGAGTCACAAATGCAGTATATTTTTGCGAATCAGGCTCAACTGGTACATGAAAATACCATTTCTTAAATCCAGTGTTGTATAAACTCTTGCTGATTGTAACCTATCTACCACCTCGTCTACCAATATAATTGGAAAATTATCCCTTATAATTTTCTCATTTAGACGACGATAGTCGCAACACAATATTTTAGTTCCATCCTTTTTTGAAACAAGTACTATTGGCGCTGCATATGGAGATGCACTTGGTCTAATAATACCTGATTCTAGCCACTCCTTAATTTGGCCATTTACCACTTTTTGATTTTAATACGATAAACGCATAGGTCTCTGATAAATAGGATTTTCATCACATAATATTATTTTTAATTCAACTGGAGATTTAGCTATAGGATTTGGTTTATATCCTCTCTTAGTAAAATGTGATAAATGATCAAAATCTATTTCAAGCTCAGCTTCATGCAGTACATTAATCAAATCTAGTTCTTGTATCCAACCCCTTCTATATTTTAACTCATCTTCATTAGACACATTTTTGTCTACTACACTATCGATTTCTTTCAGGATACTTTCTTTCTCACCACTGTACCTCACTTGTTTTTGTTCGTTAAAAATAATATTTTCTTTGAAAATAACTTCGTTCTTACAGAGAATTTAAACACAATGAGAAGGAGCTTTTGCTACATTCCAACTTTTTTGTATGTAAACACGTCTTGCACTTCACCGCACACAATCCAATTTCAATGTTAACCATTTAACAGCAGAAAATTCTCTGTCAACAGTTTCAGCTGGTGTATAAATTCTCTGGATTTTCTCTTAAGATGATTTCATTGTGTGAAAATAGGTATTTAGTAGGATTAATTATAAGATCGCGGGTTCGAATCGAGCTCAAGGCCTAACAATAATTTTTATCATTATTATTGTTATGATACATTTTTTCTTAATTGAAAAAATTTTTAAATTAGAATAGAAGAAAGAAAAAATTTAGACAACTGCCAAAGCTCGTTGTATAGATCCATTTCGGGAACTGCTAAATTCCTTCATCGGCAACGTTTAGGCTCCGCTGCTATAACCATTCAGCCACCACAGCGGTTTTTTGTTTGTCTTCATTAATCCTACTTCTATTCTGGTTCGTGCCAATTGATATTCACAACACTGCGACATCTGTTGCAGAATGGCTGTGAAAATTGGACTTGTTTGTTGGCAATGCTGCCATAGTGTCATATTTTATTGACACTTTTTTTTTTCCCCCGTGCTCTGGGATGTATTAACAATTTTTGTTGTTATATCGGCCTACTGATTTTAAGATCGCGGGTTCGAATCGAGCTCAAGGCCTAACAATAATTTTTTATCATTATTATTGTTATGATACATTTTTTCTTAATTGAAAAAATTTTTAAATTAGAATAGAAGAAAGAAAAAACTTAGACAACTGACAAGTAGGATTAATGAAGACAAACAAAAAACCGCTGTGGTGGCTGAATGGTTATAGCAGCGGAGCCTAAACGTTGCCGATGAAGGAATTTAGCAGTTCCCGAAATGGATCTATACAACGAGCTTTGGCAGTTGTCTAAATTTTTTCTTTCTTCTATTCTAATTTAAAAATTTTTTCAATTAAGAAAAAATGTATCATAACAATAATAATGATAAAAAATTATTGTTAGGCCTTGAGCTCGATTCGAACCCGCGATCTTAAAATCAGTAGGCCGATATAACAACAAAAAAAAGGATTAATTATATTTAAATTTTATTATTTGTAGCAATATATTTACATATTTTATGATTTAATATGAATTTGAATTTAATTAATATAATTCAGAAATTTTAAAAAAGGTAAAAAAAGCTTAATTTCAATGGTAAAGGGAGGGTTGAAAATGGCCTTGTGGCGTTGCAAATTCGTTTATACGGTCTAAGTAGCAGATAAGACAACCTGAAAATTATAGTACATTTGGCGCCCTGTTAAGCACTCGTTTCAGGCTGCAAGTACTTCAGGTTCCAGTCTAAATAAAGCTTTTTTTTTAGTTTTTTTTTTTTTGTTGATGAAAAATCCCATTAAAATATCAAATTATGAATTTTCGATAGGCAAAAGCCGAAAAGTCGATGTAATTTTGCCTATTATATTTGTTAATTATATCATTTTTTCTGTAATTTGAAATAATATTTCAAATATACAGTTTTATAGCCCTTTTAATTCTACCCTAACAAAGTGCAAATGTCAAGTTCATAGAAAATTCCGCTAATTTTTGGCAATTTTTCTCTGTTCTGACCTTATGAACTGACCATGTATAATTACAAATACATTGCTAGAGGTGCGCTTTTTCGGTCATTTCAGAGATTCGGTTCTTTGGTTCTTTTTGTTTATCTGTTCCTTTTTTTCAAGCAAATTTGTTCACTGCCCCTCAGACCCACGAAAAAAGTCAACAAGTATAGAGGGGGGTGTGTATGCAGCAATGCTTTGTGTAGGTATATTTAAATATGTTATGAATAAATAAGTTAATATATATACATATTAGAGGTTTACGCCGATCACTTTATCAGCGGCGGCGGCGTAAGATCCTGGGTGTTTGCATCAAAAGACCGTTCAAAAATAGAGATACATAAAATAGTCACACTTTTGCCTGTATATCTCGTGCAAAGCGTAGTTTCACCTAGGGTTAACTCCTAATAATCGTCGCGAACACAATTTCTTTAAATCATTTGTCGCTCCTTGGTGGTCACGCATAAAGACGACTTAGGGTTGCTATTAATGGTCTCTTAATACTCATGACTCTCGTGGCACAGGGCGCCTCCAGTTTTTTCGGCTGTTTTTAAGAGCTATAATTCCCGATGTGCGAACAGTAGGGATCCCTATCACCAGTCGCTACCACGCCTCCTGAGCCTCACACCATATGCCAGTACAGAAGCTATAGGACTGCGACTTCGAACTCATACTTTCGTCGACGTCACTTTCCTAGAAGCTCTAGGCGTAGTTCCGAAGACTTTCCAACGGATGCTTTTGTCGCGCTATGCTGCCGAGCTACACCAGAGAAACACCTTGAAACGTTAGGGAGTGACTATTCGGCCAAGGATGCCGCCCTCGAAATCATAAGCAGTCTAAGTGGATGTCATTGTATCATGGGTGAAAATCGTATAATCCTCGGCGCATCTACTTAATTAAAATTTTACAAGGACCCTGGATAAAATTTTTAAAATGCAGACCAAAGATTGCAGACGTTTGTGTTCACAACATTGACCTCAATAGTATTCGTTAAATCAAATTTAGAATGAAAGTCGACGGATTTTAAGTTGAAAGTTGTGACCTACTGTTTTCCGGCCTTACGATATAGGAGCTCATTATGGATGACGGCGTAGCTTCAGTTTTCAGACAAGTTCGACTGTCCACTACGTTAGGGTAGTATCACACACGGTAATTAGTTCCACTGTCTTGGGAAAGCTTTTGCTTCACCACTTTGAGTGTTCTTGCGAAGGACAAAGCCTCACCTGGTAGATATATATGCCTACGTATTCACATTTGTAAAAGGAGCCATAACGTGTAGGCTATAATCAATTTGATTCACTCCAAGGGACTAGTTTTGGATAGGGCCGCCAACTTTAGGAAATGTCAAACCGGGAGACTTGGGTGTTGAAGGATGAAGTGTGAAAATCCAAATTAACATTTCATACGCTATTGTATAGTTTCGCAAATAAACAACAGATGTTTGAATGCAAGACTTAGTGATTTTTCAAACCCTTCTCATAAGTACATATATCCTCAACTTAAGTATGAGATAAGAATAATTTCAAAGGAGTGTTATGCCCCTAGAAACTAAAGGATTTTGCATCACTGATTTCGCTTATTCTTGAGGACAATTTAAAAACATATTCGCCTTGGGTCATTTAATTTGAATTAATTCCTCATTATTAATTTTTTCAAAAATGCAAAGTGAGCATATAAATTTATTATATAACTTTTCTTTTAGTGTTTTGTTTTAACAACTTGCTGAATTGGGTGATGCAAAGTCCGTGTTAAGCTGACATCTTAACCGCCTGTTATTTTAAATAACTTTTGAATAGTTATAAAGAGTTAAATTTCGCAATTAGTTTCTTATAACTGGCAGTGATGCGCATCCGTTGATACCACTTTCGACCATATCCGAACAATTTTCGACATGAAGAATAAATGGCCTAAACAGTCTTAAACGAGTAGAAAATATAGTAAAGCGCCGGACGCCGCGCCGACGCGCCGATATTTTTGACATTCGGCGGCGGCGTGCAAAAAACGACCAAAATCGGCGGCGGCGGCGGCGTTTATCGGCGGCGGCGTTTATCGGCGGCGTACATATATCTCTAATACATATGTATAATTAACTTCAAAAAACGTTACAGATTTCGGAAGATCCAGGAAGTTGAAAGAGTACAGGCACAAATTGTAAATATGAACTTTTCAAGTTTAATGAATGTAATAATTAGTTTCTTACAAAAGATGTTTTTCATAAATATATACACACATTTCGTGCTCACTGTGAATTTGTACGTATGTATGTATGAATTTACAATGTTCGTGAACGAGAAGAGAGAAAGAATAACATTAGATAAAACGAACTAAAAGAACAAATAGAACTGAAGTCGAAGATCTAGTTCACTTGTTCAGTTGAGAGACCCGGTCAATTGAACAAGTTCAGAACGAAACGACCCAACTCTATACATTGCGCTTGCAAGTGCCAGAGCAAGTGCGAACGACCTCAAAAATATTTCGCTTTTGCTATTTTGTTTGTTTTTGGTTAGGTGAAGGCGGCGAGGAAAAAGAAGATTTTTTTCTCCTCATTCGAAACTTCGAAATATTAGAACAGAAATGGAAATATGAAGTTTTGTATGGTATAGCCTCATGCGTAAAAGGCTTGGCATATGTGCGTACGAAAGCCAAAAAACTATTTTCATACATTTCACACACGCGCCAATTTTTATGAGTGCCTGGTAATATAAAAATGTTTCTTGCCCAATGATTCTTCTTTCTTTGAAGACAAGGCAAGATGGATGGGGATGATGGATTTTTACAATGGCTTTTAAAAATTAATTCTATAAGTTTGCTTTTGGACAAGGCGTAGTAGGCGGGAAAGGAAGTTTTTCTCTTAGGTTGTAATAGTTTTGCCCTATTGTACTGGGTTCCATACCGACAAAGCTATCATTCTTTTTTTTCCCAAAATTCCATTCTTTATTTTAAATAAACCAATGCACTAATTTAATGTGTGTCCATTCCCTATTGCAAATAAATTAATTCACTAACTTAAATACAGATAACTTCATTGTGAATAGTATCAATCATTGATTGTCAATATCCCATTACTGAAATTTACGAAGTGCCAAAAATGAGTAGAATGCAAGAAAGAAAATTAATAGAACGGGAAGAAGGTATCCGCTTCCGGTCAAAGCAAGCCTATATATACAGGTTTTTCAGCTGAAAACAGTCTCTTTTCCCTGTTCAACAGCCAGCGGTAAGATCGTAAAAGTGGTCTCGAGTATTGATTTTGTTAATTCATTTTATCGGATTTTGCAACAATAGTATATACGGTTTTAAAATTCGCTTTAATGTAAAGAGAAAAGTTCTATACAAGTCGCGTTGACCGTAAACAAAAAGAAAAATAAAATCCGAATATGCAAACAAAACTAAAATTTTTAAACAAAGTTTCGAGATTGTAGCAGAACATCATTTGGATTTGGAGAAGGGTATTGCAAGTTGCCCAGAGGATCCGCATCCAGCAGCTGAGTGGCAATGGGAATTGGATTCCTGAATTTTTTTTCTCATTACTTTTCTGGTGTCTCAGATTGTTTTTGATTTTATTTTCATACTAGTAACAAACAAAGTAGTAACAAACAAGTAACAAAGTAACTATTTTGTATAGACATAGCTAGCAAATATAAGACAGAATTTTGCAAAGAAGCATCGATAGAAAAATAGAAAGGAAATTATTAGTGTGCATATCTTGGTCAAAAATTAACTTCGAAGGAAATAGTCACAAGGAAAGAAAAAGCAAAGTAAGAAAGTTTTTTTCTCGAAAATATCTAATGCCCAAAAGAAAAAAAAATATATTTAACTCTCATCGTATAAATATGTATGTATAATAAGCTTAGAGAGGCGGTACAGTTAGGCTCAAGCTGAACTTCAAGTCGAGCTCATTAGAAACTGAAAAATTTAGTATGTTCGGTAATCTATAAACGTCACTATATATGCAGTGGAGAGGAAAACGAAAAATTTAGCTGGAAACCAAACTTTGAAAAAAAAACTTTGTATTAAGAAAAAAATGCGGTCAATTAAAACTAAAGTTTAGATTAATTAAGTATTAAAAAAAAAAAATAAATCAAATAAATTACTTAAATAGTGTGAAATATGAAAGATAAGAAAGCCCCTTACAAAGTGCATAAGGTGTATACACGTGTGGATATATGTAGCTATCAGAGCGCTGATACTCCAACATAAACATATAAATAGATATATACATATATATATGAAGCAAAAAAAAAGGTATTGCAAAAAGAAGAAAACTAATTTTTTTGAAAAGTTTTAATATTTTTAAAATTTTCACTAGAAAATGAATGCGGTTTAAAGAAACAAAAAAAAAAGTTATCATAAAGAAAAGAGAGTTTTTTTTAGTTTTTTCATAATTATATATGCATGTCGCTAGATGCATTTATATACATATATACATACAACCATGTATATAAGTTCTAAAGCCGTTCATCGATGCTGCAACGAGGGAAGCGCTTCACTTCGGAACCAGTATATAACACCGTGAGTATTTGAAAATTATATAAAACATTTTTGCTATTTAAAGAAATATTTTTTCTGATAAAATTTGGTATCAAAACAAGTATAGTAGAAATCAGTAGCGTTTAAACAACTTTTATTACAAGAAAATACGTGATTATATACATATATGTTGCCTACATACATATATGTTTGCAGTTTTTGTTTTGCTTATATACTTGTTTAATGAAAAGAAAAAAAATTTGGTTGTAAAATATTGCCACAAAAAAAAAAGAAAATTAATTTTTTTTTTCTAGCACCCTAATATACATAATTTTCTGTATGCGCATGAACATACACATGTGCATAGTTACATAAAAAAGTGTCTTTCTTTTGACCGCCGCTCTGAATAGCATAAGCTAGCTTAAATTGTAGGGGAGAGCCGTTTCTTTTGGCAATATACATTTTGCTTCCTCTCTCTAATTCCGAAAATTAATTTTATAACTTTTGTTTGTTTTGATTTGAAGTTTCTACTTCTTTCATATTGAGGTAATCCTATTTAAAATTAAAAGTCAAGTATAACAACAAAAACATAGGCATGTAGATATAAGTTCAATCTTACTTTTTGAATATATGTACGTTATCTGTGGAAATAAACGAATTTTTGTATTGATCAGAGGAAAATGATCGTTTAAGTTCTTTTCTATATCTGTCTGAACCCGAAGGTAACGTAAGTTGTAGGAAGGCGGAGCTTTCACCCATTTTTAAAATATCCCCACAGAAATGAAAGCCATGGATAAGGAGGGCAACGGGGCAGTTTCACCATCTAAAGCTGCCAGGATTGTGAATGGTAAGGATCTGTAGTGTGGCTAATCACTCAACCTGATTTTGTTGTTGTTATCTTTTTTTTTGATGTAGTTCATTTTTTTTTGGTAATTGAATTAGTCAGTTCGTTAGTGTGCACAATTTTTTTTTGTATGGCCTACTTGTGTATACTCACTAGTGTTACCCTTCTTTCTTGAATCCCACGGCAATGGCTGAAACTCCGGGCTGAACAACGAGCAAGGTGCACACGGTGGGGTAACACTAAGAAGGTGGATGTCTGTAGAGGAGCTTTCCAAGCTGCACAGGAGGGATCCATTACAAAAATGGCGTCCAAGTGTGGGGCCCACTAAACGTGGAAGCTCCGAAGTTTTTCTTGATATTTATGGCAAATTTTTTTTAAAAAAATTCACTTATACCATTTTTCACGGAATGCCTTTGTAGTTGTTTAGTGCATTTACAATTGCCCGTGAAAATATATGGATGCTCGTTATACCTTCAGGGAATTACGATTTGCCTTATTGTATATTGGAATGCAGTTAAAATACAAACTTATTGTGCGTTTTACTGACCGATACAATTCAGGTGAAAGATTCATTACTTTTAAACTTCGAACCAAAGTTCGATGTGTCAGATTTGTTGGAGTCATATCTGAGAATAATACGGAATATGACCACAAGTCAAATTTTTTTCATTTAATTTTTTTTTCACACGCTATCCTTACCTTTACAATATTTATGCCTTCTTACAACTTTACGAAACCTTTGGACAGAAGAGAAATACATATCTTGTTATATCTTTTGTGGAGTGTAAACTAAAACAAAAATCATAAAAAACAAATAAGATAATATAAATAATTTTGTTTGTAAAGCTAGTGAAGATAGAAATCGTCAATATGTCTGTACGGTACAGCAACGAAAACTTGCCTAGAAATTCCGGTCAGTTTTGTATACTCTGTCAGGATTATATTAGGAAAAACTACGAAACTTTGCAAACCGCTTGTAGTCACTTATTTCACCGTGCGTGTCTACTAAATTGGCTTAAAAATAACCAAACTTGCCCACAGTGCAGAGCGACTTGCAGCTCTAAGCAATGTACAAACCCGAATACCTCCGTAATGGGTTTCCGATCGAAAACTACGTCTCAAAGCGGAATGTCTACTAATGCAACCCAGCCAACTGAGCCACAAACTGGTGGTCATCAACAACAACAACAACAGCAAAAAGAGATGCAACCTCCGCAACAGCAAACATCTTCGGAACACAATACCGGTAATACCTCAGCGACTGCAAATGCAGCCCCAGCAAACACTGACCTTAATGAAAGCCGCATTCGAAGCATAGTTACCGCTGTCGTATCTGCTAGGCAAGCTTCAGCATTAGAAGAGTTCGAAAGTAGGGTATCTCAACTTATTGAAGATAGGATTCAAAGCTCGTTAGCTAGCGTTCTTAGTAGGTTTCATATAGATAACCCAAACAACAATGAGGCTAGCATTCCGCCTCAGCAACCCGTTAATGTCAATTGGCCGCAGGATAGACCCAGTTTTTTAAATGGGACCCTCTCACTTCCTAGGAACGACCATTTAAGACTAAGTGATATTTCTAGTGTGACACACGCTGGCAAAATATCCCAACTTATTTCCAGCTGGGACATCAAATTTGACGGATCAAAAAAATTGACCGTAGAAAACTTTATTTACAGGATAGAATCTCAAGTTGTAGACGCTTTAGCGGGAAATTTTAACACATTGTGTGACCATGCACAGATTCTCTTTACGAAGGAAGCGAAGGACTGGTATTGGCGCTATCGCAGATCAGTCCAACGTGTTACTTGGCCAGGTTTATGTGAGGCCCTAAGATTAAATTTCGAGGAACATAGAACCGATACTGATATCAAGGAAGCGATGAGAGCTAGGAGACAAGGTAATACGGAAAGTTTTGACGAATACAAAACCGCGGTATTAAAGATAGCTGAAAGCCTAAACAACCCAATTAGTGAACTGGAATTGGTAGAGATGTTACAAAGAGGACTGCGTCCTAGAGTCAGGCAACAGCTTTTGTATGTGACTGTTAACTCTGTTGCACAACTACGAATGCTGTGCTTAAAAGGAGAAACGCTTTTGCAGGAAATTTTCAAAAATAATTCATCTAATCAAACCCCAACTATTTCTAAACCAAATTGTAGCAAAAAACAAGTAAGCGAAGTAGATTCGAAGAAGACTTGGATGGCAGTGATGCGATACCTCCTGCTGCAGATGCTAACGAATTGGCAGCTGTAAGAAAAACAGATTCCAAAATCATATGTTGGAATTGTAGGCAAGAAGGCCACAGGTATTTCGACTGCGTCGCAGCACGTACCATATTTTGTGGACTTGTTGGAGTTTATAAACCAAATTGTAAAGCTTGTAGTCCGAAAAACTCGAATGTGAGCGAAGGCTCCATGACGAACCTTCGCAAGGACAAATAAAAATTTATCTGGATGAAGATAATAAAAATAGGGAGAAACTAAACGTGACTGGAAAAGAGTCTACCCAAAAAGTTTTTAAAATAATACCATATAATGAACGTATTAGAATTTATAAAGAAAAACGCAATGAAATTTTAGGCAGTAAGGATAGGAGTGATACAAAACGATCTGCTTTGCGTATGAGTGATTTTTGGCGGAAAGTTAAAAGCAATCGTAAAAATGTTAGTAACCTCGTCTATTCAATTACTAACAAAGAAAATGATCTTAGGCCATATGCAGAAGTAGTTATTGAAGGTAGGAGACTCCTGGGATTGTTAGACAGTGGAGCGCAGGTGTCTTGTTTAGGTAATAACTTAGCTAAAGAAATCTGTGACCAGCACAACTTGTCTACACACGCTGCTACGATAAGTACGGCAGATGGTCGAAATCAAATAGTATATGGCACGATTTTACTTCCGGTAACGTTCAAAGGTCAAACAAAAAGCATTAAATTTTATGTTGTGCGAAGCATAGCCCAAGATTTAATACTTGGCGTTGATTTTTGGAAAGAATTTAGCATATCACCACACCTTATCGCGCAAATAGACGTAGATGATAAAACAGAAGAAAATGCCAATAAACACCATCTCACCGAACAGCAAGCCATAAAGTTGAAAAATGTTATAAATACCTTTCCTTCTTACGAAAAGGAGGGCCTAGGGAAAACTTCTCTAACCGAGCACGTAATAGAAATTGAAGCAAACGTTAAACCAACGAAACAAAGGTACTTTCCTATATCCCCAGCCATAGAAAAACTGGTACATAAAGAGATAGATGAGATGCTAAAGCTAGGGGTAATTGAAGAAGCACCAAATAGTCCTTGGGCAAGTCCCATAGTGTTAGTACGAAAGCCAACGAAAGTTAGATTGTGTCTCGATGCTAGAAAAGTAAACAGCATAACAGTAAAAGATGCATATCCTTTACCGCATATCGACGGAATATTAAGTCGATTGCCGAAAGCTGAGTTCATATCTTCACTGGATTTGAGACGAGCTTTCTGGCAAATACCCTTGCCGGAAAAATCTCGTGATTTGACATGCTTTACTGTTCCGAATAGACCATTATACAGATACCGCGTGATGCCCTTTGGCCTGTGTAATGCACCACAAGCCCTTTGTCGTCTAATGGATCACGTGATACCAGCAAACCTGAAAGATGAAGTTTTTGCTTATTTGGATGACCTCCTTATTATTTCAAACAGTTTTGAAAAACATATATCTGTATTATCTGAAGTTGCATATCAACTTCGAAGGGCTGGCCTCACTATAAATGTACAGAAAAGTAAATTTTGTATTCGCGAAGTAAAATACCTAGGTTTTATTGTGGGAAATGGTACTCTTTGTACTGACCCAGAAAAGGTTTCATCCTTGATAAATTTCCCAGCACCAAAGACGGTGAGACAGCTAAGAAGATTCCTTGGTATGGTAGGATGGTATCGGCGATTCGTCGACAATTTTGCATCGCTAACTACGCCACTAACAAACCTTCTTAAAAAAGGCCGTGGATTCCACTGGAATGAAGAAGCGCAAGCAGCTTTTGAAAAACTAAAGAAAAAGCTTGTAAGTGCACCAGTTTTAGCCAATCCGGATTACCAAAAGCCCTTTTTAATTCAATGTGATGCCAGTAATCAAGGTGTAGGTGCTGTACTGGCCCAAGTGAATGACCAAGGGGAAGAAATGCCTATTTCGTATTTTTCAAAAAAACTAAATAAAGCCCAGTCGAATTATAGTGTAACAGAGCTTGAGTGCTTAGCTGCAATATTGGCAATTAAGAAATTTCGTCCTTACGTTGAGGGTCCAGAATTCACCGTGATCACTGATCACGCAAGTCTTAAATGGCTCATGCAACAGACCGACCTTAGCGGCACATTGGCGAGGTGGTCGTTAAAATTACAGGGTCACAAATTTCAAATTGTACACAGACGCGGAACCCAAAACATTGTTCCGGACTGCTTATCGAGGCAGAACTTTGAAGAAATCTCTGAAGTCAGTTGTTATCCCATTATTGATATGGAGTCAGAGGAGTTCGAGTCCGAGGATTATCAAAAACTAAGAGCTTACGTACAAGAAAACCAATCTCGCCTACCTGATGTGCAAATTAGGGAAGGAAAAATATACAAAAGAACTGAACACCCAGATGGAAATGAAGAACGGGAAAAGTTCAACTGGAAATTGTGGGTACCAAAAGTATTGACGGTTAAGGCCATTGAAAGTGCTCATAATCCCCCAAACAAATCTCACGGTGGTATTGCAAAAACTCTAGCTAGATTACAACTAAATTTGTATTGGCCAGACATGATAATAGATGTTAAAAGATTTATAGCCAGTTGCTCTATTTGTCAGCAAACGAAATCACCTAATGCTATTCTTCGCCCACCGATGACAGACACATTTAAGGTTCAGCGTCCATTTGAGCAATTATATATAGATTTGTTAGGTCCATATCCCAGATCGAAGGAAAGTAATATTGGCATGTTGATCGTGGTTGATCATATGACAAAATTCCCCTTATTAAAGCCTCTAAGAAAACTGAACTCCACGGCAATAATAATGTATTTAAGGGAAAACGTATTTACGATATTTGGTACGCCAGAAGTGATTATAAGCGATAATGGGAAGCGATTTAAATGCACACAGTTTAATAATTTTCTGGGAGAAAGAAGTATAAAACATGTTTATGCAGCCGTATATAGTCCTCAGGTTAATGCCACCGAAAGAGTAAATCGCTCCATAATAACTGCCATTCGTACCTATGTCTCAAAGGAGCAAACGAACTGGGATAGATATATACCGGAAATTTCGGAATCATTGCGAAGCTCGTACCACCAGACAATTGGATTTAGCCCATACTATTCGCTTTTTGGTCAGCAAATGATCACTAATGTAAAAGATTATTCTCTTATTAGGAAGTTAATGACATGTGAGGGTGAACTAATTAATAGAAATGAAACATTAAAGCTTATTAGGGATTCTATCGCCCATAACATTACAAAAGCTTATGAAAATTCAGCAAAAAGGTATAACTTGCGTAGTACGTCCACTACTTTTAACATTGGAGATGAAGTTTAGCGAAGGAATTTCGTACTCAGCGATTCTTCGAAAAAGTTCTGTTCAAAATTTGCACCAAAGTTTATTAAAAGCAAAGTGGTAGGTATGAAAGGAAAGAATATCTACCAACTAGAAGGTCTAGACACAAAAAGAAGAGAGTTTTACCACAAGAAGGATATAATGAAAAGTGTTTCCTAAATTTAACCCTCTTCAAAACATTGCCACTGTGCAGCAATGTTTGTTTTGTACTGGGTTCCATACCGACAAAGCTATCATTCTTTTTTTTTTCTTCCAAAATTCCATTCTTTATTTTAAATAAACCAATGCACTAATTTAATGTATGTCCCTTCCCTATTGCAAATAAATTAATTCACTAACTTAAATACAGATAACTTCATTGTGAATAGAATCAATCATTGATTGTCAATATCCCATTACTGAAATTTACGAAGTGTCAAAAATGAGTAGAATGCAAGAAAGAAAATTAATAGAACGGGAAGAAGGTATCCGCTTCCGGTCAAAGCAAGCCTATATATACAGGTTTTTCAGCTGAAAACAGTCTCTTTTTCCTGCTCAACAGCCAGCGGTAAGATCGTAAAGTGGTCTCGAGTATTGATTTTGTTAATTCATTTTATCGGATTTTGCAACAATAGTATATACGGTTTTAAAATTCGCTTTAATGTAAAGAGAAAAGTTCTGTACAAGTCGCGTTCACCGTAAACAAAAAGAAAAATAAAATCCGAATATGCAAACAAAACTAAAATTTTTAACAAAGTTTCGAGATTGTAGCAGAACATCATTTGGATTTGGAGAAGGGTATTGCAAGTTGCCCAGAGGATCCGCATCCAGCAGCTGAGTGGCAATGGGAATTGGATTCCTGAATTTTTTTTTCTCATTACTTTTCTGGTGTCTCAGATTGTTTTTGATTTGATTTTAATACTAGTAACAAACAAAGTAGTAACAAACAAGTAACAAAGTAACTATTTTGTATAGACATAGCTAGCAAATATAAGACAGAATTTTGCAAAGAAGCATCGATAGAAAAATAGAAAGGAAATTATTAGTGTGCATATCTTGGTCAAAAATTAACTTCGAAGGAAATAATCATAAGGAAAGAAAAAGCAAAGTAAGAAAGTTTTTTTTCTCGAAAATATCTAATGCCCAAAAGAAAAAAAAATATATTTAACTCTCATCGTATACATATGTATGTATAATAAGCTTAGAGAGGCGGTACAGTTAGGCTCAAGCTGAACTTCAAGTCGAGCTCAGTAGAAACTGAAAAATTTAGTATGTTCGGTAATCTATAAACGTCACTATATATGCAGTGGAGAGGAAAACGAAAAATTTAGCTGGAAACCAAACTTTGAAAAAAAAAAAAAAAAACTTTGTATTAAGAAAAAAATGCGGTCAATTAAAACTAAAGTTTAGATTAATTAAGTATTAAAAAAAAAAATAAATAGTGTGAAATATGAAGGAAGAAGAAAGCCCCTTACAAAGTGCATAAGGTGTATACACGTGTGGATATATGTAGCTATCAGAGCGCTGATACTCCAACATAAACATATAAATAGATATATACATATATATATGATGCAAAAAAAAGATATTGCAAAAAGAAGAAAACTAATTTTTTTGAAAAGTTTTAATATTTTTAAAATTTTCACTAGAAATTGAATGCGGTTTAAAGAAACAAAAAAAAAGTTATCATAAAGAAAAGAGAGTTTTTTTTTAGTTTTTTCATAATTATATATGCATGTCGTTAGATGCATTTATATACATATATACATACAACCATGTATATAAGTTCTAAAGCCGTTCATCGATGCTGCAACGAGGGAAGCGCTTCACTTCGGAACCAGTATATAACACCGTGAGTATTTGAAAATTATATAAAACATTTTTGCTATTTAAAGAAATATTTTTTCTGATAAAATTTGGTATCAAAACAAGTATAGTAGAAATCAGTAGCGTTTAAACAACTTTTATTACAAGAAAATACGTGATTATATACATATATGTTGCCTACATACATATATGTTTGCAGTTTTTTTTATGCTTATATACTTGTTTAATGAAAAGAAAAACAATTTGGTTGTAAAATATTGCCACAAAAAAAAAAGAAAATTAATTTTTTTTTCTAGCACCCTAATATACATAATTTTCTGTATGCGCATGAACATACACATGTGCATAGTTACATAAAAAAGTGTCTTTCTTTTGACCGCCGCTCTGAATAGCATAAGCTAGCTTAAATTGTAGGGGAGAGCCGTTTCTTTTGGCAATATACATTTTGCTTCCTCTCTCTAATTCCGAAAATTAATTTTATAACTTTTGTTTGTTTTGATTTGAAGTTTCTACTTCTTTCATATTGAGGTAATCCTATGTAAAATTAAAAGTCAAGTATAACAACAAAAACATAGGCATGTAGATATATGTAAGTTCAATTCCACTTTTTGAATATATGTACGTTATCTGTGGAAATAAACGAATTTTTGTATTGATCAGAGGAAAATGATCGTTTAAGTTCTTTTCTATATCTGTCTGAACCCGAAGGTAACGTAAGTTGTAGGAAGGCGGGGCTTTCACCCATTTTTAAAATTTCCCCACAGAAATTAAAGCCATGGATAGAGAGGGCAACGGGGCAGTTTTACCATCTAAAGCTGCCAGGATTGTGAATGGTAAGGATCTGTAGTGTGGCTAATCACTCAACGTGATTTTATTGTTGTTATCTTTTTTTTTGATGTAGTTAATTTTTTTTGGTAATTGAATTAGTCAGTTCGTTAGTGTGCACAATTTTTTTTTGTATGACCTACTTGTGTAGACTCACTAGTGTTACCCTTCTTTCTTGAATCCCACGGCAATGGCTGAAACTCCGGGCTGAACAACGAGCAAAGTGCACACGGTGGGGTAACACTGAGAAGGTGGATGTCTGTAGAGGAGCTTTCCAAGCTGCACAGGAGGGATCCATTACACTATATGTACGAGGCCAGAGAGAAACTTTGAATGTGTTAGTAAGCGGAATCAAGTAGAACTTTGATTTTTGTCTGACTTTGATTTTTTGTTCTTCCTCTTATGTTTGTGATTTTGTTGATGAGACGTAGGCGGGAATGTAAGATTTCCTCGCCAAAATCTAAGGTTGTGTTAGTTTTGGCCTATATGTACGAGGCCGGACCAAATGTTTGAATGTGTTGGTAATAAGAATCGACACCAAATCAAAATTTAAGATTTTGTCTCTGGTTTGACTTTTGTGGATGAGGCGAAGGAGGGTATGGAAGTTAGGAAAAATGCTTGCATATTTTAGCGACATTTGCTATTTTATATGGTCACCTATTACCATGCCAGCTTTCGACGGTCTTGAAATGCCCTTATTAGCTTTGAGAACAATTTCTAACAATTGAAAGTAATTCAACAATTATTTGAATTTGGTTAGCTTTTGATTTTGTCAAATGGTTTTAGCACATTATTATATTCTTGCAAAAATTTTTGTTTTGATATTGAAGAAAACGCGCTTTATCGGCAAAATTTTGCTATTTTGGCGCAATATCATCAGCATTTTTATAATTTCAGTTAAAAAAAAATAAAATAAAAAAGGATCAACTGCAGCGGGCTTCGAACCCACGAAATCGTACAACAATGTACTTGCCTACAAAGCTGTGCCACAATATTTCGGCAATATTGATAGCCTAACAGGTAGTTATAAGCATGAGTTTCAATCTAGTGAGTGGTGAATGGTGTGTGAATACGTGGGACATATATATAATTTCTAACTTGGAAACATATTTATATGTTGTACAAAGGAGATAGCCCTATTATCCTCTATGGTTCGTATAGTACTTTTTACTTAGCAGCATTCATTAGAGATGCCAAATGAAATTTATATTATCCAGTAACCCTACACATTTTTATGATGGCCTGGTGAATCGGGCTCTTTTTCAAATTTTCTGCCTTCTTCTTCTGTACCTTATAAAAAGAAACTTTTAATTGATTTTTGATTGATTTACCACCAAAGCAGAAAAAATACAAAAATAAATAGATATCATGGAGTCGACGCGGTAGTCGAACTCAGAGTTTATAAAAGTTGTGCGCTCAGCATAAGGCACTTAACCACATACCATATGATTTCAATATAAGGCTGAAGGGGAGTTAGAGAGGAAGAGGGAAAATCAAATTGTATGCAGATGAGGAAGATGACAAGACAATATGGAAATGAGTAAATTCGATATTAATAAAATTGTATCAGATTGTATGCAAATGAGTAAGACGGTAACATGAATTGTCTGCAGGTGAGGAAGATGACACCATGGAAATTCGATATTCGAAAGTTAGTTGATGATGGGGAATTTGTGGTAATATTATCCGAGCAGATATCTTGTTCTTTTTTCCTAATGGCCTGGTAAAATCGGCTGTTTTGGGAAAAATGGGCACCTTTCTTTCCTGTATTCATGGTATGAGATGGGACCAATATAAATAAATAAATAATAAAACAACGAGCGGCATTTGAACCACAAGTTGAAAAACGAAAAAATAAATTGATACAAGTGCTTTACACCTGCACCAAATATCTTATTGAATAATTGCCTTCTAAGACCTTACTTAATGGGGCAAGTCAATTTACAATGAATCATTTATTTACAAAAAATCAGAGAATTAAAATTTCCAATATATTTGCTCTGATCAGAGAATTTTTTGGTAACAGACAAACAGAAGGCGTAAACCAACTGTCAAATTTTGTATGAAAAATCATTTACACAATTTGTATAAATTTACGCGCACATTTCATTGTGTAAACGCGGTAAACTCAAAGGAATGCAACATTGCAGACATTACAGCAGGCATTTTCATCAGAAATCTCCAACATTAGCAAGTCATTTACAAGAATATCTTAGTACAGACGTTTTAGTTTTGATTTTTCACTTAATCTTGGCATTTTTTAATTTGTATAACAATCTAAAAATTTTTGTTTGGTAATAATACATCTGATAAACAATCAAGTTTATCAAGAGTATTACTAGGTGCGTTCATATAACAGCGTGTGTAAATGGATATAATTTTACACCTTATAAGTTTATATGCTTTCATGAGTCCCCCTAGAGAAAATCGTTAAAAGAATTTTCTGTTACGTCTTGCACCCTGTTAAGTTAACATGAATTTGGGGAATAGTGGTGAAGTGCAAGACGTGTCACATGCAAATGGATCGTAAGCAGTGGATGCCAAAAAAACTCCTTCTCATTGTGTTTAAATTTTCTGGTTTTTGTTTTATCCCCTTCACAGTTATTCGCTTTATGGCCAAGTTCACCACATTTAAAACACCGTATTTTCAATTGTGAGTTTTCGCATTTGTTAGCTAAATGCGACTGACTACCGCACTTGAAGCATTTTTTATATTTTCTAACACTATCCATATCTTTATTGGAAGGCACATGCGGAATAACGTCCCTTTTCTGTATCATTCTAACCTTTTCATAAACCCTAATTTGCATTTTCAACTCCTTAATGGAAGTTGCTTGGTACAAATTCGTTTTACCAGCTCTAGAATCCGGACTCCCATCCACGAAGTATTCAATAATACTTGATTCGTCAAGATCTATTTTGCTACCGATTTCCATCAACGTATACAAATATTCAATTAATGACTCATTCGAATTTTTTCTCCTATTTCTAAGCCTTTTATGAATTTCAGCTGCTACACCTTCTCACCAAATTCTTCCAATAAAGCTCCTTTCAATGTGGACCATGACGTTACATTGGTTTGGCTGCGGACAAATAACCTTGCAGCCCCTGCAAGCAATTGTTTTGCATACACAATACAGTCCAGCCTACTATATCTGTATTAATTTCAAAATCTTTGATCCACTGATCGAGACTCATATCACCATTTCCCGAAAATCTTGTTAAAATACCAATCAAATCTTTAAGTGAAAAAAAATGTTGTCTACCAGTTTCTAGAGTGTCGCCGTACACAGAATTTATTGAACCACCATCATCCTCCCCTGTAGAATGACCGAAATAAGTCAATAGTCTATCCTGCAATTCTTGCTTTCGGCCGTTAGTATCCAATCCTAAACTCCTTAATTCACTTCTTAATCCCTCTACCGTTAAAGAAACTATGTGATTAACATCCATTATACGTAAGTGATTTAAGTACAATATAAACAATAATATATATTATATAAATAACACAAAACGATCTGGCCTTTTGAGATTAAATCCAATGATGCAACCAATTAAAATTTCAATTTTATGATCGCATGTACTGTCACTGTTATTGCTCGTTATATCGCTCCATCACCTCCATCACTCATTCCATATCCTAGTTTTCTAGTTAGTATTGATTTCTCCTCTAGCAGATGTGTATAAATGATTGATTCAACTCGCACATAAGCACAAATTTAATTTGCTTTATATATATATATATTGTAACGAATTTACTGCAAATCCTCTTATTTGCCCTTTTGCTAAGTTCGATCACTAAACTGTTGAATAAATAACTCCAATATTTAATAAGGCATAATGGCCTTTATTAAAGTACTTCACAATAAATAACTCTACTATTTTCAAATAATACTGCTATTGCTCGCTAGATAGCATCTTAATCGAAACTGCTTGATAGCTCAAATCAAACTGAATTCCAGCGCCTCTACATTTGCTGCCTTTTATACTCTCTGATTTCAACGTTCGCATCTTCTAGGCGCTTCCATTTCCAGAATCTACTAGTTGCCATCGGCTCTCAAATTTCTCAGCTGTAACTACAATTGCACGATTTTATAGCTTCTCTCATTGCATACTTTCAGGAGTATCTCAGATATATGCATGTGTTTGTGCATTGATTCTCCGCTGCTCGTATACGTACATGGCACATATGTGTAGACGCAATTATTGTTTCGTTTATGTAGATACATAATGATTGATCTATGGATGTGCATGATATCACTGTTTAGCATCGGCTTAGAGATAGCAGCACCCCTTAGTTTTGCTAATATTCGTAACACTGCCCTCCACCTAAGTCTGATCGTCCTGATTAGACAAATCTCCCGATCTAAACGTTGCCAGCCTTTCCAAATGGACCACTTTCATTTTGGTTCGTGGTTTACCGATAGTTTGTATGCGGTCACTACATCGTTGATCCGTTTTACAACTTTGTATGGGCCTTCCCAATTACACTGCAATTTCAGAGACAAAGCTTTTTTACGTTGTGGGTTGTATAACAGCACCAAATCTCCTTCCTGAAAACCTTCCGAATTAATTGCTTTATCGTATCTGGCTTTCATCTTGTCACTCATAATCTTTGTTCGTTGCCTTATCAGATCATGTATTTCTCTTAGCTCTTCTTCCAAATCACTAGTTGATTTCTTAACATTTCTCTCCGCATTGGCATCTATCCCAAACTTCAAATCAGCTGGCAGTCTAAGGTCATTGCCAAAAATTACTTTTGCAGGGGTTTGGCCCGTTGTCTCATGCACTGCTGATCGGTAAGCCATGAAGAATAATGGTATGCGGGTATCCCACTCTTTATGGTACTTGTCTACTACTTTCCTTAAGTGCTCCTCAAATGTCCTATTGAATCGTTCTACCATACCATCGGATTGAGGATGCAATGCAGTTGTCCGTGTTTTTCCAATGCTCAATGATTTACAGATTTCCTGGAACACAGCTGATTCGAAATTCCTGCCTTGGTCAGAATGTAACTCCATTGGTACACCATACCTTGCAACCCAATTGTTTATAAACACTTCTGCTACCGTTTCCGCTTCTTGATTTGGGATTGGGTATACCTCTGGCCCTTTGCTGAAATTATCCATAACTACCAGTACATATTTGTTTCCGCCGTTGCTAGTAGGAAATGGACCGGCGACATCCATAGCGATCCTTTCAAATTGCGCACCTGAGTTATATTGCTTCATCTGGCCATAACTTCGGGTTCTGGGCCCTTTCGCTCTGCTGCAAACCTCGCAGTTCGCAATGCACTCAGTGACCGACTGACGGCAACCAACCCAATAAAATCTCTGTTTAATCTTCTCGAGCGTCTTCGTGATTCCAAGATGACCTCCGCTTGGACCATTATGCAGCTCGCTGAGCACGTCAGGAATCCTCTTTCTGGGAACAACTATCAGTTTCTTCTTGTATTTACCATCCTCACTCTCCCATACTCGATAAAGGCAACCGGATATCAATTCTAAACTGTTCCACTGTGCCCAATATGACTTCGCAATGGGACTCTCTGCTGACATCTCTTCTCTGTTTGGTCTTTCGTATCGTTTGATCCCTTGCATAACACGTGACAGATCTGTATCTTCTAGCTGACACTTTCTTAGCTGTTCCTTGTCCCATTCATCTGTACATGTTATAGTCATTAGCCGGACATCTATAATGTCTTCTTTAGCCTCGGCCTTTGAACATTGCTTGCATTCCAAACTACATGGTCTTCGTGACATTGCATCAGCATTTCCATGGGTACTACCTTTTCGATGCTCAATGGAAAAGTCATAGCTTTGTAGTCGCTCGATCCACCGTGCTAATTGTCCTTCCGGAATACGGAACTGCAGAAGCCATTTCAACGCTGCGTGATCTGTCCTGCCGCGGAATCGGTGGCCGTAGGGGTATTTGTGGAAATGTTTTATGCACTCTACCAATGCCAACAGCTCTCTCCGTGTAACGCAATAGTTCCTCTCTGGTTTTCCAATTGAACGGCTGTAATATGCAACTACCTTCTCCTGTCCATCGACCAGTTGTGATAAAACGCCTCCTATAGCATATCCGCTCGCACCTGTATCTAGAATAAACGTTGCTCCTGGAATCGGATATGCCAACATTGGGGCAGTGCACAAACGCTCTTTCAATGTTTGGAAAGCTACTTCTTGCTCCTTCTTCCATTCAAAAGCTTTATTTTTTCTTGTTAGCTCGTGCAGACTATGACCTACGCTGGCAAAATTTGGTACACATCGGCGGTAATATGTGCACAGCCCAAGGAAACTTCTCAATTCATGCAGATTCTGTGGTGTTGGCCAATCCTTCACTGCCTCTATCTTTTCATACGCTGTACGTATACCTTCTGTTGTTACCTTGTGACCCAAATAATTTACTTCCTTTTTAAACAGCGCACACTTTTTGGGACTTAACTCAAGACCAGCCCCAGCTATTCTCTGGAAAACTTCCTCTAAGTTTTTAAGATGTTCTTCAAAGTTCTTGCCCAATACGATGATGTCGTCCAGGAACTCCAAGCATGTTTTCCAATGTAGTCTTTCAATACCTGATCCATGAGTTTCTCGAAAGTAGCTGGTGCATTACATAGTCCAAAGGGCATTACTGTAAATTGCCAAAGACCATCTCCGACGCTGAAGGCTGTTTTCTCTTTGTCCTCCTCCTTCACCTCCACTTGCCAGTAGCCGCTTTTCAAGTCCAGTGTGGAGAACCATTTCGTACCAGAGAGCGAGTCCAGAGTATCGTCAATTCTTGGCAATGGGTAGCTATCCTTTTTCGTAACGTCATTCAACTTCCGGTAGTCCACGCAAAACCTTATCCATCCTTCTTCTTTACAAGTACTACCGGTGAGCTCCAGGGACTAGCTGATGGTTCGATGACGCCGCTGTCGCTCATTTCTTGTATAATTTGACTCACAACTTCCCGCTTCGCCAGTGGAACACTACGTGTAGCTTGACGTATCGGCCTCGCGTCTCCAGTGTCAATTTGATGTTTCACAACATTGGTGCCGCCTGGTTTGGAACCATCCTGGTCAAATATGTTTGCGTACTTTAGGAGCAGTTGCCTTACTCTGATAATATTCCTCTATCCCTTCCGTCCATGCCGTGATGTCATTTGGAAGATCAGTATTACTAGATGAAACGTGTTCCTGGAGCTGTTCACAGTTAATAATTACTTCAGCCTCTTTGCATCTTCCCAAAATAGCTGCTTTGGTCAGTTTGAGTGGTGACTTGAACTCGTTGAGTACTCTTACCGGAATACGTCCATCTTGTTTTGTCATAGCCAGGGTTTTTCCTACAAGTATGTTCGGTGCTGATTTGTTTGCTGCTTCGACAACCCACAATTTGTTTGTCCCGCAATCTCCATCAACCTTTGCCCAGATGACCGCTTCGGATTTTGGTGGTATTTGCTGACTCTCTTCCACTAGCGCTCGTTTACTGCTGTAGCCTCTCTCTTAGCTGAAATTTAGTGGTACATCCATGTTCTCATATCGCATCGTCGTGCTTTGCATGTCGATCTTGATGCCCTGGTCGATTAAGAAGTCCACTCCAATTATGATTTCATCAACAATCTCTGCCACTATAAAATTGTGTACTACCGTGACGTTCCCAATTGCGACTTCACATGATACTTCTCCTAGAACCGTGCTGTCTTCTCCAGTGGCTGTACGCAATCATGCTCCATGCAATGGTCTTATCTTCTTGTTGACTAAATCCGCTCGAATAATGGAATGCGATGCACCCGTATCTACAGTCAGTAAACGTTCCTTTCCATCCACATGTCCTCCAACAGTAAGATTGCTTGACCTTCTTCCAATTTGTGAGATAGAGATTATGGGGCATTCAATTGAGGGAGCCAGCTGTCGCCCCTTGCGGCTGACTCGCTTTAGTTTAACGATTGAGTGGACTTGGAGATTTGCTCATCTCTTTCAGCTCTGCGTTTACGGCCACCCACATTGTTGGAGGTATTGGAACCGGTGCTGCAATGTCGTGCAATATGACCTGGGTGGCCGCACTTAAAACATTTAATAACTCCGGCACTCTTCTGTTGTGATCCCTTCAGTGCTTCCAAAATTGTGTCCCAATCTGTCTTTCCACTTCCACCAGATGAGCTTTGTATGCTGGTTTACTCAATAGTGAGGCAGTTTCCTGAGTCAATGCATGTGATACCGTTTCTGCAAATGTTGGCTTTGGGTTTGCGTATGTGGCTCGCTTCGTTTCGACGTCCCGTATGCCATTTATAAAGCTCTGTATTTTTACCCTTTCGGTGTATTCCACGGGTGCGTCGGCATTCGCCAATTGTGCAAGCGTTTCGACATCTGACGCATCCTCCTGCAAAGTCTCATAAGCCTTTTGGTAGCGGTTTTGCAACTCTATTTGGTGTATCTGCTTCCTGTGCTCGCTTCCGTATCGCCTCTCTAGAGCGCTCATCAATGTTTCGTAGTTGTTCCGCTCTCCCTCGGGAATAGTCTGTCAGCAGCAGATCCTTTCAATGCCACGAATAGTGCAGCAACTTTATCTCCAGCACTCCAGTTGTTCACTGCTGCTGTCTTCTCAAACTGAATCTTAAACACCTGGAAAGGAACAGAACCGTCAAAGGATGGTGTTTTTACCTTGGGATTGCTTGCTGAAACAGCTGTGCGATTTAGTTGTAACTGCTCCATACGACCTTTTAAATCATCTACTTCTGCCTGAAATTGAGCCTTTTTTGCATCCTGTGCTTCCAGTTTTGATGATACCTGTTCCAAAATTTCTGCCGACATTTCAGATATACGTGCCTCTTGCGTTTCCAATTGAGATGCCATATATGTCTTTTGGTCTTCCAGTTGAGATGACACTTGCGACGTCATTTCTGAAATACGTGCCTCCTGTGATTCCAGTTGGAATGCCATATATGTCTTCTGCTCTTCCAGTTGGAATGCCATATATGTCTTCTGTTTTTCGAGCTGTGTTTCCATCTTGGATGTTACCTGTGTCGACATTTCTGACATACGCGTTTCTTGTGCTTCAATCTTCGACGTTATTCGTGTCTCTTGGGATTCCATCTGTGATGACATATACGTTTTCTGTTCTTCTAGTTGAGATGACATTGCCGATGTTTGAGCAGATATTGCAGTCAAAATCATGTTCAAGTCTGTGCTCGTAACTGTCTGCGATGTTTCGTTTTTCTCTTCAATTTTTGTTGTTGTCTCGTCCCTATCAGGATAAAAGACATACTCGTCCACATCAATTCCTTCTGCTTCCATTGCCTCTCGTAGCCGTGCCTGAAGTTCGAATTTAACGCCGCTTCTATTCAATCCACGACTCTCCAACTCCTTCTTCAGTTGCTGGATCTTCAATTCACTGAACTTTGCCATGTCCTTGTTGTCCTCTGGAATTTATTCAACAATTCCTCTTCTGACACCAATTGTAACGAATTTACTGCAAATCCTCTTATTTGCCCTTTTGCTAAGTTCGATCACTAAACTGTTGAATAAATAACTCCAATATTTAATAATGCAAAATGGCATTTATTAAAGTACTTCACAATAAATAACTCTACTATTTTCAAATAATACTGCTATTGCTCGCTAGATAGCGTCTTAATCGAAACTGCTTGATAGCTCAAATGAAACTGAATTCTGGCGCCTCTACATTTGCTGCCTTTTATACTCTCTGATTTCAACGTTCGCATCTTCCAGGCGCTTCCATTTCCAGAATCTAGTAGTTGCCATCGGCTCTCAAATTTCTCAGCTGTAACTACAATTGCACGATTTTATAGCTTATCTCATTGCATACTTTCAGGAGTATCTCAGATATATGCATGTGTTTGTGCATTGATTCTCCGCTGCTCGTATACGTACATGGCACATATGTGTAGACGCAATTATTGTTTGGTTTATGTAGATACATAATGATTGATCTATGGATGTGCATGATATCACCGTTTAGCATCGGCTTAGAGATAGCAGCACCCCTTAGTTTTGCTAATATTCGTAACAATATATTGTCTAAAATTGTCTTTTGATACATTTTTTTAGTATATTTTTTAATAATTTGTCTTAAATTTTTGAATTATTTTTCAAATTAATTTAATTTTTTCATTCCATGGCAGATTTATCAGATATTGCGTAACTTCGAAATGTTCTGAATTTTACGCCACAAACACTTCTGACACCAAATATTGTAGGTTCAAGGATTTAGAACATGATTTTAGTTTTTATGTTTTAAATTTATTGTTAGTCAAACAGATTTTAACAATTTATCAAATAATTATAAATTAAATTAGATATTTCTATTTCGGTATTCTGAATTGAACTCAAAAAAATCTGTTACATTCATAAATTTTCTAACAATCTTATATCTGCTTACTTAAAATATTTTCAATATTTAACCATATAACAAAGTAAAAGTTATACAAAGTATTTCAGTTTCTATTTCCTACATATATGTATAAGTAAATTCATTTCATGCCATATATCTATATATTAATACGCTAACAAAATTTCCATACAATCAATTCACAGGCTGTTTCGCATACTTGGCATACCTAAAATCATATAAAAGTTATATGAATCGATTCGTATGGATCAGCCGCAGTGCATAGGCCAATTTTTGTTAACAAATATTACTCTGTTTGTTTATAATTAATAAATTTTTGTAAATTCGAACAATTCATACAAATATCGAAATTCATTTTCGTGCACAAGCGCGCCATCTTTGGGAACAATTATCTGAGAGTTCTAATGTGAATTTCAAAGACCTAAACCTTTATGTATCCCCGCTAAATTTGAAAGCACAAATGTTTCACCTACATACAAATATGGTTTCCCATTGTTGCCACTTACCTATAATAGCCTCTACCAAAATCCTAAAAAATTGTTCCAAAATAATTTGTAGTGTACCAAAAAATCTTAAATAGAATTAATTTTTGACCGGCCCATTTTTTGTGGCAAATTTCACATACACGTAAATACATAAGCCTTTATTTAACAAATTCTTTGTTCTTTATTTTAGTTGTTTTCAAAAAAACATGAAATCACAAATAATGAGTTAACTTTTGTTGAAACTTACTAATTTATTTACAACAATTAATGGCAAATTTGCCCGAAAATGTTTTTGCATTTGCAGATTTAATCCTCATTTTAGATAAAGTACATTTTATAAAAAAAAAAAGTTACAAAAATATATCATTAAATTTTTTATATTGCCTTTTATGCTAATTTATTTTATTTCTTATTTTATTTTATTATATATTCTCTTATTTCAAATTGGTTTATTATTATTTAAATGCAACTTGACTGAATCGGAAAGTTTCACGTTGTATATTAAACGAAACAAAAAAAAGGTCCCAAAGACGTTTTTGATTTTAGGTCAAAGCGGCAACCGGCATCATAGCGGCCGTATTGCATAGGCAGTATATTACCCACTATATTTATTATTAGGCTAACTTTGTTGGATTATATATCCATTAATCGAATGCTTAGATACCATAACCCTAATTTGTTTCGGCCGCTTAAAGTTATGAAATCAATTTTACTTTAGTAAATATGTTTGCGTGAATAATTTCAATGTTTTTTTTGTTTTTCTTTTCTTTCTAATTTATTCTGCTTTGTTATATCTTAGTATTATAGTGTTCACATACGATACTTTATGGTAGATATGGTCATATATATTCTTGAAATGGAGTGTTTACAAATTTAATACAAATTAATTACGTACATAGATCTCAATGGGAATCCCAACATTAAATATCCGAACATTAGAATCTTCATATTTCCACAATGATCACATTAAAACTCGGAAAAAAGTTTAAGTGCACTTATTGCGTTTTTATATGGAACTGTTTGTTCACTTCACTTAATTTTTTCGCAATTTAAGTACTTTATTTTTTTTTCTTTAATTAAAAATTTTTTTAGTAAACTCTGCCTTCTTTCTCATTACATAATTTTTTTATATTTTTATTTTATTTTTTATGAAGGTATCCTCTATTCTACTCGAAATTTTTGTTTTGTGTCACACTTACATATTAGATATGTATTTATACAAAATTAAACGGGTGGCGTGAAATAGGTTAAATTCCTTTAGCAAATTTCTTCGTTTTTAACTAAAAGTTCATGTTTTTTGAATTATGACACTATTGAAGTAAATGGGCGATATATGTATATGGGTGATATAGGCCTACTGGGAACCGAGCTCTCAAAACTAACTTCAGTAGCGCGCCAACGGGGACCTTCCGGATGGTGTGGAAAAACCTATTTTTCAATTCAATTTCAAGTAATTTCACCATAATTCTATGTCAATTTCATTTGATTTTACATAATTTTTATATTTTTGTTTAAGGAGCTCCATACCAAAATGTTATAATTACATGTGAAAAGTTTGTAGAAAATTTAAGAAAATACAATCAAAAAGTACAAAGTCTTAGATCAAATTCAAAATTTTAAAGAAAACGTTAAGTAAGTTAGACCAGTTTGCTATATTTCCAACACTTGATGCATAGACTGAGTTGAAAAAAATACACGTTGGTCGAATTTCGACCACAGGCGATACTAATATATATAAATTATTATAATTCAGTTTATAATTTCAATATGAAATTGTATTATCTACAATGAAAAATCCAAATTTTTGGAGGCCCCGAAAGCCTGTAATTTTAGGATCTTCACATCCCTCCTTACTTCCGGCTCGTGATTGTTACCTCGCCGCCTCTGTTGATCCGTACTCGGAATGTGTTATTGGCCGATTTCACTAGGAAGGTTCTTTTTTGTTTTGTGTGACGATTTTCGTTGATTGATTTCACCACTTCTTCCGGGAGTGGGTTTATCCCACTGTAGATGCGCCACTCTGCGGGTTGCGCGGCCGATGCGTCATTTTGAAAGAGCCATTGCTCGATTTCTTCGACCTCGGTATTAATCACTTCTTCGCGCCAGCCTTCCATCCACTTTTCGTCAGCACAAACGCTTAGCGTATCACCAGCTTCGTTCACCTCCTCCTCGGCTGCATATTTGCAATTTTTGTGAGGGAGAGGTTCCATCGGTGCCGCCATCGTTGTAGATGCATATGCGTACGTTCACATTTCTTTCATACTCTATGAAACCGTTGCCCGCTCGGTGATTATCCACCTCTCTCACCTCTACTGAGCCGCGTCGCCTGGCTCTTCCTCTTCTGACGAGACGCTTATGGGTGTCGTCGATCTCACTACCTCTTCTCCGCCCTCGCTGTCGCTGCCAATGCTGATTGCGTCTTCTTCCTCACCATACTTCCCCGTGCTGGCATCACTTTCTCCTTCTCTAAGCCGGCAATTCTTATGTTAGTTGCTGTCGGTATCCTCGTGTCTTTGCCCTTTCTTGTATTGCTTGTGTTTGTTGTTGTTGTACCACTGTATCTTTTCATTTCGTGCTTGCTTGCGATGTTTGTAGTTATACCAAAGAGTATATATTTGTCAAGAGGCGTCACTCGATACTTTTGTTGTTGCCAAAGCAAATTACTCGATGTTTTCTCAAGGTAGTCGTTGGTTTTTTTTATCAGATGTATTTATAAAAACGCCTTCTATATATTTTCGTGGGGTATTTGTGTTTATTTTATTGATTGTATTAAATTAATTAATTAATTCTCTTTCCAAAAATCGTAATTATGCAAAGTCACTTTACCGCATAACTATATAGGATTCAATTAAAAAAAACTAAACAAAACTTCCTTGAGAATCACATTCGACATGACAGGGTTGCTTTGGCAACAACAAAGTATCGAGTGACGCCTCTTAACAAATATATACTCTTTGGTTATACCATGTAGCTGTGATATTTTCCATTACTTATGTCAAATATTGATCGAAGGGTAAAGATGTTGCAGGAACGAAAAATAGTGTGAAGCAAGCTTCACAAAACTCTAGTAGGTCACATTCACCACTTACCACAGCAGAATTTGTTAAACTACCACTGTCTGTATTTGTTATTTAACTATTATTTGTACACTTTTTATTCAGCTAATCTGTTCAGAATTTACATTTTTACACTATAAAACTACAACCAGTGTATTTTGTGTGCTTAAATTATGTTAAAACATGTGTTAAAGTTTGTGGTGTGGTGGAAGTGACCTACTGGAATTTTGTGAAGCTCCGCTGCTTTCCAATGAAGTTCGCGCATGCAACATCTTTACTCTTCGATCAATGTTTGCTTATGTTAGTTACTGTTGGTATGCGCGTGCATTTGCCCTTTATTGTATTGCTTGTGTTTGTTGTTGTTGTACCACTGCATTTATATTTCGTGTTTGCATGTGTTGTTTGTTGTTGTACCATTGCATTTCTTTATTCCTTGTTATTGTTACTCAGCTGTGATTTGTTTGGGGATGCTGTTTATGGTAGACGGAGTAGATAAGCGTTGTTTTGGCGTGTACCATTGCGAAAAAATTTTGTTACCAGTATTATAATATAAATGTGATGGTTATTATTGTGATTATTACTATGATCATCAATAGTGCTATTATGTTTATTAGAGCATTATTACTAAAACTAATAATAATATTATAGAAAATAAAATTAATGTAATTGTAATAATTATTAGGGCAATGATTGAAATTTATGAAACTTCTTCATAATGTGATTTACCATCAGATTTCTTCGTGCTACGCCTTCCTTTGTAGTTTTCGGTGATTTTACTCTGCGGTTGTGTTTGCAAAGATGTAGATGGGCATCTGTGGAGGGTTTTGTTGCGATTTCTCTTCTCCCGTTTATTAACTTGTTTTCATAAAATGGTTTAAGCTCGCTTAGATGCGCTGTTCTCATCTTGCCTTGAAATGTTTTGTCCAGTTCGACGATGACTGGCGAAATAAAATTCGGGATTCTATGGGGCGCGCTGAATTTTGGTGCTAGTTTGACCGCAAAATTGTCGGTTGCTTTAGACAGATGGTGTTCCTTCAACAAAACTCTGTCTCCTATCGCCGGATTCCACTTCCTTCTCCGCAAATTATAATGTCGTGCCTGTTCTGCCGACGCACGTTGCTGCTTTCTTCGTACCATTTGAAATATCTCCCTAATTTTCGCTACTTTTTAATTTGCTGTTGTTGTGGCCTCGCCTGTGCCAAATGTTCGTATAGGACGTTGGGGATCCGTAGATCTCGTCCTTGTACCAAGAATGCCGGTACCCTGTTCGCTCGCGCACACTCGAATTTAGTGCTAACATTATCTCTGGTAATAACTCGTCCCAGTTGAGGTGTTCTTTTCCCGTAAATTGTGCTAACATCCCTTTGATGTTTCGGTTTGCCCTCTCCGTTGGGTTCTCTTGTGGTGTGTAGGGTGCTATTAATTGGTGCTTTACTCCATAGTCCTGAAGGATTCTCTTGAATTGTCTGCTCGTGAACTGGGCGCCGTTGTCTGTAATAATAGCCTTCGGAACTCCAAATCGTGATAATATACAGTCTATAAATGATTTGATGAGGCTATCCGCTATTGCCTTACGTAATGGTACGATCTCTACCCACTTGGTAAAACGATCTAGTAATACTAGAACCATGGTATTGCCGTGCTTTGAACGTGGTAATGGTCCAATGAAATCTGCGCACACCGTTGCCCACGGTTCTTCTGGAATTTGGGTTAACATTTTCCCCGCTGCTTGCTGTTGATTAGGCTTGTAAATTTGACAGGTTGGGCATTACTGTACATACCGTTTTATATCGCGAAACATTCCTGGCCAGTAGTACCTTGTGGCTGCTCGAGCTGTTGTCTTCCGGATACCCATGTGTCCGGCGCTTGGACTGTCGTGCACTTCCTGTAATATTTACCGCGTTGTGATTTCGCTACACATAGCTTCCACGGGATCGCGTCTTGATCGTCGATCTGAACTGCTATGTGCCGATATAACTCACAGTTTTCAATTATGTAGTCTGGAAACTTCTCCGGGTTTCGTTTAACCTCCTCCTTCCTTTTTTCAAGCCGTTTACACGATGTTTCGTTTTCGTGTTCCAGTCTGTTGAGTTGTGCGTCTTGCGGCTGTCGTGACAGTGCATCCGCTACTATGTTCAGCTTACCTTTCCTGTACTGTACATGGAACGAGTATTGTTGCAACTCCAACGCCCATCTCGCAATACGTCCCGAAGGAATTTCGATGGCGTTCAACCATTTCAGTGATAAGTGGTTCGTGATAACCGTGAATTCGTAGCCCTCCAGATATGGTCGCATTTTGCGTATAGCCCATACAATGGCTAAACACTCTTTCTCCGTGGGTAGGTAGGTTGAACTGGCCGGTCCATGAGGACCTCACATAGACTGATTGAGTCCGTAGTGTTACCAGAAGTTTGTTTTAACGACCAAACTGAAAAACCCTATCAAAAACCAGGACCTATGTTATAAAATAACTCCGTCCTCTTGGCAAATACTAGAAGCTTCCTAGGACTTAAGCCACTTGCTGCTTCTAGATCTGACAGCTGTATCACTCCTAATAGCTGGAGTCTTAGCCTGGCAAGTGCAGGGCACGAGCACAGAACGTGCTCGATCGTTTCCTCCTCCAACCCGCACTTCCTACACCTGCTATCACTGACCAAGCCTAATTTAAAGGCATGTGACGCCAGAAGGCAGTGTCCAGTCAGAATACCCGTCATGAGTCTACAGTCCTCTCTTTTTAATGATAGAAGCAACTGTGTTAGTCTAAGGTTGTAAGACCTACACATAATCTTCGACACTTTACAGCCCCGCGCTTGAACCCACGCCTTTTCTGCTTGGTCGATCATGTGCACCTCTCGCCTTCGCTTAATCTCGCCCAATCTAATTGGGACGTCTACGGAGCAAGCTTCAAGGGATGCGCCCTTTTTAGCTAATTCGTCCACTTTTTCATTCCCTTCTATTCCCATATGCCCTGGGACCCAATATAGATGTATACTTCTCCCTGTCCCGATTCTCTCCAGAGACTGCTTACACTCTAACACGCATTTAGATGCTGTGCTATGCGAGATTATTGCCTTAATTGCTGCTTGACTGTCAATATAAAAGTTAACACGGTTGCAGCTTAAGCTATTCTCTTCCAGGGTTTCTACTGCTTTGGTTACGGCTAATATTTCCGCTTGGAAAACGCTACAGTAATCCGGCAGCCTGTAGGATCTGCTTAATTCCGGATCAGCGCAGTATACCGCAGGCTCTACTCCTTCCACTATTTTGGAACCATCGGTGTACACACGTATCGCCTCGTCCGCCATTTGCGCACCCTTGCGCCAACCGTCCACCTCTATTGTGGCCTTAAGATCTCCCTCAAAGTGCAGGTAGGGAATCATGTAGCCTGTTCGTCTTGTGACTGAGGACGCTATACTACTATGGCCATATGGTCGGCGCTCAAGCTGCCCCGAAGCATCGAGCCTGGTTGCGGTCGTTAACGCTTTGTTCTTTGCTACCAGGTCTACAGGTGGAATGTGCAGAATGGCATACAGTGCAGCCGTCGGGGTTGTTTTCAGGGCTCCCGTTTTTTGTGGTATGTTGTTTTTTGTGTGGCTTTCCACCAAACAAGAACTCCATAGTATAGAATAGGGCTTACAATCGCTGTAAAAACCCAATGAGAAAGAGAGGGCGATAGGCCCCACGTACACCCCAGCATTCTTTTACATGCATAGAGTGCCGTTGAGGCCTTCTTGACCCTCTCCTCCACGTTGAGCTTCCATGAGAGCTTACTGTCTAGGATGATTCCTAGATATTTTGTGCAAGGTTTCTCCTGTAAGGTCACCGCTCCTAACTTAGGCCTGGTCCAATTTGGGACCTTGTACCTCTTTGTAAACAAGACCATATCCGTCTTCTCCGCATTGACTTTCAGCCCGACATTAGATGCCCAGGTATGAATATCCCGAAGCGCCCGATCCATCAAAGAACTAATCTTTGGAAGGCATTTTCCACTTATGACAATTGCAACGTCATCTGCGTAAGCCGTAAGTTTTACGGGTCCCTCATCGAATTGCCTGAGCAGTTGGTTGATGACCAGTGTCCACAGCAGAGGTGATAGCACCCCTCCCTGCGGCGTGCCCCTGTCCACTGATTTCGTGGCCTCGTACAATCCCCATTGTGATGTAATCTTTCTGCAATTTAACATGCAGCCGATCCATCTGATTAAGGCAGGATGTACTTTAATGTAATTAAGACCATCCATAATCGCCCATTTTGCAACATTATTGAAAGCCCCGGCAATGTCCAAGATGACTCCTAGAGCATACTCCTTATATTCCAGGGATTTCTCTATGCTTATTACCACCCTATGCAATGCGGTGTCTACCGACTTGCCTTTGGTGTACGCATGCTGTGTTGTGGAGAGCAGCTTTTCATCCACGTTGGACTTTATGTACACATCTATCAGCCTCTCAAAGGTTTTGAGCAGAAATGATGCTAAGCTAATGGGTCTATAGTCTTTGGGATACACGTGACCGATCTTCCCCGCCTTTGGTAGAAAAGCTACTCGAGCAGTTCTCCAAGATTGCGGTACATGATTCAGTCTTATGCACCCATCGAATATTATTTTAAGCCATTCCACGACCGCCCTACTTGAGACTTGTAGCATGGCCGGGAATATACCATCTGGGCCCGGCGATTTAAACTTAGAAAACGTCTTCACTGCCCACTCGATCTTGGTATCGGTCACCAAGCCCGGCACCACTAGCTCCGTGATCGAAGTGTGAGTGATGTCTGCTGGTTCTTCTAAACCGTCTCCCGATGGGAAATGTGTATCGAGAAGCACCTCAAGGGATTCCTCACTATCACGTGACCATTCCCCGTTCTCTTTCTTTATTAGTCCCTGGACTATGTTTCCCTTTGCTAGGACTTTTTTCAACCGTGCTGTTTCACTGGAGCACTCTATGTCCGTACAGAAACTTTTCCATGAGTTTCTCTTCGCCCTGGTAATTTCACGCTTGTAGATCCTCAGTAGATCCCTGTACTCGTCCCGACGCGCTTCGCTTTCCGCGGTCTTTGCGAGTTTAAACATTTCTTTTACCTGTCTTCTTAGAAGACTCAGCTCATTGCTCCACCATGGCGGCTTTGCTTTTCCTCTGAATCTTCTTAGAGGGCAAGCTTTATTATACGCAGTCATAAGCGTCCTTGTTAGGAATTCATTCGACTCCTCCAGTTCCTCTACATTAGCAACCTCTTTGGGTTGTCCCAGTTTCGTTTCTACATGTTTCTGGAATTTAGTCCAATTCGTTGCCCTAGGGTTTCTAAAGGTTCCTCCCTTCTCTACCCTCTTTAGTGGGATGCTGAAGCTTATATACGCATGGTCGGAGAAGGATGGTCTATCGAGAACCATCCAATCATACCTTGATATATCACGCTCGGAGCTCAATGTAATATCCAGAACATTGCTGGATGTTGGACCAATGTATGTAGGAACATTTCCCCTGTTGGCTATCTGCAAATTGGTTTGCAGGATGTAACAAAATAGAGATTCGCCTCTCTCGTTCGTATCTGCTCCTCCCCACGCATTGTGGTGCGCATTTGCATCTGCGCCTATGACCAACCGCCCTTTGCGCCCTTCCTCCTGTACTAGCCTTTTGCACTCCATCGGTGGAACCTCCGCAGCATGGGCCATGTAGCAGGACGCCAGGATAAATGCCTGCTTATTCTTTTGCTCAACGGCCACCGCTACGAGATCCTCGGTGGTGTAATTAGGCAGCATATATGAATGCAGCTGTTTCCTTACCATTACTACAGCTCGCACCCGTCCTTCCGTTTGTGCGTAGTAAACGCCAAACCCGCGCGCGCTAAGTCCAGAAACCTTTCCTCCCGATGAGAGCCACGGCTCCTGGATCAGCGCCACGTCAAACGAACCCTCCTCAAGAGTTAGGAGGAGTTCGCTCGACGCCACTTTACTGTGTTGGAGGTTTATCTGTAGGACTCGCAGCACCATTGAGCTGTTTGTCCCCCTCCAGCACCTTCGTCTTGACGTCGTCGTCCTCCTCTTGCCCTTTTGGTTTAGAGTATTCGAGGCCCCCTTCAGCCCCTCGTGAATGTTGTGCCGTGTGTTCCTCTGTGCGAGTCACAGCACCATTTAGCGGTTGGTCCTCTTCTAGCACGTTCGTGGTGACGTCGGGGACCTCCACCTGTCTTTTTTCCCTTAGGCTTCTGAGGTCCTTTTCGACTTCGCCCACTTCCAGCGTGTTAGGATTTTTATCCTCGGGACTTCTTTTCCTGAGTGGCATGTAAATTTTGCCAGTGCCAAAGGACATTTTGCCAAGCTGCGTGTACAAAATATCCTCCGCCTGCTTGTTTATTTGGAAGATGTAGAACTGACCATCCTCGGTAGGCCGAGATACAGTAAGTACCTTCCAATCCTGTGTCGGTATGTTCGGATTCTGATTCTGCAGAAGTCGCAGTGTATCCTCCGACTTCATCACGCATGGTATCCATACCTTAACTTTTGGTACCGTGGGGATTTGCGCTTTATCCACCACCTCAAACCGCGCGTTCGTGCCTTGCCTTTGGAGGTTTGGAACGACTTCCTCCAGCCACCGCAAGCTCGCGATGTTGTCGCACGCTATCATCTTCACACCATTATACCATCCCCCCGAATCAAAGGTTGGAAGGGGCTTACTTGGTTGTTCCCGCATCATCTTAAGCATTAAGCTAATAAGCTCCCTTTCCACAGATCTCCACCTTTCAGTAGTCATTTGTCCGAACGGACTGCTACGATCAACCAGCGCCACAGTCAGTGACTGCTTTGCCACATCACTCATCTTCTCGGGAAAAGCAGGAGTCTTAGTGTTATCTCCCTTTGGAACCTCCGAGAACACCGGACTCTTCGCGTTAACTCCCTTTAGCGCCTCCGAGAAAGCCGGAGTCTTAGCGTTATCTCCCTTTGGCTTATCTCCTACTTCCGTAGTTGGAACTTCCCTCTGACTGGCAGCTTTCGAGGTAGTTGCTACCTCCCTATTGGAACCCATCTGTCTTACAGCTTTGAGCCTACTTGTCTTGTCTATGCGACTGCCCTGCCTCGCGGCTCTAGGACTGGGTCCTTTCTGCCTCTTGAAAGCAGGCTTGTCGCCTTCTGCCGAACGTTGCCTCTTCATTCTGCCATTCGACGCTTCTTCCTCCTCGTACCGGTTGCAGAACCGAGGGTTTCTCGCAGCAAACCTTTTGAACTGCCTTCGACCTACTTCTACCGCTTCATGGGCCCATTCCAAGCGCTCGATCTCCACTTCTGTTGGGTCGACCACTGCTCCTAAGCGTTGTAAAATTCTTAGTGCTGCACGGTACTGCGAGAGAGCTCTTTTACTTCCTCTGCTCCGTACCCTTCTCCACTCTTCTACTCCGTTTTCATTTGTGTGCTTCTCCAACACGGAGTTCATTGAATCAGCACTACTCTCGCTCCCCGAGTCCGACGCATCGCTTAATTCGTATTTGTCGTCCTTGGATTGCGACTCAGTCCTCCTCTTTACATCCTCCTTATTACATTCAGGTAATGAGTTGTTCATCTTAGTCGTACGACCACCTGCCCACAAGGCGGGCTCAGCGGTCCAGTATTATATACGGGGAAAGAACCGTCCGCCACAGCAGCGCCCCTTACTGCGGTAAGGCCATAAATACTTCCCGAGATGGCCCGGTATCGGGAAGGCTCCGTTCGAATACAGCCGAATTTATCCCCTGGCTGCAAATCGTCCAATAGGCACGGTCCGCATAACACCCTGGATTAGGGGGTTGGCAGTTCTTGGTCACCGACATCCCGCCGCCCTCCTATGAGGCGAAACGGCGTAGATGTCAGTCCTAAACAGCTCCGCCTCATAGTCGGGCGCTATGGAGTTCAGCTAAGCCCTCACACCAACGACAAGGTGCCTACCCTAGTGAGGGCCCGTGGGTGAATAATTAATTTCTGCTTTGTTGAGGTGTCGGCTAGCGTACGCGATTACCCGCTCTCCGTCATCTAGCTCCTGTGTGAGGACTGCCCCTAGTCTAAAATCGCTCGCGTCTGTTTGTAATGTGAATATTCGTGTAAAATCTGGGCACGCCAGTACTGGTGCTTCGGTGAGTGAATTCTTCAATGACTGAAATGCTGTTTCTTGTGTTTCGGTTCATTTCCATCTGTTACCCTTCTTTAACATGGTTGTTAGCGGATGCGCTATTTTTGAAAACTCCGGTACGAATCGCCGGTACCAAGATGCTCTACCTAAAAATCGTCTTAATTCTCTGACGTTTGTTGGTGCTTGCAATTTCTTAATTGTGTGTATACCCTTTTCGCTTACGACATGTCCCAGATACTTCAGTTGCTTCTTGAAAAATTCGCACTTTTCGGCGTTGATTCTTAAATTTGCTTTTCGTAGACGTTTAAACACTTCCGTTAGATGTTTAATATTCTCCTCTAGCGTTGAGCTTGTAATTATGATGTCATCTAGGTATGCGAATGCGTTCGGTTCCAATTCGGGGGCGGTTACTTGATCTAATGCCCGCTGAAATGTTGCGGGTGCTGAATGAACACCAAATGGCATCACGCGCCATTGAAACAGCCCGCGTCCAGGTACAGTAAATGGCGTATATTGCTTACTTCCTTCCTCCATAGGGATCTGCCAGGACCCGTTTTTCAGATCCAGGCTACTTATATACTTCGCTTTTCTTAGCCGGTCTAGTATGTGTTGCATGCGCGGTATTGGGTATGTATCGGGGACTGAGCGTGCGTTCAGCTGGCGATAGTCTATACATAACCTCCACTTACCATTCTTCCTCTTTACGAGTACGATCGGTGCACTATGCGGGCTCCGCTATGGCTCGATGCACCCCTTCTCCAATAGCTCGTTTATCTCCACATTAATGGTTTCCTGCATCTTCGGATTCCGTGGAAAGTATCTTCGTTTTATCGGCCGATCATCACGCATTATTATTTTATGCGTCGCGATATTTGAGGTACCAGTCATATTTTCGAAGCTAAGAATTTGTTCGTCTAGGAAATCCTTAACTCTTGTAGTGTTTTCAGACGGGCTTTGTTGGTCCGTAGTTAGTCCTTCTGTATCGTATCGTTTACATCGGGCTCGCCTGCCTCAGTTATTGTCCTGCACATAACCGTGTCTTTGATTGCCTCTTCTGCTTGTAGCTTTACCGTGTGACCGCCGAAACTTAACGATGTGTTTGCCCTGGCAAGTATGTCTATGCCGATGACAACTTCTTCTATTAGCCCCGGGAGAACGAGTATTTCGCTGTTGTACTTCTCTTTCTCACTCTCAACATCTGCCACTATTGCTTCCTTTATCGTACTGGCTCTACCATCGCCCAATACCACTCGGCTTCGTACCTATTTCAAAATCGCCTTACTTAATCTCCTCGAACATGTCTCACTCATAAAACTCCTTGTCGCTCCTGTATCTACAGTTGCTGTTACTTTGCAGCCATTTATATTTACTTACTTACTTACTTAATTGGCGCTTAACCGTCTAAACGGTTATGGCCGTCCAACAAGGCGCGCCAGTCGCTCCTTCGCTCCGCCAACCGGCGCCAATTGGTCACACCAAGGGAGTTTAAATCGTTTTCCACCTGGTCCTTCCAACGGAGTGGGGGCCGCCCTCTACCTCTGCTTCCATAGGCGGGTTCCGATAGAAACACTTTCTTGGCCGGAGCATCATCTTTCATTCGCATAACATGGCCTAGCCAGCGCAGCCGCTGCGTTTTAATTCGCTGGGCTAGGTTGATGTCTGCGTATAGCTCGTACAGCTCATCATTAAATCTTCTTCGGTACTCGCCATCGCCAACGCGTAGAGGTCCATAAATCTTTCGAAGAACTTTTCTCTCGAACACTCCCAAAGCCGCTTCATCTGCTGTTGTCATGGTCCATGCTTCTGCCCCATATAGCAGGACGGGTACGATAAGTGACTTGTAGAGTATGATTTTCGTTTGCCGAGAGAGGACTTTACTTTTCAATTGCCTACCTAGTCCAAAGTAGCATTTATTGGCAAGATTGATTCTTCGCTGGATTTCAGTGCTGATGTTGTTGCTAATGTTGATGCTGGTTCCCAAATAAACGAAGTCTTTTACTATTTATATTTACGTCGGCCAAAATACGCCCTTCCGTTTTCTTCGAATCAGTTAGACCTCCCGAATTTGTATTGCTGGAGACCCCACCCCTCGGGTCTGATCGAGTCTCCGGTCGTTTCCCGATGACGCGCGGCAACAATTTTTTGTGAGAATGTTATGCCGACCACATTCCCAACAAAAGTCTCGACGTTAATTGCGGCACGCATAGGCACGATGTCCGTTTTCACCACATCGCCTGCAGGCGGTCCTGGGATTCGTATACGGTTGTCTTGTTGGTGGGTTATTTCGCTGTGTATTGCCATTGCCAGTCCTGCTACTCTACATCTGGTAATTCTTGTATGAAAAAATGACGGTCATCTCGACGCCTTGCAGGAAGTGCTCTTGCCACTACTCTCCGCGCATCTCTGCCATTCGTGATATTTTCGAAGTCCTCTGCCAGACTCACCAAGCCTTGGAGCATCTGAAATTCAGTTCGCTTTATTTATAATTGGTACTCACTGTGGCAGTTTCGGTATATTCTTTGCAGTCTTTGTTGCTCGGTGAGGTTCGCGTGTCTCATGAGGTTCTGTAGTTCCAAAACGTAATCCTTGAACGACTTCCGTGGTTGTAGTGTTCGCGGACGTATCTCGTCTTCTAGCCTTTCGAAGTATAATGCGCTCAAGAAGAAGCGTGAAAAGTCGTGTTTAAAACTGTTCCATTCGCTCCAGTGACGATTATTTTTCCGCAACCATACCACGGCTCGGTGCTTGAATAATTCTGGTAGCGCTCGCGGAAGTGGATTGAGTGTATCGGGGACTGAGCGTGCGTTGAGCTGGCGATAGTCTATACATAACCTCCACTTACCATTCTTCTTTTTTGCGATTACGATCGGTGCACTATGCGGGCTTCGCGATGGCTCGATGCACCCCTTCTCCAATAGCTCGTTTATCTCCACATTAATGGTTTCCTGCATCTTCGGATTCCGTGGAAAGTATCTTCGCTTTATCGGCCGAATCATCACGCAGGATTATTTTATGCGCCGCGATTTGAGGTACCAGTCATACTTTCGAAGCTAAGAATCTGTTTGTCTAGGAAATCCTTATCTCTTGTAGTGTTTCCACTTCATATCCCTCCGCCAGCTCTTCTACTCTCTCGACGAAACTCAGTGGGTCACCTTTGCCATCGTACTAAATTCCCCATTTTCGTTCTCGATCCATTACGCAGACGGTAGACGGAGGTTGGGTAAGTTGTCCTGCAAATTGATATGACATATTAGGTATCGCATGTATGCTTACGCTTTCAATGTTGTTGACCGGGGTCGCTGGTCGACTTCCGGAAGTGGTTCCGCTGTTGCCTTGACCTTGCTTATTAGTGGTTAATGTTGTTTTGGAATGCTTTGTTTCCAACACTGCGAAACGTGTTTCGTAGCTCGGATTTTGGTTAAAAAATTGGGCGAACTCCTTCCTCAAATCGTCGACGGTTCCACTGTTGTTGAATCCAAACTCGGCCGCGTATGTCAAAAGATCTTCCTTCATCAGGTAATTAATCCAATTTACCTTGACCATGTTGTTAAAATATATGTCCCCTTATATGTATAAGGGGCCTGCTCGGGCGCCAATTGTAACGAACCCCGAATGTCGGGTTTATAGCTGGGGTATAACTCAGCGAATGGGCTCGCCTATACAATAAGAGATGTTAGTTAAACATTATAAAAAAAATAATGATTTATTTCAAATCCTTCGGAAAATACGTATGTGATTATAATCTGTTTAACCACCGAGTGTTTTACACGCCTCTCCTATATATAATTTAATATTATCATTATATATGTTTTAAAATGTATGTATGATTGTACAAAGTATATTTAATTCAAAATGTATTTACATATATGTAAAAGTAAATTCATTTCATGCCATATATATATTGTAAAGAATATTAGCAGCACTAAGAGATACTATCATATCTAAGCCGATGCTAAGCAGTATGCACATCATGCACTTGTATGCACATCAATAATTCAATCATTATGTCTGCACATATGTACATACACGCAGCGGAGAAGCAACGCACAACCACATGCATAAATCTGAGATACTCCCGAAAGTATGCAATGGTTGTGCAAGTGTCGCTCACACATACAAACACATGCAGATATCTTATCTGAGATGCTCCCAAAAGTATGCAATTATAATTGTGTTCACACATACACGCGCATATGAGAAGCTATAAACGTAGTAATTTTATAGCTGATAACCAACTAGTTAATTCTAGAAATAGAAGCGCCTAGAAGATGCAAACGAGAAATCACAGAGTATAAAAGGCAGCAACAGTAGAGGCACGACAATCAGTTTCATTTAAGCAAGCTATTGGTTGTGAAGTATCAGTGTTATTGTGAAGTACTTTAATAAAGGCCATTTTGCATTATTAAATATTGGAGTTATTTATTCAACAGTTTAGCGATACGAACGTTAGTAGAAGGTTGCGAATAAGAGGATTTGCAGTAAATTCGTTAAAATTGTGTCAGAAGAGGAATTGTTGAATAAATTCCAAAGATTGGGAATACAACTCGGACCCAGGAGAACCGTATAACATCCAAGATGGAAGCACAGGAGACACGTATAACATCCAAGATGGAAACACAACTATAATCCCAGGAGAACCGTATAACAGTGAAGATTGAAGCACAAGGGGCACGAATATCCGAAATGTCGGCGCAAATTTCAGCACAGATATCATCGCAGATCTCAGCTCAACTGGAAGAGCAAGAAGGACGTATTTCCTCGAAGTTGGAGGTGCAAGATACAAAAATTGTACAGTTTGAGGAAAAAAATTGAGGCCGAGGTGGATGCTTTGAGAGGACGTATCGAGCAGTTGCAACTAAATCGCCCAGCATTTTCAACGAGAAATCCGAAAGTAAAAACTCCATCTTTTGACGGTTCTGTTCCTTTCAGGTATTCAAGCTTCACTTTGAGAAGACGTCAGCAGTGAACAACCGGAATGCTGAAGATAAAGTTGCTGCACTGTTCGTGGCATTGAAAGGGCCTGCAGCTGAAATTTTACAGACAATTCCAGAGTACGAACGGAACAACTATGAAACATTGATGAGCGCTCTAGAGAGACGTTACGGAAGCGAGCATAGGCAACAGATATATCAAATTGAGTTGCAAAATCGCTACCAAAAAGCGAATGAGACTTTGCAGGAGTTTGCGTCGGATGTCGAAAGACTGGCCCATCTAGCAAATGCGGACGCACCCGTGGAATACACTGAAAGGGTAAAGATTCAGATCTTCATAAATGGCATACGGGACGTCGAAACAAAGCGAGCTACATATGCAAACCCAAAGCCAACATTCGCAGAAACGGTATCACATGCTCTGATTCAGGAAACAGCGTCGATTCTGTGTAAGGCAGTTTTCAAAGCACGCCGTGTGGAAGTAGAAAGGCCAGAGTGGGTAGACGCAATTTTAAACGCTTTAAAAGGAACACAACAGAAGAACAATGGTGCAATCAAATGTTTGAAGTGCGGAAACCCAGGGCACATTGCTCGTCATTGCAGCACTGGTCCTGGTAGTTCCAACTTGGGTGGCCGTAAACGCAAAGCTGGAGGAGATAAGCAGATGTAAAGAACGAAACCTTGCCCCAGCTATTGAATGTCCTGTGATATCGGTGTCGCAAATTGGAAGGAAATCAAGTAGTCTTACCGTCAGAGGGAATGTGGATGGCAAGGAGCGTGTACTGACTCCCAGCAAACACAGTTTCTAACGTTAGAGAAATGTTGTAATTTTACATTAGAGTTCTAATGTAGTTCTCTAATGCATTTCGAATCGAAAACTAGGTTAGAATTCGACTGTAAAATGATTCGAATAAAACTAGAAATACTGAGCGCAATATTTAAGTACGGTTTTAATTTATTATAATAGAAAAAGCCTTTGAAATATGTTCCTTCTTAATACATAAGCTTATAACCAAATAAAAGTATTTGATATAATGAAACAATGAAAATTTCACTGATTTTAAATAATTGAACTTAATTGCGCATCGCTTCAAAATTCTCATTAGAAACCCATTAGAAATTGACGTTAGAATTCGATTAGAATTCTAACCATTTCCTCGATATCGAGAACGAAGTCCCCTTTTTGTAGAGAATGCTATAATTCGCGACAGTTTCGCAAATCGTCCTCTAACCTTCTACCTTAGAGAAATACATTAGAATTCGATTCGTCTTCTAATCGTTTTCTAACCTAAATGTTTGTTGGGCTGTAGATACGCGTGCATCTCATTCCTTGATTCGATCTGATTTAGTCAACAGGAGAGTAAACCCGTTACCTGGAGCAAGGTTGCGTACGGTTACAGGCGAGTATAACCAAGTCCAGGGAGAAGTAATATGTGAAGTCTTAATTGGGAAGGTCATGGTTCTACACAAATTCATTGCGGCAGAGATTGTTGATGACATCATATTGGGAGTGGACTTCTTAGTTGACCATGACATCAAGATCGATATGCAGAGAAGGGTGATGCGTTATGAGAACCAGGATGTGCCACTTAACTTCAGTTTGGAAAAAGGGCTCAGCAGTAATCGAGTACTGGAGGGGAAGAGTCCACAAAGACCACGAAAGTCAAAGGTAAAGGTTGATGGAACGAATGGGCCAAACAAAGCAAAATCGAAGGTACCTGCGAGGAAAACACTGGCATTGACAAACCCAAATGGACGCACTAAAACGACTGAAAGAATTTTCCAGAAAGAATGCAAGGGTGGTTTCAAGCCAGCGCGCACTACTGCTGTGATACTGATGATGCAAAGTCAATCCGTCAAGATCAAGCTCTGCGAAGTAGTTCTTCATTGGCCAAACAACAGAGTGCGAGGGAAAGATCCAGGATAATGAGTAGTAAGATGAAACGCAGGTACGATGAGAACAATAATTCGGAAGGTTTCTTGGAGGGAGATTTGGTACTGCTATACAACCCTCACCGGCAGAAAGGTGTTCCATGCAAATTTCGGTGCAGTTGGGAAGGCCCGTAAAAAGTTGTAAAGAAGATCATTGACACCGTCTACCGCATACAAACCATTGGCAAACCACAAAGTAAAAGATTGGTACATTTGGAGATGCTAGCAGCGTTCAGATCGAGTGATTTGTATGATCGGGAACGATCAGACTTTGGTGGAGGGCAGTGTAACGAATATTAGCAGCACTTAGGGATACAATCATCTTTAAGCCGATGCTAAGCAGTGACATGTATGCACATCCATAATTCAATCATTATGTCTACACATATGTACATACACGCAGCGGAGAAGCAACGTACAACCACATGCATAAATCTGAGATACTCCCGAAAATATGCAATGGTTTTGCAAGTGTCGCTCACACATTCAAACACATGCAGATATCTTATCTGAGATGCTCCCAAAAGTATGCAATTATAATTGTGTTCACACATACACGCGCATATGAGAAGCTATAAACGTAGTAATTTTATAGCTGATAACCAACTAGTTAATTCTAGAAATGGAAGCGCCTAGAAGATGCGAACGAGAAATCACAGAGTATAAAAGGCAGTAACAGTATAGGCACGACAATCAGTTTCATTTAAGCAAGCTATTGGTTGTGAAGTATCAGTGTTATTGTGAAGTACTTTAATAAAGGCCATTTTGCATTATTAAATATTGGAGTTATTTATTCAACAGTTTAGCGATACGAACGTTAGTAGAATGTTGCGAATAAGAGGATTTGCAGTAAATTCGTTACAATATATAAATTATTATAATTCAGTTAATAATTTCAATATGATATTGTATTATCTACAATGAAAAATCCAAATTTGTGGAGTTCCCGAAAGCCTGTAATTTTGGGGTCTTCACAACAGGTGTAAGAAGGGGTTTTTCACTGCTCGACCTTCTCACTTTATATTTTGCCAGGATTTAAACACACATGTTTTAACGTTATAATATTTAGTGAATAATAGTATGTATTAAAAGAGTTTAATTAAAGTTACATTGAAAGTTAGAATATTTGATTATATTTCATTTGGCCACACACGCATGGTTGATGTTGATCGTTTAGACTCTTATTGGTAACTAACTCATCGTGAGAGAAAGACTACTAGGGTTGCTGTTGGTCGGTAATATGCAAATATGGTAGGGTTTCAATTATTCGTCTTACAGTCGGCTATTCTGACATTGATGGGAGCCCTCGTCCATCCTCGTGGTCGTCGGAGTATTCGATTTCGTCGTAATCATCAGGTGGAAATTGACACCACCGCTTTAGTTTATCTGATGCAAATACAGATGAGTAATGCCTCTTCGTACGGTGTGATTTTGGCAAATCTTCGATAACGTATCTATCGTTTGTAGTCGTTGGTAACAACATTGACAATATTGTACGATTTGTTCTTTCTGCATATGAATTCGCTCGCGGAGTTCGTACCACATTTAAAATACTTTTAATGTCGTTTTCTTTGCAATACCTCTGGAATTCTTTGGAAGTGAAAGCGGTCCCACGATCGCTTACAATTCTTCGCGGAATACCAAAGTAACTACTTATTTCGTTTAGAACTGTGATTACATGCTTAGTCGAGGTGTCTTTCACAGCCCGAAGGATTGTGAACTTTGTGAAAGCGTCCACTATCACCAAAACGTGCTCATTTCTTTTTTCGATTTAGGTAAATGGCCCCAAATGGTCGATATGAAGGGTCTTGTACGGAATAGGATCAATTTCATCATAGCGGTACTCACCCTCATTTTTACCGCCTGGTCTTCGATTGTATGCACATTCTACGCATGACTTTAAATAGCTCGTCACATAACGACGTATTCTTGGAAACCAGAACTTTGTTTAAATACGCTGCAATGTCTTTGGAAGTGAAAGCAGTCCCACGATCGCTTACAATTCTTCGCGGAATACCAAAGTAACTACTTATTTCGTTTAGAACTGTGATTACATGCTTAGTCGAGGTGTCTTTCATAGCCCGAAGGATTGTGAACTTTGTGAAAGCGTCCACTATCACCAAAACGTGCTCATTTCTTTTTTCGATTTAGGTAAATGGCCCCAAATGGTCGATATGAAGGGTCTTGTACGGAATAGGATCAATTTCATCATAGCGGTACTCACCCTCATTTTTACCGCCTGGTCTTCGATTGTATGCACATTCTACGCATGACTTTAAATAGCTCGTCACATAACAACGTATTCTTGGAAACCAGAACTTTGTTTAAATACGCTGCAATGTCTTCAACGATTTTGGCACAACCCACAGAAGTTTATTGTCTACTTTGCGGTATAGCCTTTCGTTTTCAACAGTGAACTCTTTGCTAACATTGTTAATTAATTCGTAGGTCTTCGGTGATTTTCTGAATATTGGATCTTGCATTTGCATTGAATGCACCCAATCTGCTTCGTCGATTGCTATTTTGTAGACTTTCATATCGGCTACTTCTAATTCTTTGGCTGACTCGACCGGCGCTCGGCTGAGGCAGTCTACGTGCTCCATTCTCGTCCCTGGCTACTCTCGGGATCATTTCGCGTTTTTTCATGGTCGACTTTATTGCATTACAGTCGGTAACTACTTTAATTTGCTTGCCTAATATATAGCACTTAAAACGTTCAAGAGATTCAACCACCGCAAGGGTTTCTAACTCGTAGCTATGAAATTTGCTTTCAGAGTCACTCGTAGCTTTACTATAATAAGCTATTGGTCGTAAGTCATCTTTTTCGCGTTGCAGAAGTACGCTCGCTAACCCTATTGACCTTGCATCGGTATGCAATTTATGCTCAGCGTCAGCACGATATGCTGTCAACAATGGTTTTGACGTCAACTTTGACTTAAGCTCATTAAACGATTGATCATGTCGAGATGTCCACTCAAAGGGCACATTTTTGCGTAACAATTGCCGTAATGGCTCAGATATCAGGGCATATCCAGGAATAAACTTCCGGAAATAACCACTCAAATCAAGAAATTTTCTAATGTCACTTTCATTTTTAGGTTTTTCAATCTTTTCTATTGCGATTGTCTTTACCATACCTGGGCTGATACCGTCAGCTGTCAACTCGGGACCTAAAAAGTTTATAGTGTCTTTAAAAGACTCGCACTTATTTGCATTTAGAGTAAGTCCAAGCTCACGCATAACACTGAATACACGTCTGAGTTTAGGTAACAACTCATCAATTGAATTATCACCTACTAATATATCGTCCATGTAGTGAATCATGTCACCACCAACTTTCTCTTGTACTTTTGCCATCAGTCGCTGAAATACAATTGGTGCGTTACGCAACCCAAATGGTATTCTTTTGAACTCATAGTGTCCACACGTCGTTATGAAAGCGGTATATTTACGACTTTCCTTTTCGATTGGTATCTGGTAATACCTACTGTTCAGATCTAACACACAAAAATACCTAAACTGTTTGGCTTCATGTAGTCGTTACTCAATTTTTGGCACTGGAAAAACTTCTTTTTTTGTCAATTCATTCAAGCGTCTATCGTCAATACAGCCTATCCTCACCGTTTTTCTTTTTTACTAATAATACGGGACTAGCAAATTCGGAATTTGATTTTACAATTATATCTGCATTTGGCAGATCGTCAATCATTTGTGCCAAAATTTTTTTTTTAGGCTCAGGCACTCTATAAGGTGCTTGAGCCACCACTTTATCTGAATTCGGCTCTATTGTCATTTCTACAGAATTTGTTTTACAAACATTTGCTAAACCTTTCGAAAACAAGTCACTAAAATCGCTTAACACATCGATGAGTTTCGTTTGCGCCACTGTATCCTCGATACCACGCGCTAATTCACAGATTATTTCATTCTGTGTAACATTAATTTTGCTGTTACATTCGATTAAGTTGTTTTCAATTATTTTCGGTAACTCACTCACAAAGGGCTCATTTTCAAAATGCATTTTACCATTTTTCAATTTGACACTCAAATTCGGATAAATTAATATATCCTGCCCCAATAACATATCTGTTTTCAAAACATTGTCATCAACGATATAAAGATATGTCTCAACAATAACTTCATCAATACACATTTCAACTTTTATTTTATTGTTTAGTACTTTTACACCACCACAAATACCTTTAATTTGCAGTAAACACTTTTGTTGCTCAATATCGATATATTTTGCTATCGATTCTTTAATTATAGAACATTAAGGGGACTCATGAAAGCATATAAACTTGTAAGGTGTAAAATTATATCCATTTACACACGCTGTTATATGAACGCACCTAGTAATACTCTTGATAAACTTGATTGTTTATCAGCTGTATTATTCCCAAACAAAATTTTTTTGATTGTTATACAAATACAAAAATGCCAAGATTAAGTGAAAAATCAAAACTAAAACGCCTTTACTTGCTGATGTTGGAGATTTCTGATGAAAATGCCTGCTGTAATGTCTGCAAGGTTGCATTCCTTTGAGTTTACCGCGTTTACACAATGAAATGTGCGCGTAAATTTATACAAATTGTGTAAATGATTTTTCATACAAAATTTGACAGCTCGATTACGCGCTAGATAAATTTATACGTTTACACACTTTATAAGGCATTTATACGGTTACATGAGTCCCCCTATTGACTACCTGAGTCAATAAATGCTTTAAATTTGTCACCATTTATCGATACCATCTTACTGAAGTATTTATCGTAATCAATCACATCGTTTTGTAGCACATCAGCATTTTGCTTTGTACCACTTCGAGACTCGCTTTCAGTATTTTGTATTTCACTCTTTTTCTCTCTCTCTTGTGGTTTCGAGCACTGTCGCGAAATACGTCCATGCTCTCCAAAATTATAGCAAATAATCTTATTAGCATTCTCGCTTCTTTTGGCATTCTTGCTTTCCACACTTTGTTTACTTTCTGATTTATAGCGATTCAATGTATCACCACTCTTTCCACAGTTTACAAAATATTCGCTCAACGCTTCGCGCATTTGTTTGACAGATTCAAACCTAATTGCAGCAATAGCTAATTGTAATTCACGATTTCTTAACCCGTCGCGAAAATACTTTATGATTGCAGCTTCACTCAATTTTAGTTTTTTCCCTAATGCATTCATTCGAAAGCAATAGTCAACCACCAATTCGTTGCTTTTCCTAGACGCATTTGACACTATATAATGAACTTGCGCCTCGTCAACATGTTGCTCAAATTCTAATTTCAAAGCAATAGCAAAATCATTCCAATTGGAATGTACGACCGACAACGCGTCAAACCACATACGCGCTGCGCCTTTCAACTGGCTGTATACGGCCAAAAATAAACATTTCTCGTCAAACTGATATGCTACACGCACGGCATTTACACGATCGATGAATTGTTCCATTGTTATAGAATTTTGATTTGATGGATCAAACACGGGAATAGTCTCATCAATTTCTTTAACCGAACTACCGAATTAATAGAAATTGGCGTTTGCGCTGCTTCTCTTTGATGTTTAACATTTGTATTTGCACTGGTCTGCATAACTGAAATTGCGTTTTGCAACATTTCGCGCAAATCATTTATTTGTTCTTGCAAACTCGTTGTACCCGATATTACGAACTCAATTTCATCACCGCCATTTGCTTCTACTAATCTTTGTATTAACTCTGCCCGCGTCCCCATCGTGGCAAGTTCTTTTTCACGTAAAATCGTGCTAACTTGATCAATACGTAAATCATTTATTCTCGGCATGTCATTATGCTTTTTGTTCGCTAATATTTCTAATTAGAATTACTCAAATTTGTGTATGTCTCACTCGCTGCACGTAGCCGTCACGCACTTTCGTTTGCCTTTTAATTACTCTTGTACATATATGTAATTACACACATTTATACATATATTCGTTTGCTTTTCGTTACGCCGTTTAAATTCCAAAATTTTATCTGATTGTCCTTTGAACAGCTAACAATAATGTTTCGTTCTGCAGCAAAATGTTGTTAGAAATGTACGGCCGTTATGGGCGCGTTATGGCCAATGAGACGTTGACGTCCCGCCTGCTCTACAATATCCACCACAATTAATTCGGCATTAAGGTTGCCGCTCAATAATCATATGCCCATATCATCGAAATGTAGGACGGACACCACACTTTTATGCAATGCCAATGTGCATACAGATTGTTCGGGAGCACACAAGTCAAAAAGCTCACAAATTCCGTCAATGTGTATGCGATCGGGCGAGGCACGTAGTGCGGTAACTTCCTGCTTATCACGACGCAGCGTCAATGCACGTTCTCCCAATCTAAAGTAAACGCAAAATCAGTTTCAGTTTAATTACATAAATAATTTGCAGTCCACCTCTTACCCCAAATTCCAAATAATAACATTTTCATTTTAATTTTTTTTTTATAGGCCGATAAGCCAAATATTGTTTCGTCAGACCCATTTAATATATTTACACGTGCACTAAAATATTAATTAAATTGAATACTATTAATATTTTTTGACGCGTGCAATCTCTCAAGAAAGCAAAACAAATGAGTGGGAATGCATACAATAGACAATAATGATATCTCGCCTTCCTACTTTGACATTCAGCCAGAACCATGGCGGAACCATACAAGGTGATATATATGGTGACATACCTACAAACATAAATAAAAGTTCCATGTACTTTGTTTTTGTAAATCGATGGACTAATGTCAAAATCGTAATGCGCCGAAAGTTGATGTATCAAATCATATTAAAAAAGAACAATCAGCTGTCACCGTGCTACGACCTTGTATAGTTCCGCCATAGCCAGAACAAACTTTTTTTGTTGTAGAGGAGATGACAGCTCAAGACTTTGCATTTGTATACGTGAATGCGTTAGGCAATTTTTGCTGGGTACTAAGCGATATTAGCACACAAACACACACAAGGGAAATATGACACTCGTCATATAACTCGTTCATTCAACAAAGAGAGCTCGCTTTTGAGAAGATGAAATTCTTCATCTACAACAACTACACTCGCTGAAATTTGAATTTACTCGCCAACCGTCACTATTAGATGCGATGGAAAATTAACGCTTTTAATATGCACGCACAAACATGTACGAGTTCAGACACGACTTTTACGATTTCACGTACAAACATTTCGATTGAATACATGGTTTATGTTTTTGATTTTATACAATTAAACACGAACAAATTGCGATGTACATTTACACATTTTTTTCACAAACTTTCATATTTTTGCAAACGATTTGCAATCGCGTTGATTGCTATGGGCTTTGCAATCTCACTTCTGAGCTGTAAGAAGGGGGTTTTCACTGCTCGACCTTCTCACTTTATATTTTGTCAGGATTTAAACACACATGTTATAATATTTAATGAATATTTAATGAATAAAAGTTTGTATTAAAAGAGTTTAATTAAAGTTACATTGAAAGTTAGAATATTTGATTATATTTCATTTGGCCACACACGCATGGATAATGTTGTTCGTTTCGACTCTTGTTGGTAACTAACTTATCGTGAGAGAAAGACTATTAGGGTTGCTGTTGGTCGGTAATATGCAAATATGGTAGGGTTGTAATTATTCGTCTTACACAGGTTAAACTCTTACCTATCCACAATCAATCCCGACATACAAAATGTAGTTCCTGCTTGCAATGTGTCCCCACATGACACCAGCCATCTGTTCAATTGTAATGTGGAACCGACGCCCCTAACACCCCTCTCACTATGGTTCACCCCTGTTGAAACTGCAAGTTTCCTTGGACCCCCGTTAGAGGATATTGATGACAATTTGTGATCGGTCGCGCCTATTGGATGGGGCGAAGCACTGCTACAACAACAACAACATGAATTGCACGAGCTTTACGCAGACGTCAAACATGTCCAGAATTGTAAAACACAGCGGCTACGATGGTTAGGCTATGATATACGAATGAAAAATTTATGTTCCTGCCAAAAAGGCATTATTATCGGAACCCGCCTACAGAAGCAGAGGAAGAGGGCGGCTTCTACTACGCTGGAAGGCCCAGGTGGAAAACGATTAAAATTCCCTTGGTGTAACCAAACGCGCCAACGAAGAAACATCTGAGGCTATTCGTTGGATGGCCAAAACCTTTTAAACGGTTAAGATCCAATAACGAAAGTAAGGGATGTATGGGCAAATCCCCAAAACTTTTACTTTTTTGGATACTCGGGTTTTACACACGGGCAAAAAACTTAAGGCCAGAAAAAAGTACAAGGACATTAAGTTTGACCTTTTGACTATCCGATCTGATGATTTTGAAAATTAAGAAAGTTGACAGTAAGTTTTTGCAGTACTTCGAAACGTAGAAAACGTGGATTTTTACACTTTTTCAAGCGATACCCTTGATTTTTTTTTTGTTTTTGAATTTTTTCGATAAAATTTTGAGGCATAGCTGAAACGCTATGGGATTTAAACTGAATTTTGTTTTTGAGACGGAGGTTCTAAGAGTATGAGCAAAATTAATGTGCCCCTCCAATACTCAAAACTATCATCAATCAAAGTAGCGATAGCCTATAGCTTTTTGAGGAAACTGAGTATTGAAATTTGGATTATGCACGATAATAGCCTATCAGGGACTAAAAACACCTGGGGCTTCAAATTCGACGTGCCTCTTTCAGTTTTGAAGGTAGAGGCAGAAAAGTGGAAGCACTTGGTTGCGTAAATTTTTTTCAGGAGCATGTTTTTTTGGGGGCACAGCTACAATTTTACTTTTATCACTTCATACCCGTTTGTTAACTTTTTCTCTACACCACAGTAGTATACCATCAATTGCCTCATCTTGGAATATTCACGCAAGGAAAGTTATTGATGTCTGTAAATGGGGCAAATATACGAAATTTTCGCCAAAAATTGGCAATAGTCAAATAGTGTAGAAAAAAATTTGTTTTTTTAACCAGGTTTTATTTAAAAGTAAATGAAAAGAAACACAAATTTGGTACAAAAATTTAAAAAAGAAAAACAAATTTTTTCTACACTTTTTGACGATTGCCAATTTTTGGCGAACATTTCGTATATTTGTCCCATGTACAAACGTCAATAACTTTCCTTGCGTGAATATTCCAAGATGAGGCAATTGATGGTATACTACTGTCGTGTAGAGAAAAAATTAACAAACGGGTATGAAATATTTGACGGTTACCCGGTTTAATATTTTTGCCGATATCTCTAAAACCGGGTTTCGGGTATCAACAAAATTTATCCTAAATATACCCCACATAGATATGTACATCCTGATAAAATTTCAACACAATCGCTTAAGAAGTGTTTAAATAAGTAAAAAAAATTAAGGTTTTCCGGATTTACATTTTTATCAATATCTCCGGATTTCGGGTATTTAAACTTTTTTACGTAAACATACTTCGTTCACATATCTATATGTTTTTAAAGTTTCAAAAGAATCGGTAGAAAGGTTTTAAAATAAATGTGTTGCAAACTTTGCATTAAAAAATATTTGGCGGTTATTCGGTTTTATATTTTTACCGATATCTACAAAACCGGGTCTCGTGTATCAAAAAAATTTGACATAGCTAACAGCTGCATATATCTCCATATTTTGTTAAAATTTCGATATAATCGAGGTGTTGAAATAAATGTATATTTAACATTGCGACCTCAGTTTATATTGTAACGATTTTACTGCAATTCCCCTTATTTGCAATCTTCTGCCAACGTTCGTATCGCTAAACTGTTGAATAAATAACCCCAATATTGAATAATGGAAAAAATGGCCTTTATTAAAGTACTTCACAATAACACTTATACTTTGCAACGAATAGCTTGCTTAATAACCAAACTGATTGATAGCTTAAATGAAACTCACTCCTCGCCTCTACTGTCGCGCCTTTAATACTTTTTGATTTCTCATTGCATACTTCCAGGCTTTTCCATTCCAGAACTTACTAGTTAGTTTCAGCTACAAACTCGCCAGCCAAAACTACGTTTATAACTTCTCATTTGAGTAATACTTGCACAAATTATTGCCCTCTCTTGTGAGCAATTCAGATAAGATATATGCATGTGTTTGCGCATTGCTTCTCCGCTGCTTGTATACGTACATGGTACATATGTGTAGACGCAATTATTGTTTGGTTTATGTAGATACATAATGATTGATTCATGTATGTGCATGATACCACTGTTTAGCATCGGCTTAGAGATGGCAGCACCCCTTAGTTTTGCTAATATTCGTAACAATATATATTTTGGTCGATCTTTTGACAATATCTTTTTGAGGCATTATGTAAGACGAGTAACGGCGATGCACTATATCTCCAATTTACCCCTCAATGTTCCTAACAAAAAGATATTTGCGTGATACCATGTTTCCAAAAAAAAAAAAATTTTCTCCAAAAAAACCAAAGTTTGGCGGATTTCCCCATATGTATTTATAATTCTATTTTCTAAAAAGTATGTTCTGACATACACCAATGTTATTTTTTGAGAATTAAGTTTAAATGCTTTGGAGTTTTGTGATAATTTAGCGATTTACGAAATATCTTGAGCAGTAGATACTTTGTTACTTCAGAAATTTTTAAACGTTTAAAAATTGAATTTGAATTTTTTTTGAATACATATAATCTCAGTGTATATACACCTATACAGAGATCTCGCCCTATATGTCGATCGAAAATTAACATAAATTTTTATATGAAAATATTAATCCATGTATTGTTTTTAGCTTTTTTTGACCCCCCGAAACCTTGGGGTCTGTTAATTTTCGTCGCCCCTTTTTACTCATGCTTTATCGTCCACAATGATTCAGAGCATGGTAGAATAACCAGGTGAAGTAAGCCGTCAATTGTCTGGCCCTAAATTTTCTTTATTCTGTCATTCGACTATCGGAAAATTTTTCAACAATCTTGTCCCCGAAAAAGTGTTGTTTTTTTTTTTTTTGCATTTTTTCAGGAGTAAAATATGCCACTTTTAGTACCTCTTCACAGTAACGTATTAGCTGAGTGTCGATGGATCCGTACTGCATTTAGTAACAAAAATCACTCATTTGGGTATTTTCAGTGTTGTTCATAAGTAAAGCCGTGTTAAAACTACGATCATATTGCTGACATATTCATCAAATAAAATTTAAATAGGGACTGTATTCAGTAAGTGTGAACTTAGAAATGAACATTTTTCATTCATACAAATTATATGAAGTATTAGTGTACATTTTAAACCTCACACTTACCGAATTTACCCCGAGGTCTTTGTAAAAGCAAACTATTTTATGTTTTTTCTTGGGCAACCCTGGTTTTTAGTCATTCATACAACAAGTACACCAAAACTTTCGTGTTATAATTTACATATGTAACAATTTCGATAAAACAATGGTATTTTTAATCGTTTGCTGTTTTTAACTTAAAATCAGCCCCTTAAAGTTTAGAGGAATGTTGTATTTATTGTTATTTGCACTACATGAATCCGGCTTGCTTCGGTATCTACTAGTATCTTCTGGTGTAAGCCCGACTGCCGCGGCGGCCACCCTGCAAAAATCGCGAGTACTCCATGCTTGCATGTATGGAGTACACGTTATGGACCAACCGTGTGCTTCGAAATTAACCACAGTTCATACAAAAAATATGGTCCAATTAACATTGCGATGTCCTAGGACTGGACCATATACTCTAGCCCCGCATTACATCAGAGTAATCCATGGAGTACCCACAGTCCAATAAACATCGTGTAATGATTTCAATCGTTAAAAACGAGCAATGATCGGCTTACAATATGTTCGTGTAGAAAGATGAGTTGGTCCATTGCTGCATTACAGTGAAGTATAATGGTAAGTACTCCAGTGGACCACATGATCAAACGGTTTTTGCAGGGCATCTGTCTCCTCACATATTTTGGTAAATAACATATCGTTAGCTTAATGCAAAAATGTGCTAAGTCACGTTTTTTGAAAAATTGTATTTTAATGCAGTTTTAAAACTGAATTCAAAATACAACGTGCACAAAAAAAAATATTTTAATTTTTACGTGCTGTGGGCAATGATGTGTAAATGTGCTAAGGCGTCAGCTGTTCAAAAAAAAATATGCTAAGTCAACCAGTCAATAATATCAATCTGAATTACTACTCATTTCTTTGTGTACGCATTTTATTTACTTATTTATATCATTCAGTCTAAAAGTACATGCTTTGTTGTTGTTGTTGTATTAACGATGAAGACACTCCCCCAAGGCTTTGGGCCGATGTTGATGGTCCTTTGCCAGATATATATCCGGTACGTTCCGGTCACAAAGCACTATTAAGGTACTAGCCCTACCATCTTGGGAACGATTTATATGATCACATTAAACCTTCCAGGCCATCCCGCCCTCCCCACCCCCTAGCTCCTTGAGGAACTTGGGGTCGCCAGAGCCTCGGCTGTCAATGAAACATGATTCGGCACGGGTAGGTGAGGTTGACAATTGGGTTGGAGAAGCTATATATTTCGCTGGCAACCCCTTGAGAAGGTTGCGAACACAACCCAATTGAGGCATGCCTTCGGTGTTTGATAAATGCTTTGCGCTGACTTTTATCTACTTCAATTTTTACATGTCGATAACTACATGCTTTCTTACAGACTAGTTAAAAATAGAAAACAATTCAAGTTGAAACTTATATAAGCTGTTTTTAAAATTAATAACACTACTGAATCTATTTGCTATGTAGATGTATAGTCCTAGTTATAGGTACATTCATAGCATAATTCGTTATTTGAGTTATTTCGATAAATTTCACAGACCGACAAAATTCAACCATTATTCAGACCCAGAAACCAGACTATATATTTCCGAAGGTTTATGATGCGCTGAATCCAAATCTGGCCTTGCTCTATCAGCTCTGGTTTTTAAGATATCCTAACCTAAGTGTGCAAAAAATACCGTTTTTGCCCATATTTGAGGTTATGTAGCCTTGCAGATATTTTCTTTCACCAAAATTAAAGCGTAGCATCTTTGAATACAGGTCTTATTCTTTCAAATGGCGTTGAGTTTGCTCAAATATCATTTTTTTCGCTGAGATATTTTATTTAAATTAAAATAAGTCATTTTAATCGTAGATTACCATAATATATAAAGAAAAGAATACTTAAAAATCATTTTCTTACATTTTTTTGTTATATAAATAAAATTGATAAAAAAAATATTTAGTATTTTAAAATTTTTTTTTCAATTAAATAAAAAAAATATAAAAAAAAAATCGGCCCACTCCGGGATTAGTGGGGATGATTGCAGAATTGATTGAAGTTTTTTATGAGACAAAAAAATGGCGAATTTCGAAAAATCTCGAAAAACTGAAAAATTAAAAAAAAACTTTAAACATTTTTTTATATTTTTTCCGAAAAGTACATTTAAAAACAAATTGAAAAAAAAAGATCCCAAGCGGTCAACTTTTGAAAAAGTTATAGCATTTTGAAAACAAAAACGGTGTTTTTTTAAAAATTCAAAACTTTTTTTGAGTTGGATGAAAAAATTTGAGAAAATTCTGAAAAACTTCTTTCGTAAGCTAGAAAAAGAAGAAAAACTTTCAGCCAATTCTAAAGGGGTCGGGTTCAAAATTGGTCGAATGGATGGAATACCCCATATATTTTCAGTAGTATTTAGATGGTTGGGGTCGGCAGGCAAATTACCAACAACACAACTCAAGTGATAAATTTCTCGGCATTTTTCACATTGCACTGAAGTTTGGGCGCGATCAACTCTATGGTCACAAACAAGGCATAATAATTCAAATGTTAAAATATGAAGGCACAGGAAAAAGCTAACAGAATCAATGTCACCAATACAATTTCAATTGATATCCGCCATTAAAGAAAAATAAAAGCACAAGTTTAAATTTAAATTTGAAGTTTAAATTTAAAGTTAAGAAAAACTCGGAGCACGGCAAAAACACGTCCGTTGACGACGCTATTATGTATGTACATATTCCTTGCTTGTGTACAATGTGATACTCTGAAGATCCCACCATTTCGTTCCGTTGACTAAAACTTTGTCATTCCCGCTCAGGAGTTCCGTAATCTTGGTGCAATGAAATAATGGCCACAGAATTAACGCTTGAAAAATGGAAGTAATGCCTGTAGGCATTATTTCATATACAATAAGGAATTAACTCCCGTCCACAAAGGAAATACATTTTCGTGTACGTTATTTCATACTTCATGAATGTAGTATTTTTTTACGATATTGAAAAAATCAAGAAGTAGCACATTAAGTTATGAGCGCGAGTATTTTCAAAAGCGACTCTGTTTTGTAGTATTGCCTTAGGAAAATAAAATACACCACTTTGCAAATGCCTTCCCGAACTGCCCTGGTGTTTTATAATTTTATTAAGAAATTTACCATTTGTATACCTAGTTACATTAACATAATGTATTTCAATAATTTGAAATCTTATTAAAACCAATTGCTCAAATCTATGATGTCCATTACTTTACTTTTTAGTTGGAGAACAAAGTGGGAAAGCAAATCGATCAGTGGCCAAACATATACCTGGTCCTAATTTGGAACAACTAGGGCAGCGAGCGTCTACAGCTGCATCTGAAATAAGTAGGGCCCATCAATTGGCAATGGAAAGAGGAGAAAAACTTAATTTATTGGAGGAAAGAGCGGAACGCATGGCCAATCAAGCTCAAGACTTCAGTGGAACAGCACATCAATTAATGCTTAAATATAAAGACAAAAAATGGTATCAGTTGTAAAAATCTGTTTTAAGATATAATTCTACCACAGTTATTGTAATATTGCTTTTATAACACTTTCTACTACATCAAGGTACACTTATTATTTTCTGTTTTCAAATAGTAATGTTATTTATAAACTGTTTTTAATAAAAATTCAAATAAATATACATGAATTCATGGATAACAGCCCAACCTAATAAAAACGCACCACGTTTTTTTTTAACGCACTAGAACAACCGACTTTTTATTTGGCCTTACTGAAATAAGCCTGCGCTTGCACAATGTACAATCTGTGTCTAAACGTCGAACCGAAATCCAGGGCTGGTTACTGTCATACAAATTGTATGTATATGAGACATTTCTGACAGAAAATTTCCACCGTGCGTTTTTATAAGGTTGGGGTGTAGACCGTTTATTATTATTATTAGGGACGACGAAGTTAAAATTAGAAACAAGACTAGCACAGCACAAGTCAGACTTTAAACAAAATCCACAGTCAAATACTTATAAAACAGCTTTAACCCAGATATGCCCAATGTCCTATATATAGTCCACCTACTCAGTTGTTTATATAAAGAGTAGCGGACTGTCGAGAACCGCTAATTTTACTCATTTGGTTAGTTTTTGTCCCTAACTTGCTGGCGACAGTTCGCTTTGGTTAGTTTTCTCTACCATTTCTACGAAATTAATTTACAAATTTGTGCTTTTTTCAAAATGTCGGAATTTCTCGCTACCTTTGCACGGTAAGTAAAAATTAGCTAATTTAAATATAAAAAATCAATGTTTTTTGTCGAAGTTCGTATATTTGAAATATTCGTCCACTGTTATGTACATAGAAAACTTTTGTTGGGGTTATAGTGAAGTTGTCGTATTAGCGAAAAATTTTGCGTCCTACATGTAGGACATTGGGAACATATTATACTACATATAATTTTTTTGGGGATTTTCTCTACAGGAAGCTTTGGCCATTTTGGAGGATGATAGTACGGATTTTGATACCATAGCACTATTTCCACCAACAAATGCAAATGCAGGCATTACCGACGAGGATTCCGCGGAGGAAAATAATGTTGATATAAATAATTTACCAGCTTCGCAAATGAACAGCGGCGTTGAAATATTTTCTAAATAAAATGTGCATGATGAGTGGGATTATGATGATGACACACCATTGTCAAAAGTAAAACAGTTTCCCCCGAAGAAAGAGAATCTTAAAAAAGAAAACCAATTCCCTACGTGAAGGAAGATGTTTTTAGCGCAGATGCTGAGTTTATAAACACTGATGAATTTTTCGATTTAGCTGAACATTCACCTACTGCTCTTTTTTACTCAATATTTGACGATGAGTTATTTGAAATATTGACAAGAGAGATAAATAGGTATGCAGCTCAAAGAAATAGAACACTCCAGGTGGATATATTTGAAATGAAATGTTTCATTGGAGTACTGCTTATTAGTGAATACATTCCAATCCCCAGAAGAAGAATGTTCTGGGAACGCTCGAAAGACTGCAGCAACGAACTGGTTTGTGAAGCTATATCAAGAAACAAATTCGAGTTCATAATCTCCAACATCCATTGTAATGATAACAATTCTTTATACCAGTCTGACAAATTTTCCAAAGTAGACCATTGTTTACACACTTGAATAAAAAGTTTATGGAAGCTGCCTATACTGAAGAAAATCATAGCTTAGATGAAGCCATGGTTCCTTATACAGGAAAACACGGCTGTATGCAGTATATCCAAGGCAAACCAATACGCTACGGTTACAAGCTGTGGGTTGGTACGACTCGGCAAGGCTATATGAACTGGTTCGAACCTTATCAAGGTGCTTCCACAAATATCAGTGAAATTTATAAGGACCTTGTTGTTGGAACGTCTGTAGTGCTAGAATATGCTGACGTTTGTTAAAATGGAAGGAACAACATTTTCATTTGTATTTCGATAATTTTTTTCTTCAATCTCTCTACTTGAACAACGTACCAATAAATAGATTTTTGGCACGGGCACAATGAGGGAGAATCGTATTCCTGGAAGAACTTTAACTAATTCTAAGAATATGAAGAAAAGTGCTCGTGGTAGTTACGATTTCATCAAAATCGCTGATAGCAACATAATATTCATAAAGTGGAACGACAATAATATCGTGACCTTTTGTTCCAATGCAATCGGAGTGAATCCCACAAATTTGACCACGCGTTACCCCCAAAAGGAAAAGAAATACATACAAGTTGAACAACCATGTGTCGTAAAATATTATAATAAGAGCATGGGAGGGGTTGATCGTTCAGTCCAAAATATTAGTCTTTACCGCACTGCCATAAGAGGTAAGAAATGGTATTTTCCCCTCATAACCCATTGTGTGGATATGGCTGTTCAAAATGCCTGGCAGATACATAAACTTAATGGTGGAACAATGGATCAATTATCTTTCAGAAGAAGTATTGTGACAACTTTGCTCACCCAAAATAAAAGGGGTAATGTCTATCAAAAAGGACATCCTTCACAAAGTTCCATCGACGATTTGCGGTATGATAAACAAACCAGGTGTGGCGCTTGCCATCAAAAAGAAACAACAAGGTGCGAAAAATGTAATATAGGATTACATGTACAATTTTTTGTTACATATCACAGGAAATAATTTAAATGATATCATAGTGTACCATGAGCCCAATGTCCTATATATAGGACGGCTCTAAAAACCAACTTTCAAAATAAATTTTTTTAAAATCATTATCAGTTCTTCTTTTTATTGTCATTTCTATGGGGAATAATACAAAATCACGATGGAAAAGTCCCTGTACAACGAATGGGCATATCTGGGTTAATGGCCCACTGTGCGAGGAGCGGCCACTCTCCCAATTTAAACAATGCAACTATTCTCCAGCAAGAGTTAAACTATAGCAAGCGCCTCACATTGGAAATGCTGCATATAATTAACACACCACCTAACATACGACTAAATTACAAAACAGATTTTGGCGGCTCCGCCCACATATTTAGACATTTATTAACTAACAAATCGACAGTAGAAAGCTCCGCGTCAAACAGAACGGACGTGTAAAACAAAATGTATGTTATTATTTTATTGTCAATAGTTTAAGTTGATGTTATAAATAATGTTATATTTGTTATAGATCCCTTGAAGATGATTACCGACAGTTGTAATCGAAATATATCGGAACACAAAATTAAAACTTTGTTGTTTTTATTATAAAATCAATATTTGACCTCGAGCCGGCAAAAACCATCTCTGAGTTATTAAATAAAGGTCGCCGAAATAATTATTATTTTACTTGAGATATGTATCTCAAAGATTACTCTGGCACACAAACAAAAATTGGTTTGTGCATCTCACGACAGCCTGATATCGGCGGTACACTAAAGAAGAACTGTGCTTACCACGGATGCTTCGTAACGTTAAATTTCACGTTAATCAAGAAATTTCAATTGTTTCCGTTGAAACACTTGCGAATGTTATTGCTAAAGCAGTTATTAAAATAAATTGCCACCGGGAAAATTAAAAGTTTATTACACATAATTTTTGTTTTAAGATATTTAATAAGAAAAATAAATACATCATTATTCTGTAGTACTTTGAACTTAGAGACCAACATTAAATCAGTAATTGCTGCGACTGTGAGCCGTTCATGTTCCATCAATGCATTAACTTCACGGTTATCAAGCAACAAAGGATTCAAAACACTTATCTTTGCCAGAGTGATTGAAAAATTTATATTATCTAATTGAATTATTGCTCTATCGCGGGCAAGCAGCATTTCAAGCAGATGACCTGTATCAATATTTTCCTTCCCTACTTCCGCACCCGTTTTTTACTACTTCTGTTATATAATTAATCTGTTCCTGCGCGTTTATTTGTATTTGATATTTATTCCCGTCAATTAAGGTCACTATTACGGTATGCAACTCAACTCTGGTTGGGTTGAAATTTCGCAATTTGGTATTACAGATTCCAACTCAACCTGTCAAAAAAATGTCGGTTGAGTTGTCCAGTCTAACAACTTTTTGTGGCATTACCGTTTACAACTCTGTGTTGGTGTAGAAGACGTCAAAATCTGACAACTTATTACTAGCAGTTTTCTTAGAAAATTTTGCAGTTGCTTGATGGTTGTTTGGATAGAAAATTGTAAAAAAAGTAATGGAAAGTGGGTAATTAAGCATTTTAGAATTAATTTAAACTAATTTTATAATCAACAATTTGGTACACATTTATAGAAAAAACAAGGTTTCAACGAAGGATCAAATAGAAAAACTGATTAAACTTATGGAGCGACATCCCGAAGTTGGACAAGGAAAGCCGCAGTTCGGATGCAGCCAAAATAGAGTGAAGGAATTCGCCTTAGAGCTGAATAGTTTGTGACCACCGACAAGAACTGCAAAGGAGTGGACACGTGTATGTAGTAGTCGTGAAAATAGATGAACACATTAAAAGCGCATTGACATTTTACATATATATATCTATATATATTTCTCTTTTAGGTTTGTGTACATTGTAAAGCGAATTTAAAGAGAAAGTTTTCCAACAACCGCAGCAGTCTTGTTGCAACCGGTGGAGGTCCGTCGCAAGAAAAGTCCCTCAGCCCGCTAGAGGAAAGTGTTCCGCAACTAATTCAAATGAGAAGCCAAGTTGCACCTAGTGGTCGAGCTTTTGGGATGGAGAAAATGCCACCGGCTAGCGATGACGAAGAGCATGTCAACACTGCGTCTGCAGCCGCGTCCACGACTAGGGAGCCCACTGCTTCAAACGCAGGCGACATTCACACTCCGTCAGGATCACAGGGATCACGAAATCGTCGGCGTGGCATTGTTGAAACTGAGCGTCTGGAGATTCTAACCAAGCAGGCAGAAACGCAAAAAACCTTTTAAAAAAATTGATCGGCTAGAGAGGACAGCACACGAAATATGTAAAGTGAATAAAAAATTGCTGGAAATTAAGCAAAAAAGATTTGCTTTACAAGAAGCAAGCACAGGAAGCTAGTGAGCTATGTGCGTTGGAGGCAGAAGTCACAAAGTTAAAAATTAAAAAATTGAGCCGCTCAACAAATACTCTTATGTAAATATTTTAGTTATGTTTTTTGTCCTGTTTTTTTTTAGAGAGAAATATTTTTAGTTTTAAGTAGAGCTTACGATTTCTTCTCGAACACAAGCGAGATTTTCGAGACACGAGAATTCGAGAACTCGACTTCTTGCGAGATTCTCGTGCCTCGAAGTACTCGTAAATCTCGCGAGCTTCTCGAAAAAAACTTCATTGCTGTATGGACAGTATTATACACTTGTTTTTTGTTTACTTGTTAATTTTGTTTTATTATATTGCTTTTCAATGACATTTAACTCAAAACATATTTATTATACATATAATTTAGTTCACAATATTTTTTTAACGAGACATCGAGAATACGGCTTTTCGCGAGATTCTCGGATCTTGAAATACTCATAATACTCGCGAGCTTCTCGACTTTCAAATCTCGCGAGATTCTCAAATCTCGAAATACTCGCAAGCATCTCGACTTTCAATTTAGTCGCTGCATTGGCAGTATTCTATACATTTCGGTATTTTTTAGTTGTTGTTTTGTAGAAATTTTCGATTGTGCTCCAAAAGAAATTGTAAGCTCTATATAAAACAGCGAATGAATCGATTAAATTGAATGTCGAGAATCTCGCGAGCCTTACGAGCAATTCAAGATTCGAAAATCTCGCGCGAAGGCGAGACTCACGAGAACTCTCTTCTCGAACAAGTTCGAGAAATCGTAAGCTCTAGTTTTAAGTTCTTAATGAAAAGATGTTTTAGTTTACATGACATGAAGTGATATTTTACTTTACATTTATAATAAGTTTTACGAACAATAGTTTTAAGAGCCACGTGATATTTTTGTTATGAGTATTTATTTTTGCCAAACCTTTTGAAAATAAAAGACTGAATGAAGTACAAATTTATTAAATGAATAAAATAATATTATTTCGAATCATTCTGGCCTTTTCAGGTCAATAATGTAAGCCACACGCAGATAAAAGGCAGCGAAATTTGCTCTTTATTACTCCAATTGTTCTCTCTATAACATTTCGGCCCTTGAGTGTACGGTATTGTACGGTGTAGATTGCGGAAAACCAGGTTCTGCGATGCGAGAAGGAGTGATAATAAGTTTTCAGAGGGTAACCACCATCGCCTTAAGCAATGGATTTTACAAAATTTATTTGTATATATAATAACGACCAGTCTTACCCAAGATCCAACAGTTACTCTGTATTCTTTCGAAATGCACCTTCAAGTCGCTTACATCAAAAACAAATGAGTCGTGATTAGCGCCTAGGTGCCTGGCATCCACATTCCGGACGTACATTTTGTAATCGCAAAGCTGAAAATGAAACAAGTTTATGTTCATTTTTACTTACAATCATGGCGTTTAAGCTGTGGTAGCCTTTCCTATTTAGATATAAATGTTGCATTTCTTTTATTGGTGAAATTATGCGAACGGGAGTCCCATCGATACAACCCACTACTCCTGGAAATAAAGTAAAATGCGATTTTTGAAGCGCTTTGCTCCTCTGCAGTCATTTGGGTTTTGATCCACTTCGCACAAATATTACTTACTTACTTAATTGGCGCTTAACCGTCTAAACGGTTATGGCCGTCCAACAAGGCGCGCCAGTCGCTCCTTCCCTCCGCCAACCGGCGCCAATTGGTCACATAATGCGAGTTTAAATCGCTTTCCACCTGGTCCTTCCAACGGAGTGGGGGTCGCCCTCGACCTCTGCTTCCATAAGCGGGTTCCGATAGAAACACTTTCCTAGCCGGAGCATCATCTTTCATTCGCATAACATGGCCTAGCCAGAGCAGCCGCTGCGTTTTAATTCACTGTACTATGTGGATGTCTGCGTAGAGCTCGTCATCGTCAACGCGTAGAGGTCCATAAATCTTTCGAAGAACTTTTCTCTCGAACACTCCCAAAGCCGCTTCATCTTCTGTTGTCATGGTCCATGCTTCTGCCCCATATAGCAGGACGGGTACGATAAGTGACTTGTAGAGTATGATTTTCGTTTGTCGAGAGAGGAATTTGCTTTTCAATTGCCTACCTAGTCCAAAGTAGCATTTATTGGCAAGATTGATTCTTCGCTGGATTTCAGTGCTGATGTTGTTGCTAGTGTTGATGCTGGTTCCAAAATAAACGAAGTCTTTCATTATTTCGAAATTATGGCTACCAACAGGGGCGTGGTTACCAAAGCGCGTATGCGCTGGTCCTTTGCTCGATGACAGCAGGTACTTCGTTTTGTCCTCATTTACCATCAAACCCATTTTTACCGCTTCTTTTTCCAGTTTGGAGTGAGCAGAACTAACAGCGCGGGTGTTTAGGCTGATGATATCAATGTCATCAACATATACCAGTAATTGCACGCTTTTATATAATATTGTTCCATTGCGGTTAAGTTCCGCAGCTAGTATAATTTTCTCCAGCATCAAATTAAAAAATGAGCACGATAGGGGTCACCCTGTCTGAAACATCGTTTAGTTTCGAACAGCTCTGAGAGGTCCTTCCCAATTCTGACTGAGCTGATGGTGTTGCTCAGCGTCATTTCGCACAGCCGTATAAGTTTTGCGGGGAAACGAAATTCAGACATAGCGGCATATAGGCAGCTCCTTTTCATGCTGTCCGAAGGCGGCCTTAAAATCGACGAAGAGGTGATGTGTGTCGATTATCTTTTCACGGTTTTTTTCCAAGATTTGGCGCATTGTGAAAATCTGGTCGATGGTAAATTTACCAGGTCTGAAGCCGCACTGATAGGGTCCAATCAGCCGGTTCACGGTGGGCTTCAATATTTCGCACAATACACAGGAAAGGACCTTATATGCGATATTAAGAAGGCTGATTCCACGATAGTTGGTGCATTTTGCAGTATCCCCTTCTTGTGGACTGGGCAAAGAACACTTAGATTCCATTCGTCGGGCATGCACTCGTCCGCTCATATTTTGCGAAGAAGCTGCTGCATGCGCCTTACCAACTCCTCGCCGCCGTACTTGAATAGTTCGCAGGCAATCTATCAGCGCCCACGGCCTTGATGTTTTTCAATCTGGCTATTGCTATTCTAACTTCATCATAATCCGGCGGGGGGACATATATTCCATCATCATCAATTGCGGGATCGGGTTCGTCATCTCTGCGCGGTGAATCGCTGCCTCCATTTAGGAGAGCAGAAAAGTGTTCCCTCCAATATCTAAGCACTCTCTGGACATCAGTTACAAGGTCGCCGTTTTCATTCCTACAAGAGTTTGGCCCGGTCCTAACCCTAGGACTTATACCCAAGTACAGGTGTGGCCAGTAGCTACTTTGGAGTGATGTAGCTCCTATATCGCTGGAAATATTGACTTGAAATTTTTGATCTAGGAAAACGAAGTAAATCTACATCGATTGGTGTCTTATTTGTCATGGGTCCTTGCATTGAGGAGATATAAGCTTTCCAAGTTGACACCTACGACTTCTTATACCCGGGTACAGGTGTGGCCAGTAGCTTTTTTTCTCGTTTTTTCTCATTTTTTGAAGGAAAAAAATTTTTATTTATTATTTTCTTTATAAAATATTATATTATTGATTATTTCTTATAACTAAATATGCAAACAAATTTAAATTATTCAATTGTCTTCATTATTTTCACAAATATTACATGTAAATGTATTTGAAGAATGCTGTATGCATATTGGGCGCTGCCATATTCTGCACATGTTACGCGTTCGTCTTCTGTGTTGGTCATGGATGTAGCAGAGAAAACAGCTTCCAACCTGCTGTTTCTTTGGTTTTGCACCAGCAGCTGCAGACGTTGATAGCCTATTGTCAGCACTTCCTTGCAAGGCCGTACTTATGAAACTCGCGACTGCAATTTTTGTGTTGAAGTTCCGCATCACTTGCTGATTCACCGACCGCTCTTCAATTATGGGCATAGACAGTTCCTTGGCGAGCTGGCGAAAAAATCTCTTACGCTTCGCATTGGTGCATCTGATGTTGGGATTATTCTCATAATATATGATGTACGCTGCCAATGCCGTCAAATCAATCATATTGAAGAATAGGGACAACGGCCAACGCTTTGTCATCCTTTGGCAAGTATATTCTCCAAGCAATTGGTCCATCACGTCCACTCCTCCTTTTGTCTTGTTATAAAACTCGATCATTTCTGGTTTGCCGCTTTCGCCAATGTGATCATCGTCATGCATTGATGATAGTAATATAACTGCCTTGTTTTTTTTCGGCACATAGGAGCAAATGGACATGTTGGGCCTAAAACCGAATGTACTTGACCTCTCTGCACGATCTTTGTGTGCCAACATCTCCCTTGGTATGTAGGGCTTATTTTTCCGCAGAGTTCCAACTGCCGTCAAATTCATGGATGACAAGCTTTCCAGTAGATTTAGGGATGTAAAAAAATTGTCGATCGTTATATTTCGGCCGGTTCTATGAAAGCGGCTTACTAAATCCTTGACTACGCGTTCACCCTGGTAGTTTCCCGTCCCGTAGGTGCTTGGCCAGTATATATTTGTCCATGCAGTGGATATGCGTTTTTGGCATCACATACCCACCACACGTTAATGCCATATTTTGCCGGTTTCGATGGGATGTATTGCGTGAAACGGGTGCGGCCACGATGTGGAAAGAGCCGCTCGTCTACCGTTAGATATTCACTTGGCTTATATGACTGCTCCAAGTTGTAGTTCACCATGGTCCACAGCTCGGATATTGGTGCAGCTTTGTCAGTTACCAAACGTTGTGCCCGTGTGTTGCCATCGTCAAACCTTATAAACCGCAGTATGGCCTGAAAGCGGTTAATGCCCACTGACGCACGATATAATGGACAATTTTCTACCGACCACAAGTCCGGCGCACATTCGGCATTGCTGCGGTTAGCGCCAGTCATAATATGGACTCCAATGAACGCATACATTTCGCTCAAAGTAACCTTCTTCCATGTTTTTGGTTCCGCCTCTGGATGTTTTGCGTTTAATTCCGCATATATAGCTTCTGCTTTTTTGTTGGTGTAGCGTACTATAATATTCACCATTTCTGGAGTCATAAAACATTTATATGTATTGACTATTGACATCATAGTAGTTGATATTGCGGGCCCACTTAGCTCATCATCAGCATCAGGGTCTTCTACATACGATTTAACCACGCCATCTGCTACTGCTACTTGTTCGCTTTCATCCCCTTCAGGGTCGGAAAATAATTCATCATCTGAGATTTCGTCAGACAGGTTTTGTATGTACTGCTCTTTTTCAGCGTCAGATAATCTATATAAAAATAATTAATTTTTATTCCATTTATGAAATTATATTTGAGTTATTTGTATTTACCTCATATATTGATTCGAAGACAAATATTCCATGTTCCTTCTGCTATCCATGTTGTAATATTTTAAATTTTTACTGACTTGTTATTTTCACAAATATAAATCAACTTCACACTTCAAAAGAACGCTTTACAATGAATATAAACTCGCAAAACTGCCGTTTATATAGCTGCAACCCTTAAGTTTCTGGAAGCATTTCTTACCTGCCAGGTAGTTGGATTATATCAAATGTTGTTTGTCAGCAAATTCTAGCAAGGGTACAATATAATGTCTTCTTCTAAATAATTAAAGCGATGAATACGGACAACAATTGTGCTGCAGCAATATTGCTCGCTGTGGCAATTAAGCGTAAAAAATCATTATTCTTTTTAATTATATTACAATAATCTTTGCTTTTTATTTGCCACAATGATGGCAAAGATTTATACATTTCAATAAATTCAGAAATTTTTTATTGTCCATTTTACTTTTCCGCGCACGTCTGTTCCGTTCAGAAATTACTACGTTTATGAGCTATTTCGCCATACACGCACGAACAGTTCGCGCAAATGTTCGCCACAAATTTAAATATTTTGATTTTTGGCGAACATTTGCGCGAACTGGCAAACATTACCATACACGACAGAAAAGGTCGCAGAAACATGACATAACGGGAATGTTCGCGGAAATGTTCGTGTCGTGTATTTGGCGCTTAAAAGTGCGCGAAAAAGGTTGTATTCTAAAAATTCTAACAACAATAGAAATTATTGACTTCTTAGAAATAACTTAGAATGCGCGCAATTCTTAGAAGCAGGCTACAAATATATGTTTATAACTACTTAAAATGTTCGTAAGACAGTCAGCTACAACATTGCATTAAAAAAAAATAACTTGTTTCTCAGAAAAAATGAGAAAAAACGGGTAAAACAGGCTACTGGCCACACCTGTACCCGGGTATAAGAAGTCGGAGCAAAAGTTGGGTATAAGTCCTAGGGTTAAAGCCCTCGTACTCAAGCCTTTCTGCGTCTGCTTTTTTCTTCTTAAAAAGGCGTCTGGCTTCCCTTTTCAACTCACTATAGCGTTCACACACTCCTCTTGTTGCGCTCGCTTTTAACGTAACCCTGTAGACAGCGTCTTTACTTTCGGTTGCAACGCAGCATTCTTCATCGTACCAGTTGTTTTTTCGTGGCCGCCGGTAACCAATTTTTTCCTCGGCTGCAGTAAGAAGTGTTGAGCAGAGCTCACAGAGTATATTAACTTTGATTGCATAACGGTTGGTTGTACAGGTATAAAGGAATCGAGATAGATATAGACTTCCATATATCAAAATCATCTGTATCGAAAAAAAATTCGTTTGAGCCATGTCCGTCCGTCCGTCCGTCCGTCCGTCTGTCCGTTAACACGATAACTTGAGTAAATTTTAAGGTATCTTGATGAAATTTGGTATGTAGGTTCCTGGGAACTCATCTCAGATCGCTATTTAAAATGAACGATATCGGACAATAACCACGCCCACTTTTTCGATATCGAAAATTTCGAAAAATCGAAATAGTGCGATAATTCATTACCAAATACGCATTAAGCGATGAAACTTGGTAGGTGAGTTGAGCTTATGACGCAGAATAGAAAACTAGTAAAATTTTGGACAATGGGCTTGGCACCGCCCACTTTTAAATGAAGGTAATTTAGAAGTTTTGCAAGCTGTAATTTGGCACTCGTTGAAGATATCATGATGAAATTTGGCACGAACGTTACTCTTATTACTTTATGTCTGCTTAATAAAAATTAGCAAAATCGGAGAACGACCACGCCCACTTTTTAAATTTTTTTTTTTTAAATTCAAATTTTAAAAGAAAAGTTAATATCCTTACAGCATATAAGTAAATTATGCCAACATTCAACTCCAGTAAGGATATGGTGCAACAAAATACAAAAATAAAAGAAAATTTCAAAATGGGCGTGGCTCCGCCCTTTTTCATTTAATTTGTCTAGGATGCTTTTAATGCCATAAGTCGAACAAAAATTAACCAATCCTTGTGAAATTTGGTAGAGGCTTAGCTCCTAGGACGATAACTGTTTTCTGTGAAAAAGGGCGAAATCGGTTGAAGCCACGCCCAGTTTTTATACACAGTCGACCGTCTGTCCTTCCGCTCGGCCGTTAACACGATAACTTGAGCAAAAATCGATATATCTTTACTAAACTCAGTTCACATATTTATCTGAACTCACTTTGTATTGGTGTAAAAAATGGCCGAAATCCGGCTATGACCACGCCCACTTTTTCGATATCGAAAATTACGAAAAATGAAAAAAATTCCATAATTATATACCAAATACGAAAAAAGGAATGAAACATGGTAATTGTATTGCGTCTATTGACGCAAAATATAACTTTAGAAAAAAACTTGGTAAAATGGGTGTGACACCTACTATATTAAGTAGAAGAAAATGAAAAAGTTTTGCAGGGCGAAATCAAAAGCCCTTAGAATCTTGGAAGGAATACTGTACGTGGTATTACATATATAAATAAATTAGCGGTACCCGACAGATGATGTTCTGGATCACCCTGGTCCACATTTTGGTAGATATCTCGAAAACGCCTTCACATAAACAACTAAGGACTACTCCCTTTTAAAACCCTCATTAATACCTTTAATTTGATACCCATATCGTACAAACACATTCTAGAGTCACCCCTGGTCCATGTTTATGGCGATATCTCGAAAAGGCATCCACCTATAGAACTAAGGCCCACTGCCTTTTAAAATACTCATTCACACCTTTCAGTTGATACCCATATCGTATAAACAAATTCTAGAGTCACCCCTGTTCCACCTTTATGTCGATATCTCGAAAAGGCGTCCACCTATAGAACTAAGGCCCACGCCCTTTTTAAATACTCATTAACACCTTTCATCTGATACCCATATCGTACAAACAAATTCCAGAGTCACCCCTGGTCCACCTTTATGGCGATATCTCGAAAAGGCGTCCACCTATAGAACTAAGGCCCACGCCTTTTTAAAATACTCATTAACACCTTTCATTTGATACCCATATCGTACAAACATATTCTAGAGTCACCCCTGGTCTACCTTTATGGAGATATCTCGAAAAGGCGTCCACCTATAGAACTAAGGCCCACACCCTTTTAAAATACTCATTAGCACCTTTCATTTGATATTCATATTGTACAAACGCATTCTAGAGTCACCCCTGGTCCACGTTTATGGCGATATCCCGAAAAGGCGTCCACCCATAGAACAAAGGCCCACTCCCTTTTAAAACATTTATTACACTTTTCGTTTGACACCCATATTGTACAAACGCATTCTAGAGTCAACCCAGGTCCACTTTTATAACGATATTCCGAAATGCGCCCACCTATAGAACTTAGGCCCACTCCCTTTTAAAATACTCATTAACACCTTTCGTTTGATACCCATATCGTACAAACAAATTCTAGAGTCACCCCTGGTCCACCTTTACGGCGATATCTCGAAAAGGCGTCCACCTATAGAACTAAGGCCCACGCCTTTTTAAAATGCTCATTAACACCTTTCATTTGATACCCATATCGTACAAACAAATTCTAGAGTCACCCCTGGTCTACCTTTATGGAGATATCTCGAAAAGGCGTCCACCTATAGAACTAAAACCCACGCCCTTTTAAAATACTCATTAACACCTTTCATTTGATACCCATATCGTACAAACAAATTCTAGAGTCACCCCTGGTCCACCTTTATGGCGATATCTCGAAAAGGCGTCCACCTATAGAACTAAGGCCCACGCCTTTTTAAAATACTCATTAACACCTTTCATTTGATACCCATATCGTAAACAAAAATTCTAGAGTCACCCCTGGCCCACCTTTATGGCGATATCTCGAAAGGGCATCCACCTATAGAACTAAGGCCCACTCCCTTTTAAAATACTCATTAACACCTTTCATTTGATACCCATATCGTACAAACAAATTCTAGAGTCACCCCTGGCCCACCTTTATGGCGATATCTCGAAAAGGCGTCCACCTATAGAACTAAGGCCCACGCCTTTTTAAAATGCTCATTAACACCTTTCATTTGATACCCATATCGTACAAACAAATTCTAGAGTCACCCCTGGTCCACCTTTATGGCGATATCTCGAAAGGGCATCCACCTATAAAACTAAGGCCCACACCCTTTTAAAATACTCATTAACACCTTTCATTTGATACCCATATCGTAAACAAAAATTCTAGAGTCACCCCTGGCCCACCTTTATGGCGATATCTCGAAAAGGCGTCCACCTATAGAACTAAGGCCCACCCCCTTTTAAAATACTCATTAACACCTTTCATTTGATACCCATATTGTACAAACGCATTCTAGAGTCACCCCTGGTGCACGTTTATGGGGATATCCCGAAAAGGCTTCCACCCATAGAACAAAGGCCCACTCCCTTTTAAAACACTTATTACACTTTTCGTTTGACACCCATATTGTACAAACGCATTCTAGAGTCAACCCAGGTCCACTTTTATAACGATATTCCGAAATGCGTCCACCTATAGAACTTAGGCCCACTCCCTTTTAAAATACTTATTAACACCTTTCATTTGATACCCATATAGTACAAACAAATTCTAGAGTCACCCCTGGTCCACGTTTATGGCGATATCTCGAAAAAACGTCCACCTATAGAACTTAGGCCCACTCCCTTTTAAAATTATCATTAACACATTTCATTTGATACCCATATCGTACAAACAAATTCTCGAGTCAGGCCTGGTCCACCTTTATGGCGATATCCCTAAATGGCGTCCATCTATAGATCTATGGCCCACTTCCTCTTAAAATACTCTTTAATACCTTCCATTTGATATATATGTCATACAAACACATTCCAGGGTTACCCTAGGTTCCTTTTACAACATGGTGATTTCCCTTACCTTGTCTCCACAGCTCTCAACTGAGTATGTAATGTTCGGTTACACCCGAACTTAGCCTTCCTTACTTATTTTTATTTAACTTTGTATTTAAGTTACTTTGAGCTTTGTAATTTTAAAAATGCTTTATCAATATTTTAATTTTCAGTATAGATTGTTCAATTTTCAAAAATTTTCAAAATTTAGAAAGAATTTGACGCATACATTTAGGCGTTTTAAAAAATATATTTTTTATAAAATATTAAAAATATTTGTTATAAAATAAAAACGTGGTTTCAATTACTACATTGGCGATCTCTGCCTATTTTAAAAAAATTGTGTGGTGTGTATTTTTAATTTTTTTTGAACAACGTGAAAGGCGAAAGAAAAAGCAAGTCAACTAACTTTGGAGAAAGGAGCAGAGCAGCGTGGACGTTAAAAGAAAAAGTATTGAAAAAGAATTTTCTAAGACATACCGGTACAACGGTAATAATCAAATAAAAGCAGCGGAAACGCTCTCGTGAGTTGAATTACTGAAGACAAAACGGCATGCATATTTGATTGTAACCGCTCGCCGAGCAAAATGTATTAAAAAAAAGAGCTTAAAAAACTAACGGGAGAGCAAATTGTTTTTGTATTATTGCAAATTCTCTTCGCCAGAAGTGAAAGAAAAATACCAAAAATAAAAACTTTAAAAACATCAACAACAGTTCGATCAGCGATCCAATCATTAACATAACCTACATACATAGAACGCGTATTTAATTGAATTCGGAGCAGTGACAACAACAAAACTAAAAAATATCAATAACAGTGACAACTGAGCTTAGTTTTGTATGAATTTAATGGAGCACCAAACATTGTATAACGAAAATTGGAAAATAAAGGGAGAAGGACTACTGCACAAATAAACTTTTGAAAGCAGCGGAGTGCATTTTCACAAACTACTGTCATACGTGATTTGCATTGAACAATACATTGTTCAATTTCATCAATCAATTTTAAAGCCATTGCACAAACCATCGTCAAATTTCATCAATCAATTTTAAAGCAATTACACAATTTAAAAGGGAACACAATTTTGGAAGAAGAATTTTGAGGTTGGTTTGTTTTAAGTTAAATATATATATATATATTGTTTATTCAAATAGTTGTTATAAAATATAAATATTTTAAATATTGATATTTAATATTTTACTAAATTTTGTAAACTCCTTCTTCAATTTAGTTAAAACGTTTCATTCTCCACCACACAATACACACACTTCTACACTCACACAAACTTTAAATGATTTGTTTATTAATTTACAGAATAATTCTTCTCAAGAAGAATTAGTAAATCCATATGCAAATCAAAATAATTCTGAAATTTGTGCTATATCTGTCAAACTTCCACAATTTTGGACTAGTTGTCCAGAAGCGTTGTTATACACGCTGAAACATTTATCACCAAAAATTAACTCAAGAGAATACCAAATACGAACACATTATAACAGCACTTCCACAAGACGTAATAGTAACAATTTTAGATTTTATCCAAAACCCTCCCCTCACTAATAAGTTTAGTGAACTCAAAAAATTTTTAATAGAAAGACATTCTCTTAGTGAAAATTCAAAACTTGACAAAATCTTAAATGATTCTGAAATGGGTGATCGCAAGCCCTCTGAATTTTATCGGTCATTAATTTTGTTAGCCGGTTCAAATTTTAGTGAAAATATTTTAAAGAGAATTTGGTTGAGAAAACTTCCCAAAAATTTAAATGTAATTTTGGCTGGCTCAAGTTCTAATAATATTAATGAATTAGTAAAATTAGCGGATAACATTTTTGAAGTTATGAATAAAAAAAAGTTTTCTCAGAAATACAATATCAGATACAAAAGCTCAAAGTTCAGTTATTGAAAATCTAGTTAAAATCACTTCTTTTATGTATGAAAGTTTTCAGAAACTTTCTTTGGAGTTAGCAGAAATTAAAACAGAAGTGTATCGGAATAAATCTAGGTCGCGTTCTAATTCTAGGAATAATTTTAGAAATTCTTTTAGGCATCGTCCTTACTCGCGTAATAAACCAAATTGGTTGTGTAGATTTCACTACACATTTGGAAATAATGCTAGAAGTTGTGAACAACCTTGTTCTTATAACAAAAACAAAGATTCAACAAACTAAATTCTTCCTTTGTTGCAGCGACGAACAACGGAAATTTAGAATTTTCCACGTGTCGCTTATTTATTTTTGATAGAGAAAACAAACAAAATTTTTTAATTGATAGTGGAGCAGAAATTTCTTTTTTACCGGCGTCTAAATTTCCTCATACGAAACGTTCAGACATAATTCTCACTGGCTCAACAATTGCCACTTACGGGAAAAGGCTTTTAAACGCAAATTTAGGTTTAAGACGTGAATTTCCCTTTACATTTTTGATTGCGGATATATCCAAGCCAATAATTGGCGCTGATTTTCTTTGTAAATATGGTCTTCTTATAGACATTAAACATAAACGTTTAGTAGATCCATTAACCATCTCTCAGTTAATACAGTATCCTACTTTTGTGATATTCCATTACCTAAATTATTTGTGGTTGACAATAAATTTAAAAAATTATTAAAAGAGTTTCCATCACTTATTTCAGAGCCAGATTTTACTAAACCTGTTAAACATACAACGGTACATCGATTTGTAACAGAAGGTAGTCTTCCATTTTCTAAGCCCAGGCGCTTAGATCCGGTAAAATACAAAGTCGCGAAGACGGAGTTTGATTTCTTAGTTAAAACAGGTATTTGTCGGCCTTCAAATTCTTCAGTAGCATCACCACTTAACCTTGTACCTAAAAAAGGGTTGAATGATTGGCGTCCATGTGGTGATTTTAGAAGATTGAATATTGTAACTGTTCCCGATCGTTATCCCTTACCTCACATTCAAGATTTTAATATGAACCTTCATAATAAAAATATATGGTTTGACGTAAGAATAGTAGTAACGCAGACTGGATAATACGTGTGTATTCTAACCTTTACACTTAACGAATACAAATGACAAAACACAACGAATGACAGTCGTCGACAATTTCAAACGAGAGACGAACGGACAGTATGACTCGGACTTCAAATAAGATAAGATCGCTCTAAAAGGTGTAAACTAAGTTCATAGCTATATGTACGAAAATTAACCTAAACCTAAAATTAACTACTTATTAATTAAATGCATTAAAACTAAAAGAAGAGTGTTTAATTAACTGTGGAAAAGTAAAGATGAGAATTCCTACAAAATTGGAGACTCAACCAAAATTGTTACACATTGAGCCAAATGAATAAGCAACGCTGGCAGTGAAAAGAAGTTGCGTATCGACTAAGGCTAAGAAAAGGCAGCAGAAGTGCAAAAGAATATTCGAGTGACTTGAAAGAAGACAAAAAATTGAGAAAATTGGGTGCAATTAGTTAAAATACGCCCAAGTTTGGATTGCATAAAAGAAGTTAGTACTTCGTTTCCGCGAAATTGAAATAGACGCCAAAAAGCAGCGCAGTCAACACCTTAGAGCAGAGAAATCCGAGAAAAGGTAGCAACAAGTCAGCGATTCAAACTTGGAAACAGCTCCAAAGCAAAGTACCAAGCCGAAAAGCATAGTGCAAGCTAACAAGCAGAACGTCATACAGAGCATTACCGAGTTGCAGCAGCAGAAGCAGAGAACTTTTGATTTGAATACGAATCAACCGTTCGCATCGGCAATATACGAAAGCAAGCGTCGGTAGAAAAGGCGAAACCAGAAAGAAAGAATCCGAAGAGAACAAGAAGTGAGAGGGCGAGGAAAATAGTTCGTGTGCTAAGAAGAGAGGCAAGAAGTG